>NW_024070194.1:41630222-42230222 GCF_014754425.2 Oryx dammah
AAAAAAAAAAAAAAAAAAAAACAAAAACAAAAAAAAAAAAAAAAAAAGATGCTGTGGGGCGATTAAGCCTGAGCACCACAACTAGAGAGCTCAGTGGAGACCCAGCATAGCCAAAAAAAAAATTACTCAGCAGAGCATGAGTGTTGCCAGGGCTCTGGGTTGGTGCCCAGTCTTGCATGTCAGAGAGTGTGCCCTATGAGAGTCACTGCCTGAGGCTGAAGAGAGGCCTCCAAGCCCCACTCAGGGATGGGGCAGAGACCTGGAGCCCAGGCCCATTCAGATCACTGCCCGCGCCAGGAAACCACACGCCTAGCTGGAACCACATCAACCTGTGTGGTTCACGCAGCTCAGCTCAACCACTTGTACCAAGTGTCTGTCCTGCCAGGCATCGCCAGGCACCAGGGAACAAAGATACGGTTGACTTTCAAAGGCTGCCAGGAGGTTACAGTTACGCGCAGCCCCAACAACTGACTGACTCCAGGTGTTCAAGGTGATTCCAGAACATACTGCCAGGTCGGGGGTGGTCTGGGTGTGTCTGGGTGCATGTGTGTGTGTGTGAGTGCGTGTGTGTATATGTGTGTGGGTGGGGTTCATGCCTTCATTAGGAGCTTCCAGCCCACAGCCACGTCTCCCGTCTACAGTGCAGACTTGGCTACACGTTTTCTCTCTGAGACAGATGGAGACCACCCCGGGGCAGACTCGAAGCATCTGTGCGTCCACCTAGACTCCAGCCCACGCGACTCACTGATCCCCGCTGATCGCTGCTTCCGGGTCACTAGGCTGGCTGGCCACGTGAGGGAGTAAGTGTCCAATGGTCACTTTTAAGGCTGTTTCTTTTTTTCATCCAGTAAAGGAGAAAACGGCATCTGCAGCCGTGTGGAAAAGTCCCTAAGGTTAGGCTGGGGATGGCTCTCTTGATTTTACAGGCAGAACTTGAGGACCTAGGTTCAGCCACTGGCTAGGTCACAGGACACTGGATCCAGGACCAGAATTCAGCTTTTTCTGCCTGTTTCCAGAACACCAGGTGCCCGCTCATATCCGTGAAGCCTGGCTTTGGCCCGAGAGCTTCAGGGGAGGGTCTTGTTCTGCTTTTCCCCCTGCCCTGGCTTTGAGGGAGGCATCCTTGCCCACCGGGGAAGTAGGGGGTGGTGGTGGAGGGTTCCCCTCTGGCCTTGCCCCATCCTTCAGGCTTTCTTTAGCCTTCCAGCACCCCCTGTGTCCACCTTGGTGCCTCCAGGGTGTCAGAGGAGACCCAAGTCTGGCAGGTCCTGGGCTAAGGCAGGCCCAGAATGTTTTCTCTTGAAGCTTTCCTGCCAGGAAGCTGTGAGCTCCATGAGGCCAACACTCAGGGGAGTGGAAGGGGCCTCTCCTTGGGGGCCAGCTCCCCTCCTGCCCTAGTATCTTCCTCTTGCCGCCAGGACCGGCCAGCCAGACCCAGAAGTGTCCTTGGCTGAGCTGAGACTGGGCCCCGAGACGCTCCCTGCACACAGATCAGCCCGTTTGCCGTCCAGCCCCCTGCAGGAGCCTCGCATGCATCTCTGCAGCCCCCGCCTCCACTTTTGGCAGAAAACAGGACTGAAGCTCCTCTTAAGCTGACTCTGTCCTTTGGGGAAAGATAATTTATCCTTGGGTTAATATCAGGCAAAAAGTTATGGCCTTTTACTGTGTTCAGCCTCCATCTGTTTATTATCTACATCTGGCTGATGTTTTACTGAATGTCGACTCTTTTTTATTAGGGGGTGATAGAGCTGCCTCCTCCATCCAAAATCCTGGCTGGTTTCCATCTGCCTCCCCAGATTTCCCCCACGGCCATCACCGTGTGCATGGCTGCCATGAGGAGGCCTCTTGCTCTCACACCAGTGGGTTGCTGCTGCTGCTGCTAAGTCACTTCAGTCGTGTCCGACTCTGTGCGACCCCATCGACGGCAGCCCACCAGACTCCCCCATCCCTGGGATTCTCCAGGCAAGAACACTGGAGTGGGTTGCCATTTCTTTCTCCAATGCATGAAAGTGAAAAGTGAAAGTGAAGTCGCTCAGTCGTGTCCGACCCTCAGCAACCCCATGGACTGCAGCCCACCAGGCTCCTCCATCCATGGGATTTTCCAGTGGGTGGATGGGTGCAAATTTATGCTCCTGGCTTCTTCCTTTTCACTGACCTCGTTTCATGCCTCATGACAAACCCATGCCAATTCTCTCCAAATCTTTTCTACTCACAGGAAGCTGGCTGCTGGCCTATGATGACCAGGGTGACACCTGTGATTGCGAGCAGGCATTGGGGCCCTGGGGGGTTTGACAAAGTCAGGGTCCCGGGCTGTCACACAGCAATACCTCTCTGCACAATGGCCTCGGAACAGCGGCCAAGGTGGAGAGTTTGGAGGCATCTCCCTTCTACCTCCTCTTTCTGAACATGCTGTATCCCCACTACAGGCAGAAAGTCTGGGCCAAGCAGGGGTGCTGGCTGCCTCCACCCTCCAGATAGTTCTCTCTCAGGCAGAGTTGCTGTAACAAGTCACATACGTGTGGCCACTCTTCCCGGCACCCTCTGTTCCCTCCCCACGAAAAACAGCCAGAGTTTCAGGAACGATTCACATCCTAGACCAGTTCTCAGAGGGTCCTGCCCCCTTGCAAACTTCCTTCTAAAAGTCAGAATCCTGGGGAGAGGAGAAGCCGGAGGGGTTCCGATGCCCTTGGGGCTGGACACAGACTGCATGAAACAGGTGGTTTTCAGGGGAGCACCCAGCACGGGTAGTCTTCTCCTAAACTCCAGAGAGTGTGATTTCACACCCCCAGGCTAGACTATCCCGGGCTGGACGCCCGTCCAGTAGCCCCCAGCCCCAGCCCTCTCTGCTAGTGTGTACAGGGTGCAGAAGAATTTCTGAAGTAGGGGTGCACCCTGGAAAGTTCTGCAGCGGGTGGTGCTGGCCCTTGGAAACCAAGCCTCTGGAAGCAGTGGTCTCCTGCCCCCTCCAGCTCAGTACTGATGAACTGGCTCCCAGATGAACCCAGAATCCTGTGGATCAGAGGAGGTGGAGAATGGGGACTCGAGGTAGTGTCACTGTCTCTCCAAATGCTGTGTTTATAGAGAAGAAACAGAGAGGCAGTTGAGACAGGGGCCGCCCCACAGCGGTGACTTCTCTAGAGGGTGAGCACACAGGCACAGGTGTTCCTCCTGCGGTGGACTTGAGGGGACACAGGCCCCCACGATGGGCTGGTCCTGCGATGGGTGGTCTTCTGTGCAAGTTCCCCTTCCTACCTCGCTCTCGTGTCCTGTCTCGACTCGAACCCCAGGCCCAGGCTGGGAGTGGGATACAGTGATACCTTAGGTTTGAAACAATGACTCGAGTGAGGAGAACAAAGCTGAGTTGATACCGAGTGTCACTGCCCTTGACCCAGTGTTGTCATGTGACTAAACTTCATGGGCGTGAAGAAAAAGAGATGGGGAAGTCCCGGGTCAACGTGGAGGTTCTTCCTCGAAGTCAAGAAAACGTCACTTGGCTGACCTACCAGGCGTTTGGTTGAGCGGACAGTGTGGGGTGGGGGCTGGGGACAGTGTCATTTTGGGAGGTAGCGTAGCAGAAGGTCTTGGGCTGGGTCTCCACTCCGCTGCCCCCAGCTGTGTGGCTCTGGGCAGGTTACCCAACCTCTCTACAAAGTGGCACAAGGGCTGTTCTGTGGGCTAAATAAGCTGACGTATGGGAAGCAGTTACAACAACTAGATGTGATCATTAACACCCCAAAACAAGGAGCGTGGTAGCTCACAGCTCCTGGGTGCGTGTGTGTTCATCCCAGGTGTGCTGACTTAGGCAGTCGACCACTTCATCAGTGCGGGTGAGCTGGGAGGGGCAGATGTCACTCCTGGGACATGGAGGCTGCTAGTATGTGAGAGGCTAGGCTCAGAGCCTGCTAAGGCTGACCGTGGACCAGGCGGTCCCACCCCCACTGGAGCCTGGGACGGACGGTGGGGGTCTGATGTAGCCTTGGCTTTCAGGAACTGTTTCCCAGAAGCCAGGCCCTCTCTGCAGTGTGAGTACTTGACGCTGGCTCTATGTTGGCAGCAGCAGGGAGCCCAGGCCTGTCCCAGACACTCTGAGTTACTTGGTCTGGAGGTGCCCCAGGCATCTGAATGTTTGAGAGGCTTTCTGGAAAATCCTAAAGTGCACCGAGGCAACATTTTTTTTTTTTAATTTAATCAGTTTATTTATTTGGCTGCACTGGGTCTTAGTTGTGGCATGTGGGTCTTAGTTCCTTGACCAGAGCTAGAACCTGGGCTTCCTGCATTTGGAGCTCAGAGTCCCAGTCTCTGGACCACCATGGAAGTCCCCTAAGGCAACTTCTAATTGAATGGAATTATGGAAAGGCAGGCAGCCAGGGGCCACCCTGGGTGGGAATCACTGTGCCCCCAGGAGGGGCTGCAGGGAGAGCCTGGGAGCAACCAGTCAGAGGCCCTTCTGCTCAAGGGGGTTAGCCTGGTGTCCTCCCGGCTGGAAGAGGCTGGGCCTCAGAGCTGTGTGCTCCCTGGCTGTAAATGAACATCTGAAGGGGAGCAGACACTCCGTTTCTCAAGCAGGAGAGAACATCAGTGTGACAATCACGCAGAGTAAAAGGGGCAGGAGTAAAGGCCATTTGTGTCATATTTCCAGCTCACCAGTCTCTTCTGTGTAGGAAGTAAATATGGGGCCGGTTTGGGGTCTTTTGATCGAATGTCTGATCTCAGGCTCAGGGCTCCCCTGTGTATGGTTACAAGCCGTGCGGAGCTGGACCTGGGATGGGTCCAAGGGACTTTCTCCTTCAGGCGGTGGAAGGGCCACGTGGGTCCAGCTGGTCCTCACTGCCCAAGGACCGGAGGGGGTTTCAGATTGAGTGATGGGCAAGAGGGTGGAGTTGAGGCGTCCTAGTCCCTCCTTGAGTCGGAAGGGACAGGAGCGGTTCCTCTCCTGGACCTGGGGTCATCTCGTCTATTTCCTCAGGCCCCTGGCCGGCAGTTCTTGGGAGAAGCTTCTGCTCAGAGGAGTCCCTGAGGGGAGGCTTGGCGCTTGGCTGGGCAAGGTCCTGGGAGTGTCTGTCAACCACTGATTAGAAAATTATCTGAAGTGCTCTCAGAGCGGCTTTGACCACTTCTGCAGTGAGTGTGTTAAAGGCATAATTCACCAGGCCAGGTGCCCGGCTCCATCAGTCAGGAGTGATTTACATCCTCGCCCGTCTTTACATGCCCCGCTGAGATCCGGTGACATCCAGACAGTGTGGTGGCAACAACCCCCTCTGCCCCAAAGACCCAGCACTGCATACAGGGCTCTCTAAGAACTTATTACTTGTCAAATGAATTCCTCAGAAGCTACTGAACCTACAATCATAAGAAGAAGAGCAAAAGGTCAGCGTGAGAAAGGCACAGGTCGAGGGTGGGGATGAGTCTGTGGTGTCCGGGTGGCAGACGCTGCTGTCAGTCTCCAAATCGAGGACGTTGAGGGGTGTTCTCTTTGGGGGTTGTTTTCAGACTGTCTCAGCATCCTGGTCTCACAGCTCTGTGTATAGAAGAGAGTGGGCTGGAGGACAGAAAATGTGGACTTAATTCTAGACCCTTTGCTTAAGAGGAAGTGGGCTTGGGTGGCTGCCCTGAGCAGTGCTCCTTCAAGTATGGCCTCTCATCCTTGGCTTGCTTAATCAGAAGAGGAAGGGTGGGGACCAGCCCTCCAGGGACTCTGGGTGGGGACCAGCCCTCCCGGGATACCTTGGGCATCCAGCCTACCTTCCAGAGCTGGAAACCAGTGTCAGGAAAGACAATTGGACACAGAGGCTCTGAAATCTCTAGAGCAGTGCAGACCACATGGGGTACTGAGCAATTGAAAGGCAGAGATGAGTTGTGGGTGCCAAACACACCCCCAATTTCAAAGCTTTAAGATGAACAAAAGGAGATGAAGTATATCAGTGGTATTTTTTGATTATGTGTTGGAGTGATAATATTTTGGATGAAGAGATAAAGTGTAGATAAGAGTTTAGTTCAGTCACTCAGTCGTGTCCAACTCTGTGACCCCATGGACTGCAGCATACCAGGCTTCCCTGTCCATCACCAACTCCTGTCCAAAGTTGGTGCTTATTCAAACTCATGTCCAAGTCGGTGATGCCATCCAGCCATCTCATCCCCTCTCGTCCCCTTCTCCTCCTGCCTTCAATCTTTCCCAGCATCAGGGTCTTTTCAAATGAATCATTTCTTTGCATCAGGTGGCCAAAGTATTGGGGTTTCAGCTTTAGCATCAGTCCTTCCAATGAATATTCAGGACTGCTTTCCTTTAGGACAGACTGGTTTGATCTCCTTGCAGTCCAAGTGACTCTCAAGAGTCTTCTCCGCACCCCAGTTCAAAAGCTTCAATTCTTCAAAATAAGAGTAGTAGAAAATGAATTTTAGTTCTTTTGTTTCCCTTTATTTATGTGGCTGTTGAAACGGGTCGAGTTCTGCGGTGCCTCATGTTACATTTCTAGCCCACCAGAGTCCTACAGGCCATCTCAATGCCTCCAGTAACACTGCGGACATGCTGTCCCTGCACCATCCGTGCTGTGGCTGCCAGACCTGGTGGCTCTTTGAATGCCATTTGACTTAAATGATAAATTCAGCCCTCCAGTCACATGACGTTTATTTCAAACACTTAAGTCACACATGGCTGTGGCCACCATGCCACAGGGTGGAAATCTAGAATGTTCCATTGCAATGGAGAGTGTAGCATGAGGTTGAGAGTATGGTGTCCATGCCCTGGGTCCAGTCTGGCTTTGACAGGATCCCAGCCATTATTGCACACCTCCCAAGTCCATGCTCCTCTTCTCCGTGGCCAGATCTCTGGTTTCGTTTAGGCCTTCTTTTTTAGTGTACTCAAGGTTTCAAACTGGTTCCCCTCCCAGAATCTGGTCTGGCTTTAGAGGTGGACATGTGGCCTGAGCTTGGCCAATGAGACATGAGGGGCATCACTGAAACTGCAGGGCTGACTTCTTTTTATTTTATTTGTTTTTATTTTTGGCTACACCACAAGGCTTGTGGGATCTTAGTTCCCAACCAGAGATTAAACCCGGGTCGTGGCAGGGAAAGGACCAAGTCCTAACCACTGGGCCACCAGGGTAAGGTGATGGTTCCCTATAGGGACAAATTCTGGGGAAGATATGGCTGTTGTCCTGTGGGAATATATGGTTTGGAGGAGCTTCAGCCACTTTGTAACTGTGAGGCAAAAGCTTATTTGATATGTTGAAGATGATAGGACAGGAAGCAGGAAAGAACCAGGGGGTTTGGTAACCCTGAGTGTTCATGAGGCCGCCAACTCTGACACTGTTCCTACTGAACTCCTTTTTATGTGAGGTGGTCCACTTGCTTGATTTTAGTGCATTCAGATGCGTTTTCAGTATTTACACCCACACTCTACCCCGTTATCCTTGAGCAAGTCACTGGCCATTCTAAACCTTGCTTTTCTCATCTCTAAGACATGAACACAGGAGTTCTTACCTCATTGAATGAACTACTGTGATGATAACACCAAGAAACATTCATGTCACGCTTGTTGCATGGCAGCCTCTGTTTAAAACATACGTGAAGCACTCAGCATAGGATCCTGAACCTTGTGTGTTCTCAACACTCATCCTTACAATTGTTGTTGTTACAGGAACCAGGCCATTAGTCTGAACATTCTGTTCCTGGACACTATTTTCAGCAGGAAGAAATATCCTTCCTGTGGTCCCTCCAGACCCCAAGAGGGGACAGTAGCAGGAGCATTGGAAAGATATTTTTGCCCCATGTCAGTTTTAGAAATTCAAACCCTCTTCCAGCTGTACAGTATAGCACTTGGTACGTAGGAAACTGTCTTCCTGGTGGTCAGGTTACAATACAGACATTTAGAAATAGACTCAGGGCAAGTTCCTACAGATCCATCTGGAGACCAAAGGAGCACAGTCTGAGCACAGTCTGACTCTGGTCGCAAACCAGAACCCTGGAGCTCAGGAGTGGACTTGCCCCATCGGCATAGACGCCACACAAGCCTGCCCATGTCCTGCACGGTGAGCAGCTTGGTCTGTTGCTTAACCTTCAGGCAAGAACTGTGAAGATCTGAGGGCTTACACTACCTCCCAGCTCCCCAGCCAGCCCGCCATGGTCTCATGGCAGCTGGCAGGAGACAGGGGCTCCCAGACAGGGGATAGTGAAGGACAGGGAAGCCTGGCATGCTGCAGTCTGTGGGGTCACAGGGACCTGATCGCTCAGGGCCCAGTGGGGCTGAGCTTTCTGTTGGCACCAGTCCCTGCTTGTTACCTTGTTGCCCACTGCCCGGCCCCCAAGCTCCTGAGGGTGATGGGGAGGGCCCAGGTGGATCCAGTGTACACCAGGGGTTTACATCAGAATCAAGGAGCCCTGAATCTAAGCATTCTTCATCTTTTAAGGGGTGATAGCAAACTTGCCCAACTTTCCTGCAGAGAGAGTTGTTATCTTTATTCCTCTGATCAGGAATCCATCTCCCGATAGCCCCCAGGGCATCTTGTCTCTTTCTCTAAGGCCATCACTGGACAAACAGCCCTGCAAAGACTATTTAGAGCAAAGTGGTCAGCACCTTGCCTCACATGATGTTGAAGTTCCGTCGCTTGGTTGTGTCCGACTCTTTGCGACCCCATGGACTGCAGCACGCCAGGCTTCCCCATCCTTCACCATCCCCTGGGGCTTGCTCAGACTCATGTCCATTGAGTTGGTGATGCCATCCAATCATCTCATCCTCTGCTGTCACATTCTCCTTTTGCCTTCAGTCTTCCCCAGCATCAGGGTCTTTTCCAGTGAGTTGGCTCTTCACATCAGGTCGCCAAAGTATTGGAGCTTCAGCATCAGTCCTTCCAATGAATATTCAGGGTAGATTTCCTTTAGGATTGACTGGTATCCAAGGGACTCTCAAGAGTCTTCTCCAACACCATAGTTCAAAAGCATCAGTTCTTTGGCACTCAGCCTTCTTTATTGTCTAGCTCTCACATCTGTACATGACTACTGGAAAACCCATGGCTTTATGGATGAGCAGAAATAGGAGAGGCCAAGGTGTGTCCCCTAGGCCCCTGCTCTTATCACAAGGCAGAGAAAACCCCTCCATCTCCTGGCTACGCAGCTCTCTGCACAAATACCCTGTTTGTATCTCCAAGACACTTGCTACTGGTTTTGGCTCCAGGCTTCCCCTTTCCCTTTTGGTGGCCCATCACTTTCTTAGTGGTGCACGTTTGGAGGACCAGAGAGGTGCGACGAATAAGTCCAGCTTGGGTTCAGTTCTGGGTGCACTGGCCGTGGCCGAGGCGGGTCAGCTGACACAAACCCTCCACCTGCCTCTGTGGATGGATGCGGTGGGGCAGAGTCCCTCGGGGTGAAAGCAGCTTCCCTGAAGGCTCATTCAGAAATATTATTGCACAACTGGTGTCACCATCCTTAGCAACAGCAGTCCTTCAGATGGGTTGAATTCACTCATATTGAAGAGTCATCTGATCTGACTCAACTACAGCAGGAAACAGTCCCCACAATAAAGCTATTTAACTGCCTGAGAAGTGGGTCTCACCTTCCTGCTGAGTGGATTCAGAGGGAAGCTTGACAGCTCCTTTCATTGCTCACAGCTTGCTGCTTCTTGGAAGGTGCCAGAATCATTTGTATTACCATTGAAATGTGCTGTTTATGGAAATCCTACTCAGAACAACAGAAAAGCAATTGCAAAGCCAATCCAGCAGCCAGAGGAAAGGCCGCCCAATGGAAAGAAATGAAAAGGAGAAAACAGTGGAGTTCGTGAAAGCAGAGTTGGGCGCGGCAGGGCCGAAGGAGAGGGAACTGAACCTTGAGGCTGACCGTGGAGGGAGGGGTCAGGCAGGCTAGTTCTCTGTGGCCTTCACTTTCCATTTTTACCGACAGGACAGAACTCTCCCCATATGTCACCACCAGCCTCTCAGAAGACAAGAGGCTCTGAGCTTGTGCGTGTGTGCTCGTGATGAATGACTCTCTGTGGATTTATTCACGATGTAACTGTTCTCTGTCAATGAAATGAAACAGCCATCCAAGCAGAGAAGCCCAACTAAAGTTTGGCCAAGTGTGTACACTTGATCAACATTAGTCTCCGGTTTAGAAAAATGTCAAAACCAGTACGAAAGGGCACTTGGGGGTGAGGGGTGGGACTAGCTTCCTCTGCCCCTGGAAATGCTTTGACCCTCTGGCTTCCTGCCCTGCAGCCTGTAACTGGAGAGCCCTCGCCTCTGCCCACCAGGTCACCTCTGCCCAGGCTAGTTATTTGCAAGCATCCTGTGTCAGACAGTGAGCATCCAGCCTGCTTTCCTCCCAACACACAGAGCTGACCTCTGGCCTCCTGCCTGGACCCCACTCCCCGCCGCCACCCCTGGCATCTCTCCTTCCTGTTTTGCTGCCCTGGGCCCTGCCCTGGCCGTTGCTTCCAGGCCTGGCATCCTTGGGGATTTGTCTGTCCCTTCATCGAGGTGAAACTCCAGCCATAGGATTTAGCATTTTGAGAGATATTGTCCACTGTGGGAGGGAGACAGGGGGGTAAACAGATGCTTCCAGTGCAGGAGAGCCTGGCTGGAGGCTGAGGTGGGCTTCAGGGGACACTGAGGAGGCCTCCTTCAGCTTGGGGATTCTGGACAGACTACCCAACGGGGGAGAATTTGGCTCCAACATCAGAGAAGAAGCCGTGAGGGGCCCTTTCTGAGGACCTTGAGGCTCGGGCAGAGGCCCCCTCACCAGTCTTGTCTGGTCCCCACTGTACACTGGTGGGCTTACCGTGTAGGACAGCACTTCTCTTGAGCAGCTCGGATTAGACTGGTGGTGCCTGCCCCGGAGGGCCTTTGAATATTGACACCATCAGTACAGTTTAATGTGGTTAGAAAAGCACGCACGGGGCCAGAGTGAAAGTAGGTATATTTAAGATTCACATGTGTGTTCTTTTTGCTTATCTGCCAGCCCTAGAAGATGGGCAGGGTTACCTTCAAAGGCAGTATATGGACCAGCCCTGGGAGATGTTTTCTTAGCACTGGAGACATCACACTAACAAGTCCTGTGTTTTACCAACACAATTCATGCTGAAGAGCAATATTGGCTGAGTGACGGCTTGACTGCAAGGAGATCCAACCAATCCATCCTAAAGGAAATCAGTCCTGAATATTCATTGGAAGGACTGATGCTGAAGCTGAAACTCCAATACTTTGGCCACCTGATCTGAAGAACTGACTCATTTGAAAAGACCCTGATGCTGGGAAAGATTGAAGGCAGGAAGAGAAGGGGACAACAGAGGATGAGATGGTGGGATGGCATCACCGACTCAATGGACATGAGTCTGAGTAAACTCTGGGAGTTGGTGATGGACTGGGAGGCTAGTGTGCTGCAGTCCATGGGGTCACAAAGAGTCAGACCCAACTGAGCCACTGAACTGAACTGAACTGAACTGATGGCTTGACCCTCACCTGGCAGAGCCCCGAGCATGCCAGAAAATGCCTTTCAGATTCACCTGGGATGCGTGGTCCAAGGCCAGCCCTGGGGCCCACTGCTGACTTGAGAACTCCAGGGAGAGATGGAGTCTTGTGTTCTGGCATCTGCATTTTTTAACACACTTCCCACATGATTGGAATGGATACCACAATTTGAGAGCCTTACTCGGGAAAATGGGTAAAAGTATCTTGTAAAGGAAACAGAAATGGCAGCAACTAATCCATGTAGTAGCCAGTTACGTTCCTCTAAGATGTTCTCATTCCAGTGTAGATTCTTGGGGCTCCATCTCCATGGGCCAGAATCTCTGGAGTTGGAGCCCCATAGCCTACACATTTGATAAACACCTTACTGAATGTGTAGACATTTGATAAACACTTAATCAAATGTGTAGACCTTATCCACAAGTGTGGAAGGGATGACTTTAGAGCTCAGAAGCTGGAATAGATTTTCAATTTTAACATCATAAATTCTTTTTTTTTTTTTTTTAAGTTTGAGCTTGATTGTTTGAATGAGGTGAGATTTCTAGCCAATAACAACCAGAAGTGATGTGAGTGACCAAAGACCTCTCAGGTGAGCCCGAGGACAGGACAGCTCCTAGGGCAGAGGAGCCCAATTTGGGAAGGACACTGAGGATTCTAGAGCAGTGGTTCACCAGGTGGGATTCAGAGAACAGCGGCATCAGCATCTCTTGGGCTTTGCTAGAGTCTCAATTTCTGGGCCCCACCCCGCTCTGAATCCTAAACTCCAGCCTTTAGCAGTCTGTGTTCCTGAACCCTCCAGAGGACGCTGATGGTCTCCAAACGTGAAAACCAGCATTCTGGACATTAGAGGACAGTTTTCGACTGTCTGGTGAGGGTTCCCTCTGTCCGCCAGTGTGTCCCGTTTCTCTCTGCTGCCTGATGGGGTGGAAAATGTAACACCTGGACCTCCCTTTCCAGTCCACACACTTCAGAGACATAGAGCAGATGTCTCAGACCCCACAACCACACTTTCTGGACCTCTGTCTTTCACAGTTGGGGGGATTCAAGCAAAGTTCTTGTCTTTCATGGCAGAAAGATGCTGTCTAAAGTCTTAATAACACTGTTGATTGATATTACCTAAAAGGTCTAAAATTTTTGCTTTTAAAGACTGATGTATTAAGGGGGGAAATAGTAACTTCATGGTGGGGAAACCTGGTGAATGCCACCTTAAACCAGGGAACAGAGGTCAAACCAGCAACTTTGGGACCAACCATCGTCATAACACCTGACCCAGCGTCCTGACATGGGCACCAGGCATGTCCACGACATTGCTGCCTAGAACACACAAACCGAGTCAGTTCAATGGGAAACATCAGCCAAACGCACTGAAGGATGTCCTACACTGGCTTAACTTTCTAACATATCAGGGTCAAGAATATATTGTTCAGTGTCCACAAGGCTCAAGAAAGCTGAGAGCTGGAGGCCTCTGTAGTCCTGGATGGGAAGCAGAGGGACAGAGCCATCCAGGGCATCAAGGGACAAATGACAGCAGCTAAGTGTGGCCTGTGGATTTGATAGCAGCACTGCTTGGTGGTAAGATTTCTGAGCTTGATTATTGTACTTCGGATGCAAAAGAGAATGTCATTGTCCTCAAGAAAACCCAAAGGCATATATAGGGAGAATCCTATATGCAGAATTCTATGACTTATTCTCAAATGGTTTAGACAGAGAGGAAGCAAGAGAGGATGAGAAAAGGGTAATGGGGCAAAATGTAAACAATCAATAACTCCAGGAGAATGGGAAGGAGTTCTTTGAACTCTTCTTACAACTTTTCTGCAGAAACAATTAAAAAAAAATGAATATAGATTTAGAGAGAGTATTCAAGTGACTGTCACGGTAGTTTTGCATCATGGGATTACAGAGCGGGAGGGGGCGTATTTCTTTGTCTTTCTTAAAATCTGTTCAGTCTCCAACATTTGTAGTATGAAACTCTACTTTTCTACTTAAAATCAGAAAAGAGTGAATGACATGATAAAGATGATTCTTTCCTTTCATACATATTTCAGTTGTTTTCTTTCCTTTCTTCTGGTAAAAAGAATCCATATCTACTTCTCCAAAGGATCTGAGATGGCTCAGAGCCAGGGACACACACAAATCCCAACCCAATGACACTCAAACCATATCCACAATTGGGTGGGGAGGAGAATTTAAATTGTGGGACTCTTGGCGAAAGCCTTTTGTTCCCTTTCTCTTGGAAGGCCAAATTTCTCTAGTCTGCTGGTGGTGTCTACTCCACATGCCTAATTAGCTTGTTTCCTGTAGGGTTTCACTCCTAAAGGATGAGCTTTCTTTTGCTCTGTACACGCCTCTGTCCGGCTGTGGGTGAGGTCGCCAGCTCTTTGGGGAGGCACCAGATTACTATCCTTTCGCTTTTTCCTGCCCTGCTAAGCTTCTCAGCAGTATTATGGAGATCATTATCTTTTCCAATCATTTTCGCATTGTTACCATGAAGATTTAGACAATACTTGGCAGACCCCAAACATGCAAGATAATGGCTGTTATTTTAAGATCTTCCTCCTCTTCAAACACGGTTACTAAGATAACACATACAAATCACAGACCTCCTGTCTACAATGAGCTTGGATATAGAACATGTAAACAGTATGATACAGGAGCCTCTGGATTCTCTTGAAGTCTGTGGGTTGAAATCAGATCTGCCAGGCGTGGTGGATGTTCTCAGATTTTCCTTCCAGACAATGGGTGGTGAGCCGGAAGGAAAGCCCTCCAGCAAAGCCTTGAACTTGAATGCCCTGGCCCGTCTTAAAGGGCAACAGTGAGACCTTCCCAGGTTTTATGGATACCTATTTGTATTTTGGCTTAGGTTTATTGCTACTTGGTCAGTTAGAAATAACACAGTTTCTTAGAAACACTCACTTATGGTAACTTTCCACAGTTCTGCGGCCATATTCAAAAGAAGGCTTTATATAGTGATTGATGTAAAACACACCCTACCTAGGTTGATCATAAAACAAGATCATTTTATCATTAAAGGGATGGTTGTAGAGAAGATTCACCCCCTGCACTCTTGTTTAAGAAACACCTGCTAAAGGCATAAAGGAATAATTGAGTGTCTAACCCACTGTGAGGAGCTCATGTTCTTTAAAAGAGCTGGAGTTCGTGGATGACATGTGCTCACAGCTTTCGGTGGCAGAGATACTTGGTCCTCTGAGCAGCAGCCATGTCCTTGGCTGGGAGCTTAGCAGAGATACAGACCCTCAGGTTCCACCTGGAGCTTCTGAATCACAGCATCCCCGTGGGGTTGAACTTGGCTCAGGAGAGGGTGCTGCCTGCATGCATCTGGGCCGGCAGATGTCATCCTCCAGGAGTAGGCAGGAAGGCTGGGACCCCAGAAAGGCTGACTGAAGGGCAGACTGCTCACGGGAAAGGCAAATGTTGCCCCCCAAAGCATCGAAAACGATGTTCACTTTCATAGATTTGAGACAGGTGCTGTTTGAAGGCGGCCTGTGGTGAATGTTCTTTGCTGGAGGAAGAAGGAGGGTGGGACACTTGTTTCAGCTTGTTGTTGTTCAGTCTTTGTGATCCCATGGACTGCAGCACACCAGGCTTCCCTGTCCCTCACTATCTCCTGGAACTTGCTCAAACTCATGTTCATTGAATTGATGCCATCCAACCATCTCATCCTCTGTTGTTTCCTTCTCCTCTTGTTCTCAGTCTTTGCCAGCTTCAGAGTCTTTTCCAATGAGTTGGCTCTTCACATCAGGTGGCCAAATTATTGGAGCTTCAACTTCAGCATCAGTCCTTCCAATGAATATTCAGGGTTGATTTCCTTTGGGATTGACTGCTTTGATGTCCTTACAGTCCAAGGGACTCTCAAGAGTCTTCTCCAGCACCTCAGTTGAAAAGCACTAATTCTTTGGTGCTCAGCCTTCTTTATGGCCCAACTCTCACATCCATATATGCGACTCCATGGACTGCAGCACACCAGGCTTCCCTGTCCTTCACTATCTCCCAGAGTTTGCTCAAACTCATGTCCATCGAGTCGGTGACGCCATCTGACCATCTTATCCTCTGTCACCCCCTTCTCCTCCTGCCTTCAATGTTTCCCAACATCAGGGTCTTTTCTAATGAGTCAGTTCTTTGCATCAGGAGGCCAGTGTATTGGAGCTTCAGCATCAGTCCTTCCAATGCATATTCTGGGTTGATTTCCTTTAGGATTGACTGGTTTGATCTCCTTTCAGCCTGAATGTGTGCTGAATACTATGCTAGGCTTAATACACCTGTGTGTGTGTGTGTGTGTGTGTGTGTGTATGTAACACATAGCTGTGCGTTTACTTATGTGGGTACACATGTGTCTGTGTATCTTTTCTCTTCTTATCACCCAGGCCCTTGGCTGCTAGAACCACCTTATAGATTAAGAAGGTGACACTGGGCCAGGGAGGGTCAGCGACTTGTCTGTACAGAATGAGGTACCAAACCTGCAGGGCAGTCTGGCTGCCATCCAACCCAGGTCCTGCTGGCTCCACCTGCCTCCCTCCTTTCTGCAGAAAATGAATCATTGTCCTCTGATCTCAAGCACTTCCTGGTCTATTCTGGTCATCAGTGCTATGGGGGGAGGAGTGAGTGGGAAAAGTGTCCAGAAAGCTCCTGGACGCTGCTGGGGCCCACTGCTCTGCCCTCATTCACAGCCCGGCAACCACGCAGCACTCCCCACATATCCTCAGTGCCTCCTCCCTGATTTCAGCATCCTCACATCAGCGTCATCACTGCCACCCATGGTAACAGCACCCACTCACGGGGCACTTGCTGTCCTGGGCAGAGCATCAGGCTGAAAGGAGATCAAACCAGTCAATCCTAAAGGAAATCAACCCAGAATATGCATTGGAAGGACTGATGCTGAAGCTCCAATACACTGGCCTCCTGATGCAAAGAGCTGACTCATTAGAAAAGACCCTGATGTTGGGAAACATTGAAGGCAGGAGGAGAAGAGGGTGACAGAGGATTAAGTGAGCGGGGAGTTCCAGTTACCATGGCTGAGAAGGAAGTCACCTGGCTTAGCAAATCTCATGTTTACTGGAAAAATCTAGCCACGCCCACTGCACTGTAGGTTCCTGGTAGGGGATCCTGGCAGGGCCATGCAGAGCAGTAGCAGGGCCTGGTCACTGGTCCTTTCTCTCCTGTCTTCCCAGTCTCTGCAAGGTGACCATGCATCCTCTCTGCCTCAGTTTCCTCTTTTGTAAAGTGAGCAGAAGCGGCCGTGGCTCGTTTGACTACCGTCCGAGAGCATCAAGGCTGGATGAGGTGAATATCAGAGCATGTGCACAGACACTGCTTCCGATGCTGTGCCCAGGACAGCAAGTGCCCTGTGAGTGGGTGCTGTTACCATGGGTGGCAGTGATGACGCTGATGTGAGGATGCTGAAATCAGGGAGGAGGCACTGAGGATATGTGGGGAGTGCTGCGTGGTTGCCGGGCTGTGAATGAGGGCAGAGCAGTGGCCCCCAGCAGCGTCCAGGAGTTTCCCCTGGACTGCTTCAGGGTACCAGACACATGTGGGCTGTTTTCCCCAGGACGGCAGAGCATTGCAGCTGGTCATTCCTGACTGTTGGTCCGTGGAGCCAACCTCTGGGCACCATATCATCTTATTCCTGGGGTGCACGGTATAGAGAGAAGTGTCAAATCTAGTGTCTTCTTTGTGTGTGTGTGTGTGTGCACGCGCTTGTGTTAAGTCATGTCTGACTCTTTTCAACCCTGTGGACTGTAGCCCACCAGGCTCCTCTGTCCATGAACTTCTCCAGGCAAGAATAGTAGAGTGGGTTGCCATTTCCTCCTTCAGGGGATCTTCCTGACCTGGGGAAGATCCTGAACCTGAGTCTTCTGTGTCTCCTGCAAAGGCAGGTGGATTCTTTGCCACTGAGCCTCCTGGGAAGCCCAGTGTTTTCTTACTTAAAACTTTAAATATAACAATATTATTTTTTGAAAGATAAATTCAGCTGAAATACTCCCTTTTCCAATGGTGACCATGGAGCACTATGTGCCTTTTCATCTGCTACAAAGAAGTCTCCAGTTGTTGCTGAGCTGAGGTCTTGAGTAGTGTGGCCTTTTACATATTCAAATAAACTCCCGTCTTGTGATTTTTCTTTTGAATCCAACAACTAAGATACCCGGACAATTTTGTGGAAATAAACAACCCAGGCTGAAGAATTGCTGGATTAAAAAAAGATGCAGGTGGTTTTTAAAGAGCTATTGAACAAAATCCAAGCCTTTTACCCCAAGTCTATTATGTCCACCGAGTCCCTGCTTGGAAGGAAGGCTTGCAGCCGGCTCAGTGGGCCAGCTGGGGTTGGCTGGACCGCTTCCTCTGGTCAGACTGCTGTTCTGTCCCTGTGAAGAAGCAGAGGCTGAGGGCAGGATGAGGCCCGGGGCAGCCTGTTTCAGCATCTGCCCCGAGAGATGGTAGGTTGCACTCATGGCTGGGCCCCCGCTGCTCCCGCTGCCGTTCTGTGTCTGGACATGGCTTAGTTGGTGGGAGCAGTGATTCAGGGGCCAAGACACGGCAGAGCAGGGGTGGCTCACCCATTTGCATAGCTCACGACCACTGACTGATGCCAATGTACAGAAGGCTAGCCTCCTCCAGCTCCAGGGGGGCACTCTGGGTGCTGCACTTGCTGAGGGCTTAGACAGCTGCTCTCCTGCTGATCCCATGTCCTGGCTTAGCTTTCTTCCCCTCTGCCCTTCTAGCCCTAAATGGGCAGGAATCCACGACCCAGGCTCTGCTTCTAGAAACCTGGCTCCAGTGTTTCCCCTTCCAGGTGAGTGCCCCTCCCAGGTGTGCGTGAGCTCAGACAGTGCACCAAGGCCAAGCCACCACCTACCTCCCAGGTTAGGCTGCCAGACAAAAGACGGACACTGCAGTTCAAGGGTATTTTGTGGGAAAAACACTAAAAAATGATTTTTTTAAAAAAAATTATCTAAAAGTTTACCATAGCCAGGCATCCTGTAATTTGATTTGCTAATCTGACAACTGTAGCCTTGAATGACTTGAGGACATGTTTGTCACAATGACACCCCCCGGCCTGGCCCCGATGATGACTGTAGTAGTAACAGCAATATAGTTGTGATAATAGCAGCAGCAGCAGCAGGAGGAGGAACAGTAACTGTGGTAGAAGCTAAGGCATATTTAGGGAGTACCGTATTGCAGGCAACATTTCATTCTAAGGGAGTCGCATATGACTCCTCTTTTCTCCGTGAGATCCCACCACATTTCACAGATGAGAAAAGTGAGGCTGCTCAAAAGAGAATTGACTTGTCCAAGGCTGGTAACCAGTGGGGTGAGCTCCAAACTCAGACCATCCAGGGTCCATGCTTCTAACCAAAGCACAGATTGGACTGGTTAGCGGACTCTTAGAAAACCACAGGATAGCCTGAGTTTTCCAGAAGTCAAATAATTTCCTGACCAAGGCCTAAGACGCTTTGCCCAAAGAGGAGGGACAGACAGACAGGGAGGGAACAGTTTCTTCTCCTGTTCCTGCCACAGGATGGGCAGCTGGTAAGGAGACTGTCTGGACCGGGATGCAATTAACCAAGATGGGGTAGAAAGGAAGCCCTGTTTGAATTATAAACACCCAAGGCTGTGCCGTCCAACACAGAGGCAACACCTGTGGCCCTGAGCCTCGAACCCACAGCCTGTTGGAGTTGAGATGTGCTATTAGTTATATACAACCTGGATTTCAAAGACTTAGTACCAAAAAATGTACACGTGTCATTAATAATTTTCATGTTGATGACACATGGAAATGATATTTTGGATATACTGGGTAAAATATATTTTTACAAATCAAGTCCTCCTGTTTCTTTTTACTTTTTAAAATACAGCTTTTCGACCATTGAAAATCTTGTTTGTATCTGTTGAGGGGAAAAGAAGAAACAGGAAAGGAGTGGGGCTTCTGTCCTCGAAGAGAATGATGCCCACTTGTGGGGTCTTTTCTTGTCTGAAGCCTAGATTTTTCTGATTTTTATTTTTCCCAAGAGCAAGAGAGGGTGAGTCGAGAGGAGAATGAGGCCAATGCACCAGCCAGGGAGTGTAAGGGCATCGCAGGCCACAGCCCCGAGGGGCAGGGATGGTCCTCCAGGCACAGTGCTCCCCTGCTCCCCCTGCCCCCAGAGTTGAGACTGTACTTCCACAGGCAGGGGGCAAAGGAGGAGGCCACCCTCCTCGGAAAGCACTGGATGACGGAACCTTAGCTGTGGTTTCAGGTTCAGCAACTCTGGGGTGTGGCATTTCTCAGTCTTGTTCCCCGACCAGAGATGGAACCTGTGCTCCTGAAATGGAAGTGCAGAGGCTTAACCACTGGACCACCAGGGAAGTCAAGTCACTGTCTGATTTACCTTTGTAATGTCTCCCCTCATGGGTGCACGTATTTGTGGATGTAAACCAACCCCTCCATGCCTAATGGGCAATTATTTATAAGCAATTTAGGGCAGAATGTGGAAGTGAAGATTGAACAAGCCCTGTGTTCCTTTGGGGCCCCTGTCCCAAAGGAACCTGTCCACTGCAGGTCCAGCTTCCAGCTGAGGGCAGGCCCACCTGGTCTCCCAGGAACGCTGCTGACCTCAGGGTGAGGGAGGGTACCCATGTTTTTGGATCTGGTGTGTGCCGAGCTCTGTGCAAGATACAGAGTCGCCCCCCTCATGCACACACAGTACCTTCCCTCCTGGGTGCCACCTTAAGGATGCAACATGAAGCAACTTGGGCAAGTTAGGCAACAGGAAAGTGGCTGGTTGGTTGGTGATAACCTGCACCAGTGGTCTTGCAGCTCAGCTGAGTTTCCGCTTGGATGCTACAGGGAGAGCGTGGCTTCCCCTGGGACCTGCAGAGCTCATGGCACTAGCACCTGTCCATCCACAGGCCCCCAGTAAAAGAAGGATTTACTTTCTTCCTCCAAGTCCTCGAACCAATGTTCTCTGCAATCCTGAGGCCATCACAGCCTGCCTTTCCGCATCAGCTCAGCTTGTTTCAGGCCATGATGACTCTGCTTTCCTTTCAGCTGGAACTAAATGGGAGGAACCACAGCTCCAGGTCCCCGACCTCTGCTTCCTTGGAACCTGCTGGAACCCCCTCCCCAGGCCCCGCCCCAAGCACCTGTCTAACTCTGTGATCCTCTCCATCCTCTGAGGGCTGCCACCACGGCTGAGGAGAGGCCACATGCCGACCCGAGGTGTGGACACAGCCTGGAGAGGAAGGACCGGGGCTCCAGGCCCAGCTGATCTGGGGTGGGTTCCTGCCGGTGGCATTTACCGACCGTGTGACCCTGACCTTGAAACCATAATTTACCCTCTTTGAGCTCGTGTTTCCTGTTCAGTAAAAGCAGGTGGTGACTAAGCCATCGCCCTCCTCCTGGCGTGGCTGCAAGCCTAAAATGACAGATGGATTTAAAGTACTCAGCAACGGGACTTCCCTGGTTGTCCAGCAGTTAAGATTCTGCTTTGCGGTGCAAGGGATGTGGGTTCGATGCCTGGTCGGGGAACTAAGATCCCACAGGTCTTGGAGTAACTAAGCCTGCTCTCCACAACTGGAGCATCCATGCACCACAATGAAAGATCCCTCATGCAGACACTGCCAAATAAAATAAATATTAAAAAATAAAAATAAAAAAAATAATGTGCTCTGCTGGCTCCTACAGAAGGTTTTGGAAGGGAGTCAGCACTGGGAAGAAGGGCATGGCCTGGTGTGGGCTGTCCACTGCAGGTCCAGCTTCCGGCTGAGGGCAGGCCCACCTGGTCTGTGCCATCCTGGGAGGTGAAACTCTAGTGAGTGGTTTGCTTCTCCAGTGGCTTGAAGAGCTGGAGGTCAAAATTCAGGGTAACTGAGCTGCTGGAAAGTGAGAGTCCGGGGTGGGGGATGGGGGTTCCACATTCGGGGTGTCGGTCTACCTGCTTCTCTGCTGAGCCCTGAACTACAGGCTCCAAGCAGCCTACAAGGATCAAAGAGCTGAGCGATGGTTTGCTCCTGTCAAAAGCATGCAGGCTAAGTCGTTTCAGTAGTGTCTGACTCTTGTAGCCTGCCAGGCTCCTCTGTCCATGGGATTCTCCAGGCGAGGATGCTGGAGTGTGTTGCCATCCCCTCCTCCAGGGAATCTTCTTGACCCACAGATCGAACCCCAGTCTCCCGCATTTCCTGAGCTGGCAGGCAGATTCTTTACCACTAGCGCCACATGGGAAGCCCCAAGATTTTTTCCTGTCAGGGGAAGAGAGTTTTAGTCAGAGCCTGGCGGAGTTATTCTCCTGTTAAAACAATCATATATACACACACAGACAAACAACTGTGAGGACTCTCCTTAGAAAACAATAGACTCTATAGCCCTGTGATCACAAAGTCAGAATATATCTTTCTTTTTTTTTTTTTCCATTTTTACCCACACCACACTGCCTGTGGTATCTTAGTTCCCCAACCAGGGATTGAACCCACACCCTCTGCATTGAAAGTTGGAGTCTCAACTACTGGACTTCTGGGGAAGTCCCACAATATCAGGATATGATCCCAAATCACCCAATGTATTAAGAGCCAAGAAAATAACAATGACAGAAACCAGTCTGGAGATGACCCAGATATTAGAACCAGCTGATAAAAGTTCTAAAGTAACTGTTGTAACTATACTCTATGAAGTAAAGGAAACTACACTCGTAATAAAGAAAATTTTGGTAGACAGGTGGAAGCTATGTAAATTGCAAATTTAAGAACTATAAATGCAATGTCTGAAATAGGCTGCTTATCATTTAATGGCAGGCATCCTAAAAATAGGTAAATATTAAAGCAACATAGAATGAAAGAGCGCTACAGTTTTATCAGAACTGAACTATAGCAGAAGAGTGTGTACTTGCAGACAAAAATCAGTTATTCAGACATTTATTATGGCAACTGTCTTTTACTGTGAAACTGAATTCTTCCTGTCATTTTTTCAAGAACCATCTTTTAGCAATTGAACCACATCAAGCTGCTGCTTCGATAAACAGTGGGTCTTGGTGTGGCCGGGAGCTGGGGTCTGTGGTTTTGCTAAAAGTCCATGCATATCCACAGCACAGTGGAGGGAAAAATGCACACTTCAGAGGGAGATGTTAGTGCAAGGCCCAGGCCTGTCTTCTAGTTGCTCTGTAACTCTGGTCAGAATGCTTTGTATTTTTGTGACTCTGTTTGTAGTTGTTCTTTGTTTTCACCTATAAAGTAGACCTTATAAAAGTTGTGCTTCTACAGGAGTTAATATGAGCACCTCTAGCACATATGAGCCTGGTACATGACATCCCTGTGTCTGCAGAACTGGAAACAGGAGACATACCTGGGCCTTCCCTGGAGTCATGCCTTGAGCCCCCTGGCCTTTCCTGGGTGCACAGGAACCCAGAGGAACCACTGTAGGGGGTGGGGCTTGACTTTCAGGTCTCTATTTGCAAAATCTTTGGTTGGGGACCAGGATCAGCCCAGGTCCTGGAGCAGATGGCCTTGTGGGCAGTTTCATTTTGTTGGCCATACACGTGAGTTCTGTGGAAAGAGAGCCAAAGGGAATATTGTGGAGGGGATGAACTCTGTTGGATGCAGGAATTGGGATAGGAGCCTAGTCTGGAGGCCTGGGTAATGCAGTGCCCTAGGATGGCCTGGGTGCATCTGTATATTGACAGCAGCCCAGAAGGCCTCCCAGAGTATCTCAGGCCCTGCAGCTGTGCTGCCTCAGACGCTCCATTGTGATGGCCACAGGGAAGTGCTGCCCCCACGTGGCTGGTGGGGCAGGACCAGTAGAGTGAATGTTCTCCGTCCCTCCTGTCCTCCCTCCCATCCCGCAGGCCTGGGCAAGAGCTCCAGAAATGAGTTCATGAGGGATGCAAAGTAAGTGTCATTTTAAAAATAGCTTTTACTATAACCTCAGATGAGTTACAACTGAAGATTGAGAACAAAATATCCACTGATAACATTTATACATTAGCTCCATCCTCTTTTAAAACATCAGAAAATGCCAGTCCTCGGCTCAGAACCCCTGGGGCTCCCCGTGGGCCTGAGAATGTCATCCTGCTTCCTCAACCAGACCTGCAGGACCCCACGTACCTGGAAGCCTCACCTGTCACCTCTGATCCCTTGCTAGCTCTGTCTCAGGCTCACAAACAAGCTTCTGTTGTTTCTGACCCAGCCAGCCCTTCCTGCCACAGGGCCTTTGGATATGCTGCCTCTTACACCTGACACCTCTTGACCTCACAGCTGAGTGTTCCTCCCAATGCCACCTTTCCCCTGCCGGTTCCTGCCTCGTTGGCCAGCATTTGTGTATTTCTTTGTCTGAGAAGCTTTTCCCCACTTCACAGGCTAGGCTGGACTCCCTTTGATCCTATTTTATTAGGATGAGTCAGTGCAGGATAATTCAGTTCAGTTCAGTTGCTCAGTCACGCCCAACTCTTTTTGACCCCATGGACTACAGCATGCCAGACCTCCCTGTCCTTCACCAACTCCCAGAATTTACTCAGACTCATGTCCATTAAGACCATGATGCCATCCAACCATCTCATCCTCTGTCGTCCCCTTCTCCTCCCACCTATCTTTCCCAGCATCAGGATCTCTTCAAATGAGTCAGTTCTTCACAACAGGTGGCCAAAGTATTGGAGTTTCAGCTTCAGCATCAGTCCTTTCAATGAATATTCAGGACTGATTTCCTTTAGGATTAACTGATTGAATCTTCTTGCAGTCCAAGGGACTCTCAAGACTCTTCTCTAACACCACAATTCAAAAGCACCAACTCTTTGACGCTCAGCTTTCTTTATGGTCCAAGTCTCACATCCATACATGACTACTGGAAAAACCAGAGCTTTGACTAGACAGACCTTTGTTGGCAAAGTAATGTCTCTACTTTTTAATATGCTGTCTAGGTTGATCGTAACTCTTCTTCCAAGGAGCAAGCGTATTTTAATTTCATGGCTGCAGTCATCATCTGCAGTAATTTTGGAGCCCCCCAAAATAAGTCTGTCACTGTTTCCACTATTTCTCCATCTATTTGCCATGAAGTAATGGGGCCAGATGCCACGATCTTAGTTTTCTGAATGCTGAATTTTAAGCCAACTTTTTCCACTCTCCTCTTTCACTTTCATCCAGAGGCAGGATAATTAGCTTGTAATTATGTGCTTACCGTCCTGTTTTGGCTGTGTGCAGGCAGAAACCTTGCCTTCTTGTCCACTGCTCTGCTGCTAGGGACAGTCAGATGTGTACCAGGCCATGCAACAACCGCCAGCCCTTCAATGGTCCAGGGTTTGTCTTAATTTCTCCCTCCTTATCCAAAATTGCTTCTAGGAAGAAGTTGATTCCTCTTGATATATTCATTGAGGACCACATGAATTAAATCATTTTGCAGTTTGAACAAAATTGTATACCTTTGTAAAATTCAGATTTTTGTTTGCACACAGCTCTCTTACATGGGGGCCATTGGTGTGCTGTGATCTGACCTGGTCTCTCAGTTACACACTGCTGTACTTCAAGAGCAGTATTGTTAGGTCCAAAGCAGGCTGGACAAGGGGTCAGCCTGCTGTGTAGCTTTGGCTCAGCTTTTGGAAAAAAAGGGCCCACAGTGCTTCCCCTGTGACACCCAAATGGGTTCATGGAAGAGATGGAGTGAATTTGGAAGTGCAAGACAAATAGACTGAAGTTTGTGCAAGACTAAAAAAGACTGAATTTTTAAATAATGTTTTTGTTGTTGTTGTTGTCTAGTCGTTAAGTTGTGTCTAACTCTTTGCAACCCCATGGACTGCAGCATGCCAGGCTTCCCTGTCCCTCACTATCTACCAGACTTTACTCAAATTCATGTCCATTGAATTTGGAGATAAGATGCTACCCAAGGAGCAAGCATCTTTTAATTTCATGGCTGCAGTCACCATCTGCAGTGATTTTGGAGCCCAAGAATATAAAGTCTGTTACTATTTCCATTTTTTCCCCTTCTAGTTGCCATGAAGTGATGGGACCAGATGCCACGATCTTAGTTTTTTGAATGTTGAGTTTTAAGTCAGGTTTTTCACTCTCCTCTCTTACCCTCATCAGGAGGCTCTTTAGTTCCTCTTTGCTTTCTGCCATTACAGTGTATCATCTGCATATCTGAGGTTGTTGATATTTCTCCTGGCAATTTTAATTCCAGCTTGTGATTCATCCAACCCTGTATTTCACATGATGTACTCTGCATATTGGAGAAGGCAATGGCACCCCACTCCAGTACTCTTGCCTGGAAAAACCCATGGACAGAGGAGCCTGGTAGGCTGCAGTCCATGGGGTCACGAAGAGTCGAACACGACTGAGCAAATTCCCTTTCACTTTTCACTTTCATGCATTGGAGAAGGAAATGGCAACCCACTCCAGTGTTCTTGTCTGGAGAATCCCAGGGACGGGGGAGCCTGGTGGGCTGCCGTCTATGGGGTCGCACAGAGTTGGACATGACTGAAGTGACTTAGCAGCAGCAGCAGCAGCAGCACTCTGCATATAAGTTAAATAATCAGGATGACAATATACAGCCTTGATGTACTCCTTTCCCAATTTTGAACTAGCCTTGCTACATGTCTGGTTCTAACTGTTGCTTCTTGTCGTGCATACAGGTTTTGCAAAAGACAGGCAAGGTGGCCGGTATTCCATCCTCTATAGATTCAAAGCTAGTTATGCATGGCTTGTTCATATGCCCTTTGCTCCTCTTTTAAAAATTGTAGTTGATTTACAATGCTGTATTAATTTCTGACGTGCAACAAAGTGAATCAATTATACATATACATATATCCACTCTCTTTTTGATTTTATTCCCATCTACATCATTACAGAGTGTTGAGCAGAATTTCCTGTGCTATACAGTAAGAACTTATTATTTGTCTATTATATATGTAATAGTTTGTATCTTTTAATCCCAAGCTTCTAACTTACTCCTCCCCTTTGGTAACCATAAGTTTGTTTTCTATATCTGTGAGTCCATTTCTGTTTCATAAGTAAGTTCAGCTGCATCATTTTTTAAGATTCCGTGTATGAGTGATATCATATGATATTTATCTTTCTTTGTCTGATTTACTTCACTCAGTATGAT
The DNA here is from genome assembly GCF_014754425.2 of Oryx dammah. Lineage (NCBI taxonomy): Eukaryota > Metazoa > Chordata > Mammalia > Artiodactyla > Bovidae > Oryx > Oryx dammah. The sequence continues at coordinate 41,656,749 of NW_024070194.1, forward strand.
AATCTCTAGGTTCTTTCATGCTGCTGCAAATGGCAGTATTTCATCCTTTTTTATGGCTGAGTAGAATGCTATTGTATTTATATATATATCACATCATTATATATATATATATCTCATGTCATTATATATGTGTGTGTGTGTGTGTATATCATGTCTTCCTTATCCTTTCATCTGTTGATGGATTTTTAGGTTGCTTCCATTTCTTAGCTACTGTAACTAGTGCTGCTATGAACATTGGGGTGTATACAATTCTTTGAATTTTGTCTTTTCCAGATATGTGCCCAGGAGCAGGAATGCTAGATCATATGGTAGCTGTACTTTTAGTTTTTTAAGGAACCTCTGTCCTGTTCTCCACACTGGCTGCAGCAATTTACATTCTAACTCTTTTTATGTCACCTCAGTTTTTCTTCCCCAGGCATGAACTTTATTTTCTTTCACTGACCCAAATACCCAGTTTTTTCATGGAAACCATCTCAGTGCACCCAGCCTCAACTCTGCCTCCCCTTGCCGTAAATCAGGGAAGGACACTTTCACATCAGCTCTCTAATATTTTTTTTTGTATGTTTATTGCAGGAAAATGGAACATACAGACAGGGAAAGAGAAGAAAATAGACATGACAAGTCCCACCATAAGTCTCCCAGAGAGAGAATTTAGTGTATATCCTTCACTTCTGCATACATAATGGCCTTCCCTGGTGGCTCAGACAGTAGAGTTTGCCGGCAGTGCAGGAGACATGGGTTTGATCCCTGGGTCGGGAAGATCCCCCAGCGAAGGAAATGGCAACCCACTCCAGTATCCTTGCTTGGAAAATCCCATGGATAGAGGAGCCTGGAGGACTACTGTCCATGGGGTTGCAAAGAGTTGGACACAACTGAGTGACTTCACTTTTCTGCACACATAGCTACATCTATTTATTTGTTTAAAATGATAATACCATTTTTGGAAGAGTTTTAAGTTTATAGAAAAATGAGGGACTTCTCTGGCGGTCCTGAAGCTAGGACTCCATGCTCCCAATGCAGGGGGCCCGGGTTCCATCTCTGGTCAGGGAACTAGATCCCACATGCCACAACTAAGACTCAGCCTAGCCAAATAAATAAGCAAATATTAAAAAAGAAAAAGGAGCAGAAAGTACAGAGAGGCCTCCTTTGCTGCCCATCCCCGGTTTCCTCTCTTGATATTATCTTTCATTAATTTGATGTATATGTTACAAAGGATGAGCCAACGCTTATATATTGTTATTAACCAAAGTTCATAGTGTACAGTGGGCTCACTCTTGTGTTGTACATACTGTGGGCTTTGACAAATATCTAATGACATGTATCTACCGTGACAATATCACACAGAATCCTCTCATTGCCCTAAAAATCCCCTGTGCTCCATGTATTCATCCCTCCTTGCATCTCTCTCTCTTCCATCAGCCCTTACCCTCATGAACCCTTGGCAACCACTGATCTTTTAACTTTCTCCTCAGTTTTGCCTTTTCCAGAATGTCATAGAGCTGGAATCATAAGAGCGTGTAGTATTTTTCAGATTGGCTTCTTTCCCTTTTCCATTTAAGATTCCTCTATCTCTTTGCAAGGCTTGACAGCTCATTTATTTTTATCACCGAATAATATTACCTTCCCTGAATGTACCACAGTTTGTTCATCCACTAAATTATGAAAGATATATTTTGGTTGCTTCCCAGTTTTGGCAATTATGAAGAAAGCTGCTATAAACATTCACATGCGGGTTTTTATCTGGATCTAAGTTTTCAACTCCTTTGGATAAATACCAAGGAGCCTGACTGTTGGATCGAACGGTAAGATTGTATGCAATTTTGTCATAAACTGTTAAACTGCCTTCCAACACAGCTGTGCCATCTTACATTCCATGGATCCATGGATCTGTTTCTTCATCAACACCGCACTGTCTTGATTGCTGTAGCTTTGTAGTCAGTCTTGAAGTCAACTCTCCTCTTCTGGAGCTCCCTAATCTTGTCTCGTGGGAATTTTATGCTCCCAGCTACACTGGCCACTGCTTGAGGACAAGACCTTGCCTCCTTTCTGGGTCCTCCCCCAAGGACCCAGAAAGCCAATGACTGAACAGCTCATTGAGCACGATCATCTGTCTTGAGGGCATGACACCATTGTCCTTGGGCCACCAGTGACCTTGGGCCTCCTTATGTCAGCCAGCCTCCCAGCTGCAGTTTCTATTCCTGGCCCTGGTTAAGCATCTCCAAATGGAGACAGAGATGGACAAACCTACCCCTAAATGCATGTTGGCAAGGCAGCCCAGGCTCAGAACAAACACAGATGGGGGCTGCAGACTCTGTCGTGTCCTGGCTGGCTGCATCATCACCTGCAGCTAAAGCAGACTTGCCTGGGGATGCTTCACAATTGCATGATGGCTAAGAGAAACGCAGAGACATTACTTTGCCAGCAAACGTCTATCTAGTCAAGGCTATAGTTTTTCCAAGGCTATGGGTGTGAAAGTTGGACTATTAAGAAAGCTGAACACTGAAGAATTGATGCTTTTGAATTGTGGTGTTGGAGAAGACTCTTGAGAGTCCCCTGGACTGCAAGGATATCCAACCAGTCCATCCTGAAGGAAATCAGTCCTGAATATTCATTGGAAGGACTGATGCTGAAGCTGAAACTCCAATACTTTGGCCACTTGATTCGAAGAGAGCTGACTCATTTGAAAATACCTTGATGCTGGGAAAGATTCAAGGAGGGAGGAGAAGGGGACAACAGAGGATGAGATGGCTGGATGGCATCACCGACTCAAAGGACATGAGTTTCAGTAAACTCCGGGAGCTGGTGATGGACATGGAGGCCTGGCATGCTGCAGTCCATGGAGTCTCAAAGAGTCAGACACAACTGAGCAACTGAAATGAACTGAACTGAAGAGAAATGAAAGATTCCCCTATCTGATCTTTCCTTAACTACCTTTTTTAGTTCTGAAACAAATTCTACTCATCCAAGTTATATACAGGTAGAGGGTGGCTTTGAAACAAACAAACAAACAAACAAAAGGTTGGGTTTCCTTTCAGCAGACTGTTGCATGCAATAAACCATGCCAGAGTCTGTGGCTGAAGACAGTAACGTCTGTTCCTGTTTGCGGAGCTGTTGGCTGACCGGTACCCGCCGAGCACTTCCTCTGGGTCTCGGATGTCGGTTGAGGTCCCTCACTTTGCTGTGCTCCTTGGGCTGCTGGACTTGTGGCCAGGAAGCCTTCACCACGTGACTGGCTCTAAGTGCTGCCCGCAAGGCTTCTCCAGGAGGCTAAAGCGAGCCGGGTGGTCTCAGGTGGCCCCTGGGATCTGACTTCAAAAAGAAATTTGGGAACTGCAGTCCCACGCAGCCTGGTTCCAGGACTGGCAGGGTGTTACAATGCCTCACATGTCAGTCAAAGCAGTCCCAGGCCAGCCCAGATTTGGGGGTGACCACAGATGATACGTCTCGTGCCAAAGGGTGATGGCACTGCTGAAGACCTGTATCACAGCATCAGAGGTTAGAGTCAGCCTGGCCTCGTGATGGTTGGCTGTGAGGCATGGGGCCAGGTGCTTACCCTCCCTGAGCCACAGTCTTATTTCTTAAATAGGAGGAATGTTCATTAGGCAGGAAGCAAATAATACGCATGCTTGTTATAGTGGGGAAAAGTCACCTTGGTCCTTAGCAGCACATGGAGTCGGAGTTCAGCCCATATTCCCTCAGTGACAAGCAGAACTCACTTGCCGATTCTGATCTGCTTGAGCAGGGGGTGGGGGTGGGGGTCTGAAATGCCCAGGGGACCATGAAGATGGGGGCCGGTGGGCCACTCTCTGTCTACACCCTCCTGGGGCAGCTCTGAGGCTGTCCACTTGCACCGTCGCCCAGGTTACCAGGGCTTCCAAGGCTGACTCTCTGGGGTCCTGTTTTTACCAACTTCCTCTCTCACATCCCCAAGCCCTCAGCGTGCTTTTCTTGGAATCACTTTCCATGTAAACTACTTGATCCTAAATCCTTGTCTTAAAGGCTGCTTTGTCAGAGATCAAAATCAAGACGGGGACCGTTAGAATTCACTAAATATGTAACACATTCAAATACAGCCAGTCACTCCATGTTTGTAAAGGATTCATGCAGCCCTTTTCTTGGTTTCCAGTTTCAGGCAGAAAGCCCTGTGGTCCCCACAGGGAGCAGAGCAACAGTGCATTTTACTTTCCAGGGCGAAGCTGTCATTCCAGTTCCCCGCCGACTGCGCTCAGGATCTGAAAGTGAAGAGTGAAACAGCGGCCCCTCCAGATCAGACTCAGTTCCAGCCCTGCCCTCATCTCATCTCCCTCTTCATCTGGGGCTGGGGAGTTGGGGTAGGATTAAGAGGTGGGTGTGGGGCAGTGGGTGCAGTGTGGGTGGTTACTCTCAGGGCTTGAGCTATCCTTCCTCTTGTGGGGTGGAGGGGATTACTCTTGGTGAGAAGAGAGTTCTGGGTGGGCTGTAGGGCAGGAGAAGGGGTGGGGATGGGGCAGGGTGGGGGAGGTAGGCTGGTCAAGGCTGTGAGTCTGAAGCTGGCTCCACCTGCTCTGTATTCAAACTGCAAAAGTCTCGGAGACCCTGAGAGATAAAGGAGAAGGTGGGATGGGGGTGGCCCCTGAGTGGCCCAATAAGCGCCTTGGGGTGAAGTGCTTGGAAGGTGGGACTGTGTAATTAATTTTACACCATTGGCCTTTCTTCATGCAAACCTTTCACCCCCCCAACCCTCAAACACTGACTAAAGTGCCCCCACGACTTCAATGTGTGTGTGTAAATGTACATTTGTGCTGATGAAATTAGAGTTCAGGTTTGAGTTCTCTCCAAGTAGTGATGAAATAGGGTCCAAACATGAAGAGTAAGGATTGGGAAATACTCACCCCAAAGTCAAAGTGATGAGGAGGACACCTATCCACAGAAACTCCTGAATGTCTTGAGAAGGATGTGGATTTTCCAAAGATCAGAGAAGGAAGGTTGGGTGTTGAGGGGCTGGTAGGGGAAGCACAATGGCTGAAAATGTCCACCCTATGGCTGAAAATGCCCATCATAGTAACCATTCACATGAGTTATTTTGTGACAGGAGGTCCCGATAAGGACCATAGAACTAACAAGCCACTACCAATCAGAAGAATGTGGGAAAGGTCAAAAGGAGATGCCACGTGTCCACTCACCTTCCAGAATCCTTCTCGCTGGCATTCATCTTGGCTGAGCAATGTGTGTGCCGCCAGGAAGGACTCTGCATCAGCATGATTGGCCAGAGATAAGTGAAAGCCACTCAGTTGTGTCTGGCTCTCTATGACCCCATGAACTTTAACCCACCAGGCTCTTCTGTCCATGGAATGAATCTTCCAGGCAAGAATACTGGAATGGGTTGCCATTCCCTTCTCCAGGGGATCTTCCTGACCCTAGAATCAAGCCCAGGTCTACTGCATTGCAGGCAGATTCTCTACTGGTTGAACTACCTGTAGACATGGAGAAACCAGGCAGCCTTCATGGAAGAGAGACCCAGGAAGTGGAGGTTGCTGGCTCTCTCCTCCAGACCTACCTTCTATTCAGAATCTTCAAAGTCCATCCCAAGCAGCATCCCAGTCAGTCTCACAGCTGCCCTGTGAAGTCCTAGTGGAAGACATCATGGCTCCTTGGGACATGCGTAGCCTGAGTTCAGAGTGGCTAAGTGTGTGTGAGAAGAAGTATCCAGCCAGGTATGGAAAGGTCTTCTGGTTCATTCTCCCTGGGGTCACAGCCTCAAAAACCTAAGCAGCCTCAAACCCTGCCTCAAAAACCACCTCCTTCCCCCAGCCAGGTTCCATCAGAAGCTTACATACGGCTTCACTTCAGTAAGGTCACTTTGGGCGTTTATGGTAAACTTTGTGTTTTCTCGAGTGAGGGAGGCAGTGCCTATCAACCTCTGCTTTCCTCTGTTTCCTGTTGTCTCATTTCTGGGATGATGGGGCCAGTCTGCAGATGTCACCTTGGAGCTGGTCATTCAGTACCTAGACAGTTTCTATCGAGAACGGTCCAGAGTCGTGGGGGGGACCTCTGGTCCCCAGCATCTCTCTGTGACTTCTTCAGGTTCTTCTCGTGTCATCAGTGGGATATCTGTTTACTGTGGGTTGTTCATTACTGGGAGACTTCAAGTTTCCTCTCCCTATGTGTGATCACACAAGCCCCCAGTGCTCTCTCACTCTACACACACACACACACACACACAATGGAATAGTACTTACCTGTAAAAATGGAGAAATTCTATCACTTGTGACAACATGAATCAACTTTAGAGGCATTATGCTAAGTAAAATAAGTCAGACAGGGAGAGACATTTATATGTAGAGTATAAAAATAAACAAACCAAACTCATAGAAAAAGAGATTAGACTTGTGACCAGAGGGTAGGGGAAGAGAAATTGAATGAAAGTAGTCACAAGGTACAAACTTGGTATTATGAATAAGTAAATACCAGAGATGTAATGTGTGATACAATGACTATAGTTAGCACTGCTTTATGATATGTGGGAAAGTTAAGAGAGTCAATCCTAAGAGTTCTCATCATAGAAATTATTTTTTCCTTTTTAATTTTCTTTTCATTGCATCCATTTGAGAAGACGGATATTAGCTGAACCTATTATGGTAAATATTTCACAATACATGTAAATCAAACCATCATGCTGTATGGTTTAAATTTATACAGTAAAGTATGTCAATTATTTCTCAATAAAACTGGAAAAAATAATTTAATAAAAAAGAAACCAATAAATATTTTTTTTTCCCTGTGTCATCCTCAGTGAAGTAGGGTAGAATCAAATTTCTTTCCTATGACTTATGCTTTTGCTGTGATTTTGTAGTCAAGCTTCTGGTGTAAATTCACCCTGGAAATTTATGGACCTTTCTGGCCATGTGATAGTCGGCCAGTCTCCTAAGAAAATGGAAAGCAAGATGATGGATTCCACTGGGTCTCTTTATATTCCCCTATAGCAGAGACATGAAATTCTGGGGAGTGGAAAAGATGCTCACCTGGGTAATACAACAGCAGTGTCTTCCTGATGACGGCGGGCCATGTAGTCCTGCTTTGCTGGGGTCGCTGAGTCTCCTGGCTTCACCTGTAGTCAAGGAAATTTGGAGCACCTACCTCTGTGTTCTGAATCCTGCCTCAAAGCTGAAATCACCTGAGGTCATCAAAAACAGCAGGATGCTTGGTTCCAGGCATTTTCATCTGATGACCACTCAGGGCTGACAAGCCAGGACTGCGTGAGCATTGAGATTCTTCCCACCTTCGAAATCCCGGGACCAAATGACAACTGTCAGAGCTTACCATAGAACCAGACAACTCGAACAATTTGAAAGGTTGCCTCCTTCACTGGAGTTTTCATGTTTACTGTTTTGAGTGTGTGCAGTGTTTTCTCTTGAGAGTTTCCCCTCTAAACTCTCCGAAGTTTGGAGTAGAGAAGAAGTTTGGGCTGAAGGGAATAACAGGCTGGAGCACAGATTTCTCCAGGTCCCAAACTGGAGATGCAGGCAGCTGAGGGACTCGGAGACTGTCACTTCCCAGCACCTGGGAGTAGAGGAGGAAGGTCCGGCTAGAGCAGCAGCCCAAGGCTGATTGCTCGTCCCTCCAGGTCAGCCTTCTCACCCATTGACTCAGCTGCACCAGGTGTGTTTCTGCATCTCAAAGCCTCCATGGGTACCCCAGATTTAGAGCTCCCTTGTCTCGGGACCTCAGTGCTGAGAGACTGGATGAGAGCATTTCTTCAACCTGAGCATCATTCACAGCTCCTTGTGTGTGGGCGCTCTGTGATGTCCTTTCTTCAGGACACTTAGCACTTTAGAAACATCTTCTTGTTGATGGTAGGAATCTGGCTGACCTTTCTCAAGTCTTCATTGTTTCTTTGCTGGAATGTTAGGTGTACCTTTGCTCTACAGCCATGTCACCTTTGTATCACTGGATGTGTCAGCAACCTTACATTTCTGGAAATTAAGCTTTCAAGAACCCTGAAGGCGCTCTTACTGGAACACTTGAACAGGTGTAGGGGTGATATTTTCTTAGTGCATCTATAAAAACATCATTTCAAAATACAAGCAAAACTACAGATATTGTAAAATATGTAGGTGGATCTGACCTGCCTCTTGAGAAATCTGTATGCAGGTCAGGAAGCAACAGTTAAAACTGGACATGGAACAACAGACTGGTTCCAAATTGGGAAAGGAGTACGTCAGGGCTGTATATTGTCACCCTGCTTATTTAACTTATATGCAGAGTACATCATGAGAAACACTGGGCTGGATGAAGCACAAGTTGGATTGCTGGGAGAAATATCAATAACCTCAGATAAGCAAATGACACCACCCTTATGGCAGAAAGTGAAGAACTACAGAGCCTCTTGATGAAAATGAAAGAGGAAAGTGAAAAAATTGGCTTAAAACTCAGCATTCAGAAAACTAAGATCATGGCATTTGGTCCCATCACTTCATGGGAAATAGATGGGGAAACAGTGGGAACAGTGGCAGACTTTATTTTGGGGGGCTCCAAATAATTGCAGATGGTGACTGTAGCCATGAAATTAAAAGATGCTTGCTCCTTGGAAGAAAAGCTGTGAACAACCTAGACAACATATTAAAAAGCAGAGACATTACTTTGCCGCCAAAGGTGCATCTAGTCAAAGCTATGGTTTTTCCAGTAGTCATGTATGGATGTAAGACTTGGACCATAAAGAAAGCTGAGGGCTGAAGAATTGATGCTTTTGAACCATGGTGTTGGAAGAAGACTCTTGAAAGTCCCTTGGACTGCAAGGAGATCCAACCAGTCCATCCTAAAGGAAATCAGCCCTGAATATTCATTGGAAAAACTGATGCTGAAGCTGAAGCCCCAATACTTTGGCCACCTGATGTGAAGAGCTGACTCATTGGAAAAGACCCTGATGATTGGAAAGATTGAAGGCAGGAGGAGAAGGGGACGACAGAGGATGAAATTGTTGGATGGCATCACGGTTTCAATGGACACGAGTTTGAGTAAACTCCAGGAGTTGGTGAAGGACAAGGAGGCCTGGCATGCTGCATTCCATGGGGTCGCAAAGATTTGGACATGACTGAGCGACTGAACTGAAGTGAACTGAACTGGACAGAGGATGGATACATGTATAGATGGATGGATGGGTGGATGGATGGTCAGATGTTTTAATGGCCTACTGTTTGCTCTGCTGATGAGAAAGGAATTCCCACCCTAGGGTTATGGGGATGGCAAAACACATGGCACCCAATAATGAAAGATGAGATTGCCATCAGTTTGTTAATCACATACTCACAGCCTGGGGAAGACCTCACATTCCATGCAGAGCCACACAGGGGTTACACTTGGGATCAGAGTGAACCAGCAGAGCCTGTGGGAAACTGGCCGTGTGGTCAGTATCAAGAGGGTGGGGAGGAGTTCCTTGGTTCTAACAGGAGAAGGCGACTGTTTTATTTAAATGGCTCTGTGTGTTGCAGGGAACTGAAACCCAGTACTCAGGAAGAAGCAGGAGCTGCACTGGTTTCCTCAATGAGGAGGGGTGTTCTGTTAGGGAACTTATTCATGGGAGCTGAGTGGGGAAGTGATTTGTGGTTAAGCCATTTGAGATCCTCCCAATTTCACCAAATGTCAAAGGAGCACATAGGAGTGGACTTTCATTGAAGGTCATAAAAATGTTGTCCTGTTTTCCTCTAAAAGTTTATCATTTTGCCTTTCACATTTCAGTCTCTTATCTCTCTGGTACTGGTTTCTGTGAATGAAGTAGGGGTCAAAGTTCAATGTTTCCACCTGGAGGACCAGTGGACACAGCACTTTGTTGAAAAGATGGCTGCCTTTGGGGGAGCCTTTCATCATAAATCAGGTGGATCTGGTTCCGAATTCTCTTCTCTCCTTGTCTATCCAGTCAACCCCCTCCAAACACATATCCAGGATCTACAAAGAATTCATGCTAAAGGCAGCCAAGTCGAAATGGGCTGATGAGTTGTACAGGTGTTCAAGTCTATTTTAAGTCTGTGCTTGTAATCATTAACTTAATATGCATTTATTGAGTGCCTGCAATGCACCATTCTCAGACCACAAAACTTACTACACATATGTATGGTTGTATGTGTGTATACTTACTTACTGATCTTTATCAGAGTCACCTATGTTTTTTCACTTCTCTTGTTAGTGGTATGTGACCAGACAGAGAGGCAAATGTCCAAGGATTTTGAAATTTCAAGGGCTGAATAATTACAGAAATGCAAACAGAAGCTTGGCCAAAGGCAGTGAAACTATAAACGATCCGGGAAGGGAAGTGACAGCCTCCTGGGGGTGTGACAGGTTTTGTTTCTGTTACCAACTGGGAAGGGTCCACCTGGAGTGACCTCTGAGTCTGGTATACAGCAGCCAAATGTACAAGGCTTTTCAGAAAACTGGAGCTTGACTCTTTTGGATAGAATAGGGGACAGCAAGCCAAATAAAACTGGGAAAATGGATGGATGTCAAGGGGAAATTGGCTGATAGTCAACTCTAAATCTTAACAAAAGTTTTAGAGATGATGACTCACGTGAAGCCTACATTGTAAGTATCCTTGGTGTGCAAGAAACACTATTCTTTCAGTTTTGGTATTGTCATGGCAACCATTAGCTAAAGACAATTGCTGTCTTTTGTCAAAGGACATACATACCAGGAACGTGGTGATTGTGTCTAAGCTGGGCATGGCACTTGTTTGGCTACACATACTCCATCAATGGCCAGAAAAAGAAGGTCATAAATGCAGGTGAGTGGAAAGGAAAGATACGAGAGAGTTTGGGTTTACTGGTCAGCTGGGGGAATCCAAACATTAAGTGGAACTATTGAAATAATTTCTCAGATCATCCCAGTTCAGAGCTAAAAGCTGCCTGCTCTTGTGATGTGACGTTTTTATTAAGTTTAACATGAAAACTTGGCTTTGATCACAAGATACTAGGTTTATATAAACCACGTTTCTGGCAAGATCTTGAAACTGAATCTTATGACCCTGAGAAGTAAGTTCTCTCTCACTCTAAGTGGAGGCACCTCCTTCTTCCTCTTCAGGTTTGAATATGAGTCCCCGGGGACTTGGGCAACTGAATTTTCTGGGCTTTGGCGAACTGAGCCAATTTCAGCACTCAAGTGTGTCCTGAGTCACAGGGAGTGTGGCGGCTGTGGCTGCTGGGACATTGGGCTGAGCTGTAGCAGAGCACAGGCTGCCCTGTATTTCTTCTCAGACACAGGTACCAGGGCACCGGTGGTAGTGGATTCAAATCCTGAATTGACCCCTACTCCACAGGTTGGGATGGGGTTCCAGGTGGTGCTGCAGTAAAAGAACTCACCTGCCAATGCAGAAAACATTAAGAGATGCAAGTTCGATCCTTGGGTCAGGAAGATCCCCTGGAGGAGGGCATGGCAATCCACTCCAGCATTCTTGCCTGGAGAATCCCATGGAGCCTGGCAGGCTGCAGTCCATAGTGTCACACAGAGTTGGACACAACTGAAGCGACTTAGCACACACACACACGTACCATGAGTTAGGAGGAGTCCCCTTCCCCAGAGCCTGTCCCCACAAACAAGTGATCACAGATGTGAAAAGGCCTTATAAATGGTGCAGTGTCATCACATATGAAACTATTTTGCAGTAAAAACCATTGAACATCAGCAATGAAGGACAGTTCTGTTGAACAGGAAGTGTTTTCATACAGCAAACCCACTGGCCCTCCTCGTCGGTCGCTGTGTCATTTGAAGGTAAGTCTACTGGTTCATGCACCAAAAGCATTTATGAAATGCCAGCTAAGCAGCCAGGACTATGTTACACACTACGGATAGAAAACATGAAACAAAGGTCAAGGTCAGGAGAAGGGAGTAGTCTGCCAAGCAACCAGTGAGTCAAGAAATCTGCAAGAGGTTTACGAACAGAAATAGCTTCTGATCTCCAGAACTGACACATGTTCGAAAGTGCTCAGGGGGTGGCAAGTAAGAGAAAGGACTGAAGTTGAATTAAGCATCTCCCACATAGAAAGGACTTCTCTGGTGGCTCAGATGGTAAAGCATCTGCCTGCAATGCGGGAGACCTGGGTTCGATCCCTGGGTTGGGAAGATTCCCTGGAGAAGGAAATGGCAACCCACTCCAGTACTCTTGCCTTGAAAATCGCGTGGACAGAGGAGCTTGGAGAAGGCTACTATCCATGGGGTCGCAAAGAGTCGGGCACGACTGAGCAACTTCACTTTCACTTTCACATAGAAAGGAGCTTGTCCCTCAGTTCTGGGGGCGGGGAGGGAGGGTAGAGCTGTGTCTCCCAAGGGTGGGCATATCCCCTGATGCTGGAATAGGACAGAGTCGTGGGATTTCATGTGGCTGCCCCCCCGCTCCCCTCCTTGGGTCTTAGTCTCTCCATTTCCTTTCTGGTGCTCTGTAGACTCACTTCTCTGCTAACCGCACAGCAGGAGGAAGACCACTCTCCCACCTGCAGCCATGTTTACACGGGTGGTGCCCTGCTGCCCGAGGACACCCAGGCTAGCACCCCAGGGAGGTGACTGTGTGGATTGGCCGGCCTCCCCCACATGCCCGGGGTGAAATGTCCTCACACACACACCGCATGCCACCCAAGGCTGCAGGGGCTCCTGGGCTGATCCATTGGTTGATTTGGCTTGAGTGGCTAGCAAATCTATCATTCTGCACTTACTTTTTTCATGTAATTAATCTTAATTTTTTCCATGTGGTGAACATTGGCTTACATCATTCTTCTAAATGGCTGCACTATATTCTAGAGAATAGTCCGTATTCCGTCAACTATTTAACTATTCAGGATGTCCCAGATGGCTCAATGGTAAATAATCCACCTGCCAATGCAGGAGATCGGGGTTAGATCCCTGGGTCGGGAAGATCCCCTGGAGAAGGAAATGGCACACCACTCCTGTATTCTTGCCTGGAAAATTTCATGAACAGAAGATCCTGGTGGGCTACAGTTCATGGGGTCAGAAAGAGTCAGACATGACTGAAGGACTGAACACACGTACATTTAACTAGTTCCCCGTTGATTCTTTTTTTTTTTTCAATTTTTGGTATTATTTACAAAGTCATGGTTACCACCCCCTTGTATATCTTGAAGTAGTTCTAGACTAAATTTCTGAGATGTAGAGATTAGGTATCTATAGAAGTCTCAAGGCTAAATATCTGGGTGAAAAGGTATGGACATTTTAGATTTTAGTGGATATTATCCAACTGTTCCTGAATGTCTGTAACAGTTAGCACGTCTGGTCCTGTGGCAGGAGGGTGACAGTCCCTTATCTCTGATGAACCGTGTCTATCAGTAATGGTGCTAACAGTCCAGGCAAAAACCCTGTCACAGGCTCGACTTCCTCAGAGTGCCCAGGAATTGAATTATAATGAAGGACTGTGGTTCTCCATCATCTCTGGACTAGACAGAGCATGAGGTCGGGGCATCACTTTGTGGTTTTGTTCTGACAAGGGCGGCTCTCACCTGACCATCCAGCTCCCAGTCCCCGGGCTCCCAGAAGGGCCTCAGAGCTGCTGACCCTCAGGGGCAGGGGGTAGAATTCCAGTAGGCACTATTCCCTGTAAGACACTGAGATCTCAATTCTGATTTTATAAAGCAGAAGTAGGAAACAGCTGAGTTTAAAAAAGTAAAAATCGAAAAACCTAACCCTCCATTAGAGTAAGCATTTAAAAAATTAAAATGGGAAGTTATGAGTAAGTTCCTCTCCATTTGTAAATGATCCGAGGCTCTACTCCACTGTTTATGTTCCTTTCACGGGAACAAAACGCAGAGCGTCATCCAACCCCTGCACCTTCCCTGAGGCTGACGGGGGCCTGTCTCCACCAAGGACCCTGAGGGAGGCCACCAGCAGGTCTCCTTCCTTTCTGCCGTTTATATGGTTTTCCTGGAAGGTGAACCCAGGTGCATCCTCAGGGCAGAGGAGAAGTGAGCTGGGGAAGGGAAGAGCAGGGTTTTCTAGGAGCAGATCTCCATGTGGGCATTGGGCCTCAGACCCACAGGAAGCTCCAGGAGGTGATGAGGACCAAATGCAAAGTGACCTGTCCCCCTCCCGGGGCTGAAGTAGCCAGGGTGTCTGCCAGGACTGGGGTGTCTGGGACCAGCAGCAGAGTGCCATTCATCATGGCCCAGGGGCAGCTCTCAGGGACACTGGCTCCCCCAGCAGAAAAGAGGCCCTGGAGGAGGGAAGGTATGTGACGCTGTTCCTGTGACCCCAACAGCAAGGCCGAGGGGTATGGACCGGGCCCGACAGCATCAGCTCCCTCCTTCTCAACCCTCTCAGAGCCGGCTCAAAGCAAACCCAGGTGGACACGTTCCATTCTCCTAGAAACTCTAAATGCCAAGGTGCTACACCGCAGCAGAGCAGATGCTGGATTCAGAAACGGTGCAGTTTCTCAGAATTACAGCTTGTCGACAGCGACTCAAAGGCGGTCTCTCATTTCAAAGACAGTCCAGTTTCTTATAAACGGTTTATTGAATAAACACGTGTGTGGAAAGAGTCTGGGAGCAGCGCAGACTCCGAACCCACACATGAAGTGACAGCCACCGTTTCACGGCTGAATCTCTAAGGAGCGTCCCCTCCGTCAGCAGGGCATGTGCACACCTGCCAATCAGCCTTGAACTTAGAAGTTCCACCAGGCCACACTTAAAACAGAAGCAGCTGGACTGGATCTGTGGGAGGGATGGAGGGTAGATCATTCATCCCTGGTACTGTTACCAGAACAGCTCTGAGTGACCTAGGGTTCATGTAGAGGAGGCCACATATAGTACCCCCGATGCCCACCCAGCTCTGGGCTCTGTGGCCTCACGGAGAAGAAGGAGATTGTATACTGCAGACCCTGGCCTTACTCAGCCTTCCACATGAACCACGTGGTTCTCAGGCCTTCCCATAACTTCCCCACTTGGCCCTCTTCACAGGTGAGAGTGTAAGATCCTTTATTCCCATATTTCAGAGAAGAGGCAAAAGCAGATCAGGGCAGGACCCACCCACTGGCCCAGAAGAAGAAACAGGGCCCAACCCATCTCGTGATGGCCCTTGGTCCCCAGAAAGTGTCTGGACAGTGGCTGGGCAGGGCTGGGGCTCATGCTGGGTCTTTCCAGCACAGGAAGACCATGGGCTGGCATCAGCAGAGAAGCTGATGGGCGGCAGTGGGTCCACCGGAAAGCCGATCAGATGCACTTTAGGATTTGTGTGGGGTTTTCCCGCTTATTAATTTGTTCATGTGGCAAAAATGGTTCCTCCCAGTGGCTTTCCCAGCCTGATGGCCCTGTCTCTGCCCAGCCCCTGCCAAACGCAGCTCAGTGATCCTGCCCAAGGTGTGGACACCTGAGGGCAGAGAGGGCATCTCCAAGGTCCGCCCAAGTGAGTATCTGGTGCTCAGCCCAGTGCAGGTGGGCTTGAGGTGCTTCTACTCTGCAGACAGGAAGTGGGCTTCCTAGCAGACCTGGCTGATTGTATACTGCAGACCCTGGCCTTACTCAGCCAGTGGCAGCCGCCACTTCCACCCCCACCGTCGTCCAGACCCAGAGTACCTCCAGAACAGCAGCGAGAGGAAGAGTGAGTGGAGAAGAAACATGAAAACTCTCAGGAGGGAGAGTTACCAGGCACTAGTACTGTCTCCAGAGCAAGAAACAAGAACAAGCCAGAAGACTCCTGGGCTGCCTTTTGGTGGTTTCAGTACCCCCATGACTCCAGCACTTCCTGGACAGGTATGCACACAAAGCACTGCTTCCACTCTTGGTTTCTGCTGCTGGATATTTAGGATGTTTTAAAAATCAATTCTGGAGGATATCTTAGGAAAACCTGGTAGAAAGCAGGTAAAAGTAGATCCAGTTATTCCACACCGTTGAGCACTTTCACACCCTCAGCCTCACTTGTCGAGAGAAGCAGCTGGAACGTGTAGGCCAATCCTATACAAACACACTGGTAAACCACCCGGGACTGCAGGGCAGACACAAGCTACAGGTCGGGGTCAGATCCCAGCACCTCACTCTAGGGCCATTTAGCTACTTAAAGGGCTTCTCTGGTAACTCAGCCGGTAAAGAATCTGCCTACAATGCAAGAGACCCTGGTTCCATTCCTGGGTAGGGAAGATCCCCTAGAGACGGGATAGGCTACCTACTCCAGTATTCATGGGCTTCCCTGATGGCTCAGCTGGTAAGGACTCTGCCTGCAAGAGACCTGAGTTTGATCTCTGGGTTGGGAAGATCCCCTGGAGGAGGGCACGGCAACCCACTCCAGTATTCTTGCCTGGAGAATCCCATGGATGGAGGAGCCTGGCAGGCTACAGTCCATGGGGTCTCAAAGAGTTAGACACAACTGAGAGAATAAGCACAGCACAGCACAGCTACTTAAAACTTTGCCTAAATCCCTCTGTTCTGAGCTAGAGTATTTGTATGTGAAGTGAAGTCGCTCAGTTGTGTCTGACTCTTTGCAACCCCATGGACTGTAGCCTACCAGACTCCTCCATCCATGGAATTTTCCAGGCAAGAGTACTGGAGTGGGTTGCCATTTCCTTCTCCAAAGGGTCTTCCCGACCCAGGGACAGAACCCAGGTCTCCTGCATTGCAGGCAGATGCTTTACCATCGGAGCCACCAGGAAAGCCCATTTGTGTGTGAATTCCCTTCGTTTGTGTGGGTGAAGATCCCAGAGTCAAGTCCTCCACTCTGCCTCCCCTGGGCACTTGGTGGAGGATACTGTTGATGCTTAACTCCCAGCCCACGCAGAATGCAGTACACAGGTGCCTGCCTGAGATGTGGAAAGTCATCCCCCTTGACTTTCATCTCTCTCTACATCCATATCCACTCTGCGTTCTGGAAGCTTCTCACAGTGGGATGAGCTGGGATCAGAGCACTCGGTCTTGGTGAACTCCTGTCCTGGGAGGACCCCTCTGCTCCAGTGGTTGGGGGGTGTAGGGGTGGTTGCTACTCTCCATGTCCCATAGGGCAAATCCCCAGACAGGACGCATGGGTTAATGGTAAACGTTAATGAACAAAGCTCCATTAACCCGAATTGCGTGCACATGCTGTCAGTTCCAGGCAGAGGCCGGTCTGTGGGGACTTGGGGCTGGCTCTCAGTCCGGGGGTGCCCACCGTGAGTTATTCATGAGCAGAAGAAGCTGTCTGTCCCCGGGTCCAGGCTTCTGCTCCCAGAAGGGTCTACCAGACCTGGAACTTGCAGTGCAGCCTTGGCTGTCCCCAGGACGCTGTGGTACAATGTACAATGTAGGCTTAGTGAGGGAATTCAGCTTTCCCTTCAAACCTTCAATAACTCACAGACATAACTGATTAATACAGACTCATTTTTGCAAGCAATGAATGGGAGAAGAATGATCCAGACCAGAGTCCTCAAATTGGAGCATCATTAGAACCCCCAGAGGCTTGTCGGCACACAGTCCCCGGGCACCTCCCAGTCCCAGGGGTAGGTCTGGGCCTCCCAAGGACTGGTGTTCCCAGGGGACGCTGATCCACGGTTCTGGCTCCACACTCAAGGCCCACAGGGGCAGCCCCACCTACCGTGACCCCCAGAGCCTCAGCCAGGCCTGCCCCTCAAGGCCAAGGAGTTGGTGCAGAGGGGCTCTTTCCTGAGAGCTTCCCAGATGTGGAAAATTGGAGTGCCAACAGTGGGTTAACTCGAACACAATTTTTATGTTTCCTCAGGTGTGGCAGCGAGTCCTCTTCCCTGATACTGTAGGGTCAGCCCAGGAGTGAGGCACCAACCTCTTTATGTGACCCCTTCCCCCAAAACAGACAAGCAGAAGGAAGGAAAGACAGACCTTGGGAAGCAATGAAGGTGAGTGGTGGGCCTTTAGGGACTTTAACTCTCGGCTTTGTGTTTCTAGAAACAGTGGATCAAATGACATCTTGCATAACCAAAATGACACAGAAAGAAAGTGGGTGGCCTGTCTATGCCATCGTGGTCATCAAGTGCAGACACAGGAAGATGAATCTGGGCTTTACAGTTTTGGAGATGGGCAAAAATGCTATTTGGATTAATTGCTATTTGGGATGGAGAAGGCAATGGCAGCCCACTTCAGTGCTCTCGCCTGGAAAATCCCAGGGATGGAGGAACCTGGTAGGCTGCAGTCCATGGGGTCGCTAAGAGTCGGACACGACTGAGCAACTTCACTTTCACTTTTCCCTTTCATGCACTGGAGAAGGAAATGGCAACCCACTCCAGTGTTCTTGCGTGGAGAATCCCAGGGACAGGGGAACCTGGTGGGCTGCCGTCTATGGGGTCGCATAGAGTTGGATACAACTGAAGCGACTTAGCAGCAGCAGCCGCAGCTATTTGGGAGTTGGCTAAAACTGACCACATTTTCTCTTACCTCTGAATAAACATCATGGCATTGTCATATAAATCCATAGTCCTCAAATTAGGTTAAAATAGGCCTTTTTGGAGAAGCAAAAGATTTCTTTTTTTGGCAGGTTTCTCCCCAAATATATTCAGACACAACAGCTCAACTTTTCTTTCTTTCATATTCAATAACAATCAAATTAAATTTCTACATTTTTGGAATTGTATTAAATTGCATTGTATTCTTCAGTTACATATAAAATTCAATTAGCATTTCTTTATGGAAATTTTAATATTGTATATAGGTCAAAGAAAAGAATATTTAAAATGGCATTTTAATACTTTGTAAGAAGCAACAGAAATTCAACTTTCCAAAGCACAGCCTGGGACTACCATTGGAGCACTTCTGCAGTATTTTCCCTGAACAGAATTCATTCCAATGCAAACATAAGTGAGCCATATTCCATACAATATACACACCCTCAAGTATTGTGTGTGTAGAATGTTTATAAGGTAAATTACCATGCATTTGAAAGAGAAGATTAGAACTAAAGCAAAAATCTGGAGGAAAAAGTCACCCTAATTGCTGACCCTGATATTATTTTCTGAAATAAAAAGTGTTTTAAATTCTTGGCCAGTCGATTCAAGCCAAAATTGAACTTTTGTGCTTTTAGAAACAGCTGAACTTGGACAACGTGACTAGAATAAATTCCTGATCATGCTCTGATTCCATTCAGGTATCTACTCCTTTCCTATGTGATTCTGAGGTGATGACCCCACCCTCCCCAGCAGAATGCATGGCTGATACAGGCTGTTGATGGCAGCCTGGTGCCCTCGCCATGACTGGGTTATGGCTGAGCACTGGCCCAGGGGTGACCAGCAGATCCCAGGGAGGTGACTGCTAGGCTCCTGGAGAAGTTTTCCTCATTCTTAAGAGGGAGATACATGAAGGGCTGACCCGTTTCTGTCCCTGGACCCCAGCTGTAAGAACTCCTCCAGCCATCTTACTACCACAGGACAGCCAGTCTGGCACAACTCGGCCCACAGAACATGAGGAAAAAGAGGGAAAAAGAGCATATGGGTCCTTGGTGCCTGGACAGCTATTGAGTCAACCAGTTAGAACTCTGTCTTAGTTGCTGTAAGAAATCTTTGAAAATTTGAGATTTCAGGAAGAGTATTTTGTCTCTGTTCACTTTCATTGCACATTTTTTATTTTTTAATGTAGCAAGATATATATTTAATTTCCAATATATTTTAAAATTAATTTTGTTTGGAGTATAGTTATCTTACAATATTGTATTAGTTTCTATGGTAGAGTAAAATGAATTAACTATCAGTTCAGTTGCTCAGTCATGTCCAACTCTTTGCAACCCCAAGGACTGTAGCACACCAGGCTTCCCTGTCCATCACTAACTCCCAGAGTTCACTCAAACTCATGTCCATTGAGTTGGTGATGCCATCCAACCATTTTATCCGCTGTAGTCCCCTTCTCCTCCTATCTTCAATCTTTCCCAGCATCAGGGTCTTTTGCAATGAGTTACTTCTTCACATCAGGTGGCCAAAGTTTTAGAGTTTCAGCTTCAGTATCAGTCCTTGCAATGAATATTCAGGCCTGATTTCCTTTAGGATGAACTGGTTGGATCTCCTTGCAGTCCAAGGGACTCTCAAGAGTCTTGTCCAACACCACAGTTCAAAAGCATCAATTCTTTGATGCTCAGGTTTCTTTATGGTCCAACTCTCATCCATACAAGACTACTGGAAAAACCATAGCTTTGACTAGACAGATGTTTGTTGGCAAAATAATGTCTCTGCTTTTTAATATGCTGTCTAGGTTGGTCATAACTTTTTTTCCTAGGAGCAAGTGTCTTTTAATTTCATGGCTGCAGTCACCATCTGCATTTTGGTGCCCCCAAAATAAAGTCTGTCACTGTTTCCACTGTTTTCCCATCTATTTCCCATGAAGTGATGGGGTCAGTTTCCATGATCTTAAGTTTTCTGAATGTTGAGTTTTAAGCCAACTCTTTCACTCCCCTCTTTCACTTTCATCAAGAGGCTCTTTAGTTCTTCTTCACTTTCTGCCATAAGGGTGATATCATCTGCTTATCTGAGGTTATTGATATTTCTCCTGGCAATCTTGATTCCAGCTTGTGCTTCACCCAGTTCAGCATTTCTCATGATGTACTCTGCATATAAGTTAAATAAGCAGGGTGACAATATATAGCCTTGACGTACTCCTTTTCCTATTTGGAACCAGTCTAGTTGTTGTTCCATGTCTAGTTCTAACTGTTGCTTCCTGACCTGCATATAGGTTTCTCAAGAGGCAGGTCAGGTAGTCTGGTATTCCCATCTCTTTCAGAATTTTCCACATTTTGTTGTGATCCACATAGTCAAAGGCTTTGGCTTAGTCAATAAAGCAGAAATAGATGTTTTTCTGGAACTCTCTTGCTTTTTTGATGATCTAACGGATGTTGGTAATTTGATTTCTGGTTCCTCTGCCTTTTCTAAATCCAGCTTGAATATCTGAAAGTTCATGGTTCTCGTACTGTTGAAGCCTGGCTTGGAGAATTTTGAGCATCGCTTTGCTAGCATGTGAGATGGGTACAATTGTGCAATAGTATGAGCATTCTTTGGCATTGCCTTTCTTTGAGATTGGAATGAAAACTGACCTTTTCCAGTCCTGTGGCCACTGCTGAGTTTTCCAAATTTGCTGGCATATTGAATGTAGCACTTTCACAGCATCATCTTTTAGGATTTGAAATAGCTCAACTGGAATTCCATCACCTCCACTAGCTTTGTTCATAGTGATGCTTCCTAAGGCCTGCTTGACTTCTCATTCCAGGATGTCTGGCTCTAAGTGAGTGATGACATCATCATGATTATCTGGGTTATGAAGATCTTTTTTGTATAGTTCTTCTGTGTATTCTTGCCACCTCTTCTTAATATCTTCTGCTTCTGTTAGGTCCAGGCCATTTCTGTCCTTTATTGTGCCCATCTTTGCTACGCATATCCCCTCCCTTTGACTTCCTTCCTATTCATTTAGGTCATTATGGTGCATTAATTTGAGTTCCCTGTGCTATACAGTGGGATTTCTCAGGTGGTGCTAGTGGTGAAGAACTCATCTCCCAGTGCAGGAGACTTGGGTTCAATCCTGGGTTGGGAAGAACCCCTCGAGGAGGACAACCCACTCCAGTATTCTTGCCTGGAAAATCCCATGGACAGAAAAACCTAGTGGGCTACAGTCCATGGGGCACAAAGAGTCAGACTCAACTGCAGCAACGTAGCACACACAAGTGCTATAGAGTATGTCCCCATCAGTTATTTTACACACAGTATCAATAGTGTATATACATCAGTCCCAGTCTCTCAATTTCCACCACTTCCCTCCACTGCCACCCACCTTCCCTCTTGGTATCCATATATTTGTTTTCTACATCTGTGTCTCTATTTGTGCTTTGCAGATCAGGTCATCTATACCATGTTTCTAGATCCCACATATTTGTGTTAATACATGATATGAGCTCTGTGTTGAACCACTTTTAAGCAGGCCTGCTGTGTTATTCCCAGTTCTAGCCAAGCTGTGCGTTTTCCTAGGTTGAAAGATAGTCATGTCAGGTTTTTCCGAGGTGGCTCGAATTTGTGTTTGTTTAATTGGTTCTTCAACAGGAACCGTGATTCATTACAACTTATATCTTACTTTTCTCTTCCTGTTCTTTAAAGTGTGAAGTGCAAAAAGCAGTACAAAATATGTCTTGGTATGTCCTCTTACCGGTTCCTGGATGACTTGTTGTCGTTGAGGTCCGTGGTGCTATAGGCTTTGTTGAGATGTTTGATACAGTCATTCTCTCTCCCTGCCAAAAACACTCTGCATTTAACTCAGGGACTTGATTGTTCCTAAACGTCAACTGTCATTAAAGAAATGTGCTTCATTTCATTCTTCTGCTCACTGTGACCACTGTGTCTGCATGAAGAATGGATTTCTTTTCCCTCCAAATGTTTTCCTGTTGCTCTCATCTCATCAACCCTATTTCACGGGAGTGCAGGGTCATCAGCGCCGTGGGAATGAGGAAATGCAATCCCAGAGTCTGAACTTTCTGTAACCAACCCAGTTTTCAAGTCTTTGGTCTCATTGTTAAACCACAAGCTCCAAATTTTGTTTAGCTTTGCTTTTGTTTAGAGACTGGCCATGGCAGTGTCGGGAAGAGTACTCACTTTGTCTCCTATTTAAACTTGACAGTGTCAGTGGTGCTTCGAATCACGGGGTGTGTAGACAGCCTCTTGGGGTCAGGAGGCCATGGGTGCAATTCATAAAGTGGTGGGTTGGGATGGGCAGGTAGTTTTCATTCCTCTGTCTCCACTGACATTCTTTCCTAAAGGGTGAGTGAGAACCCCCCCCCCCCCCCCCCCCCGTTTCCGGTCTTTTTTTTTTTTTTTTAACATATTTATGTATTTGGCTGGACCAGGTCTTAGTTGCTGCATGTGGAATCCTTTAGTTGTAGCATGTAAGGTCTTCACTGTGTGAAGTCTTAGTTGCAGCATGTGGGATCTAGTTCCTTGACCAGGAATCGAACCCGGGCCCCCTGCATTGGGAATGTGAAGTACTAGCCACTGGACAGCCAGGGAAATCCCCAAGATTTCAGTCTTCAGCACCAAAGAAAATTGTCAGGAGGGGGGCCACAGCCTCCCCTGAGTATACATTCAGTAATACTGAATGTCAGTATTAACTCATTTTAACATTTATCAGTGATGTTAAATGATGGGGAATGAGTCAACATCAGGCAAGATAAGAATGCAATGGACTCCCTGGTAAGCAGGACGCCAACATAGCAACGACTAACCCTCCAGTGCGCCATCACTGGGCCTCTGGTCTGAACCAATGAGGGTGAAGGACCCACACTGTCTGTCCCAGTGACTGAGTCAGTGAGTACCCATCCCTTGGAGTTCCTCTCCCAGAAGGATGGCTCAGGGACTAACCTGGCCCCACTGGGAGCCAGTTGACATGAGGCAAATTTGCAGGAGGCATCTCTAAAAGTTGCCCAAGTTGTCCCCCTAGTAAGTGAAGAAACGAAAGTCTGTCCAGGCCACAGCCTATCTAGCAGTGGGCCCCAGGTTGTAGACCGTGGAGACAGAGATGCAGGATGGGAGAAAAGTGGACAGAGGTGGGCGAGGCCTGGGGCTGTTCTGGACCTGACCACCCCATCGTTTCATGTCACACCTTTTGTTAGTTATGATTTTAAATGAGTCCCCAAGTCATGTTGTTTGAGGGAAATGGTGTTACTTTTGGTTTTATGTGAAACTGTAGATCCTGGATTTTCCAAGAAACCTGAATCTTTGTCTTTATTTTTCTGACACATTCATTATCCTCATTGTTGAATGAAAACATACAGGAACCAGCTCAGAGGTTTTCTGTGTAAATGACAGAACATCTCAGGCAGACAAGTTTGGACAATAAAAGGCATCTATTGACCCCATACCTAGAAAACAGCTGTTTCAGCGAGGTGGTCCTTCCTGCCCCCTACATTTTGTCCTGCCAGCTTCCTACAGGGCCCTGACTTCCTTCACAGTGTTATTTCAGCACTCAGAGGTTTGTGTTCACACACCCCAATGGGCCCTGCCCTCATGTCACATTGAACATGTCTCAGACTGGGTAACGTGTCCATTCTTGGACTAGCACTCACAATGATCCCCTGGCAGGAGAGGCAGACATCTGCCCACTGGCTGAGACAGTCAGACCCCAACCCACAGCGGCCCTCAGACAGAGGAGGGTGGGGTGCAGACTGGGGTCCAAGAGCGCTCCTCCAGGGGCTGTATACAGATCTGTGCCCCAGCTGGGGCCATGCTCTGGAGCAGAGTTCAACACAATGCAAGGCTCTGAGTTCCATTCTTACAATGTCACTTTGGAATCACCCATTCAGAAGGGCCAATATATCAACTCTGCCTCAGCCTTCCCTTTGGGCCCACGCAATCCCATCCCCTGGCCTCTGCTCCATGCCCTGGCCATCCCCAGGTCAGAGATTTCAAGGGTCCTCTTGAGAAAATACACAAGGACAGTAAAGGAAGGTGGGACTCAGACGTTAAAATCGTGGGAAGCTGTGAAGAACAGAGGGGACCTGGTGGGCATGGGGCCATGAGAACAGCAGGTGGGAGAGCCCAAGGAGAGGAAACACTTGGCTCACATGTTGTGGGAGCTGGTCTGACTCAAGGTCCTTCCCTGAGGCAGTAGACTTGCGTTTTTATTGTTGCTCCAAGGCCAGCCATCCTGTAGCCATTCTTGGCAAAAAGTCATGACCTTCCCCCTCACTGAAACCTCCTCTTGACCTTGAATACCTACCCACCCCCCTCTAGGCAGAGTCCCCTGGCTGCAGGCCCCAAGGCCCCGGAATCAGGGTCAGCCATGAGCCAGCTGGGCATCTACCCTTCACAAGAATCCTGGGCTCCCAGGCCGCTCTCAACTCCACCCCATCTCAGACACGCAGCACACCTGTCTACATCACCACCATCAACACACTTTGTGTACATTCATTCTGCTTCCAAAGTAAATTTTATTACCAGTTTGAAAGCAACATATTTTCATTACGAAAAGCAGGAAAAGTAGAAAAAAAAAAACATCATTTTTAAAAAACCCATCACAAAAAGAAAACTTCTACCAATAAATTAGAGCATTTCCTTTCATTTGTGCCTTTCCAATTTGATGAAAATTTGTGCATTTTTTTTTGTACTTTTGATACCAGTCCCTTCATACATTGTGGATTTCATACAGTATTTGCGCTGAAGGACCCTTTCACACATGTGCTTTGACTCCTGTTTTCCACTTTGCCTTGAGTGTACATAAAATAAAACATTCATGAATGTTGCTTTACTGATTGCACATTGCTTTGCTGTGGAAATGGACCCACACTGACGTGGGCAACCTTTCCAATAACCTTTAGGTATATGCAGGTGTTTTCTATTTCATAAATACTGAGCTTACAGCTGCAATTAGTGCATTGCAGACTCTTCTTGGGATGATTTCCCCAGGTGTGGAGTGATGAAGTGAAGGCATAGTTCAAAGCTATTCATGTACACGATAAGCAAGGGAGTGACGTGGGGAACCTGGGGCTCAGGAAAAAGTCCTCAGAGTCGGTCCCTAAGCCAGAGATTCACTGGACCAGATGTTTTCAGATGTGAAAGGTTTTGATCAAAGTCACAAAAGTTCTTCAAATTTATATTTTTTCTTTGCATGTAATCTTTTGGAGATTATTGAGACTGGCAGTTTGGCATTTCTGCTTGGCACTGCTTCTTTCTGGAGGGGGAAGAATGGCTGGGAGGAGCCCTCAGCTGCCAGTGACACTTTCACCACGTTCCTCACCAGACCTCCTCCCCTCTCCTGACTCCAG
Source organism: Oryx dammah (assembly GCF_014754425.2). NCBI lineage: Eukaryota > Metazoa > Chordata > Mammalia > Artiodactyla > Bovidae > Oryx > Oryx dammah. The sequence goes on from NW_024070194.1 coordinate 41,682,423, forward strand.
CCTGCTCGTGTGTGCGCACATTCACAGGACTCATACTTATATACACACATGTATAAGCACTCAGACACACACAACTCTGTAACACACACACACACATACACATACTCTCTCCGACACACTCACACTCACGACACACATGCTAGCCCAACCCTATACACTCTCATTTACTAGGATTGCTGAATACAACACAAGGTGTGCAGGTTACACTGCATTTCAGATAAACAAGGAAAAATTTTCAGTGTAAGCAAGTTCAGTGCATATTTGCAATAGAGCCATGCAGTATTTGGAATGGACTTACCTTCAGAAAGTATTTGTTGTTCATCAGAAATTCAGATTTTACCAGATGTTCCACATTTTTATTTGCTAAATCTGGCTGCCCTAACATTCACACACTCATTCATCCATCAACTCAGCCGTGCCCCTCTGTACTCACACCTACTCACACACACCCTGCTTGTTTTCTTCAAGTCATATGTTCAGTTTACTTGCTTATTATAAATAGGTACCAATAAAAGGCAAATTACATGGCAGTAGATTAACACAGGAGACCTATGTCCTATCCTTGGGTTGGGAAGATCCCCTGGCAGAGAACATGGTAACCCACTCCAGTATTCTTGCCTGGAGAATCCCCATGGACAGAGGAATCTGGCAGGCTTCAGTCCATGGGGTCACAAAGAGTCGGACACGACTGAGCAGCTAAGCACAGCACAGCCCAGCTTAATACAGACTTTAAAAATAATTGGTTTAATTAAACACTGGTGAATTTCATACCTCACAGGTGACTGTCCCTGAGAGAAACTGGTGTCACTGTGTGGAGAACCGTGGCATCCGGACTAAGTTCCTGAGGCCTCAATGGCCATTCTCACAAAACAAGCAGACTTCAGACAGCCCAGGTTCCAGGCCCTCGGCCCCAGCAGGCGGCTCTCAGATCTCCCTGTAAACATTTCCCTTTGCACTTCCTAAGTTCTGGGCGTGTTTATTTTACAGAAAGGGGTCTCGGCCCAGCTGGGATTTGTTTGGAAAGGATTGCTTCTTTCCTTTCTTTATAAAAATAACCCCGTGTCTTTCTGTAACTGGGCCAGATCATCCATGCAGCGAGTGGGCCTCACCTTTTCCTGGGTGTGTTCCTGGAAAGAGTGTGAGGAGCCGGGCGGGTTCACCATCTGTGTGCACCCCCAGCTTGGCCTCCTGTCAAACACGGCTCCACGGCTCTAGTCACCCTATTCCTTGGTCCCTGGGCCTCGGGGGTACAGGGCAGGTGGGCAGGCCAGCTGCATCTTTGATGAGTGAGCCCGGGAGTGAGTGAGTCAATGACCGAGGACCCCAGCTTCTTCCAACGTGTTTGCTATCTATAAATCTCACCATGAGCAGCAGCCTTATAGTCAGGGATTTTTCCACTCTCGATAACCGGCTCCTCCAAGTCCACAGCATTTTAAATTCTGCGTTTTTTGACCTGTAATTCTGAGAATGAGTTGAGAATGATTTCACCTGCCCTGCCCTGGGATGAACTCTGGGTATGTGGAACAGTGGCCAGCAGGCCACATAGCTGAGGGACCTCACCTCAAGATGTTTGCACATAGTGGCTTGCTTCCACAACTTGCAGGGACTGGAAAAAAGGGACCTGAAGCCATGAAGCTGGAGATGGTTCAGTGACCTGGGGGTGCAGCCCTGGGGGAGGTATCTATGGAGGTGCTGAGTGGGTGATGCACAGGGTCATTTTTTTTCTGCGGGCTTTTACACCCTCACTGGTTGGCATTGCAGGAAATGTTCACCGTTTCCTGCCCATCAAGCCAGAGAGGTTGGAGCTTGGCCAGTGCTGCCCATGGTGAAGCTGTCAGCAATACACGGGCAACATCCATGCGGCCTGGCATTCGTCTTTTGTCCAGGGAGCACAGAGAGCTTTCCAGACACTTATTTCCTTAGCCCTAGAAGAGCCTGGAGAGATGAGGACATGCTCAGAGAGATGGTCCATGTCCCCCCCACCATGGAAGGCACAGGCTGCTGGGTACAGAGGAAATGGGAGCAGCGAGGGAGAAGACCCGCTTGCACTCCCCAGGTCTCCCCCCACCCCAAACCCACCCCACCCACCTGCACATGGCCCCAGGTTCCCGGCTCACGGTCCTCAGGCTTTTAACACCAAATGTACAGTTTCCTTCAAAAAAACACCCCACACAAATATCTAACCACTTTCTGAAACCCACACCTAAGTATAAATTTGGCGTTTCTGAACCCCAGGAGGCCTCCTAACATGGGCCTGGTTTCTATAGAAAACCCATTGCTCTGACGTCATGGACTTTGTTTCTGAGAAAAGACAATTGTTTTATCTTGGAAGGAAGGATGTTGGGGGCCTCAGAGGACACTTGGCCTTGTCCAGCATCAGGGATGCTCCCATACACACAGAGGACCACGCCTGCTCCTCAATGGAGAGGCTTCAGCCAACTGGAGCTCTGAAATCATTCCTGGCTTTGTAAAAATAAAAAGCAGGTCAGGGGAGATCTCCAGGAGGTACTGCCCTCCCCGCTCCCCTCAGGAGTGGGCTGAACTTAGTGAACTGCTTCCGGAGAGCAGACATGAAAAGAGACGGGGGCAGCTTTAGAGCTGCTGCTGCCGACGGTCACCACCGCTGGCCCTGCAGACGTGTCCCCCAAAGGGACGTGTTGAGAAGGACACTCACTCTCTGTCTGCTGCTTTCAGACTCCAAACCCCATGACCCCAACTAAGAGAAGAACACCAGACAGGCCCAGTTGCTGGGACATTCTACACACGGCCCACCCTGTGTTCTTCAAGGCCATCAAAAACAAGCAAAGTCCGAGATACGGTTACATACCCAAGGAGGCTGGAGAGCTAGAATGACTAAATGTAATCTCATCTCCTGGATGTGATTCTGGAGCAGCAAAAGGACATGAGGAAAAAAAATCAGTGGAAGCCAAATAAAGTGTGAACTTAGAGGAAGTGATGTCAGTTCCTTAGCTGTGACAAATGTACTCAGTAATATAAGATGATGACCACCAGAGAAACAGATGGGACTTATCCTTACAACTTTTCTATCTATAACTACTCGAAAAGAAAAAAAAGTTTACTTAAATACAGATAAGAATAAAGAGAAAGTAGTCTTGACACAAGCAGTATATAAGGCCAGTGATTGCCAAGTGGTTTTCTAGAATTTCATCTTAACTTAAAGTTCTTGAGTTCTTTCCAGGTCTCAGATGAGAGGGTTTTGACAGAAGTTAGTAATAAAATGGTGCAATTCTCTAGGGCAAAAGCAGTCACATTAGGTTAAAAAATATAAACAGAAATATCTAATCCTGGAAGACTCTTTACCAGGTTATATGTGTTACACAGGCTGGATGCTAGTAGCTGAGGGACCAACCTCAAAGGTCAGGGCGAACATCCAGTTAGTGTCTTGGGCTGCTCTCAGCCTTCCTCCTTCCTCCCACCCAGAATTACCCCAGTGATGGTGAAGAAAGAAAACAAGGTCTGATAAACCTATGAGCACAAAGAAAATGAAGAAGGGGGCATGAAGGTAAGAAAAGAACTTCGAAAATCACTCAAGAAGACATGACATCTGACTCTTCAGAAACTTGGAAATAATGAAAACAGCAAAGGAAATGTACCCATCAGGTAAGTGGTGGAAGGACTATTCCCCATTCTGAGGCCACGAGTCTGTGGACTCAAGGTTACCTAGTAAAAGAGATCAAAACATACACACCAAGGCTCATCTTCCCGAGATTTCAGAGTTTTAGAGACAAAGTAATATTGAGAGAGAGAGAAAGAGAGAGAGAGAGACCCCATTTAAAGGGAACAAAGGCAGAAGGCGCTGTTGGAAGAGTAAACATTAGTGCAGCAAAACCTTCAAATTCGGAGAAGCCGCCTAAAATTCTATTCCGCTCAGTTCAGTCGCTCAGTCGTGTCCGACTCTCTGCGGCCCCACGAATTGCAGCACGCCAGGCCTCCCTGTCCATCACCAACCCCTGGAGTTCACTCAGACTCACATCCATCGAGTCCGTGACGCCATCCAGCCATCTCATCCTCTGTCGTCCCCTTCTCCTCCTGCCCCTAATCCCTCCCAGCATCAGAGTCTTTTCCATGAGTTAACTCTTCACATGAGGTGGCCCAAGTACTGGAGTTTCAGCTTTAGCATCATTCCTTCCAAAGAAATCCCAGGGCTGATCTCCTTCAGAATGGACTGGTTGATCTCCTTGCAGTCCAAGGGACTCTCAAGAGTCTTCTCCAACAGCACAGTTCAAAAGCATCAATTCTTCAGTGCTCAGCTTTCTTCACATCCAAATAATAAACAGTAAGGGAGAACGAAGATATTTCAAAACTGTCAGGACTTCTGCCTAATACTCTAGGAAGACGGAATAGGTGATTTTCCCCATTCCTCCTGCTAAGGACAACTAAAATCCAAGCCATTACACGTGAAGATGACAGAAGACTGGGGAAGATGGAAAGAAGCCTCGCTGGAGACCAACCTCAGACCCAAGGAAAACATCATGTGGGCGTGGGGTTCTTTTGGACTCATACCCCAGCGTTGGGGCTGGAGAAGCCAACAACCCAGAAATGCCAAAGACACAGGCACACACACGGCACTAAAAACCCTGCTCTCTCCAGCCAGAGGGCTAGGAAAAGAGCAGCCTGGAAAGACAAAGCACTTTTTCACAAGAACTGATGTTCTCCAGCCCCAAACCACAGAAAAGCATATGTCCCCACCCTTGCCCATGCCAACCATGGCCAAGAGGGTGTTAGGGCTTCGGCCCCCACTGGGCAGCCCCACCTCCAACAACAGGTGATGTCGGAGCAGGCAACCAGGGGGCCCAGACTTTCATCTTGCCAGAAAGTCCCCATATACATGCCAGTCCATCCTAAAGGAAATCAGTTCTAAATATTCATTGGACGGACTGATGCTGAAGCTAAAGCTCCAATACGTTGGCCACCTGATGCGAAGAACTGACTCGTTGGAAAAGACCCAGATGCTGGGAAAGATTGAAGGCAGGAGAAGGGGATAACAGAGGATGAGATGGTTTGATAACCTCACTGACTCAATGGACATGAGTTTAAGCAAACCCCGCGAGAGAGTGAAGAAAGACAAGGAATCCTCGTGTGCTGTAGTCCATGAGACTCAAAGAGTCAGACACGGCAGAGCAACTGAACACCAACAATACACGAGCTGTCTAGAGTGACCACGTAGAGAAACCAGTCTGTTCGTAAATGGTTTTCATTAAGTTGAGGACGTTCTCCTGTATTCCTGAGGGTTTTTATCGTGAATGGGTATTGAGTTTTGTCAAATGCATTTTCCCTCTCATCAGTTCATACAATCAGATGGTTTTCCTTCTTTAGTCTGTTAATACGGTTGATTGGGCTTCCTCAGTGGCTCAGACAGCAAAGAATTCGCTTTACCCGGGCAATGCGGGAGACCCGGGTTTGATCCCTGGGTGTGGAAGAGCCTCTGGAGAAGGGAATGACAACCCACTCTAGGATTCTTGCCTGGAGAGTCCCATGGACAGAGAAACTCAGTGGGCTACGACCTGAAGGTCGCAAACAGTCGGACATGACCGAGCAACTAACACGTACACGTATGGTAGATTGCATTAATTCATTTTCAGATATTTGAAAATTTCAAATAATCACCCTTGCATCCTTGGAGAAATGTCCACTTGGATATGGTGTGTGATTATTTTGATACATTTTGCAGAATTCTATTTTCTAACATGTTGCTAAGGATCATTACATCTATATTTATGAGGACTGGTCTTTGGTTTTTATTTTTTGTACTGTCTTTGTTTGGTATCAGGATAATACTATCTTTATAAAATGAAACTGATACAGGATGCTTCCCACCATGTTCTTTTGGTCAAGTAGTCACAGAGCCCAGATTCCTGGGGAAAGGCCATAGACTCACCCCAGTGGAAGAAGTATGAAGAATTTGGGGGGTCACACTTATCATGCCTTCCTAGGAAGGTACTAGGCATGTGAGTGTGAACTCAGAATGCATTGTTTTAAGAGCAGTTTACTGGTAAAATAACACTATGCGTTTTTGAGCATCACAGGCTAAACCTCTCTGGGTAGAGGCCTGGGAGGGACCCACGCTGCCTTCTTCACTTATTTCCTTTGTTTCTGGGGAAATCTGTTTTGAGTTCTTAAAGTTATCCACAAACAAACCTTGGTAATCTAGACTTTTCTTTGTTGCTAATAGTGCAATTTAAAATGTCCTTAAGGCAATGGGGACAAATTGTGAAAAGGGGCTGGCAGAACCCACCAGAAGCTGAAGAGGAGCTGGGCACGGACATGGCAATGACCGTGGCATAGGGCATTAAAGTACCCGACACACTCTGCCCTGAAGTCAGGAGGCGGTGGGTGGCGGGGAAGCTGTGCCTGCTACGTGTCACTCTGGGACAGGGGATGGCCAGCCAAGGGCGTGTGCCACCTCCCAGGTGCGGGGTCAGCGGCTTGGGGGCAGCACGTGTCTCCTGGTGTGCCTTGCTTCTTTACACAGGGTGGATCCCAGGAAAGCCACCCCAGGCTTTCAAACACATGAGGTGAGGGCTGGAGAATTCTGCATTTCTGGATGTGTACAAATTAACTATGCACTTGTTGTTCAGAATTGCTAGATTTCAGTTACAGGGTGGTGGAAATTAACTTGTCATTTCTTCCCACCCAGAGTCCTGTGTTGAATCTCTCCGGGGACCCTGGGGTAAAGACCTCTGCTTGTAACAGCAGACTCCTTCCCCAAGGGGGAGGAACTGCTTGAGGATCCCGCAGGCAGGTCTTTGGTTTATGAAAGAGACCGCCTGGGAGAAGTGCTGATCAGTGAGATGGATTGAGATGGTTTTCTTTTTGCTCCTGGAAGCCTGGATTCAAAGGTTTCTGGTGACTTGAGACACTGGAAGGAGAGGCAGGGAAGACCCTGTCGGGGAGGAGCTTGGACGCGGGCGGGGACTCCCCTGGTCCGTGGGGGTAGGGTACCCAGGGTCCCAGGCAATGGTGTCCGCTCAGGTGAGGCTCTCTCCATCCACCTGCAGTCTCCTGTCTCCCTGTGCTCTGTACCAGGGCCCCTGTTAGGTGTCAAGTAATGATGGAGGCAGGGGTGGTCAGTGCTTAGAGGAAAGAGGAACTGGAGAAGCCAGGAGAGGAGAAAAGAAAAGACACCCCCGTCCCCTCCCATCACATGTGCCCCAGTTCTCTTCAAAGCTTCTGTGGAAACCCAGAGAGGACATGGAAGAGTTCAGTCATGAGGAGCCTACCAGCCCCGGTCTCCCTGCCTTTGGGGGCATTTACCCTGGAATTCCTGTCAGGGCCATGGCTGCGTCTCCACAGCCCTTGTCCCTTGACACCACCATCCATGATGTCCTACAGGAGGGGGGACACAGTGACCCACACTGCCCCCGACTTCCACCCCACCCTTGGCCCCCACCCCCAGGGGCTGCAGTCGGTGTTGCCTGACCCCCAGCTCCTTCCATGCACCCCTCCTTCACATCAGTGTGTCCTGACCTGCCTGCATGTGTGGCTTCCCAGACGCCAGCCTTTGGGGTCCTGGGACCCCTCAATGCCCACAGACATGCGATTCTTTTTCCTAGGGTGACCTTGACCCTGACTGTGGGTGCAGTTCCCCAGACTGGAACCCTCTGAGGTATCACCCACCCTCCAGGGGCCCTCGTGCGGTCAGCGGAAGCCCCCAGTTTGAGCCTTGCCTGAAACCCACCCTGGAATGCTTCCTCCACATCCCAACCCCAACCTGCTTCCCCCCGACCCACTCGCTGAAGGGGTCCCTGATGGATCCTTTTAACAAAGGCACGGGTGTCCTTGGTAGAGGAGGAAGTCTTGCTGTCCGTATCCTCAGAGCAGAGAACCCATCAAAGGAATTTAAATTGCATTCACCTGAAAGGATGCAGGGCACAGTCTCAGCCTGGATCCCACTAACATTTGGGGCCAGATGATTCTCTGAGGAAGGGGGTGTCCTCTCCTTATGGGATGTTTAGCAGCATCCCTGGGCTCCACTGTTGAGATGCCAGTGGCAACCCCACTCCCCCAAGTCCCTGCCTTTGTGAAATCCATAAAAGTCTCCAAGCTTTGTCCAATGTCCCCTGTTGAGAGACAGGCTCCCCCACTGCTCTAGACAGTGTAGATTGGACCGGGTTTTGTGGTAGATTTGCCTCATTTCAGTTTTACAGAGAGACGACAGGGCCCACGAGGAGGAGTTGCCTCCCCTGGCGCCACCTGTCCCCCCCACCCCCACCTCTGTAAGCGACAGTGGGCAGCCTTGGCAGTTGTCTGCAGGGTCAGGTTGCCAGTCTCAGGCCGCCTGCAGTTAGAAACACCTCCCCTTTGTCTAATTCACCTCTTGGATGAACAATTTAAATTGCCTTCCTGCCTTCTCTCCCAAAGTGATGAACAACTGGGAATGGGTTTGAATTCAAAATCAGGAGGCACACTCAGAGGGCCCAGCTCAAAATCTGATAGTGTTGCAGCAAAAACAGAAATGAGTGAACAGCCTTTGGCACATACCAGCCAAACAAGCGTACAAGAGTTAAACTATCTTGGTTATTCTTTAGCTATTACTACTAAGAGACACTTGTAGCTGGCAGCCCCCTGCTGGCTTAGAAGTAAAGAATCTGCCTGCTAATGCAGGAGACACAGGTTTGATCCCTGGTCTGTGAAGATCCCACCTATTGCAGGGCAACTAAGCTGGTGAGCCACAACTACTGAAGACCCCACGCCCTAGATCCTGTGCTCCGTAACAAGCGAAGCCACCCCACTGAGAACCTTGTGCATTGCAACTAGAGAGTAGTCCCCACTCACTGCAACTAGAGAAAAGCTGGTATAGCAGCAAAAACCCAGCACAGATAAAAGTAATAAAATAATAATTTAAAAAAACAACACTTGTAGCTGAACTTGTCCTTCACAAAGCTAATTACTCTCTGACTCTGTATAGATTATACTCTATACCTGGCATTCTTGTCCCTCTACCCTCTCTTGTATCATTCTGCGTTTCAGAAAGAAGGTCCTGGGCTGATAACTTCAGGGACACTGGAACCAGCTGCCGAGTTGCCTAATGCCAGCTGCGGCGGTTTTGAGACTTTGCAAAAGAGAAAAAACAGCAAGACCTTCAAGAGGATTTAAAACCTCTCCCTATTCCCGAGAAAGGGGGCACAGCTCTTGAGGAGCTAACCTTTGGCCTGGAGAAGTTAATAAAGCTAGTCATTTCTATTTCCTCTAAACTCAGTCTCCATATTTCTATTAGGCATCGGTGGACAGGGAGCCAAGATTTTGGCAACAGTGGTGAATTCGACCAAAGAATGACTACTTCGGAATTGATTACAATGGTTGGAATTGATGAGAGGAATGCTGGGGCCCATTCTCCCTGCTTTCTCTGAGCTGCCTCCCTCTTCTGGGACCTTAGAACATCACCCAGCAGCCCCCCTGTTCGTGGCCTCTGTTACTTCCCCCACCATCCTCTCAAGACTTCCAAAGCCTCAGCTTTCCAGTCTGACTTCCCCAACCTGCTTCCTTAACTAGCTATTCTGTATGCTTTTGTGATGGGAAAAGGAAGAACATTGTAGGACTGCTATACTGTAGCCACTGCATTGGACAGTGTGAGTCCGGAGATTTCCCATGACCACAGAAATCTCTCTTCAACAACTCTGAAACCCCAGTATTTAAAGCATTTTGTCCTCACAGACGCAGCTAGATTTGTCTGGTTTATTAAGTTGAGTGTTTTCATGCATCTGTTATTTTTAACTCCTCTTTCTCCCACCCCTATGTCATTCAATCCTGCATTGTTCTTGGGTCTTGTCTTTTTCAGCTTTATGGCCTAATTGCTAAATTTCATCTACTGAATAGAACAGAAGGGCAATGGGCTGAACTCGTTTTTCAGCCCGTTTCAGCTGAACGTTCAACTCATTTCAGCTGAGCATTGTTTTTCAGCTGAGATGATGCAGCTCTTCCTGCACAAAGAGGACACGGAGACGCTGGTTCCCCAGACCTCTACCCCTCCATCCCGGTGTGGTCCACGGTGTCACATATGGCTCGAGCCATGTGGTCTCTTGAGCCCCACCCCGAGAGATGCTATTTCAAGGCCTTTGGTGGCATGGGCTGGGGGCATGCTCCCTGAGGCTCTGCTACCATTACTCAGTGTCTTCTTGGTCGAAGAAATTAAACAAAAATGTCCTGTTCCCAGATGTAAGACAGTGCTGACAGGTAAACTCAGCACTCAGATTTCTGATGGGAAAGCAAGTACCCCCAGGACACCAGACCATCATCCAAGGTCAAGCACGGGTGGCCCCATGCTGCCTGATATGAAAGGGTAAAGTCTCTTACCCAAGACCCAGGGTAAACCCCTTGTTCCCTCTCGTCTTGTTCTATAAAAATCTGCCACCTTGCACAACACTTTGGAGCCCATCTCTATCTGTTGGTTTGGATGCTGCCTGATTTCTGAATCACTGAGAGAAAGCCTGCAAGATCAGTAAATTCTCTGCAGAACATTTTCTCGTGAGAGTTTAGATCGCACTCCAAGTTTCTTTTCTTCACAGAACCTTAATTTCCTCTCCATGAGGGACAGTAATAAACTTCACTCACAAGGCAGTTGTGAAAATCCATGGACTAAGGGCTATCAGAACATCCCCAGCAGAGGTTAGCTTGGAATCAGGGCCAGGAGAGATTTCCAGGTATCTGAGGTGCCCTCTCGGAGAAGGCAATGACAGCCCACACCAGTACTCTTGCCTGGAAAACCCCATGGGCAGAGGAGCCTGGTAGGCTGCAGTCCATGGTGTTGCTATGAGTCGGACACGACTGAGCGACTTCACTTTCACTTTTCACTTTCATGCATTGGAGAAGGAAATGGCAACCCACTCCAGTGTTCTTGCCTGGGGAATCCCAGGGACGGGGGAGCCTGGTGGGCTGCAGTCCATGGGGTTGCTGAAGGTTGGACACGACTGAGCGACTTCACTTTCACTTTTCACTTTCACGCATTGGAGAAGGAAATGGCAACCCACTCCAGTGTTCTTGCCTGGGGAATCCCAGGGACGGGGGAGCCTGGTGGGCTGCCGTCTATGGGGTCACACAGAGTCAGACACGACTGAAGCGACTTAGCAGCAGCAGTAGCAGCAGCATACACTTAGAACCTTGCCTTTTAGGCAAATATTTACTCATAGGCAGATGATAGCATAGTTACTTTGTGGCATCAAATGTGTCTGTATTGGAACTTCCCTAGAGGGCCAGTGGTTAAGAATCCACTTTGCTATGCAGGGAACACATGTTCGATCCCTGGTCAGGGAGTTAAAATCCAATAGACAAGAAGAGTTAGTGTCTGGGGAAGGGGAGGAGGTGGGAGATGGTAGAGCTGAACAATCCTCACCAATAGGAGACTACAGGGGCAAGCTGCAATGTCACTCATGCCTGACATTGATGGAACGCACGTTCACATTTTTTAAGGTTCCTATGTAGGGGACTTCGACTGGAAGAGGGCACATCAATCCACTCCAGTATTCTTGCCTGGAGAATCCCACGGACAGAGGAGCCTGGTGGGCTACAGTTCATAGGGTCCAAAAGAGTTGGACACAACTGAAACGACCAATGCACGCATGTAGGGTTCTTACTGTATCCTGTTCCAACCTGGAAGATGTCACCAGGCTGTGCTGTTTCAGTTTTAACACAAAGTTTATTGTCCTGTACCTAAGAAAAAGTGCAAGACACCAGAAACGCTCATTTCATTTTCAAATTCAGTGCATCAGAGAAATGCAGGCTTGAATTGGAAAAATGTGTTCTCTGAAAAACCACTTCCTTTAGTCACACATATGCATTTGAATGCAAAGCCCTCAAATAATCTTTCTGGGTTGCTTTTTTTTTTTTTTTTCAGTGTGGTCTGAATGTAAACACACTATTCGATTTCTATCCTCTGCTTAAACCAACAAAAATATCCCTCCCTTCTTGAGGACTCCATGTGGGCATTCCAGCTGACAGACACATAAGCAGGCGGCTTGTGACCTGCCTTCTCTCTTTCATTTCATTCAAGATGAAAAGTGAAGAAATATTCTATTTGTTATAAAGGACATTAGCCCTTCCTTGAGGCACTGTATCTCTTTTTTAAAATAAATTTTACACAGAAAGTTTTCCTTATAAATCTAGTCTACATCACACTACGTGGATCTGCAAAGAATACTCTGACTGTGGAAACCCTCTCTAGGGCAGCGTCCGTAACAGTGGGGAATCCATGACCTTGGGTGGAGGGCAAATTGTTAGTCACTTGGTCATGTCTGATTCTTTGTGACCCCGTGGACTGTAGTTCACCAGGCCCCTCTGTCCATGGGATTCTCCAGACAAGAATACTGGAGTGGGTAGCCATTCCCTTCTCCAGGGGATCTTCCCAACCCAGGGATTGCACCGGAGTCTCCTGTATTGCAGGCAGATTCTTCACTGTCTGAGCCACCAGGGAAGCCCCAAACCTATGTCTTACTTCTCTTTTCTTAGAGGCTTCACAGGTCCTTCTGTTATGAATGCAGACAGCAAATCACAGCAGTGTTAGTGAAACCTGTGCTTTCTGTCACCCTAAAAACTACATTTTTATATCATTTTACATTTGTCACAGATGTTCATCCTTCACATCTTTACATCCTTTGAAATCATGGTCAGTATGAGAGCCACAGCTAGACCTTTATTTTTTCAGTTTGTTAAGAGAGAACATTTTAATATAGACACATATGTATTTTTTGATTGGTGCATTCCCTTGTAATCTTGTGTGTTTTGCATACTGGAAAGCCTCAGTCTGTGAAGAGGTCTGGTGGCTCAGATGGTGAAGAATCCACTTGCAGTGTGGGAGACCTGGGTTTGATCTCTGTGTTGTGAAGATCCCCTAGAGAAGGGATAGGCTACGACTCCAATATTCTTGGACTTCCCTGGTGGCTCAAATGGTGAAGAATCCACCTGCAATGTGAGAGACCTGGGTTCGATCCCTGGGTTGGGAAGATCCCCTGCAGGAGGGCATGGCAACCCACTCCAGTGTTCTTACCTGGAGAACCCCCACGGATAGAGGAGCCTGGCGGGCTATAATCCATTGGGTCGCAGAGTTGGACATGGCTGAGCAACTAAGCACAGCACACATGAAGGGATCTGCTGGCTTACCTAGACTGCCAGAGAGTCCTTGGCACAAAGCAGACCCAGGGGCTGAGCCAGAGGTCAGCCTGGGCTCCCGGATGTCCCAGGTGCTGGGTAAGTTCCCCCTGCGGGTGGAATTCACTCAGTGGGGAGAGATAGGAGATCAGAGTGGATCCTCGCTTGGTATCTGCTGATGAACGACAGGCCCATGTCCACTGTGCTCCTTAACCTCCCTCCTCAATCAAGAACCCCCAGACTCCATTGCTCAGTTTTCCAAAGGGGAGGTAGTGCCCATCTGGCGGGTTTCCATGAAAAGTGTAGTAGTTTGGAGTATGTGATTCATCCTCAGACAGACCCAGTTTTGGGGCTGGATGCCACATCTCCCAGCTGCCTGTACACTGGGCTTCCCGTCAATGGCATCTAACTATCCACCTATTCCCTCTATTGTTCAAACCATGAATAAAACAATTTATTCTGAAAGGAGACACAATGCACTGCTTAATCAGGACTCCAAAGCCAAGGCTGATGCGAACACCCAGGCCAGGAAATGGGATATTGTTAGTTATCTCAGAAGTCCCTGGAATCTAATCACATTCTCAGCTCCAAATGTGACCACTCTCCCAAATTTTATAGTCATCCTCTCCTGTGTTTCTTTGTAATTAAAAAAAAAATACATTTGTTTATTTATTTGGCTGTACCTAGTCTTAGTTGTGGCAGGCGGGATCTAGTTCCCTGCCCAAGGATTGAAACCAGGTCCCCTGCATTGGGAACATGGAGTTTTAGCCACTGGACCACCAAGGAAGTCCCTCTGTAATGTTAAAATAAAATGTGAATCCCTGGATAATGTAGTTTAATACTGCTCATAGTTTTATTTATTAAATTTTATTTTATTTTGTAACACCAAAACACTTTGTATTGAGGTACAGCCAATGAACAATGCTGTGATCGTTTCAGATGAAGAGTGAAGGGACTCAGCCATACATGCCCATTCTCCTCCAAAACCCCTCCCATCCAGGCTGGCACGTAACACTGAGCAAAGTTCCATGTGCTTCGCTGGTTATCCATTTTAAATAGAGCAGTGTGTACATAACCTTCCCAAAGTCCCTAACTATCCCTTTCCCCCAGCAACCGTAAGTTCATTTTCTAAGTCTATGAGTCTCTTTGTTTTGTAAGTTCATTTGCATTGCTTCTTTTTACATTCCACATATAAGGGATGTCATATGATATTTCTCCTTCTTACTGTCCTCGTTTTAATTTTGCTTTGTTATTTTAGTCTCTTTCAGTCTATAGATTGGGCCTCAGTCCTTTCTTTTCCTTATAATTTGTCATAAAACAAGCAGAGCCTTGCTGTTTGGTCTGCAGCGTGGGTTGTATTGCAGACACTCCTGCACCTCTCAACCTGCCCCGAGTATCTCCCGTAAGTTGGATTGAAGTCGGGCTCCATGTCTCTGGCAGGACTCCAGGTCATGTGGTTACTGTCCATCAGGAGGCTGTGATGTCTGGTTGTCTTTTCTTGTGATGTTAGTTACCATCACTGTGAGGATGGGGCCAAGGGTACATTGTCCACAGGGAACATGAACGAGATATTATCAGTGACTGAAAGTCAGCCATTCTTCATCAGCACCGTGTACAACATCCTACCCAATGTTGGTGACACACCTTCCCACTGTGGGGGCCCTGTTGTGGAGTCTGGGGTTCTGCCATCAGACACCCTATTGCTTCCTTTTCTGTACCCCACCCCTATCCCAAGCTCATAGCATCCAGGACTTGTACCTCTGGGCTGTGTGTCTTCATCTGCTTAAGCATGTGACTACCAGGGGTCTTCCTTGCCGGTTTTAATGAAGGAGTGGGGAGAGATTTGAGGGCTAGGGCACCACCAATGATGTTTGCCCAGAACCCTCCTTATTCAAGACAGTGGAGTTGGTCACCCGTGCCTGGAACTGCAAGAATCCTAAAGTGAAGCAAAAGCATCCAGTCTGATTAATGCACTGTGCAGATGAGAAGCAATGCCAAGGACATGGGGACTGAGCAGGGGCCCACAGGGGTCTCTTCTCCAGCAGGGATGTCTGAATCCTGCTGCCATCTCTCCCACCTTACCGCCTGAAATCAGAGGCAATGACTTAGTGAGCTGTGGGTGAGGAACTGGCCGAACCCCCAGGCACCAGCTGTGTCTCCAGGCTCAGATAAGCTGCCTCGCTCCCTTTAAATTTCATAATTTGCTGACATCTTCCTAGAACCGCTGACACATCTTTTTATTGTTTCCATATGGTCTGAAATATGGGTTTTCTCTTGTGTGTGCATTTTTTAGAACAACTCCTCCTAATGTGTTGAGTATCAAAATTTAAAGATGGTCTAAAGGTTATCCCACAGCTGAGAATCCTGGATCCCAAGAGTTCTATAGTCAAAGTAGTGGTAAAGAGTTTGATTTAAGTCAAATCAAGGTACGAACTGCATGTTGCCTTCGGGGGTAATGGAGACAGGAGCATTTCCTTCTCAGAAGCATTTTCACTCCAGCTTCTCTGGTGGAAAACTTTTCAGGCTGGGTTCCCAGGAACATCGAGAACACACCAAGAAGTCAGTTTTCCTTGAATAGAAGAGGAAGGGGATCTGGTAGCTGTGGGGTACAGACTGGGGTAAATTTTATATGACAACAAGTTGTGTAGTCCTTCTACCCAAAGACAGAGCAAGGAAAAAAAGAAACCGCCACCTGATGAACTTAACATGAATGGAAAGATTTATAAATTCTCAGGGAAACATATACTAAGTAATGGATCTGCCCTTCTGGTTATCTTATTTTAGGGATTTAAATATGTCTTTAATATAATGTCTATTAGTATTTAATCATAAGCTGGAATTGATTAGAGAATTGAGGAACTCTGGAAATTCCCAAAATTCCTGAGAAAGACTTTTTGTAAATAAAATAAACTTTTATAATTTAAAATAATTTTAGACTTATGGAAAAGTTGAAAGGATAATATGAGGACTTCCTGTGTATCTTTCACTCAGATTCCCCCGAAGTTCACATTTTCCCACATTTGCATTATCATGGTATGTATTTTAGTGCTTATTCTGGTCATTTGGGAGTAAGTTGCAGATATGACATCTAACTGTTTCTTTTTATTGTTAAATACTTCAGAGCACATTTCCTATAAACAAGTACATTCTCTTACTTAACTCAGGACTGGTATTAAAATCAAAATTAACAAGAGGAGCCTGATGGGCTACAGTCAGACATGACTGAAGCGACTTGAGCATGCATGTACACTATATTGTTTCTAATCTAAAGACCTAATTTAGATTTTGTCAGTTGACTCAATAATGGCCTTTATTAGAAAAAGGAAAAAGGGAGGGGGGAGTCATTCACGATCTTATCAATAAACTTTAGCCTTTAAAATCAGAAACAACTTCTCAATTGTTGTGTTTACTTTTTTCCTTCTTGAGTACGGGCCAGATATTTTGCAGAGCACCCTTGAATCTGGGGTTTGTCTGTTGTTACACTTTGGCCACCTCATGGGAAGAGCTGACTCATTGGAAAAGACACTGATGCTGGGAAGGATTGGGGGCAGGAGGAGAAGGGGACAACAGAGGATGAGATGGCTGGATGGCATCACCGACTCGATGGACATGAGTTTGAGTGAACTCCGGGGGTTGGTGATGGACAGGGAGGCCTGGCACGCAGCAGTCTGTGGGGTCGTAGAGAGTCAGACACGACTGAGAGACTGAACTGAACTGAACTGAACACTGTGAGCAAGCTTCCAGTTGAAATACTTTGCATCCTCCTTGGTGCTTCGAATCGTCCAGCACAAGATGTCCATCTGTCTCATGATGGGTGATGTCAACACAAATCCCTTATTGAATGTGACATTTGCTGGGTTTCCCCAATTTTTGCAATTAATAAATATCTTGTGAGAAGATACCTGAAGGCTTTGTAAGTATCCTGTTTGTCTTCAAGTTACACCACAGATTTTAGAACCCACTGATGACCCTCCTCTGAATCAGTGACTCCTAGGAAATATCTGGTTTTTCCCCTGTTGACTCCATCTTTAAAATGTGCACATAACACATCCACTCTCACTCTCTTGCTGTTACCATGCGGTCGCAGTCACCACCATATCCCTTGTGCAAGGCCTTCTTTGGAATCCCCCTGCTTTCACCCCTGCCCCTCCAGACTCCCTACCAGGGGCAACGTGGCCCTGGTAAACTGAGAGTCAGCTCACATTGCACCCTTGTCCAAACGATCAGGCAGTGCCTGGTCTTCACAGCTCACAGTGGTTCCCCCCTCTGCATAAGGCGCCCCCCCGCCCAGGGCTCTTCAGTGTCCTTGATGACTCTTCATGACTTCTGCCTCTTGTTTGTCTCTGATATCATCTTCCCTCCTCTGTCCAGCTCACTCTCCACTTTGACCTTCTCACTGGCACTTGGCCAGGCTTGCTCTTCTCTTAGGGCCCTTGCTGTTCCCTCTGCCTAGAGTGCCTTCCATCCTGGGAGCCTCATCCTCTTCCTTGACAGTTCTTCTCTGAGCCCTACCCTCTACCACACTTTTCCTTTGTCTCCTTATCACCTTCTAAATTACTGTAACACTGGCTCTCTAGATCTCATTTTTACTTGCCACCTCCCCTGCCAGAACACAGTCCCTTGAGGCAAGTCGCTGATGCCTTTCTTGATCGCTGATGGACCAAACTCATTTAGACCAGTGACAGTTGGTCAAAAATATTTGTGGGATAAATCAAAAGGGGGAAACACTTGTATTATGAAAATGGCATAATATTTAGGTGTTCCTTTATATCTATTAGGTCTTCATTGTCTCTTAATTATCTCTAAAACGTCTTGTTACTCTCTCTCCAGATCCTTTCCTTAGACCGCCTTTTTCTCCCCAATGTTTTTAAACACAAATTTCAAACTAATGCCTCCTGCCTCGTGTCTCCTCTCAGAACACCCTCTGGGCTACAAATGTCTACATCCCATGTCTCATGGGCATTGCTCTCTGTTCCACATGGTCCTGCAGTTCTGCGTGTCTGAGCCAAACCTTCATCATTCATTTTTTAAACTCACTCTTCCTCTGAATTTTCCCCAGGGTGACATATGCAGTCATTCTTGGAAAACCAAGCACAGACCAGGAAGCCATCTGAATTCTCTTCTCTTCCCGTAAGATGTTAGGTCCTTGGGACAAAACTTCACACATGCTTGTACCCGCCGCCCCATCTCCTCACTGTCCCCTGGCCTCACAGATGTGCTTCAGCTTCCCTTGTCAGGACCACAGCAAGTCTAGGGCGAGCCTAACCCTAACAGAAAACAGAGGCCACACCCACACTGGGTAATCTGAAGACATTTTGATAAAGGGGCCATTTGCAGAATTGCAGGCAACAGGTAAGAAAGCCCCCCAAAAGTGCCCCCAATCTAGAAACAGGAGCTTCCTTGATGGCTCAGTAGTAACGAATCTGCCTGCAATGCAAGAGAAACGTGAGGTGCAGGTTCGATCCCTGGGTCAGGAAGATCCCCTGGAGGAGGACACGGCAACCCACTCTGGTATTCTTGCCTGGAGACTCCCATGGATGAAGGAGCCTGGCGGACTGCAGTCCACGGGGTCGCAAGGAGTCAGACACGACTGAATAGACTTAGCATGCACGCACACAATCGAGAAACAAATGACACTATCATCACACCCAGGCCTGAAGAGGTGGAGGGAGGGGTGGTCATGGAATCTAGAAACACAGCTGGCCGTGAGGGTCTTACTCTTGGTCCAAGGATCCCACCAGATCGAGGCAAACCCCCAGGAGTGGTCCAGAAAGCAGAGACATCCCAGTCTCTCTCTCTTTCTGCCCTCTCACCTCCTGGAATGTTCAGCATTGTTTGAACCCAGCTGGAGCCAGGTGTGATGGTCAGCCTCCCAGGGCACAGAGCAGGGGATGGCATGGAGGCAGAGGGGGAGGTGAAGGGTATTTTAATGAAGTATAATGCTCTTCCTTGCCTACTTCTCCATTGCCCCGTGTGGCCCCCAGGATAATAACACGTGGCTTATCATCGCCTGCCCTTGTACAGGATGCTGTTCTTCCTGGGATGCCCTTGTTTCTTGGACTTCCTGGGAAATCCCTACATTTCCCATCTCAATTTAGCAGCTACTCCCTGAAGACTCTCCTTGATATCCTTTACTAATTAATCTCACCTCCTTCAGCAGACCACTTACACATATTACAGTAAGTCCCCTACACACAAACCTTCAAATTGTGAACTTTCAAAGATACAAACATGTCCCTGTCTGCCAGTTGTCAAACTGTACTACTGAACTTTTCAAGGTACTGTTTTGTAAGATTAAAAATGTTTTCTTTGTTTTTTGTGTTTGTTTGTTATGTATTATTTGTGTGAAATGTATTATAAACCTATTACAGTGTAGTACTCTATAGCCGATTGTGTTAGTTGGGTATCTAGGCTAACTGTGTTGGACTTATGAATACCACTCTTGGAATGGAATCAGTTCATATGTAGGGGACTTACTATATATTTAAAACATGCTTGTAGCAGGAGACCCTAACGTGGCCCCTCATTCTCTCCACCTCCCAGTGTTAAGATCCTTGAGGGATCTCCTCCTGTTGGCTCTGGGTGAGACCTGTGACATGCTTCCAACCAATGAAATGTGACAACAGTGACAGAAGTCCTTCTGTGAACAGATTTCACAGGACTGGGGCTCATCGCTTGCTGGCAGACCTTCCTTATTTCCCTTTTAAAGAAGCAGCCTCCATGCTGGGGAGACCATGTGGCAAGTGATGAGGGTGCCTCCAGCCACAGCCTGAAAGGAGGTGAGGACTCAGTCCAACCCTTCAGGAAGAACCCAGGAGCTTGGGAGCAGCCCTTCTCCATGTGAGTCTTTGGATGGAAACCCAGGTCTGGTTGACACCTTGATTGGAGCCTAGGAGAGAGCTTGAAGCACAGGACTCAGTTAAGCTGTGCCTGGATTTCTGACCCATGGATGCCGAAAGGTAAGAAATATGTCTTGCTTTAAGGTGCTAAATGTGTGTGGTGATTTGTCCTGCAATTAGCAATTACTAATCTAGTTCTTTGCACTAATAGCTGACATTTACTATTCACTGAGCAATTGACGTGATGCTCAGCCCCTCTAGTCTTTCTGTTCTGTCCCCAGCAGATAGTGTTATTAGCATATCATAGGTGAGCACAACTGAAGATCAGAGGCTCTGTAATTCGGCTTCCCTCGTGGCTTAGCTGGTAAAGAATCTGCCTACAGTGTGGGAGACCTGAGTTTGAGCCCTGGGTTGGGAACAACCCCTGGAGAAGGGAACAGTTGCCCACTCCAGTATTCTGGCCTGGAGAATTCCATGGACTGAATAGTCCTTGGAGCTACAAAGAGTTGGATGCAACTGAGCCACTTTCACAATCAGCTCAAGACAAGTGATGAGTGAGTGTCAGAAGCAGGATTTGAGCAGAGATGCTAAGAACGCCATTCTGACTCTGGGGTCCACACTCACGACCACTCCTCTCTGTGACCTTCCTCTGCTGATCTGGCTCTTCTCCCTGCCTTGTTCTTCCCTCCTACAGTGTGGGATCCTTGGGACCAGGCTTGTAGGAGTTCATCACTTATTTATTGTGCCAGGCACAGTATCTGGCACACTTTAGGTCCCTGATTGATGTACCCTGAGTGAATGTCATGCTTTGTAAAAAATTTTTCTCCATGCGGATGTACTAAAGGTAGGCAGCTGAGTTCATCTCAAGGGGGTTTCTCAAATGTATATGTCTAAAATATATATATTATACATATACTTTTAAAAAGCAGTTGGCAGAAAATAAATTACATATTTAAAATAGAAAGATCCTTCCTCTGGTTGTTGCTGCTTCAGTAATATTGGCATGCTTAGTTTATGCCAATCATATCATAGAGAATGCTAATATTCTGAGACTTTTCTTTACACTAAAAGTGAATTAGTGCATTTGTATATAGTAAAGTGAAAGTGAAAGTCGCTTAGTCGTGTCTCTTTGTGACCCTATCAATTATACAGTCCATGGAATTCTCCAGGCCAGAATACTGGAATGGGTAGCCTTTCCTTTCCCCAGGGGATCTTCCCCACCCAGGGATCAAACCCAGGTCTCCTGCATGGCAGGCGGATTCTTTACTAGCTGAGCCACAAGGGAAGCCCAAGAATACTGGAGTGGTTAGCCCATCCCTTCTCCAGTGATCTTCCAGACCCAAGAATCAACCCAGGGTCTCTCGCATTGCAGGCAAATTCTTTACCAACTGAGCTATCCCAGAAACCCATGTGTTTACAGAGCCACACTTTAAAGACAGGAGAAAATGGACCTTTCTCTGTGAATAACAATCTATTCTCTTGGAAAGGCTTTTGGGTTACAGAAAACTTCACATACTGGAAGATTTAGTTGCCAAAATCATGATTTCCCTTTTTTTCCTAGGACTTCTTAGAGCATATATCTGGAGGGTTGCAGGGAAGGTTGGAATCTCACCATTCTCTCCGGTGAGTAGAAGGAAGTACTGAAGGAGTGTGTAGCAGATGTGGCTGGTCCCATCCATGTCCTCCCATCCTCATCTCCTACAATGTGCAGACAGGGTGCTGAGAACACCAACTGCAGGCACTTGAGAATCTTGGCCAGTGGGCCATTTCTAGTTGTCTAAGCCTGCTCTCCCCCAGTGGGAGGGGCCAGAGATTCTAGAGAGTTGTACGCCCGTGGTGCATTCGTTTCAATGTATGGCAAAACCATTACAGAATTGTAAAGTAAAATAAAAAATAAATTAAAAAAAATATCTCCAGGAGAAGCCCTCAGGCAGTGACTGAGAGAAGCCAGTGGACCAACACACCTTCCCCCTTGTTTCCTGGTTAGGACAACTCTGGGATGCATCTTCCCTGCTCTCCCAGCTAGTCAGGGACTGAGCTGCAGCTGCTGTCCACAGCAATCTGCTCAATAAGGTGCCTTTTGTTGAAGTCCCTCCCCTGGTTCAATTTTCCATTCCCCCACTGGTGTTTCCTGGAGTCACTCCATAAATTAACTGCTTGCACTTGAGTCCTTCTCTCAGCGATAACTTCTGAGGGAACCGCTTAAAGACAGTGGACAAACCTCCAGTTAGTGCTAAGGCCTCCATCAGTGTTTTATGAGACAGAGAGATAAGCAGGTGGAGAGATACTCACTCCATTTTGAATTCTCATTGCAAATGCATAAGGAGCTGCAGAAGGGAGAGAGCTATGAAACATTTCCTGAGCAGAGGACAAAGCCGGCCACTCTCAGGCAGTGTGACTAGGATATGCCTGGCTTTTTCTGGGTGATCTAATAAATTGGACCTCCTACAAAATTCTATAATATACAAGAGTGAAGGGAGAGATAAAACCTTTAAAAGAGCTGTCTTCCAGAAGTAAGAGGAATGTAAAGGATAAAATGGACTCATTGTAACACTGAAACAGATTTCTGTTGACATTCTTTGAGAAACTGCTGAAAGCAAGAAGTTTTCTGAGAAACAAAAATCACTGGAAATTTTAAAAGTACTCAGGAGAATTGAGAGCACTCTGTCTGCTGAGAAGCCTGCCCAGCTCAACAAAAGACTTATTTAAGATCTAAGAGAAATATCTTCATCAATTATGTATTTGAACAGACAGCTCCTACACACTGCCTTGATAAAAATCAGTGTTCTTGAGGATCTTGATTTATCCTTGGGGGCCTCAGAATCTTCACTGTGGCAGGGACGCAGGGTTCTATCCAGCTTAGAAACCTTTGTGTTGCAATGTTTGGAAAGAGTTTCTTCTGCTTAAAATTTTATATATCAGGACTCAAATATACTTGGTAAAAATAATTGAGTAACTTATGAAATGTAGATGTTACACAAGAAATGATGATCTCAGATTGATAGTAGCAGGATCAGACTACTTCAGGTCCTTTTAGTTTTGTGGCAACTCTCCATCATCAGATGATGGTTATCAATTTTTGTAGAAATAAAGTATTTTAAAATTAAGTCATGTACATTGGTTTTTAGACATAATGCTATTGCACACTTAATAAGTTTCAGTGTAGTATAAATATAACTTTAATAGGCATTGGGAAGCCCAAAAATTCCTGTGACTCCCTTTATAGTAATATTCACTTCATTGCGGTGGTCTGAAATTGAACCTGCAATTTTTCTGAGTCGGCCTATAGAGAACTTGAACAACACTCTAAGTAAATTGGACCTAACAGACTTATAAAAACAGTGCCTCAACAATATCAAACATGTACATTTTCCTCAAGTGCACACGGAGCATTCTACAGTGTAGACCATGTCAGGCCACAGAGCGTTTACTGAGCAGAGGACAAAGACTTAATAAACTTCAAGAGGCTGAAATCATATAACATATCTTTTCTGATCACAATAGAATGGAACTAGAGAACAGAAAACCCCACGAGCGTGAAAATTAAACAACACAATCTTAAATGACCAATAGTTCAAAGAGAAATCAATGAGAAATTTTTAAAAATAATAAGATAACAAATACGAAAACACAACATACCAAAATGTATAGGACATGGCAAAAGCAGACCTAAGAGGAAAATTTATAACTGCAATTATATATTAATTGAACATATGTGTTCAATTATGTTGAAAAAGAAGACACATCCAAACAAATAGCAAAACTTTATACCCTAAGAAACTATAAAAGGAGGAGCAAACAACCCCAAAATAGCAAAAGGAGACCAATAAAAACTTATAATAGAGAAAAAGAGAAATAGAGACTGGGAAAATCAATGAAAGCAGGAATTGATTCTCTGAAAGTATCAGCAAAACCGACAAATTGTTTAGTAGATTAAGAAAAAAAGAGGAAAAAAACCAAATGACAAAAGTCAGAAATGAAAGGAAAAGAAGTATAATACTATGAAGACTAATCTGCTACAAAATAGGATAACCCAGTTGAAATGGATAAATTTCCAGAATCATCCATTTTCCCCAGCTGAGACAGGATCCCGCTAAAATAATAAAATCCAAGTGAATAAAAAATGTAAAAGGAAGAACAGGTATAAAAATAAAACCCCCACTAATGATGGTGGAAATCAACTGGGATGGATTTTAACTCACCCTATTAAAATATATGTGGGAGACCTGGATTAGATCCTTGGGTTGGAAAGATCCCCTGGAGAAGGAAACCGACTGTACTGTCCATGGAGTCGCAAAGAGTCAGACAAACTGAGCGACTTTCACTTCACTTCACTTCACTAATTCACCCTATTAAAATATATAGCTCTCAAACTGGATTTAAGAAACTAAATTCTAATGCTTCCTCGTTTATAAGATAAATGCTTTGCTTATTTATAAGATAAATGATTTTCTAACATAAAATAAAATGATAGTCATAAAAAAGGTCCATAGGTAAACATTTGTTGGGTTCTTACACGCTGGGCACTTTCAAACCCTTTAACATATACTACATCTCAACAGGGAGACAGACAGATAGTCAGATAAATAACTGGCCAGGGCAGAGACAGGGAATTGAAAGACTGGACTTTGGAAACCACACTTATAAATGCTGTACTGTTTTTAAAAGAAAAAGATTGGACATTTAATAAAGAAAATAAGGGATGGAATAAGAATACACCACAAAAAGAAGACAGCAATATCAATACTGAAACTCCATGAAACCTCACCTAAAGTCAAAGGTTAAAATCTATCAAGAAAGTGGAATGCTCATGAATGTTTATGTATACATGTGTGTAAGAATATTAGTGAACATCTGTGGCAATGACGGTTAGAAATATAAGGAGAATCTCATAAAAACACAATCAAGGCATGGTGTTTAACAAACACCTTTCAGAGGGACTCAGGCTAGAATTTTAACACGTGCTTTCCTGGTGCAGACACCCAAGTGACTCAGATGGTAAAGAAAATGCCTGCAATGCAGGAGACCCAGGTTTGATCCCTGGATCGGGACAATCTCCTGGAGAAGGGAATGGCTACCCACTCCAGTATCCTGACCTGGAAAATTCCATGGACAGCGGAGCCTGGTAGGCTACAGTCCGTGGGATTGCAAAGAGCTGGACACGACTGAGTGACTAACACACCTTCACACATCTTCCTTGTCTGAAGATCATGAGACTTCCCAGTCTCCTGTGAGCCAATTCTTTATAATATATCGTGTATAAATCACATTATATCTCCTATTGTTTACTGGAGGATAACCAGAGAAGCAAAATAGCAGAGAAACAAAACCAATAAATAGAATCCAGAACAACAGAACCTTAAAAAAACTGGAAATTAAAAATAACATTTCCCCTGTCCCTTTCCACTGCTATCAATCTAACCAACTGAAATTAAAAATAGTAATTCAAAAAGTCCTTAGATCAAACTGGAAAAAAAATAACAACAACCAAAATTATAAACTTTTTAGAAGTTCAAGACAAGGAAAGTACTGTATACTGGTCCAAAATTATAGCAGAAGGAAACCCGTAGTCATAAATGTTTTAATTAACAAAAAATATTTGGAAATATATTCACTAGAAATTACTCAAGACGTAAAGAATGTACAACCAAAGGAAGTTAGAAAAAAGCAGTTATAAACACCAAAGTAGTCACTAATGAATTTGAAATCAAACAAAAGTGCCCAGATAAGCAATGTGTAGAATTCATAAATAAAACCAATGCTGCTTCCAGGAAAAGGCCAGTAAGTAAATCAATCTCAGGCACATCTCTTCAAGAAAAACACGAAGAGCCACAACCTGATGCACTGTGAAGGAGAAAAGAAATGAGCAGACTGATAAAACAGCTTTTCCTTAAGAGCACATTCTGCATAAATTTAATCCAAAACTAAAAAAAATCTAGGTGCATTTGATGTGTCCATAAATTAACAGCATTTGTCAACAAGAGGTTAAACAGTGACTAGACTAAGCACCATAACAGAAACCAGAAAGACTGTTAAATCTGTCTTTTCAAAAGGCTTCACGTTCTGATGGTTTCATAGAAAAGTTTTACCTAAAACACCCTCAGTCTGATCACAGATATTGAAGCCACAACTACACCATAATCACCGACAAAGTGGTGGGACATTCCAGGCACTGCCAGGGCTGTGGGCACATTTTCTGAAATCTCACACATGTTCAACATGATATGTCTTACTGCTGCTGCTGCTAAGTCGCTTCAGTCGTGTATGACTCTGTGCGACCCCATAGACGGCAGCCCACCAGGCTCCCCCGTCCCTGGGATTTTCCAGGCAAGAACACTGGAGTGGATAGAGCTATACAAATACATTGCAATACTTATGCAATACAGTTCTTATAAATATATTATAATGTTTGAGTATTATATATAAATAAATGGACTTCCCAGCTGGCACAGCAGTAAAGAATCTGCCTGCTAATGCAGGAGACATTGGACTTGATCCCTGAGTCAGGAAGATGGC
Organism: Oryx dammah; assembly: GCF_014754425.2. Taxonomy (NCBI): domain Eukaryota; kingdom Metazoa; phylum Chordata; class Mammalia; order Artiodactyla; family Bovidae; genus Oryx; species Oryx dammah. The sequence continues at coordinate 41,708,879 of NW_024070194.1, forward strand.
CTGGAGAAGGAAATGGCAACCCCAGTATTCTTGCCTGGGAAATCCCATGGACAGAGGGGCCTGGCCTTGCAAAGAGTCAGACAGGACTTAGTGACTAAACAACAGCATCATTTCTTTTTAGATTCCACATATAAGGGATGTCACATATTTCTCCTTCTCTCACTTACCTCACTCGGTATGATAATCTCAAGGTGGAAGACCAGTTTTGAAAGAACAGGACATTTGGAAGTTTTGTGACTTCAGGAACCAAAGCCTTTTAGTGCCCTCAGTTTAGAAAAGTGGACATTTCTTGGTTTATAAGCATGCATATTCCTTTGTTGTCTCTTTTTCAGCTTGGTTTTGATATTAGTGAGTGTAAAGCAAAACTTCCATCACTTTGGGCCCCTGAGAATTCCTTCTATCTTCTGATGCTATGGTTCTTCTTCTCCTGGAGGCTCCTAGGTACTGTCTCCTGAGCTGACATCACTCAGACAAAGGGCAAAGGCTCAGGAGCAGGAAGGGGGTGGGGTGTGCGTGTGAGAGAGAGAAAGACAGAGAGAGAGGCTAGCTGTGTGCAGCAGCAGAAGTTTGGGACTGAGCAGTGACCACCAAGGATCAAAGTTTTCTGGGAATTACAAAGTCCCATTTTCCTAAATAAACAAGTATTACAGAAACACATCTTGTCCCTAATTCCCGGGTGCCTCTGTGTCCTTTCCACAACCATCTTGCACATGTAGACACTCAGAAAATATTTATTGAATAAATAGCTCACATTCCATCCAATAGGTCATTGAGTGACCTGTTCCTTTTCATCATCTTCTAAATTCTTGCCTGAAAAATAAAAAAACAATAAAGGTGACAACACTGAGAGAGCGTCTGTCACGGTCTGCAGTGTGTGGCATTTGTATATTTGGAGTTGACGGGAAGCGCTCCAGCGTCCTGTACTTTCTGTCTATGTGGTGCCAGCCCGTTGCTTGTTAGGTGTGGTCACCACTCAGCTGAGATCCCAGCTCAGAGGCTTCTTCTGAGAAAAACTGGTTTGACAAAATACCGTGTCTCATCTTTCTGTGAGAAAGCAAGTCTAGAACCACAAGGGATGAAACTAGGGGCCCTAAGGGAACCTGAGTTGGATCCCAGGACAAAAAAAAGGGACATTTGTGGAAAGACTAGTGAAAGTCAAATTAGGCCTTAGTCTTTTTTTTTTTTTTTGATGGTATTGAACCAATGTGAACCTATTATCCTAAAAGATAATGTTGTTAAAGTGTTGCACTCAATATGCCAGCAAATTTGGAAAACTCAGCAGTGGCCACAGGACTGGAAAAGGTCAGTTTTCAGTCCAATCCTAAAGAAGGGCAATGCCAAAGAATGTTCAGACTACCACACAATTGCACTCATCTCACGCGCTAGCCAAGTAATGCTCAAAATTCTCAAAGCCAGGGCTCAACAATACGTGAACCATGAACTTCCAGATGTTTAAGCTGGATTTAGAAAAGGCAGAGGAACCAAAGATCAAATTGCCAACATCAGGTGGATCATCAAAAAAGCAAGAGGGTTCCAGAAAAACATCTACTTCTGCTTTATTGGCCATGCCAAGTCTTTGACTGTGTGGATCACAACAAACTGGAAAATTCTTAAAAAGATGGGAATACCATACCACCTGACCTGCCTCCTGAGAAATCTGTGTGCATATTAAAAAGCAGAGATAAAGGTCCGTCTAGTCAAAGCTATGGTTTTTCCACTACTCATGTATGGATGTGAGAGTTGGACTATAAAGAAAGCTGAGCACTGAAGAATTGATGCTTTTGAACTGTGGTGTTGGGGAAGACTCTTGAGAGTCCCTTGGGCTGCAAGGAGATCCAACCAGTCCATCCTAAAGGAAATCAGTCCTGAGTATTCATTGGAAGGACTGATGCTGAAGCTGAAAACTCCAATACTTTGGCCACCTGATATAAAGAACTGACTCACCGGAAAAAAACGTGATGCTGGGAAAGATTGAAGGCAGGAGGAGAAGGGGACAACATAGGATGAGAAGGTTACCGACTCAATAGACATGAGTTTGAGCAAGCTCCGGGAGTTGGTAATGGACAGGGAGGCCTAGCGTGCTGCAGTCCATGGGGTCACAAAGAGTTGGACACGACTGAGTGACTGAACTGAACTGAACCAATGTGAATTTCTTGGTTTTGATACTTGCAGGATGGTTATGTAAGACTTGGCAATAGTGGAGGCTGGGGTCATAGTTCAGGGGCTTATTGTCCTATTTTTACATTTTCCTGTAAAAATCTAAACTTATTTTAAAAAAGCAAGTTAAAAACTGGATAGAGGAAGTATTGTATAAGTGGACATTTGTTTATTTTAAATATTTTTTTTAATCTGGACCATTTTTAAAGTGTTTATTGAAGTTGTTATAATACTGCTTCTGTTTCACGTTTTGGTTTTTGGCTCCAAGAAATGTGGGACCTTCGTTCTCCCACCAGGGATCAAACCTACACCCCATGCATTAGAGGGTGAAGTCTTAACAACTAAACCCTCAGAGGTCCCTAAAGTAGTTCTTTAAAAACCACTACAAAGCCACAGTCATCAAGACAGTATGGTACTGGCACAAAGACAGAAATATAGATCAATATAACAAAATAGAAAGCCCAGAGATAAATCCATGCACCTATGGACACCTTATCTTTGACAAAGGAGGCAAGAATATACAATGGAGAAAAGACAATCTCTTTAACAAGTGGTGCTGGGAGAACTGGTCAACCACTTGTAAAAGAATGAAACTAGAACACTTTCTAACACCATACACAAAAATAAACTCAAAATGGATTAAAAATCTAAACGTAAGACCAGAAACTATAAAACCCCTAGAGGAGAACATAGGCAAAACACTCTTCAACATAAATCACAGCAGGATCCTCTATGACCCACCTCCCAGAATATTGGAAATAAAAGCAAAAATAAACAAATGGGACCTAATTAAAGTTAAAAGCTTCTGCACAACAAAGGAAACTATAAACAAGGTGAAAAGACAGCCTTCCGAATGGGAGAAAATAATAGCAAATGAAGCAACTGACAAACAACTAATCTCAAAAATATACAAGCAACTCCTGCAGCTCAATTCCAGAAAAATAAACGACCCAATCAAAAAATGGGCCAAAGAACTAAACAGACATTTCTCCAAAGAAAACATACAAATGGCTAACAAACACATGAAAAGATGCTCAACATCACTCATTATCAGAGAAATGCAAATCAAAACCACAATGAGGTACCATTTCACGTCAGTCAGAATGGCTGCTATCCAAAAGTCCACAAGCAATAAATTCTGGAGAGGGTGTGGAGAAAAGGGAACCCTCTTACACTGTTGGTGGGAATGTAAACTAGTACAGCCACTATGGAGAACAGTGTGGAGATTCCTTAAAAAACTGGAAATAGAACTGCCATATGACCCAGCAATCCCACTGCTGGGCATACACACTGAAGAAACCAGAATTGAGACACGTGTACCCCTGTGTTCATCGTAGCACTGTTTATAATAGCCAAGACATGGAAGCAACCTAGATGTCCGTCAGCAGATGAATGGATAAGAAATCTGTGGTACATAATACACAATGGAGTATTACTCAGCCATTAAAAAGAATACATTTGAATCAGTTCTAATGAGGTGGATGAAACTGGAGCCTATTATACAGAGTGAAGTAAGCCAGAAAGAAAAGCACCAATACAGTATACTAACACATATATATGGAATTTAGAAAGATAGTAACAATAACCCTGTATGCGAGACAGCAAAAGAGACACAGATGTATAGAGCTGTGTTTTGGACTCTGTGGGAGAGGGCGAGGGTGGGATGGTTTGGGAGAATGGCATTGAAACATGTAAATTATCATATGTGAAACGAATTGCCAGTCCAGGTTCGATGCATGATACAGGATGCTCGGGGCTGGTGCACTGGGATGACCCAGAGGGATGGGATGGGGAGGGAGGTGGGAAGGGGGTTCAGGATGGGGAACGCGTGTACACCCATGGCTGATTCGTGTCGATGTATGGCAAAACCAATACAATATTGTAAAGTAATTAGCCTCCAATTAAAATAAATAAATTTATATTTTAAAAAAAGGCCTGCTCCACTAGGCAAAAAAGGCAATGGCAACCCACTCCAGTACTCTTGCCTGGAATATCCCATGGACGGAGGAGCCTGGTGGGCTGCAGTCCATGGGGTCGCTAAGAGTCAGACATGACTGAGCGACTTCACTTTTACTTTTCACTTTCATGCATTGGAGAAGGAAATGGCAACCCACTCCAGTGTTCTTGCCTGGAGAATCCTAGGGATGGCGGAGCCTGGTGGGCTGCCATCTCTGGGGTCGCACAGAGTCGGACACGACTGAAGCGACTTAGCAGCAGTAGCAGCAGCATGAAGTGAAAGTGAAGTGAAAGTATAAATCATTATGTTCATTATAAATTGAATAATAAACTTTACCTCATTTTCCTAAACAAAAATAAAATAAAAACCACTACAATATTGTAATTAGCCTCCAATTAAAATAAATAAAATTGTGAAAAAGAATAGGATTTTAAACAGAGTGAAGGAAGAAGAGACCAGTAAGAGAAATGAAAGGGCAGGTTTCTAAAAAGCCCAGAATTGCTGGCTGCTGTGCAAGGGAGGGTCTGGGGTAGGGGAGGTATTTAATGCAAAGTAACCAAGGGTTTGTAAGACTTCCAGGTGAGAGTGAGGCCAAAAGTCAGTCACAGAGCAGTTACATGATTAACAACATCATTCAGAAACGCAAGGATCCTGGGGACGGAGCAGGTTAAAGAGGGCAAAAGTGAACTCGGGAAGAACAGGGAGTTGCATGCTCAAATAATCTGGGGAGAAAACAGAGTGCCCCTCAACCAGAATCACGGTTGGAGGCAACGCAAGGAAGGACTGAGAGCCTCTTTGTAAGGCTGTGATGGACGTGCCAGAGGCTTTTCTTATTTACTTATTTATACAGGAATATAATTCCTTTACAATATTGTCTTAGTTTCTGCTGTGCAACATGGTGAATCAGCTGTATGTATACATATATCCCTTCCCTCCTGAGCCTCCCCTCCCCCCCCCCACCCTCCGTTCCTCCCCTCCAGGTCATCTCAGAGCACCCAGCTGAGCTCCCTGTGTAATGTGTATGTTTCAAGGCTTCTCTCTCCATTTGCTGCCCCAGTCCTTTCTCTGCTGTGTCCATAAGTCCATGCTTGATACCTGCATGTCCATTCTTGCCTCGCAAACAGGTTTGTCAGGACCATTTTTCTAGATCCAGTGCATATCCTCTTCACAGACAGTGTCTTCTGCTCTTATCTGTGCTTTAGTGCTGATGAAGTCTTGCCACTGGAAGGTGTTGAGTCAGACAAGGAGTCCAGCTTTCTCGTTCCTCTTTCCCCTTCTTAGTAGGCAACCTGGAGCAAGGGAAGGTGTCTTCAGGCCACCAAAAGGAGTCTCTTTATATTCCATTTGCTTCTCACCAAGCTTTGCATTAGTTAAGTGTGAATGAATCCAATTCATACAGAGATGGTTTCTTTTAGCTTGATGTGTGGATTTAACATTTTTAGAGGGAAATAAGCTTTCCATCATGTGTTTGGGGTTTCGCTCAACTAAACACATTTTGGAAACAGCTGGAAATCAAGGGAGTGCCTTCAGACTCTTCCATCCTGTTTGTTTTGCTATCTCAATTTTTGGAACGTGATCATCTCCTTAAAGTCCAGAGTTTTCCAGACTTCAGGGTGGAATCCAGCATTGCATTCCCAGAGGGCATTGGTGAACAATCAGAATGTCTAACAAGGGAGGACTCCTGGAGACCACCCACCCCCACTGGTCCGCTCCCACGGTGCTGAAATCAGGGTCTGGTCAGATTTCTTGGTCTGATGCACGCCCCCCTGCAGTTGACTTCTGATCAACAGGAAAGGCAGACAGAGATGAGAGCAAGGCATCTTCAAAACTCTGTAAGTTATTAAGCCAACGTGAAAGTTCAAAGACACCTTAAAGGCAAATGATTTCTAAGCTACAGAATTAGTAAGAACTGGTGAACCTGGTCTCTGGCTGAGGATGCTGCCATTTTTGGAGACTTTCAAAGCCAAGACTCAGGCCCCAGGGGCTTGGCAGGCCGTGTGAGGACAGACGGGTGTGTGGGAGGCTGGTGCTACCAGCAGCTGGCTGTTCTCTGATGACAGCTTCTGCCTTCGATCGAAATGTCAAGAGGAAGGAGCGGTTTCAGCAGACTGAGGAATGTGGCCATGGGAGGTGGCTTGAAGGAGACTCATATAAACTTGTCTACTTCCTAGGAAAGAACCAGGAGAAAAAGAGAGAAAGAGAAAAAGAAAAAAAAAAACAACCACTAAACCTACCCTTCCTAGCTGGGAGAAAGAGACGAGTGCAAAGAAAAGAGAGGATTAGCAGACAAGAGGAGAAGGCAATGGCACCCCACTCCAGTACTCTTGCCTGGAAAATCCCATGGACAGAGGAGCCTGGTGGGCTGCAGTCCATGGGGTCGCTAGGAGTCGGACAGGACTGAGCGACTTCACTTTCACTTTTCACTTTCACGCATTGGAGAAGGAAATGGCAACCCACTCCAGTGTTCTTGCCTGGAGAATCCCAGGGACCAGGGAGCCTGGTGGGCTGCCATTTCTGGGGTCGCACAGAGTTGGACACAACTGAAGCGACTTAGCAGCAGCAGCAGAAAAGAAGCAGTGAGGAGTGTTGTGTGACTCTTGCATTGGGTCAAGGTGGATGGGGATTCGAGCCCCTCCACTGCACGCGCTGTGTTCAGGTAGGTGATCTCACTGACCTCAGATCCCTGACCCATAACATAGGGGTCATGGCCCTCACAGGGACACAGTCAAGGAATGTGTGTAAAGGACTCAACACGTGGCCAAACAGAGATTTTTTTTTTTTTTAATGGGAGCAGAAATAGAAGTCAGGCTGCGAGGAAAACTTTAGCACCTGAGAGAGCTGAGGAGAGGTAAGACTAAGATAGACAGACTCGTACAGAATGAGGAATTCTGCCCCCATCGCTCCCATGGGTAGCAAAAGGTGCCTGCATTTTTGAAACAGAATGAAAGTGAAAGTGTTAGTCACTCAGTCCTGTCCGACTCTGTGATTACATGGAGTGTGGCCCACCAGGCTCCTCTGTCCATGGGATTCTCCAGGCAAGAATACTGGAGTGGGTCGCCATGCCCTCCTCCAGGGGATCTTCCCCTACCCAGGGATCGAACTCACATCTGTTGCATTGCAGGCAAATTCTCTACCATTGGAGCCACCAGGGAAGCCCTAGAAATAGAGACTGGGGGCAAAATCCCCCTCTGTCCTCAGGCCTCTCCCCTGAACCCCAGGGCTGGTGGCTTTCCTGCCGGAGCTGCAGTCACCTCAAGGCTCTGCTGTGACTCCCCTGGGCTGGTGGACCCACCACCTAAGTCTTGCAAGTTCCTGGAGACTTCTGATACCAGTTCTTGAATCGTCCTTGTCTTTGTAATCCCTCACCTTTCAAAAGGGCACCATCTCTCCTCAGATAGTTTTCTCTACTGAATGTCCATCTGCACAGGATTCAAGCGCCCACTCAGACCACCTGAAGCAGAACCCTGGGGTGGAACCCAGTAATTTGTGTTTGAGCAAACCCATCTGGGCTGAGGCTGACTGACTTCAGAACCTCTACCACCTTAATTAACTGAGAAATCTTAGCCACTTGATCAAGCATGATATCATAAGGATGAGTTGATCTCATACTACTTCTGGGTTTTTTTAAATTTTTTCTGGACGTCTCTGGGTGATTTAATCACCAAGTCATCTCCGACTCTTGTGACCCTGTGGACTACAGCCTGCCAGGCTCCTTTGTCCATGGGATTCTCCAGGCAAGAATACTGGAGTGGGTTGCCATTCTCTTCTCCAGGGGATCTTCCTGACCCAGGGATTGAACCCTGGTCCCCTGAATTGCAGGCAGATTCTTTACTGACTGAGCGACCTGGGAAGCCCAAGACACCAGGGAAGTCTTTGGAGTTAGGCTTTGTTTTTTTTCCCCATTTAGTGCATAAAATACAGTTGCATTATCGTTGCGGGTGATGCCATGTGTTAATATTCATTACCCCTTTCACGCTAGGTTTTTCACTTTTTGCTTTAACTTTATCCTTGCCTGATATTGTTACTCCTAGCTTTCTCTCTGTTAGAGTTTGCCTGGTCAGTCTTTGCCCATTCTGCTTTTAGTAGTTTCTTTCACACATACCTCATTCTGCAAGACTCTCTCCAAGTAGGTAGGCCGAACCCACTTGCATTTGTTAGTATCATTTCATCTGAATGTACGACTCGAACATGATGGTTTATGTGTCACTTGTCACTAGCTTCCCTTCGGAGATTTGTTTTCAACATACTCTGTATTTCCTAAATCATTTGCTCTAGGGATTTCTTTCCCTTTCTTTGCTTTGTTTTCCCCTTTCTCTTCTTTTTGATATTTGTGGGATATCTGTGTTTGACTTCCGGTTCTTTGGAGGATTTACAGTATATTTTTAGTTTGTCAAGTTGTCATCATTATTATTCACGTGTCACACTTATGAATAATAAGTGCAGTTATGTCTTAATTTAAGAAGCATAGATAGCATCTATAGACTCCACTTTCCTATTTTGCCACCTATAATATTGTAATTATTTGCTTCTTTTTCTTAAATTTATTATTCTCTATTAAGGTATAGCTGATTACCAGTGTTGTAATAGTTTTCAGGTGAATAGCGAAGGGACTCAGCCATACACATACATGTATCCATCTCCCCTCTGCAAACTCCTCTCCCATCCAGGCTGCCACATAACACTGAACAGAGTTCCTTGTGCTATACAGTAGGTCTTTGTTGGTTTTCCATTTTAAATACAGCAGGGTGCACATGTCCATTCCAAACTCCCTAACTACCCCTAACTCTCCATTTTTCCCTTTTGCCACTGTAGTATTGTTTTATTGTGTGTGTGTGGTTCCCTTTACTACAGCAATGTATTTAAAATTCTTCTTTTAATAATGGAGTGTTTAACGGATTTACACATCATGCTTATTCAGGGGCCATGCTAATCTCTGTCGGCTTCCAGTTTTAGTACATGTGCTGCTGAAGCCAGCACACTTAAAACTTTGTTTACCTTAGAGCATGTAAGAAAGATCCTTTCTTATCTTTCTTCTCCGGTGATGGGAGGGGTGTGGGAAGGGCATTCCCTGGTCCACAGAGATGTCTTCACCTCCCTGACACTGACCTCTGAACTGGCTCTGGCTTCGTCTCTGTTGCAAAGTATCAATACACAAGTTTCCCTCTAGAGAGAAAAACTCGGTGAAACGATAAAATACCTCCATCTGACAAGTAAATTGCACTTGTTAATCTTACACTTTTCTTTATCAGCTTAATCTATTCTTTGGCATCTGTGGTAAGTAAACAGGTTTTGTTGCCAAATGATAAATAGGGGGGAAATTAGAGGCTTTTGTCTTGACGTTAATTAAGTCCTTTGAGAAAGTAGTGATTCATGGTTGCGCTGACTGGGAAAATGCTATCATGGCTAGACTGATTTTACTGGTTTCAGCGAAGACATGCCACTCTGCTTTTTTCAAAGTTTATTACAGGGTCCTGAATAAAGAATGCATCTGAAAACAACCCAGAACTGAATACTTCCTTATATAGTCATCCAACATTTATAGATTTTTTTACCTCCTATTAAAAGTTTAAATTTAATTCAGTGTAACTTCTCAGTCAAAATCTCCACTTCCTCTAATTTTCTCACTACTCCATCCTGTCTCCAACTCATAGTTAATTAGCAGAATGTCTGCCTTTTTCAGCTGTTGTCCCCACTTCTCCTGGCCCTCCATGACTAAAATTGAGGTCCCGATCTGGGTGTTTGGAGAGACCAACCAGCTACTTACCTAATGGAGGCAAACCCGTGGGCTTACCCCTAACAGACCTTACCTAAAGGTAACAGGGAAGGCCTGCCTGTTCTGCGGACTTTAGGGCCCCCACTGCTATGACCTTCATAAGGGCCTCTGTGTTCCTGGGAGTTTCTGTATTTCCGAATGGAAAAGAGCAGGAACTTCTCTCATGAGTTCTGGGCTCTGTGTCTATGTTGCATTTATCCTCAAGGCAACACTTTGAGGGAGACCTGGGGTGCTCAGAGGGTGGAGGCAGCTCTCTCGAGGTGCTGGGACCAAGAGCTGGTGCAGGTGGCTCTTGACTGATGGATTCCATGGCATTCCAAGCTGCCCCAGTTTCTGTGATCAACCTCACTTCAGACACCTGGCGTGACCTGGGAGCTGGGCATCTGGTGGTGGTGGCATGGAGCACCCCCTTAAGAAGAGAAAAGGTGAGGGGCTTCATCCCTCCAGATTCTCTGGCTCTGCCACTCGAGTGACCTAGGCTGAGTGGTGCTATTCCAAAAAAGCGTCCATAGGGAAAGCTAGAGCTGTGTTGGCAACAGCTGCTGAAAAAGTCTACTCTCTACCCTAATTTTTTTTAGATTACAGAATACTTACTATCTTTCCTTGAAAGAAATACTATAAAATCAAATTTTTAATTCTGTTTCTGCTTTCCAGAGGCCAAGGTCTTTATCTGAACAAGCACACCTGAGTGTCCCTCTCCCATCTCTCCTGCCGCTGGTGCTGCTGGGGCCCTGCTCCTACCCTCTCAGGACTCAGTCTCTAGAGGTAAAGACCCTGCTCTGCACTTGCTCTGACTCTGACACATGCTCACTTTGCCTTCTGAAAGGCCAGAAGCACCCAAGAATCAACACGCCCGCTAAAAACAGCCTTTAAGGATAATAGATGGATTTCGGTGTATACTTCAACTTCCTAGCCACTCAGGGGGACCGGCTCTGTGGCATGTCCTCCAGGGGTTCCAAATAGGATGAAACATCACTTGCCTTCGACACTAGCTTCTTGATGAAGCATCCTTCATAGCTACTCATATTTATAAGATACCCCAGCTGGGAAGCAGTGAGTAGGATGAACATGACTTATCCAAGACCATTCAGGAGGTTAAGGGTAGATGTTGGTAGACTTATCAACTCAATCTGAGGAAGAAGTTGGTTGCTACAGGTAATTGAAGATGCAAGGAATTGCTCGTGGGTGTAGAGAGTTCTCTGACTGCTGCTGCTGCTGTTGCTGCTAAGTCGCTTCAGTCGTGTCCGACTCTGTGCGACCCCACAGACGGCAGCCCACCAGGCCCTGCTGTCCCTGGGATTCTCCAGGCAAGAACACTGGAGTGGGTTGCCATTTCCTTCTCCAATGCATGAAAGTGAAAAGTGAAAGTGAAGTCACTCAGTCGTGTCTGACTCTTAGCGACCCCACGGACTGCAGCCCACCAGGCTCCTCCGTCCATGGGATTTTCCAGGCAAGAGTACTGGAGTGGGGTGCCATTGCCTTCTCCATCTCTGACTGCAGCAGTATTTAAAGAATGAAAAGTCAGAGGGCAGGGATCTTGAAAAAAGGCCCAGCAGCTTGATAGCTATAACGCTAAGTTTTCCAAGAGCGAAATTTTCTAGGTACATTGTGCTTTGTGATGGACAATGTAATCACCAACTCCACCTCTTTGTTTTCTCTTGTATTTACACGTGTGAACAATGACCTTAAATATATACAATTGTGTCCCTATGAACCCTGGGACATGTTTCAGCACATGTTTCTCTGCTCCTCTCATGGCTGCAATCACCATCTGCAGTGATTTTGGAGCCCTCAAAAATAAAGTCTGACACTGTTTCCCCATCTATTTCCCATGAAGTGATGGGACCAGATGCCATGATCTTCGTTTTCTGAATGTTGAGATTTAAGCCAACTTTTTCACTCTCCTCTTTCACTTTCATCAAGAGGCTCTTTAGTTCCTCTTCACTTTCTGCCATAAGGGTGGTCATCTGCATATCTGAGGTTATTGATATTTCTCCCGGCAATCTTGATTCCAGCTTCCTCCAGCCCAGCGTTTCTCGTGATGTACTTTGCATATAAGTTAAATAAGCAGGGTGACAATATACAGCCTTGATGTACTCCTTTTCCTATTTGGAACCAGTCAGTTGTTCCATGTCCTGTGCAACATCAAAGTCGGTAGAGCTCTGGGAGCTAGGTTCCTGACAAGGATGAAGGGTATGTCAGGGAAGGTGATGATGGAGATGGCTTAGTGCATTGTGTCTCCATCCTCAGCATGTCTGAGGATCCTGTGGGGATGCTGTGAAAATGCGGCTTCTGAGTCAAGGGTCAGGGGGAGAGCTCAAGACTCTGTATTGCTAACAACCTTCCAGATGCCGTGACGCATCTGGTCAGCAGACCACTCTTTGAGTAGCAGGCTCTCAGAAGGTAGTAAGTTTTCCCTAAATGATGTGGATTCCAGAAAGAGGCATGGAGATACAGACAGGAAGTTTTAGAAGACTGTTGAACAGCTGGGTGAGGATGGAGTCTAAGTTGTATTGAGAAAACAGCAAAAGAGAAAGTGTATTAAGAGGACCATGAGCCAGTTAGGGCCTAGCCATGGGGTTTCATTGTTAACCTTATTCTTACAGGCAATAGGGAGCCACCAAATGTTTTTAAGAACAAAGTGGCCTGATTGGCTTGGGATTTAGGTGAACCACCCCGTGTCCATGTAGTGAAGCATGAGTTGGTGGAAAAACTCAAGATCTTTGAATTATGACCCAATATAGCAATATTAAAGAAAGATAGAAGGAAATGGCAACCCACTCCATTGTTCTTGCCTGGAGAATCCCAGGAACGGGGGAGCCTGGTGGGCTGCCATCTATGGGGTCGAACAGAGTCGGACACGACTGAAGCGACTCAGCAGCAGCAGTGAGGAATTTACCTTGGCAAAAGCTGTGGTGATTGAGAAGTAGAGATGGACTGGTACAGTATTTAGGAAATAGAACCAACAGTACTGATACAGAAATTGGGAGTGAGTATAAACTACAGTTGGCCCTCCATCTCTACAGGTTCTGCATCTGCAGAGTCAACCAATCGGGGATCAAAAAATTTGAAAAAAAAAAAAATCATGGGTTCCAAAATTCAAAACTTGAATTCATCACGCACTGGCAACTAATTATGTAGCATGACATTGTATTAGGTGTTATAAATAATTTATGGATGATTTAAAGTATATGGAAGGATGTACATAGGTTATATATGCCAATTCTATGGCATTTTATGTAAGGGATCAGTACCTGTGGAATTAGTCCAAGGGACAACTGTAGTAAACAAAACGTCATTCAGATTTCTTGCCTGGGAGCTTGAGGGGATGAATTGCAGCATGGTGGCATCTCAGGATCAGATAGCTTGGGATGTTTTCCATATGCATTTGATTTTTAAAGCAATTATTATTGAATCAACCTAAAATGCAGTTTATTTTTATTTCGAACTGTTATTTACTTTATGTTTCTTAGGGATTAATTTATCACTGAAAATTTTATTCCAAAGAATACCATACTGTTTTTTGCACAAATGTGCCTCAGTAGTAAGGACTCCACCTGCTAATGCAGGAGATGCAGCAAGTTTGATCCCTGGGTCAGAAAGATTCCCTGGAGGAGGAAATGGTCACCCATTCCAGTATTCTTGCCTGGGAAATCCCATGGACAGAGGAGGTTGGTGAGCTACATACAGTCCACAGGGTCACAAAGAGTGGGACAAGACTGAGTGACTGAACAATAACAACAAATAATGATAGAAAAGTTAGAAGAACTTACCAAAAATAGTTAACTGGTTCCATACTGAAATTTGTTATAATTTCTAATGATTTCTTATTTAAAATTATGGCATTTGTTATTAATAATTGGATAGCACTTTGGTATCTTCCCTCAAAAAAGTGTATGCAAATCTCTATTGTAGCAAAGATTGCACTGTATTGAACAATTTTAAATAAATCTCTGTCTTCCAAGTCAGTGAATGAGTTCCTTGAGGACACAGAGAGATTGTATTCATATTTATCCCCTAGCCTGACCGACCCTAGATAGAGTCAATGTCAGGAACCAACAGTAATTTTGAATAAATAAATCCTGCCAAGCATACTATTCTTTACTCTTGCACTCAAGAGGTCAGTTGCTCAGACAATGGAAAGACATTTGCATCACCCAGGACTGAGTTCACCCTAAAGTCAGACATATGCCATGCCGGCTGCGCAAGTGAATGAAGGACCATTTTGGAAGTTAACTGTTTAAGCTGTGTGCTGTAAAGTCACAAACCAGGTCAGGCAAATGTCAGGAATCATGACCTACCAGGAAGTCTGTAGGAGGAGACGGAGAAAAGGGTGAAGGTCAACTAACTCATAGTTTTCTGTGACGGGAGTTGTTTTGGCAAGCGGTCCTGGCTGACTTCATAAATGGGAAAGTAACGGCCAGACACTGGTCAACCCGAGACACATCCCACTTTGGTTCTTCCCTCCCCACCCCACCCTGGCATTACCTGTGTGGGCCCCATTGTTTCCATGGTGATTTTAATTAAAATAGTAGTCACCGTTGTAACAAGTTACCGCAGCAATTGTCAGTGGTGCTGATGGTTACGGGAAATGAACCATTGAGTTTAATCTTAATAGATTAAGCAGGAAAGAGAGGAAAACATACATTTAGGGGATTGTTCCCTGGGAGCTTGTGAGACGGCAAGGGCTGGGTAGAGCTGCTCATGGGAAAGTCAGCCAGAGCATGGCAGGTACAATGACATGCTGGCTAGTGAGCCCTGGACATCTGTCCTGACTTCATCACCTAAGTAAATAGTCTTTCTGGGCAGAAGTCAGAAGTCTAGCACGTGAGAAACAAACTGAAACAGGAAGCAAAGCAGAGGATTAAAGGTGAGGCCAAGAGGCTAAAAAGGAGATAAACATTTTTATCCACCCAGAAAACCTACAGACAGGAGCCTCCTTGAGTCCCTGAGGCACTGCGGGTCACCCCCTCCCCTTCAAGTCCATGGCCCTCTCCCTGTCCTTGCCCCTAGGCTTCCCCCAGTGCCCTGACTCTCCATTATCAGTCTCTGCAGAGATTTCTCTTCTCCCTCATCTTTAAGTCACCCAAATTCAGCCTAGTGTCTGACACCAATGATAACTTTGAACCAATAACTACTTCTAAATGTATTACTCTGTATTCTGATACAGTAAGTCCCCTACATATGAACCTTCAAGTTGTGAACTTTCCAAGATCAGAATGTGTGTTCATATGTTCAAGGATGCAAATTAGTTCACACATGTCTGGTGCACATTGTCACATGTGTACACCCTCTACAAGTGGTTGTGCTTCTGTGTACTTTATAGCACTGTATAGAGTACAGTAGTATCTTTCTTTCAAGCCCAGGATGTCTGGAAGCAAGTGTAAAGGCAGCAGTACATAGCCAATTGTGTTAGTTGAGTACCTAGGCTAACTTTGTTGGACTTAGGAACAAATTGGACTCATGAACGCATTCTTGGAACAGAATTTGTTCCTATGGAGGGAACTTACTGTACTTTAGACAGGTGTGTCCTCTCACAGGTCTCTGTTGGGGATAGATGGGCCAGTTTCCAATGGAGACTCAGAAAGAAGCATAGAGCACCTCTCTGAGCACTGAGAAGCTGAGGCGCTCTCCGCATCTCCTCGCATCACGGCTCATGGGTCCCTGGTGCTCCCGGCCTCCCCTGCCCATGAGTGAAGCTCCTCCTCACCCGGAGCTGCCCTGGGCCGAGATGCTGAGGCTCACGGTAGGAAACTGCCCACACAGGGGCCTGCGGGGACGAGACAGGTTCTGCTGTCACAGCATTCGTACCACATACTCTAACTGCCTCTTCTCTATCCACCTCTAGATCAGAACAGCCTCCTTTTATAGAAGGAGCATGTGTAGGGATGTGTGGAGGAGTCCAGTGTGGAAGCTGGATGCAGGGCAGGATGCAGGGCGGGTGGAAGCATATGGAGGTGCTGGTCGAAGAGCAGGTGACAAATACCTCAAAGTGAAAATACGAGAGTGAGTGAGGGTCTGAAGGGCAGTGAGAACAGGGACTGGAGAACTGGACGAGACAGAATTCACAAAAGACACAATGGCAGGACGTGGATGATTGCATTTAGGGAAGGAAAGGGAGGGGAAAGCCAAAGATGACTCTCAGATGCTGAGGTTGGGCAGATGGACGCGTGCAGGACACGGTGCGGCTTTGTAGCTGTCCTCCTCTGCCTTGTGCTTCTGGGGAGATCCCTGCATGCAAAGGGGGCTTCCCTGATAGCTCAGTTGGTAAAGAATTCACCTGCAATGCAGGAGACCTCAATTTGATTCTTGGATCGGGAAGATCTGCTGGAGAAGGGATAGGCTACCCACTCCAGTATTCTTGGGCTTCCCTTGTGGCTAAGCTGGTAAAGAATCCTCCTGCAATGTGGGAGACCTGGGTTCAATCCCTGGTTTGGGAAGATCCCCTGGAGAAGGGAAAGGCTACTCACTCCAGTATTCTGGCCTGGAAAATTCCATGGACTGTATAATCAATGGGCTCACAAAGAGACAGACATGACTGAACGACTTTCACACTTCACAGCACCTGAGGACCTTACTGTTTTCATGAAAAAATCGGAATATATTCTATTTAATCTCTGTAGCCCTTACCTTGCCACAATCCTGGGTTTCTAAGAGCAATTGGCAATTTATATGACTAAATAGAGTGCTGGGCCCTTCTCTTGCAAAGCTGGCTCCTGGCACTGACCCAAGCCAGCAGAGCGGGGCACAGATCCCATTCCACACCTGCACTTCCAATCAGATCGGAAACGTGTCAAAAGCGATTACAACCGATACAAAAAGTGCCAAAGCTTGGGGATTATTTCCTTCATGAAAATGAGAGCTAATTTTAGTTATCATGATAACAACACCACTCTCTGCTGCTGTGTTGACAAGAGCCGAGGGTAGGCTCTGGGGACAGGGTTGGGACTTGACATCACTGGGACAGAGAGGAGCGGGGCTGTGCTGACTCCCAGCAGAAACAGCCTCCAGGAACGGAGGGGAATACAACTTTCTCCTCCTCCCCACGCCCCAGAGACCCTCACCATCAGACACACAGCTGTGGATGAGGGATGTTTCTGAAACTCAGCTGTTCTGTTCCCCCACCTGAGGCTGAAGCCGTCCAGGAAGGTGTCCTGCCTGGATCCGTGATTGGCTGGTGGGGGTGGGGGCGTGGGCAGATGGGATGCTGCCTGTCAACAAGCAGGGCTTGATGAGACACATGTGGTAGGGAGTGTGCAGCACTCAGGTCTTCACGGGCAGCCCAAGCATGCACGGTGTGAGTGCAGGACATCCCTGGGCTTGGAGCCATGGGCCTGGCAGCAGGGCCACCTCTGGTCCGTCATTCCAGGGAGTCGAGCTGACACACACTGCAGAGCCTTCCTGGAGGCGTATGCCCTGGCCTTGCTTGCCTGGGTGGGAAGGAGGGAAATGGCCAGAATTTCCTTTCCTGCAGAGGCACTTCTTGACATGTTCTTGCACTTTTACCAGGAATAAAATCGTGATGGCAAACCATTTTAGTGCTTCATCCATTCAGAACATTTCAGAGATTTTAGCCCAAATCTGGGCCTGCCCGTGAGACGGCGTCACTCTTGGGGGCCTCATTCCTTCTACATGTGGCTCCAGGGAAAGATGAAGACCCGGGTTGTCCACCACGATTCTTCAAAACTAAGTGGTTTTCTCCACTGTGAGTGAGGATGGACATTTTCACTTTGGAACTTGACCGAGGAGATGAACAACACTAGAGATGAACTCCAGTCATGGAAAGAGAAATCAGGACTGCCTGACCTTACTGATTTGGACAGTTCAAAGATCCTGTGGGTCTGATAATAACATCAAGATCAGAGAAAACACCACTGGCTGTGAAAGACGTGGGAAGAAATTAGACTTCTGAGGTGTGGGTTACTAAAAAGACTCCCTTTGCTCTCAATTCCTTTCTCTTCCTAGTGTAGAAGATAACAATATAATGCTTGTGGTAAGTACGAATCAGGCCCGTCACTGAAAACCACTATGAAAACCTAAAGGGACATATGCTGTGACTCTTACAAAACATGTCTAATTAGAGACAACCTATAAATAATGCATGATCTTTCAGCAGACCAAAATTGGAAAAACACATCATTTATGATTTTTCAGTGATCTGTCAAGTAGAAACAGCTTAACTAGAACCCAAGTCATTGTTCAAATAACCAAACATATTGGCAACCTATAATGGTCATTCTTAATTATGAACCTTTCTGGATTACCAAGGAAGAATCAAATTTTCTTTAGATGAGTTATGATGAAGGATGTTTAATATAGTTTCATTTACAGTGTGCAATTAATCAGAAAGCCCGTGGATTAGAAATTCCTACCTCTGTTATTAATGATGAGAAAAAGATGAATATATATATATATTTCATAACCTTTCCTTGGATTAGAATGTTTTGTCATTCCCATGAAAATGATTCTTAGTTAAACATAAATATTTCCAGTTACAAGCAGGCAAGTATTCTTTTATTTTTGCAGTGGTTATATAATCAGTAATGTTTGCTCAGGACCTCCCTAGTGGTCAGTGGTTAAGACTTCACCTTCCAATGTGGTGCCAAGGTTCGATTCCTGTCAAGGAGTTAAGATCCCACATGTCCCTCGGCCAAAAAAGGAAAACATAAAACAGAAGCAATGTAGTAAAAATTCAATAAAGACTTTTACAAGAATGGTCCACATTAAAAAGAAAAAAAAAGTTTGTAGTTTTTAAAAAAAAGTCTTGATGTTTTTGAAACATCAAAAAGAAAAAAAGCAGGTTGTTAAGGGGAATTTTATTTATTTTCAATCAGTGTAAAGACAAGTGAAAGATGAAGTAGGCCTAGTATTAAAAAGAACTGAGAGGAGGATTTTGTGTCCCTTTAAGTAAGGTAATTTCATATTGTTCTGCTAACATTATGATCTACGTCTTCGGTACAGACCACAGTTGTTCAAAATTTGGAATTTTACTTTAGAGTAAAAAAATCAGTTTTGTGTAGAATCTTGGATTTTCTTTTTCCTCACAGTTCTTCTAGTTTATCTTCTTCCATCTATAAAAGACTTTCTTTCTTACTTTTCCTGTGGAGTCAGGGACGATCTTAGCAAGTAACACATTGTAGTAAAAATCAGGAAAAGCGTCCAGAAAGGGCTTTTACACTACCCACACTGGTAAAGAGTTTTGAAAATGTCATTTTAAACATTGTTGAATAGGTAACACAAGGAAGAGAAAATGAACTTGGAGTTTACAAGATTGCTGGGGAGAGAGACGTGAACTCCCCCAGTACAAAGAGGCTCATGAGTAATCAACTTGTGCAAGATGGCATACAGGAGGTCCAAGGAGCAAGCTGTATCACTGGAGAGAATGTTCAAGAAGGTTGCCCTACAAGGAGAATCTCTACACAGCTGGGTCTCAGAAGATGAGGAAATTGGGGTGGGGGGGGGCGGTTACCCAAAAGAGATCTCCATTTCCCCACGGCAGCCTCTCCCACGGCTCAGGCTCCTCTTGAAGGTGACCTTGACACTCACCCTGTCTACACGTGGAGCTATGTTCCGCCCCCTAGCACTGGGATGTCTTCAGTGACTACTTCAGCCATTAGAGTGTACAGAGGTGATGTGACTTCCGAGGCTAGGCCATGAAAGGGAATTCAGTCTCCTCCTTGCTGCTGGAGCCCCATGCCACCACGCTGGAAGGCGCCCAGTCACCCACCGTGTAGAAGTCCCGTGTGGCCTCTCTGCAGCTACATAAACAGAGACGGGGAAGATGTCCAGCCACACTCCTCCAGCGCACTGCTCCAGTGCCCAGGCTCCTCCAATCTGTTCCAGCTCCAGCTGATGACTAACTATGGCCAGAGGACTGCGTAAGTCAGAACCACCCACCGACACTATGAGAGAATAAAATGTTCGCTGCTGATTGAAACCACCAAGTTGAGGGGTGATGAGTCAGCAACCATCAGAGATAAATGGGAACTTGGGGAGAGATGTGGGAGTTCCTGAAGCCACTCCTTCCATCTGTGATCCCCTGAGACCAGCCCACTTATTAGTGGCCTCTTTGGACAAGTGGTGTGCACCCAGCTGAGCTGTGTTGGAAGACGGGAACTGGTGAGAGATGGGCTGACTGTAGGTATATGGCCTGGTGCTGATGCAATTTCTAGTAATTTCAGCCCTGTTCAAATGTAGAAAGAGGTTTGAGCCAAATGCAGAATAAATTTCTGTATGTCTTGGTGGAAGGACCTAGCGAAATCATGGAGATTCATCAGCAGAAAGCTGGGGACGGTGTACCTTCGGGAGGATGTTGTGTTGAGTGCTGCGAGGGACCTTCCTAGAATGGCTGGAGGCTGTTTCATTTTTCAGGATCAAACCTCTCTGTTGTGTGAGTTTGGTTCCTCACAGACTCTGGAATTTCTGTAAAGATTCTTGCTACAAAGGAGATTTGAAATATCATGCTGATTTTTGCTAAGTCATAAAACAATTCTTGTTAGCTTTTGGAAATTACTGAAAATATACAAAGGATGAGTAAGGAAACATTATTAATAATCCCATGACCCATTTTACCATGTTCTTGTATTTTCTTCTGGCATCCTTCCATGTGTATATATAACTGATAACATGCCTGTTAAAAGCAATGAATGCTTTCTAAATATTTATAGAGAAAAATGCTCATATAATATCAAACCTAATGCCTGGAACTTAGTGCTCCATAAATGTATAAATAGACACATAAATATGATAACTTCTCTTTAATGTAGATAATCTCACAAAATGAGGGTCATACAAGTTGCTTTTTTTCACTTCATATTACATGGGGAGCATTTCTATGAAGTAAGTTCATGAAGGAACAGGGAATGGAAACTCAGCCTCTTGTCTCTGATGTGAGTTCTGATATGGGTCCCTGTCTCTTTTGCCTGTTATATGAATTGTGAACAGACTGTGTTTCTAACAGGTCCTGTCCCTCAGGGCATAATTGGAATACAAAAAACCAACAAACAAAAACCCAGATACATGAACAAGTCAAACCAAACAAAAACAAACAGAGAACAGAGTAGTGGTTCCCAGAGGGGCAGGGGGCTAGAAGGGGGAAATGGGTACAGGGGGTCGACTGTCTGCTCCCGTATGGAACCCACATCGTGGGCGTGAGAACAGTGCCATGTCCACAGAAATAGAAATACAGTGTGCACGTGACTCTTCTGTAATGTTATAAACTAATGCTATCTCAATCAGTAAATCAATCCATTGTTTAAAAAATTTAGAGGCTTCTCTACACTGAAAATGTCGTTGTAGATATTGGACTTCAGGAACCTGTCTATTTGGAGCATGCTGGCATTCAGAGGCATGTTCCTTTTACCCTTATGTCCACCCAGTTACCTAGGCCTTCATTTAGAAGGTGCGTATCTTAGTTTGGGTTCCTCTAGAAGCAGAACCTGAGACAGGAAGGTGGGTGCATGTGGTTTATTTGGAAGGCAATCCCAAGAAGAAGGACAGGCAAGCCGTGAGGAGTCACAGCTGTGGGCCCCAGGCTCCATCCTGTGAGGGAAGAAAGTGTGGGATGTGGGTGGTTCCACTCAGAGGCTACGAGGCCGGGTGCTCCCCTGTCCGTTCCAGCCTCATGGCCTGGGCCTCCTCGCCATCTGCCTCAAGGTACTCTGCATCCATCCCATGCAAGATTTTCTTTTTTTCTTTTTGACAACATATTTGAGCTGCTTTTATTAAAAGAAAAAAAAAATTTTTTAATTTAAAAGTACCAATAAACCAAAAAGTCTGAATTTTAAAAAGGAATTAATTACAAAATATGGACATCATAACATCCTCAGATTTTTTTCTGCAATACCTGATGCCAAAATACATTGAGAAAATTATTACTAAACTTTAAAAAGTTGCAACTAAAGAATTCTGTAAATAAATTCCAACAGTAACAAAACATTTTCTTATTCATAATGTGAATGAAGTAGCTATGTGAAGATAGAAGGAATAAATTGAAATTGAGGAGAAAAGTTGTAGAGGAGGAGCCATGAACTTGGAGTTAATACACAAGTTAAGGGAGGTGGGAGGGGGGTTCAGGATGGGGACAACATGTAAACCCACGGCTGATTCATGTCAATGTGTGGCAAAAACCACTACAATATTGTAAAGTAATTAGCCTCCAATTAAAATAAATAAATTTTTTAAAGTCAAGCAAAGACTATGAGATAATGTATCAGAAAAATAAAATGAATGACCCTAGCTAAGTTATATAAATTCTTAATAGGAATTGATCGAACAATGAATAAATTATATATGCAAAATCCAATAATTAAATACTATGCAGTATGTAAACTACTATAGAATTGACTCAAAACTACAGGCTAAATGTCCATTTACCCCTCCCTCCTACATATATTTCCCATGCAGGATTTTCTTTTGCGGCACAATAGCCAGGGGGGCACAATGGCTTTTGTGATTCCTCTGCCTCTGTTTCCACAGCTGTGTTGTGACTCCTGGACTGTGGGGCTGCTTCGGGACTACACTCATGGTCTCAAGGTTCCCAGATGCCCCGTTTCCCAAAAGCTTCCTTGGTGGTGGTAAGACAGAAGATAAAAAGTCCAAGCCTGATTCGAAGCTTGTAATTATTTTCCTGCAACAGGAAAAATAAGTTCAAACCCAAAAAGTGGCATCTTGCAGGGATGAAAAAATGAAAGTCAAGTCTCTCAGTCGTGTCTGACTCTTTGAGACTCTATAGTCCATGGGATTCTCCAGGCCAGAATAGTGGAGTGGGTAGCCTTCCCCTTCTCCAAGGGATCTTCCCAACCCAGGGATCCAACCCAGGTCTCCTGCATTGGGAAGCAGGAATGAGAACCACACCCTAAAAGTCTGAAATCAGGAGATACTCAGAGCATGGCTGGATGCTCTGGCTGCTGGGGTGACAGCAGGTGATTCTAGCAGGAAGGGAATGTCTCTGGTTCAAGCAGTGCTGAGAGCCAGGGGCAGAGGCAGCTCCACCCTTAGGGAGACATGTGGACAGAATAAGCTAGTGAACCATCTAAGAAGCAGCTCACATAACGAAGGACCAAAGAAGCAGAAAACATTTTTCTCAGAAAATATTCATAGGCAGGGGAATTCTCTGGAGGTCCCGTGGCTAGGACTTCTATGCTTCCACTGCACTGAACATACGTTCAATCTCAGGCCAGGGAGCTGAAATCTCACTTGCTAGGAGACCAAAATAGTAATGATAATGCTAATGATAATAAAAAGAATCCAAAAGAAAGAAAATATTCATGGGCCTTAAGAGAGATTCAGTTACAGAAGGGCTGTCCTGTACAGAAGGTAGTTGATGGGTTCTGAGCTGCTTCAGAAGGCAAAATGGGGACCAACAGGCAACAGGCAGGAGGGCAGGTGTGCATTCAGGATTAAAGGAACCCTAAGGCCTGCCTGACAACTCCTGCCTGGAGTTTCTGAAGACCCCTGGTGCAAACCAAGCTTTAAAGATGGGAGCTCAGCAAAGTCCATTCTTTGCCATGATTTTTTGTGTCGTAGTTTTGTTTTGAGGAGGAAGGTGGGGCAGCCAGTGGCAACCTTAGGGGACAGAGACTGCAGTTTGCCCTGTACTGGGCGATAATATTGCACGCTTATCATTAGCCTTTCAGAGAAGTGGGCAGGTATATGTCACGTGGTCCATCACGAACGCGACAGACCTTGGGATGCATGACCGTCTCTCAGATGCGTCTCTGAACTGGGGTGGACTCTTGTCACTCCAAGCCTTGGGGTCTCCTTCCTGATTCTCCGCATGGCAGCCCCTGTGAAGTGCAGTCCCCTCTCTCCACTCCTCATCCCAGGGAGATTTGGCATGGAGCCCTGTGGGGAAGCAACTGGGAAATCGCATCTTAGTTTCTTCAGCAGCCTTGGATCTGGCAGCCCTCCCTGGGAATCACACTGGGTGATGATGCCATGAGGCTCTGAGCCCAGGGGGACATAGACACCAGAGAAGGCATGTTTATACAAGCTACGTGATCGGCACCTCGGATTTTACAAATGAGGTTTCTGTTCTCAGGGAGAGGTGGGCTACAGATAGGGGAAAAATTAAAGGGAAAAAGCTCCATGGTGTTGGGTTATGGGGATGCGGGGCACATTCTAAGAGCTGGAGATGGGAGTGGAATGGCCTAGGCCTCTCCTGGGCGGGGGCAGGGAAGTCTGCTTGTGAGGAACTTGAAGGAGAGAGACATAAAGGAGAAGAAAATGGTTTCTCTGAAGCTTGAGTGGGGCGCAGGACAGCCAGAAACACAGCAGCAGAAGGGGACAGCCAGGCCTCCACGGGCCCCATTGACCCTTCAGGGGTCAGGCGGTGAGAGCATGTGGACATGGATACACAAGAAGTTCTCAGACGTTCAGGCTTAAAGGGTTCCCTTCGTCCCCCTTCTTGGCCCAGGGAGAGAATTCTAACAGAAAAATCAAGACTTTTTTCTGCTTTTTCTTTTTAAGGTGAGTGATTTATATCTGCCTCTGCAGGCTTTGTCTCTGCGTGCGTGCATGTGTGTGTGTGTGTGTGTGTGTGTGTGTTGAGAGAAGGCGAGGACTGAAGAGATACTTGGAATAGAAGAAAAATAAACAAACTGGGGAGTCAGCAGAGAGCACAGCAAAGTCAGCCCATCACATCCTTTTCTCCCTGTTAGTCTTTTGGTCTCCACAGAAGAAAGTCTCTGCCACGTCCAAGAGCCTCCTCTGTGAGGATGAGAAGCCCCATCCCACCCACACTGGTTCTCTGGAGGACTGCTGGAGGTGGAGAAGCAGGCCCATGAGCGATCACCATCCTCCTAGGCTGAGCAGGATGCTCACTTCCTGGCTGAGTCTTGGGGCGGGGTGGGGAGTGGAGCTCACAGAGCTGCCCCTGTGTAAGCAACACCTTGGCATTAAAACTTGCTATACTTTGCATGCTAAGCCTTTACACAAGACAAAATACAATAATTTAGTCACTTATCAAAAACAAGGACCTTTAGTTCCTCCTCAAGGGCCAGAAGTCACATTCTGAGCCATATCCTTTGGGCTGTTTTAAAGATACTGAAGCCCCCGTCAGGTGGAAGAAGATGACCACACGATCACAAACTGAAGCCATGACATAAGCTGCTCTGCTTGGCACACTTCCAAGAACAATTCTCAAAGGCACAATTCTCAAAGAAGTGGGGACAAACTTTGGAACCAGAGATTAATTGTACTTAGCCAAAATGACCAAAAGTCCACCGCATCATGGATTTCAATATGACTGTCCGAGCTGACTGCCATCCTGCTCCCTCTCTGCCTGGACCACCCAGAACTCCCCCTTAAATACTCCTGTCCTCTAAATAGAAAGTGGGAGCTGGTTCTCTACAGCAGGAATCCACTTTCTCGCCTGGTCATCAGCCTCCAAAATGAAGCAACCTTTCCTTTCCTATTAACACTTTTCTCTCGAGAACTGGCTTCTGAGAAGCGAGCTGCCAGACCTGGGCTCCATAACACCTGCAGAGACGACAGTCCTGGAGGAACTGGAGGCTGACTCCACTGTCCCATCTGTCCAGGGAAGTGTCCCCAGGCTTCCTAGCAGGAGTCTTTCCAAGAAAATCCACTCGTGGTGGGTCTGCATGGGTGTGGGAGGGAACTTGGGTTTCTGGATCCTCTTCAGGCCCCCACAGTCATGCACCTCTCAGAGGGGACCGGGCAAGAGTCACCTGTGCTTTGACCCCAGGGGCAGTGGGCTTGGAGACAGTGTGTGATGTCAACCATCAGTACAAGAACACACCAGGGAAAACAATCCGGTTCCAAGGAGGGTAATTCCAGGGGGAAAGATTGCTGAGCCCTGCTTGGACTTGGCTTCCACTGCAAGGATACCTTCACCCAGGCCAGGATACCTTGCACTCCCCAGTGATAAGCTTAGATTCAGTTCAGTCACTCAATCTTGTCTGACTCTTTGCGACCCCATGGACTGCAGCTTGCCCAGCTTCCCTGTACTTTACCAATTCCCAGAGCTTATCAAACTCGAGTCAGTGATGCCATCCAACCATCTCATCCTCTGTTGTCCACTTCTCCTCCTGCCTTCAATCTTTCCCAGCATCAGGATCATTTCAAATGAGTCAGTTTTTCACATCAGGTGGCCAAAGTGTTGGGGTTTCAGCTTCAGCATCAGTCCTTCAAATGAACATTCCAGACTGATTTCCTTTAGGATTGACTGGTTGGATCTCCTTGCAGTCCAAGGGACTCTCAAGAGTCTTCTCCAACACCACAGTTCAAAAGCATCAGTTCTTTAGTGCTCAGCTTTCTTTATAGTACAACTTTCACATTCATACATGACTACTGGAAAAACCATAGCTTTGACTAGATAGACCTTTGTTGGTAAAGTAATGTCTGCTTTTTAACATGCTGTCTAGGTTGGTCATAGCTTTTCTTCCAAGGAGCAAGCGTCTTTTAATTTCATGGCTGCAGTCACCATCTGCAGTGATTTTGGAGCTCCCCCCACCCCAACACACAAAAGAGCCCGTCACTGTTTCCACTGTTTCCCCATCTATTTGTCATGAAGTGATGAGACAGGATGCCATGATCTTAGCTTTCTAAATGTTGAGTATTAAGCCAACTTTTTCACTCTCCTCTTTTATTTTCAAGAGACTCTTTAGATCTTCTTTGCTTTCTGCCACAAGGGTGGTGTTATCTGCGTGTTTGAGGTTATTGATACTTCTCCCAGCAATCTTGAGGAGAAGGGGAAAACAGAGGATGAGATAGTTGGATGGCATCACCAACTCAATGGACATGAGTTTGAGTAAACTCTGGGAGTTGGTGAGGGACAAGGGGGTTGCAAAGAGTTGGACATGACTGAGCAACTGAACTGAACTGATATTTCTCCCAGCAATCTTGATCCCAGCTTGTGCTTCATCCGCCTGACATTTCGCATGATGTACTCTGCATAGAAGTTAAATAAGCAGGGTGACAATATATAGCCTTGACGTACTCCTTTCCCAATTTGGAACCAGTCTGTTGTTCCATGTCCAGTTCTAATTGTTGCTTCTTGACCTGCATACAGATTTCTCAGGAGGCAGGTTAGGTGGTATGGTATTCCCATATCTTGAAGGATTTTCCACAGTTTGTTGTGACCCACACAGTCAAAGGCTTTGGCGTAGTCAATAAAGCAAAAGTAGGTGTTTTTCTGGAAACTTCTTGCTTTTTTGATGATCCAGTGGATGTTGGCAATTTGATCTCTGGTTCTCTGCCTTTTCTAAATCCAGCTTGAACATCTGGAAGATCACGATTCACATACTGTTGAAGCCTGGCTTGGAGAATTTTGAGCATCGCTTTGCTAGCATGTGAGATGAGTGCAATTGTGCAGTAGTTTGAGCATTCTTTGGCATTGCCTTTCTTTGGGATTGAAATGAAAACGGACCTTTTGCAGTCCTGTGGCCACTGCTGAGTTTTCCAAATTTGCTGGCATATTGAGTGTAGCACTTTCACAGCATCATCTTTTAGGATTTGAAATAGCTCAACTGGAATTCCATCACCTCCACTAGCTTCGTTCATAGTGATGCTTCCTAAGGCCCACTTGACTTCACATTCCAGGATGTCTGGCTCTAGGTGAATGATCACACCATCATGGTTATCTGGGTCATGAAGATCTTTTTTGTACAGTTCTTCTGTGTATTCTTGCCCCCTCTTCTTTATGTCTTCTGTTTCTGTTAGGTCCATAATATTTCTGTCCTTTGTTGTGCCCATCTTTGCTTGAAATGTTCCCTTGGGATCTCTAATTTTCTTGAAGAGATCTCTAGTCTTTCCCATTCTAATGTTTTCCTCTACTTCTTTGCATTGATCACTGAGGAAGGCTTTCTTATTTCTCCTTACTATTCTTTGGAACTCTGCATTCAAATGGGTATTTACTTCCTTTTCTCCTTTGCCTTTAGCTTCTCTTCTTTTCTCAGCTATTTGTAAGGTCTCCTCAGACAACCATTTTGCCTTTTTCATTTCTTTCTTGGGGGTGGTCTTGATTCCTGTCTCCTATACCATGTCACAAACCTCCATCCATAGTTCTTCAGGCACTCTGTCTATCAGATCTAATACCTTGAATCTATTTGTCACTTAGATCAGATCTCTGTAAATGAGGTTTTAAGCCATGGAATGCTTGGCACATACAACTACAATATATATTGCACACAGTGTTGTTGTTGTTCAGTTGCTGGGTCCAGTTGCTAAGTCATCTCCGACCATTTGCGACCCCATGGACTGCAGTACTCCGGCTTCCAGCATAGAAATAAAATAAAATCCACATGCCAACCAGCCGATGTGTTTGAGAAATACATCATCAGCCTGCAAATGATACCCCTGGTGCCCTCTCCTTGCACCCACCAAGGAAACCCCTGCCCTGAGGTCATCTGTTCCTTCTCCTATGGATGGACATTAGGGTTGTCTATGGGTTTCGCTATCAGAGGGGTGCTGCCAGGAAGATTCTCGAACACATGTCCTGAGGCACATGAATAAGAATTTGATCCTCATAGGTGAGCAGGGCTTGACTTTACTGGATAAAGTCAAATTGCCATAATTTCTACCGTAACAGCTATTTGTAACAGTTCCTTTCCATGTTCTTCCACAGCCTTGCCAAGCAGTGGGTGTGATCAAATATCTTAACTGTGCCAACTGGCTTGAATGTGGTAAAATGCATTCTTGCGTTTCCTTGCTAACGAGTGACATTGAGCTTTCCTTAATGTTTCTTGGCCATTTGTGTTTCCTCATCTGTGAATTGCCAATCTGTGTTTTTACCAATTTTCCCCTTTGGAACTGTCTTCTCGTATTAATGATCTGTGTTTCTCTCTCTTGTTCTTTCTTTTCCACAATCCATTACTCTCTGTCCACGCAGCACCTTCCCCCACTTCCTCTGTGAGGTCTTTAGACAAACAGAAGATCTCAATTTAAGAAGTTGATTGCTTCACTATTTCCCCTGCAGTTTGTGTTTTCAACTTTAATTGAGGAAATTCTTTCTGGGTCTGACATCCCAAGGATTTACTCTTATATGAACTTATAAAAGTATGAAATTTTGCTCTTACAGTTAATCTTCATCCCACCGAGCTATTGACTGAGGCAGGTGTGTGCGCTGTTCTCCATGTAGATATTCAGCTGTGCCTATCTATTAACTGTGCACACAGGGCTGTCTCTGGGATCACCATTCTGCCCCATGGGTTGATCTGTCTCTCTCCCTCCCTCCCCACCTCTCTCTCTTTCTCTCTACTGAAACCTCACTTTAAGGACCATGGTTTTGTAATACTTTTCTACCTGGATAGGTGAGCCTCCCCACGTTATCCTCCATCTTCATGGAGTGGTCCCCACACTTCCAGCTGCTAAAACAGAGGGTCTGGGATGCCTGGCAAGAACAGGTTTCCCAAATAGCTGATGGTGCTGGCACTTCTTCATCTCTTGGGACTCCTGTTCTCACTTCATTTCTGCCAGCAGAGTATTTCCCTTACTAATAAGAGCTGCCTTGCATTTAAAAGTGCGTTTTAGAATATTTTTCCAGCACATCAGCACATTTTATTGAGGATAGCTTTAGTCCACTATTGGCAGAAGCCTTAATTGATCCTGAAGTCCCCATCACCCGCAGATAACAGATGTCTTTGGAGAACTTTCCTCTGGGAGCAACACAATGGACTCAGCTGCTCCTGGACTGGGTCTGGGGACACAGGGTGCCAGACTTGGGTAATGAGTTCTGGCTGGCTCTAATGATGCAGCAAAAGTTAAGGGCTTGGAGATAGTGCTGGAGATTTCAGCCAAGGATCCTTGCCCCCCCCCCACTTTTTTTAATCATCTCCTGCATCTCAGAGGCAGTCCACACGAGGGGGAAGGTCAAAGGCTCTCCTGGCAAAAGTGAGAGTGTCTTGGGGCACAGACTGAGGGAGAGGAAGAGGCAGGGACCCACATTGTGCTTGGCTGTACTTTCTTCAGGAGGATGTCCACTGGAGTCCTGAACTGACCAGACCCTTTCTTAGGGTGTGGTTTCAGCAACCTCCTTATGGATCTGTCCAAAGGCAGGGTGGGGGGCTTGTGGTTGATACGTGACCTCTGGTAATCAACTGCAGATCAGCCAACGTGGCCACCACGGGGGACTCACTGAAGCACACTCAGCACTGGGACTGCAGTTGATCTGTAACCGGAGACCCCTCAAACCTAAGCTTTTAGGACTGGTTGGTGATTCTTACAACTTCTAAGGTTTGGCTATGACATCCAGCTCAGGTGAGTCCTGGCTGATATGATACTTGCTTTGAGCTTGTTCTTTCTTTCTCACCCCATGGAGCTGATTTCCACAGAGGTACTGACAACCATGACAGGGTGACTATGTGCCCAGGCCGGCCTATCCTGGACAATCTGCCAAGGCTCCAGAAATCTGCTCATGGGTCTCACCCCAGACTCCCTGAGGCCCTGGGAACCTGCAGTCTATGGGTTTTCTCCGCCTTATTAAAAACCTTTATAAGAAAATATGCTTTAGGGACTTCCCTGGTGGTCCAGCAATTAAGAATCTGTCTTCCAGTGCAGGGGTGTGCATGCATGCTAAGTCACTTCAGTCATGTCTGACTCTGTGTGACCCTCTGGACTGTACCCCGCCATGCTCCCTGTCCATGGAATTCTCGGGTAAGAATACTGGAGTGGGTTGCCATGCTCTTCTCCAGGGGATCTTCCTGACCCAGGGATTGAACCTGTCTCTTCCTCTTGCATTGGCAGGCAGGTTCTTTACCACTAGCAACCACCTAGGAAGACCCAATGCAGGGGTCACAGGTTCAATCCCTGGTCAAGGAATTAAGATTCTATACGATGTCATGGAGAAACTAAACCCATACACCTCAAGGAAAGATCCTGAGTGCTGCAACCAAGACACAACACAGTCAAATAAATAAATACAACTTTTAAAAAAGAAATTTAAAAATAAATATATTTTTAAAATAAAGTTTTGAAAAAAGAAAACCTGCTTTAAGTGTTTGATTTACCAACCTATGTATATTACTCTGCAATATAAAATTCCCAATATTAAGATTCCTGATAATTGATAGATTGAGGCCAGCAGATGATAATAGTCCTGTGGTCTTTCTCTCTTTTATCAGAAATTCTCAAGCTCTCAACTGAAGCCTAATGCTGTAAGGTTAGTTTTTCTTCTGAAAATCAATAAAAAAAAAACCCTAAGGCATTTTGAGTTTCCTATAATTGGTGGCCTAGGGCCATTGTAGATAGTGGATATAATTTCAGGGCCAGTCCTCTCTCTGGGCTGAGAATGTGTGTGTCCACTGTTATTAACAAGGGTTCAGGAGAACTGACATGTGTCCAAGGACAGTTTTAAACTCTTCTCCCTGGGGGACCAGACATCCAAAGGATCTTGCTTCTACTCTTCTGCTACCGCTGAAGTATAATGATCTTATCTAAATAAACAAATACAGCTATCTATTTCACACCCCCATTAACCTTTTCCTTTGCCTCAAGGCCTCTTTGAAAATTGCTAAAATCCAACAGGGAAATGAAGGCAATTTGTGTTCTGTTTCCATCAGACAAGGGCACTCTTCAAGGGCTCTGCTTCCTGACTTCTGATTCCTTAGCAACCAATCCAAGCTACTGGCTCCTTAGCAACAGTCCTGACTCTCCTGAATTCAAGCTGAAATCCATGTATCTGTTTTAGAACATTTAATGGATTTACTCAGGGTAGGAAGCCTGCCCTGGCCAGATTCCTTCTGGACCACCCAAGTTGGATATTATTGAATGCTGTAAGATTCAGACATTATACTCTTGGTTAGCAGCTCTCCAATATGCCCTGCAAATCCTCGAATCCAGATGATGAGTTCCTCTTAGACTTCTCTCTGAATGGCAGTGTCCTTCTCCTCTATCCTGTGTTACTCAGTCTGGAGGCAACTTACATCCCATCCCTGGAATGCCGTTTTTCCTTTCTCCTTCCACAGTTCATTAAGGATGAGTCATCAGAATAAGAGCTCTCCAACTCTGTTTGAGGAGAGGACTCTATACCTAGTGTCTCAGGAGAGAAAGGACAGTGTGCTCTCGTTCAGTCTCCATCTTTATATGGCATCTGTACATGGGCTTCCTGGGTGGCGCTAGCGGTAAAGAACCTGCCTCCCAGTGCAGGAGATATAGGAGATACGGGTTCCATCTTTGGGTTGGGAAGATACCCTGGGAGAGGAAATGGCAACCCACTCTAATATTCTTTCCTGGAGAATCCCATAGACAGAGGAGCCTGGTGGCCTATGGTCCATAGGGTTGCAAAGAGTTAGACACAACTGAAGAGACTTAGAACACATGTGCCCAATAGAGGGTACCTAGGTATTCATGTCTGTATGCTGCTCACTATACTGGACCAGTACCTTAAAAAGCTCCTTAGAGACAAGCACATGCTTTCTAAAGATAACATTTCAGCCCCCAACTTTTCATTTCAGTGTGTTGAGGAAGCAAAATTTTACCTGTCTTCTTTGAGATTTTTTTGGCTGGGCCTGAAAATGAAACTGACATGGAAGCCGTTAGTAAAATGTATATGTACATTACACAGAAATCCTTATAAAAAATAAAGTTCCTGCAAAATGGCCCTGCATGCTTTTATAATAAGCTGAGCAAAGAGAGGCGATTGTGAAAGTAACTACACTCTGGGTGGAGGCCAAAGGGAGATAAGAATTATTTTAATGAGGTTGGTCCTATAAAATTCTCTCTGTCTCAACTTCTCATCCTTGATGATAAAAGTGCTACTTTCTTTCTGGCAAAGGGAAGACATCTTTCATTTAAATGGGAGGTTTAATCTTGGGTTTCCAAGAAGAAAAGTAAAGATTAGATTGGTCTGCTTGCACCTGCTATTTCTTATGTGCCTTTATCTCAAAGTAACTCTTATGCCAAAATGGACTATTTTGGGGTGGTGTATTCTGTCACCCTTCAAGGGCTCCACTTTGGGGTCAACAGCAGAGTTTGCATTATATAAAATTTCATCCAGTTCCATAATAAATACGGGCTTTCCAGGTGGTGCTAGTGGTAAACAACTTGCCTGCCAATGCAGGACACATAAGAGATGTGGGTTCGATCCCTGGGTTGGGAAGATCCCTTGGAGGAGGGCATGGCAGCCCACTGCAGTATTCTTGCCTGGAGAATCCCATGGGAAAATGAGCCTGGCCGGCTATGGTCCACAGGGTCACAAAGAATCAGACATGACTGAATCGACTTAACCTGCACACACACCAAACTGAAGGTGAGCCCAAGGTTTTACTCTGTTCTTGATGAAGTCTTCCACTGCCTCTGAGTCCTGACCACAGCTGGTGGCTTCCCCTACTGATTTGGGATATCCCATGTGTCCCCATACACCACTGTCTTACAGATTTGGCAAGGTGACCAATTTCAAGTGGCTTCAGTCCAGATCCGTGTCGGGGATGATTTTGTTTCATGAAAATTCTTGGACTGAATAATAAAAAATGGAAAGAGAAGCAAAGCCACTCTCCTTCAAGTTATATATACCTTTACAAGGACATTCATTACACGTATTAACATGTCTTCCTCTGCAGGAGGGGGAATAAAAGTGCAATAGGGTTAAAATGCAGAACAATGACTGAATTAATCCATCTATTAATCAATGAATGCAGGAGAGGGGCACTACATGACCCGAGAAGTCACTGGAGACACTGCATTGACTGATTGCTCCAACTAATCCAGGAACGGGGACTGCGAGGGGGGAAAGGACTCTACAGACATTCATACTGCTCCTTCCTCACTTCAGGGGGGCTTCTTTCCTTTGTACCATTTTGAACTTTAAAACATAAATAATGACACTGATACTGGCTCTGGGTCCTCCAGCTGGGTGAACAGTAACCCTGTGCTCACCACTTTCTATGGCCGTAACTAGACATCATTACTCATGCCATTGCTCATTGCTGCAGTCACTCAGGGTGGGCACAGGAGTGGGTGGACTGATGGGGAGAAGAGAGAAGTGTTATTCCAGTAAGAAAGTGTCCCCATTGAACCCAGTGTAAAGCAGTGAGAAGTAGGGCAGGACTTAAAATTCAAGAATCAGACACAGAGGAGCATATCAGCGCATACAATAAGTCACATTTTGCGTGGGCTCAGAGCTATAAAAGCAGGGAGGCCTTTGTATAAATGGTGTCCATTTATTGTCCATTACATCTGTTGATGGGAATTGGCCTAAAAATTAAGAGTTGGTTGCTTTTTTTCTCTATCTTACTTCAATTCAACCCTGTGTTTTGTGGTTGTTTTGTTCTTACAATTTATATAACAGGAAATGATGATAACAAAGTAAGGATTGTATAATAATGGGATTCTATTTCAAATTTCAAAAAATAAGTAGTTTTAGGCTAAGACTGTATTCTCAAATGAAGCTGATAAAAAAGACTGAGTGATATACAAAACACTTAGTACACTTAAAAAAAAAACGGTTTTAGTTTTGGTGTTTACTGTTGGAAAAATTGGATGGCTACATGCAAAAGAATCAAACTGGACTACTTTCTCACACTGTGTACAAAAATAAACTCAAAACTGATTAAAGTTTTGAATATAAGATCTGAAACCATTAAACTCCTGGAAGAAAACAGGCAGTATGCTCTTTGACATCAGTCTTAGAAATACTTTTGTGATATGTCTTTTCAGGCAATGGAAACAAAACCAAAAATATACAAATGGGACTATATCACACTAAAAAGCTTTTACACAGCAAAAGACTATCAATGGAAAGAAAAGGCCACCTACTGAATGGAAGAAGATATTTGCAAATAATGCATCTGATAAAGGGTTAATATCTAATATATTTCAAAGAACTCATACAATTAAATATCAAAAAAATCCAAATGACCAGGTGGAAAAATGGGAGGTGCATTGAATAGACACTTTTCCAAAGAAGGCATACAAGTGGCCAACAGGTACATGAAAACATGCTCAAATAACTAACTGTCAGGGAAATACATATCAAAACCACGGCAAGATGTCACCTCCCACCAGTCAGAATGGCTGTCATCAAAAGACAGTCATTAACAAGTATTGATGAGGGTGTAGAGAAAAAGGAACCATCATGCCCTGGTGATGGGAATGTATGTACATGAGGCCACTATGGGCAACAGTATGGAGGGTCCTCAGAAAATTAAGTATAGAACCATCATACGATCCAGCCTTACCATTTATGGGCATTTTACGAAAGAAAACAAAAACACTAATTCTAAAAGACATATGCTCCTTTGAATTTATTCCTCTCTAGTCAAGATATGGAAATCTAAATGACAAATCACTGGGTTGTTTTTGTGCTTTTTTTTTTTTTGATACTGAGTTGCATGAGGTTTTTGGAGGAGGGTCAGTTCTATTTTTAAGCAAACATGCTTTATTGGACTTCCCTGATGGTCCAGTGGTTAAGACTTCATGCTTCCACTGCAGAGGACACATGTTCAATCCCTGTTCAGGGAAGTTCTGCATGGTGTGCAGTGTGACCAAAAAAGATGTGTATGTTTTATCTTCATTTAATTTGTTTTAAGCCCTGGAACCAATGTGGACACACAGTTTTCTGGGTACCAACTTTGTATTATTTTTGAGATCATACATCATCCCTTGAAATGTGAAACGTCAGGCCAGAGTGGCTGGGTCAGCTCAGCCCGCCCCTGGCAGCAAGTCAGTTCAGGTACCTGAGCCGCAGGACTGTTTTCCTGCCTGCTCAAAGTGTCTTCCAACACTGCCTGACCCCTGCCTGGGAGCCTGTTGCATCACTGGAGTCTGGCTCAGCTCCTGCTTGCACATCTCAAACCTCTAATACCTTGAAGGTGAACTTAGGCCCCTGTGGTTGCCCTGTTCACTCCTGCTGTGGTCAGTCTCTTTGTCCACCATGCCCATCTCTGAGTGGTACAAATTCATCTCCATCACAGCCAAGTGCAGGAATGGGACCTCCCCTCTTTCTGTCTTTGAACTTGGATTTGAGGAGTCGTCTCACATGGGCACTTCCCTCCTACAGCACTGAGGCTCTCGTGCACTCCAGTCACTGCCTCCTGGATCCTGAAGGCCTTTCTTCTCTGCCTGAGCCCCTTGGACCCTCTCCTCAGACTAATTCACCCATCAGGCCGCTACCATCCTTGGGGACTGCTATAACAAAATACCACTGCCCGGGGGGCAGGGGGTGTTGTAAACACCAGAAGTTTATTTCTTATAGCTCTGGAGCCTGGAAGTCCAAGATCAAGGCGTCCATATGGGTGTGTTCTGGTGCTTCTCAGACAGCTGTCTTCTCAGAGTGTCCTCACATGGCAGAAAGGTTGGGGGAGCTCTGTGGGTTCTCTTCCAAGAGCGCTAATTCCATTCATGAAAGCTCCACCCTCAGGACCTCAGCACCTCCCAAGGCCCCACCTCCTCATACCATCACACGGGGCATGAGGCTTTCTGCGTGTGAGCTTTGGAGGAACACGAGCATTCAGACCATGGACAGGGCCCCAGTTAGTGTTGGGACAGCCATAGCTTTTCGTTTATTTTTCCAAAATGTCCTGCGAACTCCTGTGCATATAACATGTCCTTGTGATATAAATGGGCATGAGATCAGAGCCTTTATACCTGAAAAAAACACCCTTCTATGTCATGGGCTACTCTGCTGACCCCTGGGGTGCCCTACACAGTGGTAGACACAAGATAGTCACTTTAAAAACATATACAGTAATACCCCTGACACATGAACCTTCAAGTTTCGAACTTTCAAAAATGCTAACTCGCATTCCATCAAAGTCAGGCATGAGCGAAATTCAGCTTGCCTTTCACTTCCTGGTGCCCTTCACTTCCTTCAGCTCTGCCATCTCTCAGGTCCTCTTCCTCCTCCAGTCAGTAACTCTTCTTGCCTGTTCACTCGATGCCTGCCCTGATATGCCAGCCATTGGGCTGTACTATTGTGCTTTTCAACGTGCTATACTTGAGACTAAACACATTTTCTTTATTTTTTTGTGTTTGTTTGTTGTATGTATTATTTGTGTGAAAAGTATTATAAACCTGCTACAGTATAGTACTATATAGGCAATTTCATTCATTGGTTACTTAGGCTAACTTTGTTGGCTTACAATCAAATTCGACTTACGAACGTGCTCTCCCATCAGAACTTGCTCATATGTAGGGGACTTACCGTGTTGTCGAGTGACTATTCCACTTGGAGAGAACCGTTTCAGGAATAGTGTTTCCTGAGGAGCTAGACAGCTGGGGTGTGAGGGGTGGGGTTGGACAGGGTGGGGGCAGTGAGGACAGAGGGGATGGGGTGGCACAGGATAGAACTGGACACATCCACGGTCCTGCTCCCAGCAGTCCAGCCTGCTTGTGCCTCCTCCCTCCAGAAGACATCAGAACTCTCCATCCACAGCCAGGATCATGGCATATATTGTAGCAGAACTTCAAGAGCCCCCAGGTTTGACAACTGGCTTTCAGTCCAAACTGTCTAAAGGAGCCAATTCTAGAAATATCTGCCGGCAGCTGGAGTTTTGAAGGGCTTTAGGCAGTGCACATCACTGAAAGAGGTGGTTGAAAAAAGTGTATTTTCCTATAGGGAACGTTGAGGGAACATTTTAGGATCTTAAAACAGCAATGGGACAGCCCAGAGGAGATCAGGTTGGGCCAAGAAATACAGACAAGAAGAAGAGAAGAACTGGGAATCAGGGGAAGGTAGACT
The DNA here is from genome assembly GCF_014754425.2 of Oryx dammah. NCBI lineage: Eukaryota > Metazoa > Chordata > Mammalia > Artiodactyla > Bovidae > Oryx > Oryx dammah. The sequence goes on from NW_024070194.1 coordinate 41,746,400, forward strand.
GATGGAGGACAGGAAACATTCCTTGCCAAGGAAGAACTGAACTGTGACCTGGTAACAGAACCTGTCAGAAAAAAAAATCTTTCATGTTTCTTGTAGGTATTTACACTTTAATTTATCCTGTAGTGAAAAACATACACCACACTCCCATAATTCAGAAGCTCAAAATGGAAGATAAAAATCAATTCAACAGCAGGATTTTTTTGGTTTGCTTTCATGAAATATAAACTTTGATAGCATCCCTATTTCAGGAATGTAAAGCATACAGGGGAAAGGGTGTGTGCTGGAATCAAAGAAACACAAGGGTTTTCTTTGCATAGTTCAGGTTCAGGAATGCTCTATTAAAAGTTCTACTATTTCAAAATATTCCAAGATTAAAAATACATGACTTGCTTTTTCCTCTCCTGAGCATTATAACAAAGACCCTCATGTCCAGACTGGACAAAAACAGGTAAGCAGAAGTTCTTACAGAATCTCTTTTTTTTCAAGGCCTAGTCATGTCCGGGATTTTTGTCTAATTAGAAGGGACAATAGTGATTTTCATTGAAACTCTTCATGCAGGCGCCAGGAAGCTGAAATGTGGAAGGAGCCCGCGGCCACTGAGCCTGATTCCTGCCTGGTGTGTGTGTCTCCTGGTCAAGGGTATCCAGGAAAAGGCGTCATGGACCCTGGGTGACTGCACCTCTGGCAGGAACCTTTAATTATCACAGCATTGGAAGGCTCATCACAGAAGCGGGGTCTTCAGCACTGGACATGTGTTTCCTGGGATTTAAATACTAACAGTCACACTGAGGGCTTCCTTGGCTCAGACAGTAAAGAATCTGCCTGCAGCGCAGGAGACCTGGGTTGGATCCCTGGGTTGGGAAGATCCTCTAGAGAAGAGAATGGTTACCCATTCCAGTATTCTTGCCTGGTCAGTCCCGTGGATAGAGGAGCCTGGTGGGCTATAGTCCATGGAGTCACACAGAGTCAGACATGACTGAGCGACTAAGCACACAGCAGCACACACACACATGCATGGTCACAGATGGGGCTGTTTCCATGTAGGAGGTTATGTGTTCTCACAGTAGAGTTGAAAACTGAAGTAAAATTGACTGAATAAAGTGGTTGAGGCTGGCCTGAATTGCTGCCTTAGCTGCAGGACACAGCGTGATGTTCTGTGCCCTGGTGATGGTCCCCAAGGATCAACAGCTCGCCTGGAGCTCCACTGCTGCCCACCACTAGAGATGTAACAGATGGGCTTGACCTTCGTGAAGGAAGAGGAAAGGTATCAGAGAGCTTGGCATTATGGGAAAATGGTACTCAGGACTTTGTGAAGAAAATTCTGTGCTCAACACTAATCCCTGCTTTTGAAGCATGCTTTAGATACAGAGGTTATCCTCAGAGATGACAGGGTGTAAACTTTTCAGGAAGGATGTGCAGTTTGTTGTTTCATCGCTAGGTTATGTCTGACTCTTTGTGACCCTGTTGACTACAGCACTCCTGGCTTCCCTGTCCTTCACCAGCTCCTGGAACTTGCTCAAACTCATGTCCATTGAGTCAGTGACGCCATCCAACCATCTTATCCCCTGTCGCCCCCTTCTCCCTCTGCCTTCAATCTTTCCCAGCATCAGGGTCTTTTCCAATGAATTGGCTCTTTGCATGAGGTTGCCAAAGTCTTGGACCTTCAGCTTCAGCACCAGTCCTTCCAATGAGTATTCAGGGTTGATTTCCTTTAAGATTGACTAGTTTGACCAAATATCATTATTAACATGCTTCTTGTTAATTAGTGATCAAAGGCTATTGGTGAACAAATGAAACAAAAATCAGAGCCACTTCAATCCTAACTTATCTGTGAATCCACATTCTTTCAACTGAGCATTTACAGCTCATCCAGGCCCATTTGAAGATGTTCTTTGACCACGTTTCTGCTGAGATTTTTCTATGGTAGGTTTGCCTCAGGTGTGAGAGAAAATTCAGGAAATTTTCTAAAATCAACCCACTAAGAGCATCAGAACAACCAGAGTGTATCTGTCCTGAAATATAATTTTTATACTTATTTTGTAAGCCCTGGAATTCTCTTTGCAGGGAGAAGTTTGCCCAGTCAAGGTCCACCTTCATCGACCCAATGGTGAGCAAGGCTGGGAGGACTCCCATTCTTCCCTGTTGAGTAGGAGAAGGTGTGTGAACACAGAGGGCAGGGCCAGTTTCCATCTTCTTCAAAGAGGATGTTGATCACATCCTCTTCCTTCGGGTCATAATGGGGACAGGCTGTCTCAGGAAATGGGGCTCCTCCTTGCAGGAGCTCAGGACACAATTTCACAGCCAGGCACATACACTGTGGCCCCTTCCTGTGGATCTTGCCAGAAACCCTCTGGACCTGTGAATAGGCACACCTTTCTGGGCCTTTTGTGTGTTGAAAGGGTTAAGTCAGGATTGATCTTTTTTTATGGTCCAAAGATGATAAACAATCTGCCTCCACTGTGTATGAAGTGGGATCCATACCCCACACCACAGCAAGAGAAGTTGCTCCAAGTACTTATTGGCCATTTGTGTGTCTTTTTTGGAGAAATGCCTATTTGTTTCTTCTGCCTTTTAAAAAATTGAATTGCTTGTTTGCTATTGAATTATAGGAGCTCTTTATATGTTTTGGCTACTCATCCCTTATGGGATATTTGATCTGCAAATATTATCTCATATTGTTTAAGTTGCCTTTTCATTTTGTTGATTATCTCTTTAGCTGTGCAGAAGCTTTTTAGTTTAAGTTAGTCCCAATTATTTTTGCTTTTGTTCCATGTGCTTTGGGTGTCATATCCAAAAAATTGTTGTTTTCTAACATTATTTACTGAAAAGACTAATAAAATACATGCATAGGCCAATGGAACAGAACTGAAAAAGCAGAAATAGACCTTTGCATATACAGCCAATTAATATTTGACAAGGGAGTCAAGAAAACTCAAGGGGAAAATACAGTTTTTTCAATAAATGGTGTTAGGAAAATGGAATAACCACAGGCAGAAGAATAAAACCAGACTCCTATTCTTACACCACTTACAGAAATTAACTTAAATGGATTACAGACTTAAGCCTCAAGTGAAACTGTAAAATTCCTGGGGGGAAACATAAGGGGAAACTCCTTGACATTGGTCTGGGCAAGGTTTTTTGGATATGACACCTAATTTATAGGCAAATAAAACAGAAATAAAAATGGCAATGACAGACATTCTCTACTCGTAAAAGCCCTGACCTAAAGACCTCTCATTTTGCCCCCTTTTACCCCCTTACATCATTCTTAGCAGAGAAACACATGGGTTTTCCAACTAATTGTACCTTGTTTTGATTACTTTGGAATTACTTAAGACATGACAAATAGCTTCCATGCTAGGATAGGTAATGAAAAAGCCATAGTGGTGATGTCACTGTTACTTATTTGGGGGCCCCAGTAGAATGTTTAGCATTTGTCAGAATACCCGACAATGCAGCCTCTTACCACAGGGGCTTCCAGGCTTGTACCATGGCTAATGCGCCCATGACGTAGGATAAAATGAACCAGAGATGCAGCAAAAATGCTCACTTCCTCACTCTGCGTTTTCCACTCCTCTGTATCCTATTAGTGGTTCAGTAGAGACTCTTCATACCAAATCCGTGGGCAATCCTGTAGGTTCTCTTGGGGTATCTGCTCAGCTCATCACTGGTGCATTGACCCTCTGCTAACATCCAGTTTCCACAGCCTTGTATTTTATTCATTATAACTTCTCACCCCAGTCATGGTTCACTGCACTCCACATGGACTTTCACTCAGCTCCTCCAACCAAAGGTCTGTTCTGGGAGTTCTGGGCTGGACTCAGGCTCCCCCTCAATCTGGGATCACAGGGATCACAGCCCCAGGCCCACCAAGGTCTCTAGATCACAGAGAGTGAGTGAGATGCCCAGAGCGAAGGGTCCTGCCAGTCCTGCCTCTGGCATCCTTTATTAGATGTGGGCCTTGGGTTGTGAGACAAACATCTGCCCTTTTGACTTAAGCTCCTTCCAGGTGGTTGTTCCTTGAAAACTGAAAGTCTGGGCTCGCTCACTCCCACTGGGGTTTTGGGGATAGAGAGAGACATTTATAGTTGGTCTTTTCCCCAGTTCCTGAGCCAAGAGCTCTAAAAACTCTAGGAATTTTCTAAATGATGGGGGTGGGGATGTGAGGGATAACTTTTGTTATTCCTAATAAGCCCCTTTCAACCCCATCTGAGTTATTCTAGTGAGGTTGCTCCTGGTGGGTTCCACAAAGGCTTCAGGATGGGGGCTGGTTGTCAGAGGAAGCAGACAGTAATTAGAGGGTTGGAATTCTCAGCTCCACCCCCAACCTTCTGGGAAGAGAGGGAGGCAGGGGACTGAGTCAGTGGCCAGTGGCCAGTGGCCAGTGATTTCATCAAATATGCCTCTCTAATGAACCTCCCTAAAGACCCTACATGGGAGGGCTCAGAGAGCTTCTGTTTGGTGAAAGCACCAATGTGCACCCCCAACTCCACAGCTCCTGTGTTGGGGACCCTTCTGGACCTTACTCAATGTACCTCTTCATCTGACTGTTTATTTGTATACTTTATAACATCCTTTATAGCAACCTGATAACAGTTAAGTAGAGCACCTCCCTAGGTTCTCTGAGCAGTACTAGCCAATTATCAAAACTGAAGAGGGGGATCTGGGAATCCCTGATTTGTAGCCATGAAGAACAAAGGTGTTGGTAAGCTGGGGACCCACTGCTTGTGCTTGGCCTCTGGACTTAGGGAGCAGTCCTGTGGGGCTGACTCCTCCATCTGTAGGGTCTGTGTTAACTCCACTGTCAGAACTGAGCTAAATTGTAGGACCCCTAGTTGGTGTCTGCAGAGAGTTAGGAAACTGGTACAGGAAACCCAGCCATCAGATGTCAGAAGTGTTGTGAGTGGAGAGATGGTTTTCCTTTACCCGTTGCCTCCTAAGCTGTACTTTCTATGGGAGAACATGAGTTTGCTGACTCTAGCCCCTGACCCAGTAGCACCTCTGGGTGGGCCTCAGCCGTAAAGCTGCCTGCCGTGGGTCCCCTGGGACAGCCGCCTGGTCGTCACCAGCCAGTCCAACCTTCCTGCTAACAAATGCCAAGAGCAGGCCAGGAAGGCAGCAGTCTATCCATGTGGCCCAGTAGTTTAGACAAATTGCCATATGTGTAGTAATTGACAAGAACCTGAGCCCTCGAGGCCATGGACACATTTTGGATCCTGTGTGTTCAGACAAGACCAGGAGCTACAGTCCTGAGCCCACTGGGGGTTTGCGGGTCCTCTGTAACATGACTTAGAGCTCACAGTCCCCCCAGGGTGACCCCCACCCCTTCCCATCCTTAGCTTGGTTATCATATGGGTCACTGAGGCTGACAGAGACAGAGAATGGGCAGGACTCTAGACCCCACAATCCTCAATGCATTGTTTTTTTACAACTCTTCAATTTTTTTAATTTTAAAAATTTTGGCTGTGCTGGGTCTTCATTGCAGCACGGGGCTTCTCTTGTTGCAGTGCACAAGCTTAGGTGCCCTGCAGCATGTGGGATCTTAGCTCCCTAACCAGGGATCGATCTTGCATCCCTCGAATTAGAAGGTGGAGTCTTAACCACTGGACTACCAGCAAAGTCCCCTCAAGCCACTCTGTATTTGCTCATTCAGCACATATTTTACTATGTTCCCACTCTGAGGTTGGTATTCTTGGGCCCTGGGAACACAGCAGAGAACAAGATAGGAGAAACTCTTGCTCCCATGAAGTGTCCCCTGTAGTGGGAGCAAATATGAATACTGCTGCTACTTACATGGGACTTCCCAAGTGTCTCAGTGGTAAAGAATCCACCTGCCGATACAGGAGATGTGTGTTCGATCCCTGGGTTGGGAATATCCCCTGGAATAGGAAATGGCAACCCACTCCAGTATTCTTGCCTGGTAAATCCCATGGACAGAGGAGGAGGAGCCCAGAGGGCTACAGTCCATGGGATCACAAAGAGTCAGACACGACTGAGTGACTGAGTACTCACACATGCAACTTACATGTGATGCGAAGGACACTCGTCTAAACTGGGCTGGAAGGTGTGCTGGGAGAAGTGGAAGGCATCGGTGAGGGAGTGAAGCTAGGACAGAGCACCTAAGACCTGTAGGATCAAGCTGGATCAAGAAGTGTGTATGGGGTTTGTACAGGGTGGGTGGCTCCCACACATTCAGCCACCCACCCAGGGCCCCCCAGAGTGGGTTTGGAGACTTGGGGTCCAGCTTCAACACGGCTTTGCACTTTTCAGCCTTGAACTAGGCCAGAGAGGGCTGCAAGGTTCTGGAAGGTCTGGAGTAGAACACATGCTCTCAGCAGGTTGGATTTTGAGCCTTAAAATGTTCTTTCAGTTTTCTCAAAATTCAGGATGTGATTCTGAAAATGAACAACTGGTATCACATAGGAGTCAGCACAGCAGGAACCTCTGAGAGCCCCTCTTCTGGACCAGCTTCTAGGTCCTAAAGTTGCTGTCCTGCTCCCACCACGTCCCTCCCACAAGGAGCCGTGGCCACCATTCTCTCATGACCGTGGCTTCCTGCCTCGACAGACCCAGCTATTTCCTACCCTGGGGCCTTTGCACCTGCTGTCCACTTCCTCTGGAATGGCCCCACCCTCCTCCTCGCTTCCCTGATGACCCCTCCAATTGCCTGGCTTCAGGCTCTGTGGACCAAGCAGGAGAGGCCTTCTCTGATCTTCTGATCGAAAGTGGCCTCTGTACCCCTCCTGTCACATATCTTCCTCTCTGTCCTCTGCTTCTATTGTGTGCGCTAATCACGGTTTCCAATGATCTTCCTCATTAGCTTATCTACCTTCAAGTTTTAATTTTTTTTTTTCTCCTCCACATGGATGCCAGCTTCAGAGAGTATGGATCTTACCTGCTGGGCTCCTCTGTACACCCAGCCCCCAGCACACAGTGCCTAGTGAGGGCGGTGGGGCATCACACTTGTTGAATGAATGAGTGAGCCCACACCTTGATAAATGACGGTGAGAGAGGCAGCAAGGGAAGGAGAAGGAACAGGTGAGTCAAGCCGGCTCTGCCCACCTCCTGGCTGTGGTTCTAACCTCTGGGAACTTCGAAGCTGGTGGAAGGAGATACCGACAGACAGCTTTCCTATGTTGATAGGATTGAGCCGGGGGGCCGTGGGCACCAAGGAGGAGCTCAAACTGTTTGTGTCAGATCTAAGGCCATCCCCAATGTCAGATGATTCCATCGTCATTGTGGAAAGATATTTTAAAGAGACATTTTTGACAACTAATTAATTATTGTGGATGTGGATAAACAGTCAAAATATACACTTGAAATATTATATTCAGTAATTGCATTACAGATGCACATTTAAAGTCACATATTATTTAAAACATGAATGCCCATTGTTCATGAAATGATTTTTAAAAAATTTTTAATTTGAAACAAATATAGATTCGCAGGATGGTGCAAAGATGTGCACACTCCCATCCCCTCCTGATAGTGATGCTTAAGCAGCTGCAGAGAAAAGCCACCCCAGGAAACTGATGGTGGTACCACGCATAGAGCTTATTCAGATTTCACCAGTTTCACCTGCACTCCTGTGTGTGTGTCTGTGTGTGCACACATATGTAGCTGCATGCAGATTTATCACGTGTAACCTCCTCATGGAACCATCATCGCATCAGGACACTCACTTCTGCTCCCACCAGCAGGCTCTCTGGCCACACCGTGTATAAGCACACCTTCGTCCCTAAGCCCTGGCAGCCACCAGTCTGCTCTCCATCTCTATACTCTGCTCTTACACAAGTGTCACATAGGTGGACACTGGCGGCACATAAGCTTGGAGATTGACTGCTTTTGCTACATGTAATTTCCTTGTGATCCATCAGGCTGTGTGGACATCACTGGTCTGTTTCTTTATTGCTGAGCCTTTCTCCCTGGCATGCATGTCCCACAGTCTGTTTACCTGTCCTGTCAAAGGATAATTGGGTAATTTTTAGTTTGGAGTTATTATTTTAATATTTCTTTAATGTGGACCATTTTTAAAGTCTTTATTGAGTTTGTCACTATATTGCTTTGTTTTATGTTTTGGTTTTTTGAACTCAAGGCATGTGGGATCTTAGCTCCCCAACCAAGAACGGAACCTGCACTCGCTGCATTAGAAGGAGAAGTCATAACCACTGGAGAGCAGGAAAGTCCCTGGAGCTATTATTATTTGTGTACAAGTTCGTCTGTGAATAGTTTTTCATTTCTCTGGAAGACAGGTCCAAGAGCACAATTTCTGGGTCTTATGGTAATTTCACTTGTAGCTTCAAAATGAATGTGAAATGACCTTTCCAAATCTTCACAAATATCACTGACATTAGGTGAAGGTGACATCGTTGTCACCTTCTCCACCATGTTACCACTACTTGTAGTGTTTTTGTAAAGCTACCTTCAAAGCATGTGCCGTGGGGTCAGATACTAATGGTCCTACACTCACAATTTTGACATGACCCCCGATTTTCTTTTCTTCCTTTTAGAAAATTCTCCTCTGCTGATCCCAGATGGCCTTGATGGAGTCACTTCAGGTTAGTGTGCCTTAATCAAAGAGTATTTTTCTTTTTAAAATAAAGTAATTGAGAGTCTGTTGTATTAAGGACTTGACCCTTGCTTAAACATAGGGTACCTCTCTGCTTTATGAAGGGTGATTCAGATGCATGGAATAATTCCAGGATGGCATACAGAAGGCAATGACCCCTGAATTCACAGTACAGATAGCGAAAATGTTGCCAACTCCCTCAGGGGTGAGGACCCAGGATTGGTGAGTGCTGATGACAGGAAAGGAAGAGGGAGGTCCTGGGAGACAGAGAACCATCCTACAAAAGGGAAAAGTACTTGGATGTCCAGCAAAGCCATTTGCTGCAAATTCCCGGGTCTCTTTGTGAGCTATGACCATCTGAGGCCACATACAATTTCAATTATATGATTTTCCAAATGCTGCAGGCATTTTGGATGCTGCTTGTACAGATTCCAAGCCTCTGCCTAACTTTCATTTAATTGAATCCTTTGGTCCATTAGACAGTGGTATTCACTCTCAGGTAATGAGATTTAATGGGATGAGTTTTGAATAGTATTTACTGTTGAGTGCAGCAATTTTGTTTAAAGAGTATTTAAGAGTGAAGGAAATGGCTTCGTCATTCAGAATTATAAGCAATTATTCCCTGTGGATACAACCATTATGGTGAACACTGGGGACAGTGATGCGTGCTTTGAAAATCCACATGCTATGAAGCTTTGCTAGGATCGTTAAACAAACTCCAAAGCCATCATTCCCCCAGAGTCTATGGGCCATGAGGCTCTGATCCAACGACAGTTTGGCCCTTGGAGTAGTTTCCTCTCTGTCACTAATTTCAGAAGCTTCTCACCCATGATACTTCAAATATTCTTCTAATCTGTTCTCTCTTTCTTCTTCTGGTATTCCAATCACACATGTAACAGTTTGGTGTGGGAATTTCCCTTGAAGTACCTCAAGTTTGGGGCTTTCCTACTGGCTCAGTGGTTAAAAAAAAAAAAAATCGGCCTGCAGTACAGTAGACACAGGTTTGATCCCTGGGTTGGGAAGATCCCCTGGAGAAGGAAATGGCAACCCACTCCAGTATTCTTGCCTGGGAAATCCCATGGTCAGAGGAGGCTGGTGGTCTACAGCCCATGAGGTCACAAAAGAGTCAGACACGACTTAAGGACTAAACAACACATTTTCAAGTTCATTGATTCTATCCTCAGTCACATCTAGTCTACAGAGGCGCTCATCAAAATCAGTCTTCATTCTGTTACCTCATTTGTGATTTCCAGCATTTTTGTTAGATTCTTTCTGAGTTTTCATCTCTCTGCTTACTTTTCCCATCTGTCCTTTAAGTTGTTTACTCTTTCCATTAGACCCCTTAACAAATTAATCATAGTTATTTTATATTCTCTGGTTTGATCATTTCAAATTTGATGCCATATGTGATGCCATATTTACTTTCTCTCTTTAGACTGTTTCTAATTGACTTTCAGCATGCCTTGTAATTTTCTATTGAATGAGAGATATAATGCATCAGCTAGTAAAGACTGAGCTAAAAGGCTTTTCGAATGAAACTTTATGTATGTCTAGCTAGGATTGCGCTACGTTTAATGTTTCGTGTAGCTGTGGATGTCTTTGGCCTTACATTAATTGAATATCCCTGTTTCTCTCTTTTGTCTTTGGGTTTCTCTAAGAGCTTGTTTTAAATAGAATCTGAACCATGCAGCTCTTCAGGTGATCTTGCTGGGGAGGTGTAAACTGTGGGAGGGGGGATTAGGTCTCAGCCTTTTAGTGGGTCTGTGCCTCTGGGTTGTGCCTTCATTAAGGTTTCTCTTTTTTTATTGGAGTATAATTGCTTTACAAGACTGTGTTAATTTCTCCCATACAACGAAGTGAACCAACTACATGTGTGCATATATCCCCTCCCTCCCCTCCCCCATCCCACCCCTCTGTCGTCACAGAGCCCTGAGCTGAGCTCCCTGTGTTACACAGCAGCTTCCCACTAGCTGTCTGCTCTACACATGGCATATAGGTCAGTGCTACTCTCCCAGTTGGTGTTTTTCCCTTAAGTGAGACAAGAAAGGTAGCAGGGGGTGGAGGTGGGTAACGTCCCTTCCCCCAGATCAGATAATGCTCTCATAAAGCACTTTCCTGTTGAGTTGGTCTTTGTTATGGAAAAGGCTCTGCTCTATTTCAACTTGGTCACTCTTTTCCTGCTCCCTGATAGAAAGAAGGTTTTTTGTTTCTCTCTGTCTTTAAGAGTCCGGTGGGGTTCCTAGAGATAAAAACCATGAAAGCATGGGGTCCCCTCACTCGGACTGCTGCCCCCAGAGGCTTCACACTCTCACCCTGGTCCACAGTCAGGTTTCTGCAGTTCACCCAAATTACCATTTAAATGTTCCCACCAGTTTACAGCTCCAGCAGCTTGGCTCCAGGCGTGCAGACCCCTCTGTGACCCTCCCGGTGAGACGCCCTTCTGCTTGTGCCTGTCCCTGCAGATTTGAGGTGGCGGGTGTACCCAGTGACCGTGGTTCTCTGGTGGGCCCGGGAAATGTCAGTGCTTTTCTTTAGTTCTTTTGTCTTCTTCTTTTCCAGTTTTGGACACACAGTGCGACACGTGGGATCTTAGTTCCCTGAGCAGGGATGGAACACAGGGCCTCTGTATCGGACCAGGGAAATCCCTGTCAGTGCTTTTCTTAGTTCGGGTTGTTTTCTTGTTGTAAGCACTGGAGTCACAGCTCCCAGGCTCTACACGTCGGAGCTGAAACCACAAGTCTTTCTCTTGTGTTTTGCTTGGAAGGGAATTACTTCTCTCTTGTGGTCACTGCACCTAAGGCCGAGTCTCCGCATGAGACGGGGTGTCTATGTTTATGAAACTAGCTGAACTGTTAAGATGAGCATTGCTTGAAATGACACAATCCCCCAGGTTCCTGACCTCCTGTTAGGGCCCCTCTGGCATCTGGTTGTGTTTGGGTCTCTGGGTCTCATCTCAGAGTCACCACAGAACCCATCCAAACCTCCTGGGGATGGTCAGGGGCTGATCTCATCTCCCTGATCAGCGGGCATGTGCCAGGAGAGGAGGTCCCTGGTTCCCACTAGACATCTGTGCCCTCCTTGGAGCCAGGCCTGTGCTTCTCCTTCTTCTAGGTAGTGGTGGAGGGGAGAGAAAAGGAGGACCAGGAGGAGATGGGTGGTGGGAAGGGGCCGGAGGAAACTGAGGAGGGAGCTGGAGAGTCAGAGGGTTCCTCGTGTGCGACGGAAATGCTGGGGGAGGCGAGCCTGATGGAGAAAGGAAACATCTTCCAACTGGCTGTGTGTCTCACTCCTCAGAAGCCCGGGGACACAGCTGCTGTCAGCGGGCTTCTTGGGGAAGTTAGCCTTCAAACGTAACAGTGTGGTTATTGCAGTGTTAATCGCTCAGTCATGTCCAGCTCTTTGTGATTCCATGGACTGCAGCCTACCTGGCTCCTTTGTCCATGGAATTCTCTAGATTACCAGAGTAGGTAGCTATTCCCTTCTCCCGGGGATCCTCCTGACCCAGGGGTCGAACCTGGGTCTCCTGTATTGCAGGCAGATTCTTTGCCATCAGAGCTACCAGAGGCTGCAGCAAATAAACTGTCAGGCACAGTGTCCTTAGTTCCACCAAGAACCATCCGTAGGTGGACATTCCCCTTCATTCTATGTCTGAACACCACCGTGGACTGGAAGGAATTTCAGTGGAAGTTGGGATCGTAAAACAGACCACATCTTGTATTAAAAAGGCAGTGTTTTCCACTTCTTGGTAATCATAGCAAGAAATGGCTCTTTGTCCAAAATCCCTTCTGTGGGTCCACTGGTGGTTTAGTAAATAGAGATTGCACTGGGGTTTATATTAGAAAACCCACTTTCCATCATTTTACGAAGGTTTGGAAAAGTCAGTGATCATGTTGCCATGAAAATAAGACATATTATCCTTCTGGGTAATGGGCCATTTTGAAGTCTCTGGGCATTCTCCATTAAAAACAGAGTTCTGGCCCTTTTGGGTGTGGCTTCTGACTTCTATAAATTGCTTATTTGATGTTTAAAGGTTATTTCTCTCAGGAGACTTGGTACTTTAGTTGAGCATTATCAAATAAATGAATCTCCCTGTTTATAGTGTGTTCCCTGCTCTCAAGTTAGTATGTGTGTGTCTTCTCAAAACCAAGTCCTACAGAGACCCAGAAACGACTTTCCAGTCACTGGACAAAGAGGAAAGGAAAAAACAGCCCCCGGTCTGCATTCTGAATGGGTAAAGTATTGAGTTTAAACAAAATCCTGCTGATTCTCAGAGCACAGCCCCTAGGGAAGGGTCAAGTCAAAATAAACGCCAGTTTAATCAACACCAAGAACATCTGGTGTTAAGCTGTTCTTAAGAATCCCACCCATAAAGACACAAATCACTCAGTCAAGTAAAATTTTGAGCTGCTTCCATCTTGATTTTATAATCTTAATATAATGGTTATTAGTCGCTCATGCTTTAAGCTCTGTAGGGCTCCACAGTGATGGAGAAATGCATGTTTATTTCTTAGGGAAGCCAAATTACAGGTCTTTGTTTATCTCTTTCTAAATTGAAAATATCTTTTTGTCATTAAATGCTGGAGAATAAAGTCTTAGGTTTATGTGCTTTAAAGCTAGAAATAGCCAGTGAGCTGATGATAAGGTGACAGGACACATGAGAAAAGATGGTTGGACTCTTCTCTGAAGCTGGACCACAACTGCTGTGGGTCTTTTATCACCAAACCCAGTGCTAAGCTGCCTTCAGAAAGAGAAGTACTTCTGGTTTATGTGTGGATAAATAGCAGCAAACAATAAACCCAAAGCTAATATAACATAGATATAATTTGCAAAATATTGATTGGCATTTTTGCTTTCAGGTAGACTGCTAAATGTGTGGGTATGGTAAGTTGCTTCAATCGTGTCTGACTCTTTGCAACCCTATGGACTATAGCCTACTGGGGTCCTCTGTTCATAGGATTCTTCAGGCAAGAATACTGGAGTGGGTTGCACGCCCTCCTCCAGGGGATCTTCCCAACTCAGGGATCAAATCCATGTCTCCTGAGTTTCCTGCCTGGGCAGACAGGTTCTTTACCACCAGCCCACGTGGGAAGTGACATTGGTCTATTTATACTGAGTTTATCAGAGATATATTTCCAAAATCTGAAGCTTCAAAAAGACAAATTGTAGCTCAGAAGGGTGTTTCTCTGCTTTCTTTCTACTGTAGGATCATTTTGAAATTCCCAAAGCTGGTAAGAGAATATAGCGCAGCTAATCCTTCCAAAAGATACCCTTGTAGTCGTAGAATTGTGAGAAACTTCTTTGTCAGAGATTCCTTTGTCACAGATTTCAGGAGAAAATATTTTAAGATCAAGTCATAGGTTGAGTTCTTGGATACAGGCAAAAGAAAAAAAGAGAAAATGCATTTATTACAAGGAAATATTGCACTAAGCTCAACAAGTAAGATACTGAGTGATCTAACAGAATATATAGGCTCCCCTGGTGGCTGGGTGGTAAACAATCCACCTGCTAACGTAGGAGATTCGGGTTCTATCCCTTGGTCACGAGGATCCCCTGAACCCACTCAAGTATTCTTGCTTGGGAAATCCCATGGACAGAGGAGCCTGGTAGGTCGCAAACAGTCGGACACAACTTAATAACTAAACAGCTACAACCACAAATGGAGCATATAGTTTAAGATATGAACTATAAAGTGACATTTTGAGCCTTTAAAATTGTGAGCTTTCCATCTTTATAGCAAGCCTGATGTACTTACCCTGCCTTCCCCCTCTGACCTTTTTATTTTTTAAGCTTTCTGATACTCAGTAAATCCTTCTCTTTTTTTCTGTCTATTTTCTTCTAACATCAACTTACACTTTTGTTTTAAGTAGTAAAAAACAATCATTTTCTTCAGCTCTTCTTTATCTTTTTTTCTATTTTTATTGAAAAATCGCATGACAGTGGGTTAGTTTCTTCCACAGTTGTTGAAAAACCATAAAACAAAATGAAACAGATAAGGAGGCCCGTTCACAGCCAAGCCCAGCTGGGTCTTTTCAGCAGACATGAATCCAAACGTGCCCATCCCTGTGGTCAGACGTGTTGTCTGAGACAAACTTGACTTTATGAAGGTCATGACCCATTTTAACTTCTTTTATTAGGGTAAAACGAAGAAGGACTCTACTGGAAACTAAGCAGAGGGTGTCAAGTTCATTATCTCATTTCTCATAATGCATTAAGACAGGCATTCATCCCCAGATTTATAAATTTAGTGATAGAGCTCAGAAATCACAAACAAGCCTGACATCCAATAGCCCAGAATGGTGGTTACTTGTACTGTAGCATTAAATTTGAAAATGGATGCAGTTCACATGTTGTAAATATTCTTTTGTCATAATTGTGGTGCTTTCTCCCTAGAAGCTATTATAAAATGGAAATTGTTAATAAGGTTCTAGCAGCTGTGAGCACTTATCCCCCACCGTGGGAGACAGGGACCCCCATAGGCAGGGCCAGGCTTTGTTTGGTTGTCTTTCAAAGTTATAAGGAGAAAAGAGGGACTCGTTAAGATATTAAAACATGCAGGGGTTATCGGCATGTAGTGGGTCACTCGGGCTAGAAATGAGATGCAATTTGGAGAGAAAAGAGGAGAAAGTGCTGGATTCTTCACTGATCTTGTACACGGTCACAATCATGCAAATGTCTTAGTTTAACACACACCTATATACCCTGAAATCCCTTGTTTAATAAATATTTCCCAACAGACATTATCTAGCATCCACTAAATGTTAGGGTCTGCCTCCAAGATTAATGTATATAGAAGGAAGACTCTTTAGTCATTGGCTTACATCTCTCGGAGTGCAGATCACAGGTCCCTCGGGTTCTCTTCCAATGCCAACATAGCCCACCATCCAAATAGTCTCTGTCTAAAGCTAATCCCCACCTCTCTCCTGCCTCCATGAAAGGAACAGCTGGTCACCATCTGTCCAGTAAGATGTTCTTGTTGGAAGATGTGGTTTACTTCCCAAGGCTAAAATTACCCCAGCACCTTTGACCTCCCACCTAAGTCTAACTTTAGACTGTCTAAGGATCTACAGGCAACTTGCAGAGCAAAGAGCCAGGAGCTGACCCTTGACCCTCATCTTGCCCATGTGAACAGGGCTGGCAGTGGGACCAATAAAAATGGTTAAAACCATGAGACCACGTCTTTCCAGCTCATCCCAGGCAAAGTCACCATTCAGACAGCCACCAGCATTTATGGAGTCTGGGAGTCAATGAAGCACTGGATTTCCCATCAGTACTTTTTGAAGACTTTCTCTTGGAAAGCCCCAAGTGTGAGTGGCTTATGTAGATACTCTTATAAAAACAAACAAACAAACAAAAAACAGTTCTTCCAAGTCAGTTCCTTATTATTTTTTATTTAGGCATATTATAAACATTTGAGCCACGGCATTCAGTAAGGCATTCAGCTGTGTCTCTGTGATAGCATATCTTCCTGCATTTTATTATGCATTAGAAAGTGGTCATCTGTGCTCAGCAGGCTGTTTAGGTGTGTTTTGTAAAGAGCTGAGGTAGAAAGAATGCCCACCGGGCTGATGGCCAGGTCTGACTCTGGTGGCACTTTATCTGACAGTGCATCCCAGTAACCCCTGCAGACACTGACGTTGTCAGTCTTTCATCCTTGTCTCTCTTCAGACCGTGTATTTATTGGTGGTCACCAAATCCTCCTGTAACAGTTATCGCTTGGACTTCCTTCTCTTCCCATTATTTAAACTTATCCCTTCTTCAAGGTCTGGACCATCTCTTTGACTGCACAGAGGAATCTAGGGCCTGGACCCTCTCTAACTGCCTAGTAGCTGAGGCATGAAAGTTCTGATGGAAGGGTCCAAATGACAGTTTGCAAACCCAGGGTGACATAGAGCCACAGCCTATGGAAGTGGTTGCTGGCAACTACTTATTGAACGACGGATGAGCAACAAGCTTTCTAGCAATTTTCTAATAAGGGACAGCTTTTTGCACCATGCTCTCTCCATAAGATGTTGGAGGATGCTGTCTTGAACTGGCCTGTCTCTCCCCTGCTGGCCTGTCTCTCCCCCAGCTCCTGCCCCAGGCCCCTCTGCCCCAACTCTTCTCCATCGGTGGTGTCATGCTGGGCATACAGGAGAGTCATAACTGCAATGCCGGAAAAATAGAAAAGAGTGTCTGAGTGTCTACAATCAGCAGACACAGAGCTGTGTCAAGACCCAAGGGCACGGAGCATCCTTCTGCTGGCCAGCTGTCTAGGCTTATCCTTCAGGGAACACCTCCCTTTAGGAAGTTTATACAGACCATCCCCCTCTCACATTTGCTTCCATGCTGTCCCACTGGACTGATCATTCTTTGTACACATGCTCACAAAAATGCATGTCCTTACTGTCATATTAAATAAAGTCATAGACTTCTGTCCCTTATGTTGAGAACTTTCCTTTCCCTGGACCTGCTCTGGGACCAGCACACCAGTCCTTAACACAGCAAGGTCCAGAGGCTCTGGAGTGCCCACCCATATGGGCTGAAGTTTAATAGGCAAAAGCAGGCACTGACTCTGAGGGATCACAGAGGGCTCCCCCCACACCAAACCCAGTGCCTTTAGACCCTCCTCAGGCCCACCCATTTTTATTTATTTATTTTCAAGTTTTTATTGGAGTATACTTGCTTTACAATGTTGTGTTAGTTTCTACTGTACAGCAAAGTAAATCAGTTGTATGTAAACGTATATCCCCTCTTTTTTGTATTCCCTACCCTTCTCGCTTAGGTCACTACAGAGCACTGAGTAGAATTCCTTGTAGGTTCTCATTAGTTATCTGGTTTATGCATAGTATCAATAGAGTCTATATGTCAATCCCAGGCTCCCAGTTCACCTCACTTCCATCTCCCCTTTGGGGTCTGTATGTTTGTCCTTTGTGTCTCTATTTCTGCTTTGCAAATAGGTTCATCTGTATCGTTTTCCTAGATTCTGCATATAAGTGATATTATATGATATCTTTTTTTCTTACTTCACTCTGTCTCTAGGTCCATCCACGTCTCTGCAAATGACACAATTTCATTCCTTTTATAGGCCCACACATAGTTAATACCCCAGACGGGTTTCTTCCTGAAGCCTTCCTAGACAATCACAGATAGCAGGGCCTTCTTCTGCCCTCTGCTTCCAGAGCAGATGGAAAGTGGATTCTGCTTGGTGTCTTCTGAGTCTGAGGCCACCTCCTAGCTTGGTGGGAGGCAGAATGGGGTTGATCGGAGACTTGGTTGGCCTGGCTGGGGAGAGCAAGGACTGTAGGTGCCCAGAAGCCCACACGACCACCCCACCTCCCTTTGTATGAAGGCTGAGTCCCCGGGTGAGGACCTGCACAGAAACACTTCCCGGGTCCACAGGAGAGGGGACTGGCCTGGGAGGGGACTGCAGTGGCCCTGTGTGCCTGGTGGCCTGGCCAGTCCAGTCCATGAGAACATGTGCAGGACACACAGCGTGGATGGGGGTTGTGTGGTGTGGATGGGGGTTGTGTGGTGTGGATTTGAGGTGAGGGGGTGGTCAGGGCAGAAGGGGATGAAAAACCAGTGAGCTCATGCTGGGCTCCAGCTGATCCCAGATCACAGGCCTATCAAGCACGGCTATGAGCCAGGCTCATATTTTTATCCACTCACTTCTTCCCCAGCCCCCTCGAGGCAATGCAAACCAGATTTGTGTACAATCCCTTGATCTCTGGGAAGCCGTGTTATTTTTAATGAATGGCCCTGAGGAGTTTGAGGACCCTCAGAGCTCCCCGTGGGGCTGGAGGTCCTGAGGCGCACACATCACTTCCAACCCAGGGTCCCCTGGGGTTGCCAGTGCAGTAGTGCCCGAGGCCTGATATTTTCCATGTGGAAAAACACATCCTTAATGATTACTCAGAATGTTCTCCGTTGCAGAGCCGACCGCTGGGCTCCAGGACTGCTCTTGCTGGTGACTCAGGCAGCCTCACCAAGGGGCAGAGGAGAGAACAAGAAAACAGTTGGCTAGGAAGGTCGGGAGTGGGGGCAGCTGCTCTACTTTAACGAAGATGAATTAGCAGAGCTGTGGGCCTGCCAAGGGTATGGTCCTATTCCTCTATCAAAACAGAGCCAGCATCTGGAGATTTAGATAAGATGCCTGCCAAATAGGGCAGCTTTGGGGGGCTGAGAGAGTCAAGATTTGCCTATGACGCAAGCTTAAAACCAGCCTGCCCAGACTGAAGACATGCTGTAAGACTGAGAGCTGTCTTGTGGAATGCCCAGGCCATGGGGTGCACGTGAGGTGGGGAGCTGTCCATGTCCAAGGGGCTGCACACCTGGGAGCTCCTTTTACCCTGATACATTACTGGGACAACGGATGAAATCTGGAAAAGAGTGTATATTAGATAATAGGGTTATTCTGTTGCCCTTACCTCCCATCATCAGAGAGGTAGCAGTGTGGTGTGCTAGTCATTCAGTTGTGTTGCGACCCCATGGACTGTAGCCCGCCAGGCTCCTCTATCCATGGGGTTCTCCAGGTAAGAATACTAGAGTAGATAGCCATTCCCTTCTCCAGGGGGATCTTCTCTATGCAGGGATTGAACCTGGGTCTCCATCGTTGCGGGCAGATTTTTTATCATCTGAGCCACCAGGGAAACCCCTTCCAAAACCCCCAATGGATGCCTGAAACCAAGGATAGTAGTGAACCCTTAATCTACTATGTTTCTCTTCTCTGTGCATCCCTATGAAAAAGTTTGATTTATAAATTAGGCACAGTAAGAGATCAATAGCCGTTAACTAATAAAACAATTAGCACAACATGTTGTCACAAAAGGTATCTAATGTGCCGTCTGTCAAGCAAAATATTTCACTGTACAAATTTAATACCTTTTTCGTCTTAAGTACTTATCAGGCTCCATGGTCATAAACTGCTGCAGTTTGAGGTGTGACAGCTACACTTGCTTGAATTTCCTTTTCTTTCTTCACAGTTTCACAGACAGAAGATTTGTTCTTACTGTAAATTTTAGCAACCTTGGGCTATGATTTTTTTTTTTTTGACCCTTTCCTTATTAAGTTGAAAACTTTCACTTTTCAGGAAGCACTTGACTGCTTGTCTTTGGCATATCTGACTTGCTGGCATCAGTCTTTCTGTGCTTTGGGGCCATTATTAAGTAAAATGAGGTCACTTGGAGACAAGCACAGCAACACCTTGATCTGATCACTAAGTGTCTACTAAGTGACTGAGAGGCAGGACATGGGGACAAAGGGGTGACTCATGCCCCTGGTGAGAGAGTCAACAGCATGAGATTTCATCACGCTAGTCAGAAAGGCGTGCAATTCACAACTCACGAACTGTTCACTTCTGGAATTTTCCATGTGATATTTTTAGACTGTGGTTGACCTTGGGTAACTGCAGCCACAAAAAATGAAACCACAGATAAGGGTCGGGGGGATGACTGTAGAGGTCTTAATTTGCTGATTCTGATAATTTTTGCAATTTTGCATGAGAAACTTCTTGTTTTTAGGAGACACACAGAGAAGTATTTAGGGGTAAAGAGAATGAAGGAGAAGAAGAGAACAAAGATGGTAACCATCTCACCATGTTCACACCTGGGTCTCTGGGTGAAAGACATCAGGAATTCTCTGTATTCTTATGGCAACTTTTCTGCAATCCTGAAACAGCATCAATTTTTTTTTTTTTTTTGGTGAGAAAAAGTTTTATTTATGAAAATCTTGAGCAGTACAAAACTTGAAGCTCCGCTCAGGTGCAACAACATCAGATTTTTAAAAAACAAATGTTTAACAAAATGTTTAAGTGTCTAGACCCTCACTTTTTACCTGACTTCCACTTTTAGTTCCATCTTTACGCCTTCCCAGAAAGATGTAGACACTCACATAATTAATGTGTACAGAGCCATTTACACGGCAGAGCCTCCTTCCTGAACCTCAGGGCTGGTCCCTGAATCCTGCATCTTCCCGTCACCTCCACGCTGGTCCTGCTACCCCTCCCCCACACCAGCATCTCTCTGCCCCCCACAGGGGGAGCCTCCTTTTCTGGAGGCCTGCTGGGTGGGGTCTGCTCCTGGAGAGAACCGGCTCATCTGCAGCGAGTGGTCCATGGGAGGGCGGGGGTGGTAAGGATGAGGTGGGGCATCCTGCCTGCCGGGTCATGGGGTGGAGGCCTCAGGGGGCTGCAGGCAGGAGCAGAAGGACGGCTCTGTAGGGTATCTCGAGGTCCCAGCCCTGGGGAGCGGCCCTGCCTGCAGGGACACACTCAGTCCCAGTGAATTTCATTTTCTCACGTGTGTTACCACCATGCTGCCATTCTCTGTCACTCCCAGCGAGCTCCTAGGCCAGGACCTATCTTTGGCGGCTCACAGACTGCCTGGCAGACCTCCCCAGCCCGAGACTTGCAGAAACATCCTCTCAGAACACCAATTCTGACGTGCCCTCTGACAGCCTGAGGGCCCTGCCTTTGGCCCGCCCCACAGTCGGCATGTCCCCGGGCCCTGCCAGGGTGTCCCCTGGGGGGCCTTCTGAGTTGCTGAGTAAACTGGATGCAATGGATAGCTGTTGGGAGACCTGGTGAGCATGGGCTGAGGAACACTTGAACCCCCTGCTATATCCTGTGACTCAGAGAAGCTGATGGGATCTCATACTTTGGGATTCGGGAAACATCTCCCAAGCCACCAGGCTGCCCAGGCTGCTAGCTCGGGGCTGGAACCACAAGTGGTGGATGGACTAATGCCGAAGGGAACATTCCGACCTCGAGTGGTCTGTGAGACCAAGCCTGCATCATCCACACGACTGGATCTCATGCTCCTTTCCCCTCCAACAAGACAAGGGTTGGTCCAGGCTGGGAAATACCTGAGAAGATGCTCAGCCTTGGAATGTCTGCAAATCCCCCACTATCTTCCTGCTTCTGCTGAATGTTGACCAAGGCGCCCGGCCTTTCCTGGGATGGGGCCCGCCCAGGCTCTACAGGCTTGGGGTCTGTGTGGCCAAGCAGACCAAGAATTTTCCATGATCTTCCCATTAGGTGATTCAGAGTCCCCATGAAAAGCTCATGTGTGTTCAGAGTGTTGTTCAAAGTAGACCTTTAAAGTGTGCCACATGTTTAATAGTGTTGCTTTGGCTTTTGTTCTTTTTTAAATGAATTTGGAGCCTTGTGGCATGGGAGCTGCCAAAGCCTTGAACACCCTCTGCAATACTCTGAGATGTCCACATGTGTGTGTGTGTGTGTGTGTGTACATGTGCGTGTACACAGGCACACACACACCCCCATCCCCCCCCCACACACACACACACAATCAGGCTTCCTTGGTTCATGCATGCACGGGGGCTAAGTTGCTTCAGTCGTGTCCTACTATTTGCGACCACGTGAACTGTAGCCTCCTGGGCTCCTCTGTTTATGGGATTCTCCAGGCAAGAATACTGAAGAGGGTTGACATGTCCTCCTCCAGGGGATCTTCCCCAACCCAAGGATCGAACTTGCATCTCTTTCTTCTCCTGCATCTGCAGGCAGGTTCTTTACCACTAGCACCATCTGGGAAGCCCTTGGGTCACTGCAGGGACTTCTTACTCTTTCACTAAAATGTAAAACAACAGTAAGTGTTGCTTTTATGGCTTCACTTATTTAGTTCAGAGGCTCCTGGGGAGAGAAGGTTTGTGCCATTCTCTGTGGGACACAAAGCCAAGTCCAAGGCATTTTTAAGAGGAGGAATGTTGAGATGGCCTTCAGGCAAATGCTCACCTCTCAGCACCACAAGGGACACATTAGACCATGAGGCACAGGTCACCATCATCCCACGAGCCATTTCTCTGCCATGCAAGTCAGACACCTAGGCAAAGGACAGAGAGTTTTACAAGAATATTGGTGGCAACTTCTGGGCTCCAGGCCTGCCTGTTGCCCCAGGAGGAGGCAGGAGATAGCCAGAGAGCCCTCCAGGACCTGGGGGCTGGGTCAGGGAGCTCTGGGTCTGATTCGGGGTCTCCCTCCAGGAGAGACAGAGGAGGGAATGTGATCAGCAGGGCCTTCTGGCTGTCTACAGAGCCACCCACCCTCAGCAACCTGCAGAGGTGACAGGGCAGGGGCCGGGGGCATCACCAGGACCCAACAGGCAGGAGATGGAGCTGAGGCTTGAGGATGACTGTGGCCTCGCAGGTCAACATGGACCTGTAAGGCCAAAGAAGCTCACTGAAGGAGGAAAACAGTAGATAACAAAAGCCAGCCATAACCCTGCTCCAGTGATAGCAATTATTAGCATATCATGTATTCCCTTCCTATTTACTTGTGTCTGTAGCTACACAAATGCTGTGGTGTACTTCTTTTCTCAAGCTTGAAATGATACCAATTCCTAGATTCCAATCTCGCTTTTCCCCTTAACATTCTAATAAGTATTTTCCCATGACTAGATGAAGATTTCTCATCAGAGCTGAATTCTGATCCAAAGAGCCATGGGGGGAAATGTTTGGCTTCTGTGAATGGTTTCAACACAAAGCCTTTGTTCCAGGCCCCTCTCTGCTTCGAGGATGTCACTGGATTCCGTCCCTGTGTGAGAAGTTTCAGTGAGGGGGGAAAAATGGGCCCTGGGGGCGGGGGGAACAGTCCGGAACCCCATCCTTTCCCACCACTTTCTGGCTCGGTGACCAAGTCAGTTGGCGTTGCTGGCCTCTGCAGCTTCCCCCATGGGTGGTGATCAGATGTCATCTCCCTGACCAGTGGCTGGTCACCTCACCTGCTCTTGGGATGCTCCACACTCACTCACTTCCTCACCCCAAGGACATCCATAAAGATAGCGGCCTGTCCCAGGGAGGGCGTGGGATTGGCACAGAGGAACAGACTTAGTCCTGGCCTCCAGGATACTCTTCTTGCAAAAGGCATGATCCTTTAGGTCTCCTCTGTATACAGGGAGAGGTAAAAAGAAGACACGATCTGTAATCCCTAATATTAGATGTGACCCAGCCTAGTCCTCTCTCATCAGAGGGAGAGTTCAGCCTATGCTCAGGGTCTTGCTGGAGACAGCCCGCTCTTGAACCTTGTGACAGGAGATAGTTTGTGCACTGTGTCTATTGCTGATTGTTTTAAACCATTTTTTGCTCATTTTTTACCACCCTAGAAAGTGTTTCTCAAAGTGTGTTCTGTGAAGTGCGGTAGCATGGAAGGGTTGAAGGTCATCGTTGGAAGGGCTTCGGGAACTGAGTGAGTCGGTCCCACACTGGGTTTAGAAAATGGGATGATTTCTCCTGCTTCAAAGGATTAATGGGCAGAACATTCCACGGAACTGTCGAGGGCAAGCTGGGGGATGTTTCATGCATCTGTTTTCCAGAATCATCTTGCAGGACAGACGCAAAACACAGTTTGGGAAAGTGTTCTGGGATTGCATCGCCCTTTTACAGTTAAGCTTCTCTAATTCAAACAAAATTGCTGAAAATACCATCTGAATGACAAATTGTTTCTAAAGGAAATGATTATTATTATTAAAGAACACACAAAGTGTGTTAGAGTTGGAAAGCCAGATGGGCTTATCCGATTAATAAAATCCTTCCTGATTAGAAACGCGTTTGATCTTTGAGGAACTAAAAGTAATTTGCTAGTATCTTCAGAAGATGGGACGTGCTCTCAGCAATTACAGCTTATACTGCTTGTGTCTGAGAAGCAGTTCATCACCCAATAGTCTTTCTTTCATTCTTCCCGTTACTCACAGAGTCTCCAAACCCCAGACATTCCCCAGCCTCTCTTGCGGACAGATGTGGGCGCAAGACTGTGTCCTGACAGACGGAATTGACCAGCATAGCATGTGCAAGTCCACAGTGGATCCTTCGAAGGAAGCCGCTGGCCCTGTGTGTTCTCTTTCCCTCTCCACTGCCTGGAATGCAAATGAGGCAGGCGGTGCTGGGCAGCTTTTGTGGGTGGCAGAGGCACCACTCACAGGCTAGTGGAGCAAGACATTGGAAGGAGCTGGGTGCCCAGATGGCTACTTGTCTTTTATCACTTACATCTCCATCCAGTCTTAGCACATGGTTTCCCAGCTCAAGTCTGAATCTTCTGGATGCTGGTGGCTGTATGTAGCCACACTATCAATTTGTGTCCAGTGGGCTGTGAGCATAAAAGGTAATTGCAAATTCTGGGTTGTGAAAAAGGGAGTTACACTTCTCCATTCTCTCATTTCCAGCCAGGAAGACAGATGTGGTGTGGGGGCAGGGCAGGATGCATCTCCAGTCAGACACACAGTGCTGAGTGCCTGGACCATTTAGGGACCAAAGTCATCCTACTCCACTGGGCTGCCTACCCATGTGGACTTAAACGTGCATGCATGCCTGCGCAGTCACTTCAGTCGTGTCTGACACTTTGTGATCCTATGGACTGTAGCTCACCAGGTTCCTCTGTCCATGGGATTCTCCAGGCAAGAATCCTGGAGTGGGTTGCTGTACCCTCCTCCAGGGGATCTTCCCAACCCAGGGATTGTACCCTCGTGTCTTGCGTCTCCTGCATTGGCAGGCAGGTACTTTACCACTAGAAGCACCTGGGAAGCCCTACTTACATGTGAAAGGGAATCAAGCTTTTATGTTACGTAGGCTGCTCTTATTTGTTCTCTTTGAAAACAACCAGGCCTGTAACTTTTCTTGCGGGAGGGCGGGGCGGAGGCCATGCCACATGGCATGTGGGAACTTAGGGCCACCACCAGGGATTGAACACGTGCCCCCTGCGTTGGAAGTGTGGAGTTTTAACCACTGGATCACCAGGGACCCCAGGTCTGTATCTTAATTAAGATGCCGTCCTTTAGGGCACATATGAATACCTGTGGCTGATTCATGTTGATGTATGGCAGAAACCAGCACAATATTATAAAGCCAATATCTTGCAATAAATAAGTTTAAAAAAGAAAGGCCTTCCCTTATCCTCCACACAGTTTAAGATTATTTTAAAGTTGTTCTCCCTGTATTTTGAGTCTGGCTTATGGATATTAATACACTTGCTTGAAGCCATGAAAAAAAATCACCTCCCATCTCTGGGATCTTGATAGTGGTACCGTCTTCCTCTTCTTCTTCTTTTTTACTGTCTTTTAGCACTTCAACTCAAAGCATGTGTCAAACATATTTTTAAAATCTTACTCAGGCCTCCTTTGCATGGAGCATGCATTTCAATCAGTATAAACCGTCTCTGTAAGCACGACCTCAGTTGGATCATGTACTTCCCCTTCCTATTTGCTTTTTAATGTTGTTTTTTTTTTCCCCGCTAGGTCTCAGAAGAGCTTTAAAGGCTACAAACTTGAGCCAAGCACTAATGAGGGTCCATTTGAATGTTTCTTCCTCTGTTTTTCAGCCAGCTTTTCATTCTTGCTAATGAAAGCTGATGTAGTGCTTTCCTCTAATAACTGGTTCATATTCCTTGAATTCTTTTCTTGGCTCATGAAAGGGGGTTGCAGCTGCTGGATAGCTCATAAAGGGCTTTGCCTTTCGATTTTATTCTTCCTTTATGTACATAATTTACCCGAAGCCAGTTTTCATCCTAACTGCTCCCCTTGCTTTCTGCATCTTTCAAATTAGAGGCAATTCTAGTCTCCTTCTTTCAAGAGAACACATTGCAAAGTATGATGTCAATGAAAGTATTTTGAGGTCAGGCTGTGTTTCCACAATTCTCAGCAGGACCTAGCAGTGTTTAGAGACAATGGCATGATTCCCAAGCCAGTGGAGACCTTGTTTGCCGTAGAAAATCAGGAAATCTAATTTCAACCACAAAACTGTCCCCTCCCGCCTTCTATTTAGCAGTGCAGGCAAGAACGTCACTTGGGAGACCTGCTTACACTCACCCATTTTGCCCAGTGAGCTTCTCAGTCAGACACTAGTTGGGTTTCTCCTTGAGCCCTGACCTGCACTTGGGTGGTCTGGTTCAGCTGTTTGATTATTTTGTGTGCAGAATATATTGTTTGGCGCATCAGTGTTCCACTTCCAACAGATATATAAGCTTTTCTCCAGGTACAAAAGTACCACCCTGAGTTTCATTTTTTTTCAAGTGCACTTGCTACAGTCACATTGTCCAGCGTGCTGTGACTCCTGGACCCTCCTTTGGGATGGAAGGCTTGTGTCCCCAGCTGCTAGCCACCCTGCTGCCTGGCAATTCCCAGCCATTTGTAAGGAGGGAGGAAGCTTTGCCATCTCTACTCTGCGCAGGCAAAGATTTCTGGGCTCGTTCTGAAGCCCCAAGGTCATGACATTCTGTGTTTGCTGGTTTCTCCTTCTCTCCTTTTTGGGATTCCCAGTCGCAGCCTTTCCTCCCTCCTTCCTGCAAACATGGGCAACGGTGAGTTCCCTTCCTCACCCCGACTGTCCTGCCTCCCTCTGGTGCCCAGCATGATTCCCAGAGTTTTCTGCAGCCAGACTGACAGCCTGAAGCTTGTTTTCAAGCAAAGGGCCATCTTGAGGTTTGCACACCCTTGAGGGTGTGTACCTCTCAGGAGATCTCATCTCTGAGGAGGGACTCTTTGTCTGCCCTGTTTCCACATCCGTGTTCACTTTTAAAGGTATTTTTGATGTTACTGTGGAATAGATAAATGTTCACCCTGTGCATCGCCACATGCCTGCTCCCTCAGGCTCTGGAGAGTTCCAGTCACTGTCACACTGGGTTTATTGGCAGTCACACCTCTGTTCTCCTTTGCGGCATCGCTGGCCAGTCTCCAGAACCATTCAAAAGCCTTCCCAGTGCTCTGGTGAGGTCCACCCTGCTGGGCACCGAGTGCGCGTTATTCACCAGACCTGTATTTATGTTGAAACCTAAATCCAGAGCTCAGACTCTTAACCATGAGCCACCCTCTCCAGGAACCACCCTCCCTGGAGCTCTCAGAGCACAGACTCCTGTTACAAGTAACTGAAAGTAAAAGCCACCAGAATGTAGCCCGTTTCTCTTTGCCCTTTGGCGCTCTCCCAGCTCTGTTTCCCTTCGTGCCCTCCTGGTTTATTCGGGGACTTGAGGTTGCTTCTGGCTCTCCTTTCACGCTTAGCTCAAGATCGTAGCCCCGGGGCCACAGAGAGGACCCAGGATCGAGGATCAGGGCTTGCTCCCCCAGAGCAACACAGAGAGACTAAATGGCCAGCGTGCTGGCCCAGGAGGGGGCCACTGCTGACTGCCCGTCTGCATCTACACCTGTATCCTCCCCTGTGTAGGGAGAGGTCTGAACACAGCGGCCTGCGGGTCTGGTGCCTCTCTGTGTCACCACACACATGGATGATGTTGCCTTTTCCCTCCGAAGGTTGGCCCTCCAACTGATGAAAATCCCCAGGCTGTTTAGGGAGGATGTTTAAGTGTTATTTAGTAGCAAAACAAAAGTAAATGAGTGGATGTAAAAGGCAATATTCAGCCTGAGCTGGTAATATTCAGAAGTGGGCTGTTGTTCTAAGAACATTTATAGCCTGAAGCACAGGCTTTGCCTGGGGGTCACAGGGGCGGGTGGGGATGAAGCGTTGTTACGTGGATAGGGTAGTCTGAGAAGGTCTCAAGCCATTTTTTATTTGAAAGCGATCTTAAGTGTCCAGAGAAGGTGCAAGTACAAAATTAGCACCTTTTGTTCCTGAGCTGTCTGAGAGTAAGTTTCAGATCTGATGCCCTCGTAACCACACACAATTAGTGAAACCAGGAAATGTGCGTGGACAGCGTTAACACTCACTTGTCCTTGGATACCATTCCAGTGTATCCTGTGCCCCAGGAATGTACTCTGCAGCAAAAGGGCTCAGTTCAGTACCACAGTTCAGGGCTGCCTTTTGTTCCCAGGTACTGTTAACCATCTTGCCTGTGACATCTCCTGGGGCTTGCCTGGCTGGCCCAACCTTGACACTTTTGAGGAGGACAGTTCAATTCATCCAGTCATGTCCAACTCTGCGACCCCATGAATCGCAGCACGTCAGGCCTCCCTGTCCATCACCAACTCCCAGAGTTTACTCAAACTCACGTCCATTGAGTCGGTGATGCCATCCAACCATCTCATCCTCTGTCGTCTCCTTCTCTTCCTGCCCCCAATCCCTCCCAGCATCAGGGTCTTTTCAAATGAGTCAACTCTTCACATCAGGTGGCCAAAGTATTGGAATTTCAGCTTCAGCATCAGTCCTTCCAATGAACACCCAGGATTGATTTCCTTTAGAATGGACTGGTTGGACCTCCTTGCAGTCCAAGGGATTCTCAAGAGTCTTCTCCAACACCACAGTTCAAAAGCATCAATTCTTCGGCATTCAGCTTTCTTCACAGTCCAACTCTCACATCCGTACATGACCACTGGAAAAACCATAGCCTTGACTAGACGGACCTTTGTTGGCAAAGTAATGTCTCTGCTTTTTAATATGCTATCTAGGTTGATCATAACTTTCCTTCCAAGGAGTAAGCGTCTTTTAATTTCATGGCTGAAATCACCATCTGCAGTGATTTTGGAGCCCCAAAAAATAAAGTCTGACTGTTTCCACTGTTTCCCCATCTATTTCCCATGAAGTGATGGGACCAGATGCCATATCTGCTTTTTCTGAATGTTGAGCTTTAAGCCAACTTTTTCACTCTCCTCTTTTACTTTCATCAAGAGGCTTTTTAGCTCCTCTTCACTTTCTGCCATAAGGGTGGTGTCATCTGCATATCTGAGGTTACTGATATTTCTTCCGGCAATCTTGATTCCAGCTTGTGCTTCCTCCAGCCCAGCGTTTCTCATGATGTACTCTGCATATAAGTTAAATAAGCAGGGTGACAATATGCAGCCTTGGCGTACTCCTTTTCCTATTTGACAGTTATACCAGGTGCCCTAGTTTGGGTTTGCCTGACATTTCCTTAGGATTAGATTCAGACTATGCATTGTTGGGCAGGAATATCTCAGAAGTGATACTGGTTCTTATTTCAGCCTATCAGAAGGTGGGCAGTTTTGACACACCCATTGCTAATGGTAGCATATGGTGAGGATTTGGTGCTCAACTAGCAGGCCACCCATCCATCCACCCATCCGTCCATCCATCCATCCATCTCATGCTCAGAGCAGTAACTTGCATTGCTATTTGTCACATGTGTAGTCGAACTGTGCACTTCTCCATTGGGACATGACTGAGGGGAGAGTGGGAGGAGGTTATATAGCACTTGGACACATTCTATACTTGATGATCTAGTGTAGAAGCCGTGGGCTTTCAAATCACAGAACAGACGTTGTCCGCAGTTTATGTGTTCAGAAATAAGCAAGCTTATCCACATTCTATGAGGGTTAAGTGGCTTTAAAAAAGGACAGAATAACTTTAACAGATAATACACTCTCAGATTGTCAATATATGGTTCCTTCCAATTGATTCTTACTTGTAGCAAAAATGTAGATAGCCGTTGGATTTTTTCCTTTTTTTCTTCAAGAAAAAGGGATTGTGCCTTGGTTTGAAATTTTAGAGTGTTCTTCCCAGGAATGGAAAAGCTGAATCTAACATAAGTCCTGGACTCTGAGATGGAGGGCAACCAGCAGGAGCCCAAACCGTGAATTAACTTTCAAAGAAAAACATTTCCAACAAATCCAATGAAATATTCATTTATTGTCAAATGATAGCCCCACAGGGAAATCTGCCATTTCATCTCCTAAAATAAGATTTCTAGGACTCCTCAGTTTCTGGCATTCACTGATCAAACCAGCAATTTTTTTGAATATTTGGCTAAACTCCTGGAAAGTTATACAAGTGTACAATTTGAAATGAGACAATATGATTGATCTAAAGGCCAGAGTAAAACACAGGGAACGAATTGTCTTTTAAGGGTGGACCAAAGCAAGTTCTTCTCTTACTGGTACTATATTGAACCAAGAAACGCTAAAGTTACTGGGCACAAGAGAAATAAAAGCTGTATTCAGCCGCCATGTCAAATGAGTTGGAAATGGGTCTGTCTCCTAAATACGATCCCTTTGTGACTCCACCTTTGGCAGCAGATCAAGAAAGCAAGGTTCTGGCCCAACACCACGCCTGAGGCATAGTAGGCAGGCAAAACACCCTGCAATCGGTTCATGCATCTTCAGTGATGAGGGCAGTAGAGCTATTTTGTATACATCTGGGAGCACTTAGAGCAAGCTCCAGGAGTTGGTGATGGACAGGGAAGCCTGGTGTGCTGCAGTCCATGGGGTCACAAAGAGTCAGACTGAGCAAACGAACTGAACTGGAGCACTTAGTCTCCTGTTCTTGTGTACAAACAGCTAACAAAGCTGACAGCTGGGATGCTTATAAGGGGCTGGTCCTTTGCTTGCTGTAATCAGACATTTGAGGGATCAGCGTCTGGGCGTGTGCAACATATATATACAGATGTCAAATCACAAGGGACAGTATAAGTGCCCAAAGTAAAGGATAAAGTCATGCTGGGGAGGGAACACATATCACCAATTGTAGATTCGGGCATCTACCTTGTGGAGGAAGTAACATGGGAGAGTGTCATTGGACTTTGGGGCCATCTGTCCATAACCTGCTCCTGTTTCTTGACCATCTCCTCTGCTGAAAGATTTGCTTTTGGCTTTCATGTTCATTTTTTGAGACCCAACTCCCTAGCTAAGAGGGATCAGGCAGGGGATGAAGGCAACGTGCCAGTAACACCTGAGAACCCCTTCTTGGGCCCCAGAGCTGGCCTCCTGAGCATGACTTTCCAGTGGCTCCCCAACTCCACAAGACACCCCAGAGTTCTTCTTGTAAATCTCCCCTGCTGCTGAAGTTGGCTTCAAGTTGAGTCCTGTTTCCTGCCAGCAAGAATCAAAGCTTAAGTCCAAGAGGAGGGAGGACCAGCTAGCATGTATTTGTCTCCGTCCGTGTGATGAGCACTGCCCTTTTCATCCATTCGTTTGTTTACTGCTTCATGAAGTTGCTCTTATTACTTCCATCTTTAAAATGCAGAAAACAGCTTGCCAGATTAGAAAATCAAAGTTCCGCCAGGGAGAGGCAGCAGAGAAATGCAGCCCCTGGTTCAGAAACCGCGTGTCATCCATCTGCATCTTCTGCGTAGCAGGTGGGGGAGGGCGGGAAGAAGTTGTTTGCCAAATGCCACCAACTCAAGGAACGCATAGGTGACCTGTTTCGTTTTCTTGTTTTTGGTAGATTGGCCTTGAGTTTTCTTTCTTCTTCATTTTCTCTCTCTCTTTTTTTTTTCTATCGTACCAGTATTTTCCAAAAGTTCCCCCAGAGTCTTCCCTGGTGGCTCAGACAGTAAAGCGTCTGCCTACGATGCAAGAGACCCGGGTTCAATCCCTGGGGCGGGAAGATCTCCTGCAGAAGGAAATGGCAACCCACTCCAGTATTCTTACCTGGAAAATCCCATGGACGGAGGAACCTGGTAGGCTACCGTCCATGGGGTTGCAGAGTCGGACATGCCTGAGCAACTTCACTCACTCACTCCCCCAGAGTCAGGCTGTGTATCAGGCTTTGGAGTTGTGACAGTGACCAAAATACTGACTTTTCAGAGCTTAAGGCAGAAGTGAGATGATGGA
This sequence comes from Oryx dammah, assembly GCF_014754425.2. Classification (NCBI taxonomy): domain Eukaryota; kingdom Metazoa; phylum Chordata; class Mammalia; order Artiodactyla; family Bovidae; genus Oryx; species Oryx dammah. Next base: position 41,778,401 of record NW_024070194.1, read on the forward strand.
TTGGTGTAGGGTTACCCAGTGGTACAGAAAAGGCTTGGAGGGCCCAGAAGGAGAGGATCTCAGGAAGCTGGGAGGGACCGAGGTGGAATGGCACAGGCAGGAGCCAGATCTCCAAGCTCTGAAGACTCGGGACCCCCAGGCAGTGTGGCTGGGATGGACCCCACCTCCCCCAGGCCTGACTTGCCCAGCCCTGCCACTCTGATGAGCTGTCCTGGGCCCTTGGGGGCCAGTGGGGTTACAGAAGTGCCACAGCTGGCTATGGTCCACGCCATCCCAGAGCCACGTCCTGCTCTCAGCCCCCAAGGGCTTTACCCAGATGCCCTCTTGGGCTTCTAGGGCCAGTTCCCATCTCCTGCTTGGCTCCTGGACTTCAGCTTGGACTCTGCCTGCTGTGTCACTCCTCACAAGCTTTGGAACTCCAGCTCCCAAAGCGTGGAGCTAGTTGCCCTCTTCCTCCCTCCGATTCTGCCCAGAGTGTGCTGGGTCCCACTCCAGCGTAGACAGCCTCAGCCCACCTGACTGCGCTTTTCAGCCTCTGGTTCTCACGCCCACCAGAATGGTCACCTCAGCCCCACCCAGTTCAGAATGACCCCACCGGCCGGTCGGGTCTCTCTGCCCTGGGGTGGCTTCTGGCTGGGCCCTGGGCCCGGAAGCTTGAGGGAATCTCAGGACACCTCACAGCTATGGAAACCGGGTGATGGCCCACCTCTGAACCCACTTCACAGACAGAGCTGGAGGAGGCGCCCAGCTGGTGTGGGGCCAGACGGGGCGCTCTGCGCCTTTGTGGCCGGATCAGCATGAGTCACATAAGGAGCTCTGCCTTATCCTGCGCCATCACCAACGCGCTTCCAGCTTTCATGACCAGTCCTACTGCACCACCAGTCACAGGCTCCTGATACTCAGTAAGCAAAAAGAAAGTCTGAATCAGAAGAGAAGCCATTCCTCTGAGTTGCGGGGACATGTAAGCATCCACCCTGGCCCCGGCGCCTGGTGACCATGTGTGGTGCATCTCCTCAAGGCAACCACAGGCTGGTGGGGGAAGGGTCTGTTGGTCCCAATTGCTGTGTCACCAGGAACCTCGGAGCCTCCGTGACGAGAATGGTGCACACTTCCTTCTCTGACTCACAGACTGGAGGACTGGCTGGGGCTTAGCTCCACTTGGCTGGCTTTGACTGGTTCAGCTGAGTTGGCCTACAGGCTGCACCCGGGGCTGGAATCAGCTCCACTGGCTGAACCCAGCCTCCCAAGGATGGGAAAGGTACCCCACCTACTCTGATGGGGATTCTGCTCAAACCCTGGGGAGAAGGCCCACCACAGACACACCAGGTCAGCAGAATGCCACCAGGCCATGAAGCCCTAAGTGTGTAACTCGGGGAGGGCCAGGGGCTGTTCCTTGCTGTCACAGTGAAGCTTTTGTAATCTAGGTATGATGGAGCCCAGGACAGAAGTCCTGGGCAGGAAGCACAGGGGACCTGCTCACCAGCTTACGTCACAGCATCAGAAGGAATTCTGATGTGTGTCGAGAGAGGGAAGCACCGACTGACGCTATGGCAGAACTTTAAATATCAACACTGACGGCTTTCATCACCTCTTATTTATTTAGTTCTAACTAAATCTGACCTGCCAGATCCTCTTTTCCATGAGGGAAGAGAATTCCAAATTTAGTCTAGAGGGGAAAACAGCTCATGCTATACAGCTCCGAAGAGAAGAGATGAGATTTTCTGACCACTTTTCTCAAGATGCCGACATTCAGTGTTTCACTCCAGGCCACTCAGAAGTATTTAAAGCAGACATCCTTGCCCAGTTTGCCACCTACTTGGCCCCTGGTGAGGAAGAAAGCGTCTTATGCAGCCAAGTGGTTTTGTCAGAGCAAATCCAAATTTACCAAAGGATGGATGTGACCACAAAAGGAAGTTTCACTGACTTTCATTCCCACTCACCCCAGGCCATCGACCTGCCAGGAATACTGCTGAGTAGTTAGGAATGAATCAGAAAGTCTTTGAAAACAACGGGTTTCCCCCATAGAGCTCCTAGGAGACATTGCTAACAATAAGATCAATGCTAGTAGCTGACACTCTAAGCTGTGTGAGGGTGTCTCAGCACATGGTTCATGTCCTGTCACCTTCATGACAAAGTTTATGGGAGGTACTTTTATTGTTCCCATTTCATAGATGAGGCAACTGAGGCCCAGGAGGCTGAGATCATGGTCCCTCATGACTTGCTGGGAGGTGAAGAGACTCTGAACAGAGCTTTTCTCATGGAGGTCAGGATGCCTTCCTCCTGAAGGTCAAGACAGCATGTCCGTCCCTCTGAAAGGGGTGAGACCCCTCCAGTCCTTGTGAGCACTAACCTCACAGCAACATGAAGGGGGCTGGGCCAGCTCCCCCAGCCTCAAATCAGGGCTTCTGAAGACAGGGGCTCTATGAATGTCAGGCTGAGTAAGGATCCTCCAAGATATCTATGTCCTAAAACCTGTGGGTATCACCTTCCCTGGCAATATTTCTGCAGGTGTAATTAAGGATCTTGACAAGGAAACATGTTCCTGGATTTATGTAGATGGGTCCCCAATTCAATCACAAGCTTCTTTACAAGAGGGAAGCCAGAGGGAGGCCATGTGACTACAGAGGCAGAGACTGGAGCGATGTGGCCACAAGCCAGGTGGTGCCAGCAACCCCCAGAAGCTGCAAGAAGCAGCAAATGGACTGTCCCCAAGCACTGGGCTGCGGCAAGCGGGTGCGGATCGTGGTCCCGCCAACCCTTGATTCCAGCCAGTGAAACTGATTTTGAATTTCTGGTCTCCAGAACTGTGAAAGAATAAATCTGTGTTATCTTAAGCCACAAGGTTTGTGGCAGTTTGTTACAGCCAGCACAAAAAACTAATACATGCTTGTAAAATAGATTCTAATATCCTTTTATTCAGCAAACATCCACCAAAGGCTGGGTGTGTTCCAGGAACTAATGATCAGAAATGAGTGAAGCTTCACTCGTGTGTCTCCCTACTGAGGGAGGGCAGAGATCTAGGGAGAGAGAGATAGCCTGGTGCAGGGGGGAGCAGACCTCTGTAGAAGGGATACCTGAATTTCCACTGCCACATCTGCAGAGAGGTGGTATTTGGATCAGAAACCTGGGCTTGAGGCTGAATTCTATCACCCAGAAGCTGTATGACTTGGTTCCCTAAATGCACTTGTTGAATCTGTACAATAGGATTATACAGCTGTCTCACAGGGCTTCAGATTGTTGAACAAAGAACAATTCCAGAAGGGAGCTTCACCCAGGGCAGGTGCTCAGCAAACCTATGGGCTCGGATGTTCACACCCACACGTGACCTGGCCCCCCAGACATGAGATGAGGGTAAAGCCAGTGCCTCTGAACCAGAAAATTCAGCCTTAGTAATTTACTTCTTTGTCAACATCCCCAGGACTTTGGGGATGTTACAACATCTGTCATTAACACCTAAGGGTGGGGGACCAGCCGCTGCCCTCCCAGCAACCAGGACAAAGCCACTGGGCACCTGAGATGAGCCAGGCAGTTACAGATGAAGACAGGATTAAACGGCTGGATATGCTGCCCCTGCAATATCACAGCGGCTGGTAGTGAAAGCCAGGCCTCTTTAGGGTCTCTGGAGTTAGGGTCTCGAGAAGGGTATTGAGGAACTTTAAGAAGAAATCATTTTCCCATCCCTTCAGTTGCCTGAGGTAACCAAGAAAATTGGCCATGTATGAATGTCATGGGCCAGGAGTCAAGGTGATGGCAGAGAAAGAAAGAGAGGGCCTTGGCCCCAGCTGGATGGCGCCCCACTGGGATGGATGGCAGCAACGAGCAAGGAAGGGAAGTGAGGGCCCTGTGTTCGGCTTGTAAATGCTTTTAGAGCTGAGGGACCGTGAGTGTTTCCGAGCCAAGGAGATCAACACTCCCCGGCAACAGGCGGCTCCGAGCAAGCTCGTGTCACATTTCAGCCACACAGAAGGCTCCGTGCAATGTGAGCCAGAGGCACAAGCACCGTGGTTGTGGTTCAGCAAAATGCTTTCGTGTGCAATACACATCCCCAGACAGTGCATCCCTGGGGGTGGCACCTGGCAGGGTCCTGATGGGGGTGGTCACAGAAAGCCTTCTGCAGGGAAAGGACGTCACTCAAGAAGACATTTCTACAGGATGACCCTTGGGCTGGAAAGGATAGAGGGCAGAGTTTTCCAGAATCATAGTCCAGTATCTACCACTGAACTCTTTTAGATGGGCTGCCATGGTTCCTTGTGTCCAAGTAGCAGCACTTGATGGTCAGTCACTAGGAAAGAAGGGTCAAGGCTCCAGCTGAAAGTCTAGCTCTCAGGAACCTCCCTGCCACAGGGAGATATGATGGCAGAGGAGGTCTTGCAGGGAAGAGGCTGATGAGATGAATCCCAAGCACACAGGAGGATCCCCTGCAGAGCTCAGAGACCCAAATCCCCCATGTGCAAACTGACTGAGACATGGAAGGCCCTCTGGTGGATTGAGACCAGATCTAGGCTGGGAAAGGCAAGTCAGCTGCAGACTCTTCATCCTACCTTTTGCATGTCCATAGGAGGCATCATTAGTCAATCGTAGCAATCAATCAATCCTTCCAGCTTGGCCCCTCACAGCCTCAGAATCCTTCTTAACACAGTGCCTCCCGCCCTGTTGCCCGGGGAGCTATCCATGGTGCTGCCACAGCCCCTGCCCTCAGGTTTCACTCACTGGGGTTGCCTCCCAGCTCTTCTTGCAGCTGGGATCTGCCTTGACTCGTACCTTCTGTGTGTGGTTTCATCACAACCTGTGCTGACAACTGCCTCATTCTGAGCCTTTCACCTGAGTCCTGCACCCCCATCTCAGCCTGCTCATCAGGCCTCTCATGAAAATTCTGCCCTTGTTCTTGGGGCTGCCGGACCCACATGGCCCCTCACCCACAAAGATTCTCTGTTAACAAAGCTCCAGTCGGAATGGGGGCCCGCAGTTCCATCTGGGCAGCTGCCACTCAGGTCAGAGCTCCAGCTGCATGGCCCATTGACTAGCCCCGGATCACACAGAACTCTTGTGCTGGTCTGTGTCACATGTCCCCTGCCCCACCCTCATCGGGACCTGGTGAGGCTGCATGTAGAAGTCACCCCAGCCCAGAGCGGCAGCCCTGGGGAATCTTCTGTTTTCTCCCTTTGCTCTGTAGCTTCTACAGACAGGCCTGAACTTCCACTGCTAGTCTCTCCTTGCATCACACTGAACTCTGAGTGGTGCATGGGCAGGCAGGAAATTGTCCAGTCTTTTTAGCTGGAAAAAAGACGCAATCAGCCCTTTATTTGTTCCTACTAGGGTCGTCGCAGCTCTGCATAGCTTTGTGTTGTTTTTTTTTTTTTCCTATTTCTGAAACTTGCCCCCTCCAACCCCACTCATACTTCCAAAAACTTTTCCATTTTAAGAGAATTAAAATATTTTCAAAGGATTCTGGACTCAGACACTTGGGCCTAAAATGATTTCTAGGGCACCCATGAAATCAAGCTAACACAGAAACAAAACACTCAGCATGGAAGGAAAATAAGCGTATTCTAATAAATAAGGATGCATTCAGCCTTTAATAGCAGTTGTGTTCTAAGCAGCCCCGACTTCAGATTCCATTATACAAGCCCAGTGCTGATGCTCCGAAGTGATTATCTAGTAACATAAATCAAGGCTATGGCTACAGGGTCTGAGAGGTTACAGGTCCCTCTCCAGGAGCTAGTGCAGCTGGTGTACCCTCCTGCAGGGGAGGAGGGCAGGCACGGAGGAGGGCAGGCACGGAGCAGGGCAGGCCTTACAGGGCCTCTCAGATCACCACAAAACACCAGACAGAAACACTGGGAAGTTTGGATTGAGTAGATTTGCCAAACTGACCAGGAGGACCAAAAGTAATGGTTTCTGTCTAAGTGAGGGAGGGCAATTCTCCCTGACTTCGCTGAGATCAAGGATGGAGGTTAGGGTGATCTGTCCAGAAAAGATTCCTCCCACGTGTCAAAGCAGACCACAGGGCTCAGTGCTCCCCACCCCAGGGGCTTCTTCTGGGAGGGCTGCTGGCCCTCACTTGAAATTTCCCTTCTAACAGATTCCAACATCTGCAAAGATCCTGCTTTTCAGAGGCCAATTTCTGATCCCACAGGAGGGAGGTTTGCAGGGTTATCAAGCTGATCCCACGCCCTGATGAGCAAGCTGACGGCTCTTTTCACCCCAAAAGTGCCCTGATTTTATCCAGGAGAATCGAAACATGGTGCCTTTGCACCTCACAGGCCATCCCAGCCACTCATCACTCATGCTCAAATAGTCCCCACCTGCCCGTCATTAAGAGGGTAAGGCCACACACCATCTAAGATCCTCCAACACTGAGCTGCCCATGTGGGTGTTGCCCACCCCCTTCCCCCCTCCCCCTCACTCCCCCTCCATCCTCTATTCTGCTCTGGCATCAGGATCCCCCCTCACCTCCCCACACACATCTTTGCCTCTTAAAGATTGGGTTCAAATTCACCAGTCATGTCATCAAAGAGAAAGTTGTAGGACCTCAATCTTCTAATCTGAGAAATGGGCTGAGGAAATTAATGTATGTGAATCTCTGATGGTTTGTGGTGGGTAAGCCCTCCGCTAACATGGGTTCATTTTCCTTGTCTGTTGAGGACGGTGAAAAATAGGCTCTTTACTTCTGGCCTGGTTTTTTCTTGGCATTGGCCCAAACCAGCATTCTGTGTAGACCATCTCACCAGATCTGCTTTCATCTCCAGGCCTTTCCTCTGCTATCCGACTCCTTCATCTCCTCCTGGAAGAACACAAGCGATACTATTGATACCACTGGGACAAAGTAAGCCACTGGGACAGAGTAAACCATTGGGAATGTGGATTGTTGGGCTGTGCGTGCGTGCTAAGTCACTTCAGTTACGTCCGACTCTTTGTAACCCCATGGACTGTAGCCCTTCAGGCTCCTCTGTCCATGGGATTCTCCAGGCAAGAATACTGGAGTGGGTTGCTGTTCCCTCCTCCAGGGGATCTTCCCCACCCAGGGATCAAACCCGAGTCTCTTTCATTTCCTGCATTGGCAGGCGGGTGTTCTATCACTAGCGCCACCTGGGAAGCCTTTATTAGGCTGAAGTGAAATTTAAATCAGGCCAGATACGGAATCTTGAGCAATGGGTGAGCTTCAGCAGAGAGTGGAAACCTCAGCCTCCAGTGAGAGGGTGGGCCACTTGGGTCTCTCCCCATTCCACCCCAATCCTGGACACTGGACTGTGTCACCTTCACCCACCCTCCTCTCCTCTGCCCGGCTCTCTCCTCCCTCTTCCTTTGTCCACCCTCTGCCTTTCTTTACCTCACCCACCCTCCTCTCCTCTGCCCCGCTCTCTCCTCCCTCTTCCCTGGCCTGCCTCGCTGTGCCTGGTGCTGTGGAATGAGATCAGTTTGGAGTCTGGACATTCTGGGGCACCTGGAGCAAACCTTACCTGCCTGTGTCTCTCTTCTTGCGGCTGCCACCACCCAGCTACCACCTTCCCACCCAGGCTCCCCAGCCAGCCCCCTGGCTCTCACTCCATCTGCACCTGGCATTTCATTTACCCCCAGAAGATGGCTTGACTCATTAGGTGGAGTCGATCCCTTCCTTGACCTTGCCGATATGGAGGGCCGGCCATCTCCTCGAGAATAAGCCCGAAATCTTTCCTCCATGCATGGATTGACCCTTGTCAATTTCCAGTTTCATGGCTGAAGAAACTCGGGACCAAAGGGGAAGTCTCAGTTCCAAGTTTAACTTACCAGTAACGGAACACCAATAAACCTTTTGCTAATGGCTTTGGGTCACACTGTTAAGTCACATAAGACTTTTAAAAAATAATGATGAATATTAAGGAATATTCAAAACCCAATGAAATGTTAGAACCCTCAGAAAGTGGGCTATAATCATGTGGAATAAGCTGGTATCTTCCTGGGACAGAAAAAGAAAGAAGTTGAGAACATGCTCACTAAATAGCAGCAGTGAATCTGTCATAAAATTGGCTTCGAGGGAATAAAACTGAAAAGTCTAGGAGGAGAACTCGTTCTGATTAGTCAGGGGACTGTTGTTGATGTTGTTGCTGCCTTTTAATGCCAATTATGAGCTACACGATCACTGGAGTTCCCTAAGTGCCTCTCTCCACTTACGAGGGCAGTTATTTTGAGCATCCCTCCTTTGGAAATCTGGCATTCAGTGCTGCCGAGCTTGAAGCCCGGGTTCCATCCATCTGTGGTTTCCCAGAGGCTGGGCATCCAGCGACCACAGCTGGAAATCATTAGGCTCTCAAAAGAGCGCTGACCGTGAAATTGCTGGCCACCCTGATTGTTCTAACGCTGACTTTGTCAGTTGCATGAGAAAGAATATTATTCTTTGTGCGTCTTCTCAGGCTCGGATCCCTGTTCAGCTGAGACTGAATTCCCAAGTCGGCAGAAGAGGGGCCCGTGCACATGGCAGAAGCCAGTCCCATGAAGTGGGACAGTGACCCAGACTGGAGTCCCAGGGCTGCTGCTCATCTGTCCTGGACCCCTGATAACCCTGCTTCTCTGTGGACAGAGCATCCATGTCTACAGGCAGGACTAGGGAGTCCTTTTACCTCACTGGATACAGGAAAAAAAGAAAATGGATGAGATAGAAAGGATGGAGCTCGAGAAGGGGCAGAGCTAGAAATGAGGTTGATGTAGAAACACTCATGGGGTACAGTCAACTCTCTGCTAGGAATGAGCCAAAATGTGGTGGATTTGAATCCCCAGCAGCCCATGCAAAAACAGAAAGGTGACCAGCACCCAAAGGGACCAGCACCCAAAGAGACCCCTGAGGTCCCTTAACAGCTCCACTCTGGGGCCACCTTCCTTCTCCAGAGTTTTTGCACCCTGTCCACCCAGGTCACAGCGTAGATGGATCGTGACCTGGAACCAGGCCTGCCACAGGCTTCTCTGGCTAGTGCCTTCCGCCCTGTAGATCTGATGTTTTAACCCAAAGTTCTGTGAAAATGGTAATCTGTTCATGTCCTAGAGATTGTAGGTCTGCTGCCTGGGGCTTCAGGCTGAGGACGGATGGTACGAACCTATCAAACTTGGGCTCTGCCCTCAGGAGACTTGGAAGATCTGTGTGTGAAGTCAGGACAAAGTGGACTCAGCTTGGTAATGTTAACACACTAGCTTAGGTTGGGTTCTAGGAGCCAGGTGGGCAGTTGGTTTGGGTGACCCCAGAAGGCATAAGAGTGACAGAAATGAGTCAGGGAAGGAGGCCAACGACGCAGCCTTCCTGTATGCTAAGGGCAGTCATTGCAAAGTACTGTAGCTGGGAAGGAAGGAGGGTTAAACAAGAGAGGATAACCCCCAGATGTCATTGCAAAGTACTGTAGAGCTGGGAAAGAAGGAAGGAGGGTTAAACAAGAGAGGATAACCCCCAGATACTCTTATCAGCTCTCCAGTCCTATGTTTAACCACCATGTCCATGGTGAAAAGAGAGGAGAAAAAGCAAAGGCAGTCTCATGCCGTGAGACTGTTGAACAGGAAACGGGAAGATGAGGAGCTGGCTGTTGGGGGAAAGATCAAAGAGGGTGACTTCTCTCCAGTGTCTGGGAGACTCAGCTGGCTGCAGCGCATGTGGTCAGCATCTACCCCTTAGACCCAACCATCACAGCCCCTCGACAAACCAATATTTAAATAAATTAGCTGTGATTCCGTGAGTTAAGACAATTCTTTTTTTCAATGCATCCTCATGTGGACTATTTCTTTTTTCTTATCATATTATTGGATAGCAAAATGGATTTTTCTTTGTACACATTTGGTGAGCATCTTGACAGTTTTTGTGTGAGTTGCTTTCATGCACATGATGTCCTTAAGTACACTGGGTCTTTTGTTTCTGGTTCTCTGCCCGCCAACATCTTTGTGTTTGATCCCAGACGCTCTTCTTGTGAGATGGAGTTGCCCACTAGGGAAGGAACACTGCTGGCGGGGAATGTAGATCAAACTTGGGGACTGGAGTTGAGAGCTTGGGCACAGCAGCTCAGCTCTAGTTTCTGGCCACATCTGCAGATTCCAGAACCTGGGCAATTAACTGACCTTTCAAAGCCTAGCTTCTCCGTCTATAATGTAGGATAAACATCCCTAGCCTCAGTTTAGGGTTACCTTCACAAGTAAGCCAAGAAAGTACTCAATTTGGTATCTGGCTCCTAACAAGTCTCAGTGAATCAGAGTAACATTCTCATGTATGTGGGAGGATTTTATAAACGTGATTAGTATCAGTCATTACCTTTGACATGATTAATCTTGGCATTTTAAATTAGAGCTAAACATGGACAAAGAATCAATCAACCGTTATGGTAGAGAAAGGAAGACAAATGGAGACTACAGACAAACAAGAGCCAAACAAGCACCTTCGGGTGGACTTTTCACGTCCGAGGAAAGAGCTTGGCACGCGTGGTGTGATCATCCCACCCACTTAGCATCCAGTTTCCCTGAAGCCCTGTCCAGTGGCATCTTAGCCGAAGCTTCTTTGACTGTCTCCCTGATGACTTTTTCTGGTCCCCAAAGGATGCTCACTTGTGAGCTGGGCAGGAGGAAAGTCTGGAGAAGCATACTTCAACCCACAGAGTTGAGTCTGTGGGTAAATGTCACTGCTTCTCCTCCCCCAGGTGGGGTGACCTGGAGCATGGTCTACACCGTTTCCCACAGGTCTCCCTGAGGACTGAGCCTCACATTTCCAGCAGAGTCTTCTGACCATTGACACAATTTGTCCTGGCATCCTTCTCTGTTTGGCCTCGCCTGCCCATGCCTCCATCACACTGAGGGCAATGGGAGCACCTCACACATTCCAAACTTGCACCCAAATCCTTAACTGGGGGGCTTCCTTTGAGGGGAAGCCAAACTAAGGAAGATACTTTGTTCCATGAAAATATTCAGGTGACCACTAAAGATCTGGATTAAGACTAAGAAATATTTCTTTTCTGCTCAAATAGGAAAAAAAAAAAACCCAAAAAACTAATTTAGGTTGTTTTTGTTTTGGGTTGTTTTGTATAATGTTAAGATCACATGTTGTCCATGGCAGAGCAACTCTACTCAAAATCCACATTCTGTAACATCCTATTTAGTTCTGCGACATTCGGGTAACCAGTGTGAGAGGGAACAGAGTGCTTGTCATTGAGTGATTCTTATGGATTTTTAAAATCATCTCTGTTAAGGTATAATTTGCATACAATAAATGCCTACATGCTAGTTATACAGTGTGATGAGTTTTGACAAGCACATACCTCTATGTGAACATGACCCTGATAAAACTGCCACATCCATCACCTCAAAGTCCTGATGTCATTTGCAGTAAACCTTCACCCTATCCCTATCCCAGAAGATCCCTAATCTGCTTTCTGTCTCTATAGGCCAGTTAACTTTGATTTGGGGACATGATTCAAGGCTGATTTCAGTCAAATAGATTACAACAGTGTTTAGGGGGAAATCATTTATTATGCTCTATCACTTTGCATCAAAATTATCTGTATCCATCACTTCTATGAATGATGAAGAAGAAAAAGGCAGAGTCAGAACTGATGGGTGTTCTCAGATCCAACGAGGTGAAAGATGAGAGGGAAGGGCAAATAAAAGGTGGAATCAATTTGAAATTTGGAATGACTCCTGCTGTGAAAGTTCTAGAAAAACAAATCTGAAACTCATTCATTAAATTAAAGAAAACACCTTCAATTGTAACTTGAACTTCGTTCGAATTGTTGGAACTTTCACAGTCATGTTGAATCAAGGCCAAACCTTCAACATCTTATCCGAGTTAAGCCCCAGGAAGCAGAGTCCAGGAGGATGTCCATGAACTGGTCTCTGACTCAACAATTGCTCAACAAACATTTACAGGGTTTCCTCTTTGCTCTAAGAACCATCCTATACCCTGAACAGACAGACAGGCACCTTTTCATGTAGAAGAGAGCACATCCCAGTGTGGACAGAAAAGCAAACCAATGCATAACTGAACATGGGGGGAAATTAGTACCAGACAGAGTCCGAAATAGAAGGCCAAGGTGGAGGTACCATTTTAGCAGATATCTCTGGGCAGGTCACCTTCAAGCTGATTCTGAATGACATAGAATGAGCTAAAATTAATTACAGCACAGATTATGGGGCGTATGACAAGTAGAGAGAACTATCACTCAAAGACATTGATGCTGAAACAAGCATGACACCTTCCAAAACTCAGCATTGCCAGATCACAGAATCAGAGGTGGGGAGAGTGGTGTGAGATGAAATGAGTGTGCAGAGAGGACCAGTCCTGCAGGGAGGGGGGAAGGTTTACTTTATATTCTAAGGGAAGCCATTGGTGGATTTTAAACCGATTTCTGTTTACTCTGAAAGGCTACGGGGAGCTCAGATTTTGGAGTGGCAAGAGGCAGAAGCTGGAATCTGCTCAGTCATCCAAGTGAGACTTGAAGATGCCTATTGGATCTACAGCACAGAGGGAATGGCCAGCTTCACAGCTATTTGGACACAAACAAAACAGAGTTTTTTAAGATTTCTTTTGATGTGGACCATTTTTAAAGTTTTTATTGAATTTGTTAGAATACTGTTCCTGTTTTATGCTTTGTTTGTTTGTTTGTTTGGCCAAGAGGCATGTGGGATCTTAGCTCTCAACCATGGATTGAATCTACATCTCCCATATGGGAAGGTGAAGTTTTAACCACTGGACCACTAGGGAAGCCCCTAAACAAGAATTTTTGTCATCCAGGATAATATTCACACATTGGTATAAAGAGTATATGAGCTCTAGGAAGAGGTAATGTCAGGGATATAGGCTGGGGATTCATCAGCCTATGATGGGGGCAGCACTGGGTTTAGTTAGGTGTCCCATGCGTGCACTTGTTGGAGAAAATTTCCTGGGTCAGCCAATAGTCGTTTAAATCAATGCACTGGATAAGGTCAGCCAGGAAGACTGTTTGGAAGGACAAGAGAAAGGGCATTCTGCATTTACAAACAAGGAGAGATGAAGGACAGCAAAGGAGAGTAAAAGAGTCTCCAGTGGGGATGGAGCAACTCAAGGAGATCATGACCCTTGGAAGCCAAATGGTAAACTATTTCAAGAAGTATTTATTTGGAAAAGAAAAATCCATGAAGAATGTCCATGTTTACTAGTGACCACCACCAATTCAATGACAGAGTTTGAGCCAGATTGGTGTAGCATCAAGCAGCCTTACCAGAACTGACTTTAGTGAATCTCCGTGGTGCCATCTTGATCAACCCTGAAGAGCTTGTGATTCTACACCTACCTAGCACTTTCCTGGTTTTCTGCCTTGCACCACAGTACAAACAGTTCTGCTTCAACATTTGCTTAGTTTCCTCCTTTTCTCCACCCTTGTATCTCTGGAGAAGAGAGGAGATTTGATTGGCTGCATGATCTCAAGGGCAGCACTGGGTTTAGTTAGGTGTCCCATGCGTGCACTTGTTGGAGAAAATTTCCTGGGTCAGCCAATAGTCGTTCCTGTGTCCTTCTCCATATTTGCTCTTCTGAAAACATTCTATTATGCAGCCCAGAAACAGAAAGATAGGAAGTCATAGGAGAGTATTTTTTGGAAAGTAATTCTGGTTCAGACTTGTAGCATCATTCCAAAACCCTGGCATTGTTTTCCTCTTACATTTGCATTTCACTTCTCTAGAGTTAAATCCTTCCAGCATTTTCTCAAAGTCTGCTTGGCTTAAAAGATAAATGCCAGGGAAGAACAGATTTTTTTCCCTACCACTTTTTGTTTTTAAGACATGCCCTAGGCAGCCATTAACGAGATCGTCAAATTCGACAGAGTCTCCAGGTTAGAACCTATTCAATTTCCCCATCCTTTATTATCTTTCGAGGGGAAATATGTTTTTTTTTCAGCATCCAGAGTTGAACGTTTGCTTTATTGATGATCCATTAGCTGGTGACACAAGCCCTGTGATGTCATCTCAGAGGAATGCGAACCTCTAGCATAACACTGAGTTTCTCCATCTATAGTTGAACAACTTGGAAACAATTTTGCCAATATGATTCAACTACCAAAAAATTAACAACAAAACATTCCCAGAGTGGCCTCTGCCCTGTGCTTGGCTTTGCCTTGCTTCAGGAATGTAGGAGCCGCTGGGCTCCTCTGGAAAGCCAGAAACCATCACATCACCTTGAGCCAGAGAAAGAGGCTGGGGAGAAGGACCCTCCTCTCTCACATGTTCACTCTTCCTCTGCCCCTGCAAACAGCTGCCAAGGGCTGAGCTTGGCTCCTCTTCATTCTGTATCATAAACGGAGTGCTACTTGCTGTTAGCGGCCATGGATCCAAGGGCAGATTGGAGGACAAGGCTTCTTTGCCTTGCCTTGTTTCACAAAGATCATTGCAGCCTCTGCCTCGTGACACCCAGGGGCCCTTCTCAGTTTTCACCCTCACGGTTCCCTGCGGCACTGGGTGTTCTCCCCCTGGGCCTCTGGCCCCCTCACTCTCCTGCCAGGACCCCTCCTCTGCCAGGCTGTCCAAGGTCAGTCCCCAAGGTCATGCCCAAGGGGGCGTGTCTTCTTGCACACAAACCCTCAAGGGGATGTCTCCGCCCTGCGGCTCCCCCATCTTCCCTGAAGTACTGGTCTCTCTCCATGTTCAAATTCTATGCAAATATCAGCTGGATTCACCAGTCATTTAGTCCTTCACTTGCTCTTGCATTTCATTAACAGATGAGGAAGTCCAATGCTGGGGCAGCAAGACACCTTGGGGGTGGGTGGAGAAGTCAACCAACGGCTCATCTCAGCTGCTAAGTTGCTATTATGATGGGCAGACTCAGCTCAAAAATGATCATGGCTGAACTCAACATCTCTGGCTTTGGAACTGCCTGCTTCCCCTGAAGTGTCCCCAGGACTCCAGGCCTGAATCCCATGAACCATAGAAAGTCCTGGTGATTCTGTTATCTCTGGGATCAGCCACTTTTCTCCACCCTTGTTTCTGCTGGGTTAGGTTACTCCCAGGTCTTGCCTGAAATTGGTGACCACGTCCCGTTTTGTTCCTCACTGCGACTTTCGATCTCTTCCACCTGGCCTGTTTCTCTCTCTTCTACCTGGCCTGTAGCTCCCAGGATCTGTCTCTGCCCGCCTCCTGGCCCCCACCCTCCTGGCCCCCACCCTCCTGGCCCCCACCCTCCTGTCCCCCGTCAGATCCCAAGGTGGCCACACTGCCTGGCTCCACTGGTACCTTGACACACACAGGCCCCTCCCCTGGTGAGCTCTGTCCCACTCCATCCTTGCTGACTCCTGCCTGTCTCTCAGGTCCTAAGTTCGTACCATTCTCTCCACAAAGTCTCCAATTCCCAAAGGCTGAGTTGAGGGCATCCTTCAGTTTGCCTCACCCCAAACTTGCCTAATGTTGCATGGAGCGATGCTGCTGCCTGCCACCCGACCACATGGGACGATGTCTTAATCCCATTGTCACATGTGCCAGAAACATAGGATATGCTCAGTAAACATTTTCTGAGTTAGTGAGGCAGTTTTTTTAAGGGAATACCTTGCTGGGTATGAAGGCACAGAGGAGGGTGTGGATTGGAAAGTGAGGGGAGACTTTGAAGGAATAAAAATATCCCCAGTGACCTCTGAGAAGTGAGCTAGATGACCAAGACTTCTTCATCTATACCCCATCCAGTAAAGATCAGATCATCCTTAGGGTCATTTGGAAAATTCCTGAATATTAAGTACAATGATCTTAAATGGGGGCTTCTCTGATAGCTCATGTGGTAAAGAATCTACCTGCAATGCGGGAGACCTGGGTTGTATCCCTGGGTTGGGAAGGTCCCCTGGAGAAGGGAAAGGCTACCCACTCCAGTATTCTGGCCTGGAGAATTCCATGGACTGTATAATCCATGGGGTTGCAAAGAGTTGGACACGACTGAGCGACTTTCAGAGTGGTCAGAGAAAGCTGTAGACACCTGTCCTGTTGATTAACTGACATTCACAAAGTGGGCATCTAAACATTATTTGCTAGCAATCAATTGAGCTCTTAAAATATACCTGCTGTTAGAAACATTCAGCTTTTCTAGGAATTTGGTGTCAGAGTAGATTGAACTGCGGAAAAGGCAATGGCACCCCACTCCAGTACTCTTGCCTGGAAAATCCCACAGACGGAGGAGCCTGGTAGGCTGCAGTCCATGGGGTCGCTAACAGTCAGATACCACTGAGCGACTTCACTTTCACTTTTCACTTTCATGCATTGGAGAAGGAAATGGCAACCCACTCCAGTGTTCTTGCCTGGAGAATCCCAGGGACGGTGGAGCCTGGTGGGCTGCCCTCTATGGGGTCGCACAGAGTCGGACATAACTGAAGCAACTTAGCAGCAGCAGCAGCAGATTGAACTGAAATTAGCTGCCAGGAACTGGAAAAATATCTGGAACAATCTTCATCTACATTAATGAGGATTTAGGAAGAATTAGTGTATTATAAATAAACATATTTTGTAAAGTAGTTATAATGTGACTTTAAAATACGTACAACTATTTCCAGCTATTTTTTTTAGTGGTTTTATTTTTTAACTTTTTATTTTGTATAGGAGTATAGTCAATTAACGATGTTCAACTAGTTAACATAGTTTCAGGTAGATAGCCAAGGGACTCAGCAATACATGTGCACGTATCCATTCTTCCCCAAACTCTGCTCCCATCTAGGCTGCCCCATAACATTAGCAGAATTCCCTGTGCTATACAGTAGGTCCTTGTGGTTATCCATTTGAAATAGAGCTGTGCATACATGTTGATCCCAAGCTCCCAGTCTATCCTCGCCCAACCTTTGCCCTTTGTAACCAGAAGTTCATCTCCAAGTCTGTGAGTCCATTTCTGTTTTATAAATAAGTGACAAGAGCCCTTTTAACCCTCTCCTTCATTCAGCTGTCAGACATTCCCTTGACCTCACCCCATTCCAGTTCTCAAAATTTGATGGTTGCCTTTGATAGGGTGTTGATCCTAGGTCTTTGTGAAAACGTTCCCAGGATGTTGGGTAAGTCTTCGCTCTTCCAAGGATCTGTGTTCCCAGCCGAACACAGACGGCCTGAAACTCTCTCCCTGTGGGGATGTGGGCTTTCACACACAGTTATGGGATGAATCCTGGGGTTCTGGTGACAGGGACATCAGGGAGCTGACAGCCCTTCGGGAACCCTTAGGTGGTTATTGTGGGGTGTGCGAGCCGGGATGCTTTGACCTCAACCCTTCATTGTGTCATTAGAGAAACAGGGACTCGGAGAGGATGATTGACGCTCCAGATCCTCAGACAGTTGGAGCAGAACCAGAGGCAGAGCTCAGGAGACCACTCTGCCCACTCAGGGCTCTCACCCCCACGACTTGACCTGCTGACCTGCCTTTCTATTCTGTGCTGATAAAGATACCTTCACCTCGACAGTCTGTTAGATTAGCACCTCTCACAGTTATTGGTGGAATATTTTTAACTTTTCTCTGCTGGATCACTCCTGCCATCGTGTAAACATCCAGTCATTTCTCCCATCTGAGAACCTCTGTCCTAACCCATATTCCCCTCCAGGTACCCCTTGATTTCTTTAGTTTCCTCATTTCCTCCTCCCATACACACTGTCAGGTATGGGTCACAATGCAGCGTCCACATCTCTGAGTCCTGGCCAGGGCCGTCCTCCCCTGTGGACCCATTGGCATCCCCTCATCATCTCTACGCCTTAAACCCTCCCCACACTTGGCTGCCGGCCTCTTGATTCCCTGTCTCAGTTTGGGTTACCAGTCCCCCTTCTGTCCATAATCAGCTTTTCTTTTCTCACCTCACTCACTTTGCAGGTGATCTTGTCCAGTCTGATGACTTGGGAAACCACCTGCACACCAGCGACGCCCCCCGCTTATGATTCCAGCCTGTGCATCTCCCTTGAGCTCCAGACTCTTGTGTCTAACTACCCAGAGACCCTCTTGCATGTTACCGGGCATCTGAACTCAACTTCCCCAAAACAGAACCACTTGGCTCCCCTCCCTGCTTATCTCCTTTTTCTTTGTTGTCCCCATCTCGTTCTTTTGGTGGCTGACCTCGAAGTCTCAGAGGCATCCTTCCTCTTCTTTCCTCACACCCCCAGTAGCAAAAGTTGTTGGCTCAATCTTCAAAATATACCAGAATCGAATCCCAGTTGCCACTGGCCAGCCCCCGGTCACCTCCTGCCTGTACCCCCTTCACCGCACACTCTATCCATACTCCACACAGTAGCTAGAGGGACCTCAGGGCGCTTCTGTGCTCTGATTCCCCTGAGGCAGCCATTTCACTCAGAACTGATGCCAGAGTGCCCTGTGAGACCAGGGTCCCATCCTCGGAGCTCACTTCCTGACCACTATGCTCCAGCTTCACCAGCCATGTTCCCCATCAAGGGCCTGAGCGCCGCAGCCCCTCGATTGAGGCCACACTTGCCCAGATGTTGCTAGAAGTCAAGTCTCTGCCCCCTCAGGTCCTGGAGGAAACCTCATCTTCTTAGTGAGGCTTTTCCCAACAGCTTTATTTGAAATGATGGCTGCCACCTCCACCCCATCAGCCTTCCACATCACTCTGCTTTGTGTAAGGAAGCACAAAATCAGAGAGTGGTCCTGGTCCCTGCTCTGCTCTTAACTGAACCTACCAGCAATGCAGGCAGGATGGGGGTGGGGGTGCCACATGACCCCTCTGGTGTCTCAGCAGCTTTTGTCCTAAATGGAGAGGTTAGGACTAAATGACCAAGGAATCAAAGTCCCCTTTCGTCTCTGAGAGGTGAAAGTCTACCAGAAATTTCCGTTTTCAAAACCACTCCATTCTGTTTCTTAAAAAATTATTCATACATCAACCCAGCAATTTCGCTGTTAGGCATTTACCCAAGAAAAATGAAAGCATATATCCACAAGAAGCTTTGTACAAGAATGTTAATAGCAACCTTGTTCATAATAGCCCCAAAGTACAAGCCACTCAAATGTCCGTCAACAGGATGTATTCGTGGACTTTTACTTGACAGTGGAAAGAAACAAACTGCTGACCCACACACAACTGTGGATAAATATGACAGACACACTGAATTAAAGAATCCCAACATGCATAGCATGTTTCCACTTGTATGATGCTGTAGGCCTGGCAGAGTTGATGCACCAAAGTCAGGTGGTGGTTATCTTCGGTTGGGTCAGGGGTGCTCAGCTGGGAAGGAGCATCGGCTTGTGTATGGGTTGTGAGGGTCCTCAACCTTGTGCCGAGTCCTGAGGGCACACAGGTGCAAACAAACTGCAAAGCTTATCAAACCTACACCAAAGAACTGCCTGTGTTTTTGTATGTCTATTACATTCCCCCTGAGATGTTTTTTAGAACCTCATACCATTTCTAAGCAATGAGCCTAAATTCAGGATCACAGAGTGTGTTAGACATATGAGAGCAAGCCTCCTTCCCCTGGAAGCACATACATGGGGTCGTGGGTGCTCCAAGCCTGGAAGCGGAGCTGGGTGGCCCCAGAGCCTTGGGCCAGGTTCTGGTTCCGGGCCCAGGCCTGGGTCTTCAGGCATGCTTGAGGTCAAACTGCTTTCAGGGTCAGAACCATCTCAGTCTGCTAAGAACATGTTGGAGGGAGGTAAACATCACGGCGGGGCGGCAGAACGGACGGGCTGCTTCTCTGAGATGCTTTAGAAACCCAAGGTGAGTGCTGTGGACTGTTTTCAGAGAAAAGACCAAATGCCGCTCCAGAATGGATGAAGCAGTTTAGTCGTTCCAAAGTCCAGTCTCAGCTGTTGGCTCTCCCAAGTCCCAAAGCTGCCAATGTGCTTTATCTCAATTTTACAAGTGCTAAGTACTGGGATTTAAAGCCAAGAACAATCTTTTTCGAGGACGAGAAACACATGTTTCCCAATATCAGGACCAAAGCTTATGACCTTCAGGGAGAAGTCTGCACAGCTGCACGATTATCTGGGTAATTCCCCGCTGGGACAGAGATGTGGAGACCGGAGGTATAAATCCTAAACAAATACATACCAATCTGGGTAATTCAAGTAGCACCGAAAAATCCATGGTTTGTCTGAATTCTTCCTCCTGGGAAGTGAGCAGTCTACCTGGAAACAAGCTGCTGTTTCCATCGACTTTTGATCAAGGAAAATGATCGGGACGCCAGCACCTACAGAGGGAGGGGGTCCTTTACTCACTGGGCAGCATATAAAAGAATGGTGCTGGGGGTTCAGAATGTGAACTGGTTCTCCCACCCAGGCTCTCAGACCCGGTGCTGGTTACAGTCTCTTATGTCAATAGAAGTTACTAGCACAGAGTCTTAAAACTCACCTCACAGGCTTTGTTATATGGCTTATGTTCATTTTAGGGTTTGTTATACGGCTTGTGTTTGTTTTATGGGGTTTTTTTTCTAATTTTAAAACTGATTCATACTCGGTATATTAAAGTTGAAATGGCAACCCACTCCAATATTCCTGCTGGGACAATCCCAGGGACAGAGGAGCCTGGTGGGCTACAGTCCATAGAATCACCAAGAGTCAGACACTGACTGAGAAATACAACAACTCAGATTAAAATGAGAATTGCTCAAAATCCTATCACTCAGAGATGAGTAATGTTAACATATCAATGTACGTCTCGGATATACATGTAAATGTGTAACACTGCAAAAATGTCTCCACATTGTTCTACTATTCTGTGGTTTAGTTTTTCTCTGTGAATATATCATGAGCATTTTCATGCCAATAAATGTTCTCCTAAAAGTGATTTTTCTATAGGCAGCACGGTAGTCCTTAACAATGAATCACAAGTTACCTAATTAAACACCTACTATTAAACCATAGTCCCAGAATGAATGGGAATGGCTACCCATTACAGGATTCTTGCCCGGAGAATTCCACGGACAGAGGAACCTGGCGGGCTACTGTCCACGGAGTCACAGAGTCGGACACGACAGAGCGACACTTTCACTTTCCAGGATGAATTCATACAAAAAAGGAGACCTGTTATTATGAAATGAGTTTTTAAAAATCACTGGCTTAAAAACGAGGTTAAAGTGAAAATTCTAACATTTGACCAATTATGATCAAGAACATCTGGGTAAAGATGGAGGTTAAGACCAGATGTCAAAAACCTTTCTAGCTCTAAAACGTGCCGCTATCATCATCATCATCAAACGGGTGAGAACCATCACTTAGCACTCACCCCTTCCACCTTGTGAAGACGCACAGAAATGATGGCCATCTCTGAACCAGGAAGCTGGCTCCCACTAGCCACCAAACCTACCATCACTTGATCTTGGATTTCCCAGCCCTCTGTGAAGAATAAATTTCCAGGGGGCTTCCTTGGTGGCTCAGTGGTAAAAAAAAAAAAAAAAAAAAAATCCTGACAATGCAGGAGGCATGGGTTCGATCCCTTATCAAGGCGAAGCCCACGTGCTGAGAGCAGTTAAGCCACTGCACCGCAGCTACTGAGCCTGTGCTCCAGAGGCCGGGAGCCGCAACTACTGAGAGCTTGTCCCGCAACTACTAAGGCCCAAGCACCGTAGAGCCCGTGCTGTGCGACAAGGGAAGAAACCTGAGAAGCAACGAGAAGCCTGCCCACTGCAGCTAAGGAGTAGCCCCATCTTGTCGCAACTAGAGAAAAGCTCGAGCACCCACAAAGACTCGGCACAACCAAAAATAAATAAATAAAATAATTTTTTTTTAAAGAATGCATTTCTATTGTCTGTAAGCCCCACCCCTAGTCTGTGGTGTTTTTGTTACAGAAGCTCTAATGACTGAGATATGTGAGAACAGCTAGTGAACAAAATTCATTCCTCAATCTGCAGAATGGCGAGAGTAACATGGAAACTTACAATGCCATATGTAAAATAGATAGCCAATGCGAGTTGGCTGTATGACTCAGGAAACTCAAACAGGGGCTCTGTGACAATCTAGAGGGATGGGATGGGGAGGGAGATGGGAGGGAGGTTCGGGATGGAGGTGACATGGGTGTACCCATGGCTGATGCTTGTTGATGTTTGACAGAAAACAACAAAATTCTGTAAAGCAATTATCCTTCAATTAAAAAATAAATAAATCAGAAAAAAAGAAGGTGCAGGCAACAGTGCCTCCTCTATGACAGATTTTTTGATGGCTCTTATCCTGGGTATTCCTCATTCTCAACTTGAAGACTTCTGATTTCATCAAATCTGCCACTAGTAGGAGGCATAAGTACTCTGAGCTTCATTGGTTTGTTTCTGAACCTGGGATGAAATCTCAGTTACAATGAAAGGTTGTAAAAGCACCTAATACACACCTGATAGGTATTTTTTGGCTCATTGTACTCATGTTGCTGTTGTTATTGTTCGGTCGCTAAGTCCTGTCTGACTCTTTGCGATCCCATGGACTGCAGTACACCAGACTTCCCTGTCCTTCACTAGCAACCAGAGTTTGCTCAAGCTCGTGTCCATTGAGACGATGATGCTATCCAACCATTTCATCCTCTGTTGCCCCCTTCTCCCCCTGCCTTCAGTCTTTCCCAGCATCAGGGTCTTTTCCAATGACCTTTCACATCAGGGGGCCAAAGTACTGGAGCTTCAGCTTCAGCATTAATCCTTCCAATGAATACTCAGGACTGATTTCCTTTAGGGTGAACTGGTTGGATCTCCTTGCTTTCCAAAGGACTCTCAAGAGTCTTCTCCAGCACCACAGTTCAAAAAGCATCACTTCTTCGCCTCTCAGCCTTCCCTGTTCAGACGCCGGGCTGCCAGGCCTGGGCACCGAGCCCTCTCTGGGTTTTGTCCTTCTCTCCTCAACACCCACCCTTCTTCAGTCATCAGCAAAGCTGGCGTTTCTAACATGCAGACCCTCCAGCAGGGGCAGTGCCAAGCGAGGCACTGCCTCCCCCATCACCAGCCTTCTCCCTAAGCTGCTCCCAACAAATTCACCATTCACACAGCATCTGCCTTGCACATAGGCAACTTCAAGACTCAGGTTGTTAGGCTGCATTTTAACTTTCTGCACGAGGATGACTTGTTTTCCCTGGAGATTGTGAGCTACTTGGAGCCTACAAAGAGTGTATAATCCTTCTGTTTATATTACACAGGATTCTTGTGGTTTCTCAATAAACACTTATTAATAACTGCAGGTTTAATGAACAAGGCACTCTGATTTTCTGTATAGGTCTGAGTAGAGAGATTTCCCTGCTCTGTGGGATGAGAGCATCCTCTGGTGTCTGGAGGTTTTCATTAGTCAAGGATCTTTCAAGTGACAGGGACCCAAATCGAAGGCCACTCCACTCTCCAGAGCCAGGTACCACCGGAAACATCTAATCCTTGGCATGGTAGATTGTTCTAACTATGCTCCCCTATGCATCAATGGCCTCTGCCATCCACCCCGACCCTGACTCTGCACTTGGCCATGTATCTTGCTTCAGACAATTGTACATCTGCAAATATGATGCAAGCAATCTGTTAAGCTCTGCACTTGGGGCTTGAGCACTTGGGATGTAGCCAGCCATCAGCTGGTCCCACCCAAGCCCCATCTGCTTGCAGCCTGGTAAGGGAGCCCAAAGAAGGCCAGCAGGAGATACCTGGCCATGAGAGGCTGAAGAATGAAGAGAGTGCGGGCATTTCAAGCCAGTCAACCCTGGGGTGACCTGTTTCACAGCAGACCCTAACTATGATCCTGGTTTTGTTTCTCACTGGAGGCAGGGGAGAGGGGTTTGCTGGAGGCAGGGAAGCCGTGAGCCTGGACCCATGGTGGCTGGTGCATGGATGGTCATCTTACGGCTCCAGGGATTTGTCACTCTTTATTCCCAACCTCCTAGTAAAAAAGTCCTGGTGGAGGCCTGGAGTCCCTCTGGCTTGGCATCCAGCTCATCATGGTCTATGCTTTAGGGGCCAGGGTTGCAGGATGCTGTGTTTGATATTTGAGTGACCTGGTAACATTTTCACCCCATGAGGTCAGATGGTAAAGCTTTCCAGATAAAGATGAAAAGGTGAGTTAAGAGGAACTTGACAGAAAAAGCAAACACCCACCCCAGGGTTCCTATGCCCCTGATTCACCAGTGAACTGCTTCCTCGGAATTCCTGAGTTGCCCTTCCGCTCGGTAACAGGATGGCAGGGTTTGGACTCTGCTTTATCAGCTACTCAGGAATGAGCCATTCCTCCTGGAGCAGCTTACAACCATGCTTGCCCTCCAAGGCTCTAACCACTTATCACTTCCCTTTCCTCCCACGGTCTTCCTGGCCAGTGTTCCTAGGATGTCCATGAGGAAAGCCTTGCTCTGGAGTCTTGCGTTTCACTTGATGCTGTACACTCACCTCTGACTCAGACCCGAACACTCCTGATAAATACACTCACCGCCTGTCAGAACCTGGGAACATGTCCTCAGCTTTCCTTTTAGAAACTTCATCCACTCCTTCCTCACCCACCCCTATTATCCTGTGTTGAACTGAACACACACACAGGCAAAAGCACAGACATGCAAGCATGCACACTCACAGTAGCATCCACACACCAGCCCACACCAAAATAAACATGCACCGTGTCGGCTAGAGGGAGGGGAGCTTTGGGATACCCGGCTGGTTCCTTAGTTGGCTCCACAGTTGGCCTCCTGGTCTTTGGGAGCCAGCGTTTCCACCTGCTGATTGACAAGTATGCCTCCCTTTTCCAGTAGGCATTGCATCTTATACCTTCACACTGCTTTATCCCTGCTGAGAGGTTGATGCCAATCAGCTTGTCAAGTTCAGAAGCTCCTGTGAAGGAGGTGTAAGTACAGTCACTTCTGTATTCAAGGGTTCCTCAGTCGTGTGTCCAACTAGCCTTGGATCGAAATTTCCATCCATGGTCGTGATCTCGGCTGGCCACAACCTGCAGCATCTTGAAGCAGGACTTCAGTTTCTGGCCAGAGACTGAGGTCGGGTCATGGTGATCAGGGCACCGAATCCTAACCTCTATACTGGTGGTCAGTGACAAGGCCCTGGCCATTTGGCTTTGCAGGAAAAGAATTTCCACAAAGATGGAAGTAGTGAAACAAACAAAGCATTTATTAGAAGAAAAAAGAGTACAGTATGTGTGGCGCTTCTGAACTTGACAAGCTGATAGGCACCAACCTGTCAGCAGGGATAAAGCAGTGTGAAGATGTAAGATGCAATACCTACTGGAAAAGGGAGGCATATTTGTCAATCAGCAAGTAGAAATGTTGATTCCCAAAGACACAGGGGCAGACTTAGAGTTGCCGAGTCACACCCTCATGGTAGTTTGATTTACTTTTCTTCCAAGTTTCCTTTGGCCAATCATTTTTATTGGCCTGGTTTACAGTCCATATCTGGTATATCTCAGGTTCCTCCCCTGTGTGTGCTCATTCATCTATTAGCTAAGCTGGATTCCACCACAGAGGCCTAGGGGTAGCCTGGCCTCACTTCACATCACTCCTCTTTTGACATTCAAGGAGCCCTTCTGTGCATGGGTGGTCGGGGAGGCTTCCTGACTTTAAGAATGAAAATACGTGAGGCTAAGCAGGGCTTAGTCTCCTCTCTCGATTTGCCCTGCTAGCCTCATTTGGGCAAGTGGGTTCTCAGAGGATGGATCTCCAGTGGCTTTACCGGGGGGTGGGGGTGGGGTTGCAGCACATTTACCTCCTGCCTCAGTTGGTGGACTTGTCAGAGACAAAACTCGAGGATGTGGAGGCCAACTATATTGCACTATTTTAATAAAGGGCATGAGCCTCTATGGATTTGGGAGTCCAGGGGTTCTTGGAACCCATATGCCAGGGGTAGTAAGGAGGGCCAATATTACCTACCTCTATTTTTGTGTGCAGAAAACTAATTTCAGGGCAGCAAAGTTGAGTGTCAGGATGTGGCCAACTGCCCTGCTTCTAGGCTTTTCCAAGTCAGTCACCAGGGACCCACCTTCAGCTCAGAGCGCACCCCCTCTCACACTGTCCCTCCATCCTGGGACAGCCCAGGGTCACTCCTGCTGCTGAAGCCGCTTCTTTGTGGCCTCCCCACAAGCACACCCTCCTCTAGCATCCTACATACCTAAACCATCTCTCAGATAAAGCATATATGAATGATCTTCCAAGATGCCGCCTACAAGCCAAATGTACAGTGTTTCCACCCTCCCCAGATGGCTGGAGTTTCCTTATTTCCCCTCAGAGCCTTGGCAGCTGCTGTGGAAGCATCCTATATTATATCATTTTTCCTCTTCACTCTTCTCCTTCAGATTTCTCCATTTTTAGTAAAACATTACTGAAACGGTCGCCAGGAAATCCTGTTTTGAGTGCAGCAGCCTCCCGGCTTCAGAGAAAGGCGGTCAAGTTCATTCTTCATCTTCCCAAGTCTTCCTGCAACCTCCCTCTGGGAAAGGAGATCAAACTGTTTCATCTGCACAGGACTTGGTTTGTTCCAATAAGAAAACAGAGCTTGAAACAATTCTGCAAATATTTATCAAACCCTGACTTTGTTTCCTCTTAGAGAAGAGATTCCATCTTTCTTGGGGCACAAATTTGCATCTCTGAGGAAGATTCTAGCCTCAAGAGGGGTTATAAGGAGAAAAAAATCCTTCTCCATGTTAATTGTGTAAGCTTATTTCAAGTTGAATATTATTAAAGTAGAATTTAATTTTTACGTTAGAAAATCTAATGTTATTGTAATGCTTTGCAGCTTTCCTTCTGTTTTGTCATGCAACATGACACCTTTGGATTCTAGAAGGATGGATGAAATGATTATGAAAGGAAGAGATTAGGAGTCACAAGTGTGAGCCTTATTTGAGCTTGTGATCTGGTAAGTCTTCGACCTTAAGTATAACACTGTCAAAGCATTTAAACAAGGAGACCATTGGATATGGTGGGCTCTAACATCAAGGCAATCCACAGCATTAACCAAAATCTAAGCCAGAGATAACACACCTGAATGTGAAAGATGAAAATCAAGAATAATCAGTGTATATATATATATACATATATATATATATATATATATATATATATATATAACTGAATCATTCTGCTATACACCTGGAACTAACACAACATTTTTAATCAATTATGAAAAATGAAGGGTCACTCTCTCAGTCGTGTCTAATCTTTGCAGCTCCACGGACTGTACCATCAAGCTTCTCTGTTCATGGAACTCTCCAGGCAAGAATACTGGCGTGGGTTCATTCCCTTCTTCAGGGGATCTTTCTGATCCAGGGATCGAAACTGGGTCTCCTGCATTGCAGGCAGATTTTTACCATCTTGGTACTCCAATATATATAAAAAAAGTTAAAAAACAAACAAACAAATAAACAAATTGGGGACTTCTTTGGTTCTCTGCTGGATAAGATACAGTTCTCCAATGCAGGGGATGTGGTTTCAATCCCCTGCATTGGTCAGGGAACTAAGATCTATATGCTTTGTGGCCAAAAAACCAAAACATAAAAAAACAGAAGCAACACTGTAACAAATTCAATAAGGACTTTAAAAAATGGTCCAAATCAAAAAACTCTTTTAAAAAAATCTAAAAAATAATTCATATGTTCTCTAAGCCTGTTTCCTAATCAGTAAGATGCAGCCTAATACATGCTATGACAAAGGTTTATGAGCAGATTCAACAGTGTGTGAGAAAGCATAGCACAGGATGGGCAATGGTCATGTTGTAGGGATTACCGAACTATGCAGGTAAGTCCCTTTCATCAACAAAGAAACGATTTCTGTACTTTTCATATAGTGAAACTGAAAGTTGTTCAATTGTGTCTGACTCTGCGACCCCATGGACTATACAGTCCATGGAATTCTCCAGGCTAGAATACTGGAGTGGGTAGCCTTTCCTTTCTCTAGGAGGTCTTCCCAATCCAGGGATTGAACCCAGGTCTCCTGCATCACAAGCAGATTCTTTTACCTGCTGAGCCACAAGGGAAACCTGTTTACTAAATATTAGTGTATTTCATATTCTTTCTCATAATGGTGAACATATATATTCTTCATCTCCATCAATAGTCTGAAAGGAGTAGCATTCTGGAATCCTTTAGGGACACTTTCAACCAAAAACTGAAACCTCTCAGGGCTGTCAGATCTTTTCAGCTTCTCTTTGTTGCTGGTATTCCACCAACTCTTGTTGAAAGTAAACAAGAAAGTGAAAACTCTTCTTATTTCCTGATAGCCCCAAGACAGTGCTATAGAAGATTCTTTTCCAAGAACCTTCCATTTTCCCATTCTTGAGACATTCCTTTGGAATGTGCAGGAGTCATTTGCCCTTCCCAGCTGTTTTTTCTGTTGGTTTTGCTTGATTTCTCCTACCTCCAATTTGGTGTTTGTTGTTTTTCTTGGTCCTTCTTCAGAACGCGTGCATACATGCTAAGTCACTTCAGTCATGTCCAACTCTGCCATCTCATGGATTGTAGCCCATTAGACTCCTCTGTCCATGGGATTCTCCAAGCAAGAATATTGGAGTGGGTAGGCATTCTTTTTTCCAGGGATCTTCCTGACTCGGGGATCAAACCCAGGTCTCCTGCATTGCAGGCAGATTCTTTACCACTGAGTTACCAGGGCAGCCCAAAAGTTCCAGCCAAATACAAGTTCATGCTTTTATTTACTGATTTTTGTGCTTCTTAACATACAGAGGGATTTTTACAACTTTGAAGTTCAAATATCATCAATTTCTGGCTTTTCTTCAAGACACAGAATCATCATTTTTCTCTTTGCCTTTATTTGGTTGCTTATCTTCAGAAGTCACAGTTTTTTATCTTTGATCTTATCAAATCATCCTCTTTTCTAGACAAACAAAAACAAACAAGCAAATATTCAACTGGCTGAAAAGCAAGGACCAAGTCTGGCTGCTGACTCAACGTTAAGCTTAGCCCCAGTCTGGAGAGCTGGCCTGGTGGAATCTAGGGAACTAAAGGCAAAATCCTCCCCACCCCTCCAATTCTTTGCCCCTCCTCTGCCTTCCTGGTGCTTCCTGCAGGACAAGAGAAGGTGAACCTAGCCACCTGCAAGGGGGCATTTCCACATACACATATACCTGCCTGGCTTTCCCTCTCCCCTGGATGAGCTCTGGGGCCCAGACTTGATTTTCAAACTTCAGATCCTTACAAAACTTGAAACCAAAAGATAAAATCCTATGGAGGTTGCACCTGCCCAGAAGGCCACCACCAATTGTCTCAACAGCTGGAGGACAGATAAACTGTATTTCAAGACATTGAGATAAAGCTTGGGAAATTCAGGTGTGATTTTCAGAACACAAGTTGTGCTGAGTTTGAAATCAGATTGATGCTAAACCTTGTTTGTGGACCAGCCATTGGCATATTGGAGCCCAATTTACAGACACGCATGGTGGCTGCATGAAAACTTCAGCTTCTCGGAAGTTCAATAAATTGTGAGACTATTTTCAGAATAGAAAGACCCTTATCTTCACCTCCGGAGCAATGAGTAACACGAACGCTGTCCCCTGGGAGCTCCAATCCTGAAGCAAGCTGGCAGCCAAATGAGAAGGGGCACCGACAATAACAGCGAAATGTCACCCTGCCATTCACATCGGGATGCATTGTATTTGCTTTACTCCTCTCTATAGAAAATAGTCCTCCTGCATCCCTGGAGTTTTGTCTGTTTCCAAAATCTGCCTGGACAGTTTCTGAGCTCATCTCCACTCCTGGATCTGGCCACCCTTCCTTGTTCTCACTGAGACAAGCTTCCACCGCCAATTACAAGTTTGCTCCCCGTACCCTACTTGCAAGTCTACTCATATGAAGGTGAGTTTGTACGTGAGGCCACACTGTCAGGAGACATCTTTGGTCCTTCTGAGCAGAACCGGTATGTCCGGGCCCTTCTGCTGCCTCTGCGTCACGTGACACTCCCACACCTGCATGCAGCTCACCTGACCCAGGTGCTCACACAGGCACCCTTGTGGTTGTTCATGGTTATGCAGTCAGTTACTCTCACACTCAGCCACTTGTTCGCAACCTGCGGTTTGGGGTGGGTTCAGGTAGGAAGTCCTCACCTGGAATCCCTCAAGGGGTTACTATCAGACACCTATTGGAGCTTCTATCTCCACCCAGACTACATGTTCCAAGTGACTGGCTTGGCTGGCAGGTGATGCCAACTGTTGGTAGGGAGCTCAGCTGAAGCTGTGGATCAGGGTGTTCACATAGCCAGCTTGTCACAGTGTGGGGGCCGGCTTCACCTGGGGACATCCCCAGAGGAATGTCCACAAAGTGAGAGTTCTGTGAGGCCAAAGCCAAGTGGCAAGGTGTCCTCTTCTCTGTCCTTGGAGTCCACTCAGCATCACATACTGCGTCAGTGATTTGCTGAGCGGAGGGGATGGGGACCCACCTCTTGCTGAAGGGACATCTGACAATTTGCAGCATCTTCAACCTAGCAGAGCACCTGAGCTTTTCTCCAACCTGTGAGGACTGAGGAAGTCAACCTGAGTTGACCAGGAGTGGTCCCTGTTATCGGGGAACAAGTGGCTTGAGACCTAGTCTTCTAACAGGCTGTGTGATTTGGAACAGCGATTTAACCTTTCTGACCTCCAGTTTCCTCACCTGTAAAAGTGGGGACAGTGCCCACTGAGCACTGGGATTAGCTGAGGAGATGCAAACGGATCCTGCGTCCACAAGCGCACTGACAAGTCAGCCGCAAGGGGCATCCACAGAGCAGTGCCCTGGGGAAGACCACAGTTCTGCCGCGTCCGATCTCCTCTCCTCACAGGTTCTGGAGCTGGGGCCTCGGGACCAGGGAGTTAGAAGGAAAACATCTTCTTTCTTTCTCTTTTATTTTCTTCTCTCAAATATGCTAACTCCTCTCGTTTCAAGGTGACCAGCTCAGAAACCCATCTATCACCCTGGGACACTCCAGGACACCCCTCTCTTGGTCTTTTCTCGTACCTTCCAAACTAGATTCCTACTTCGGCTGGTCCAAAGGGAACTAAGTCTTACTCGGGCTCTCCCTGGCTTCCTGGTTCTCCAGCCCCTGGTACACAGGTGGCACAGGGTAGGGGGGCATGCTGTGAGCACTGGATCCCAGTAAGGGCATGTTTTGGGGGGAGGATGAGAGACGTTGTCCACGCGATGGAGGGAAGAGGCATCAGGAATGGTGAGTGGCACAGGGTGACCCTGGAGAAGGACCTGGGCTCCATCCAAGTCTGCAAACAGGTGCAGTGACCATGAACCTGAGACCCAAATAATCACCTTGGATGCAGCAGGAAGGTGGGCCCTCACTTGGGAACTTCTGCTCCACAGAGCCCAGGTGACAGGCAGGCCACCACCATCCAGCTCGGAGGACCAGGATCTTTGATCCCCCCAAGAGGATAGACCCTTTTCTCTGTTGTTACTCAGGGAACTGAAGGCTTGGCCAGGCTCTGGGGGACAGTGAGCTCTTGAACAGCTGTCAAGAAGGTGTCATGGCCACAGCTCCACCCTGCACTCTGACCACATCCCAAAAGGCACAAGGGGGCTGCTCCAGCCACGGTGACCTCCCTCCTCTGAACAATTGTCTTGCTTTTATTGAGTTGTTTTCCCTCAACACAGCCCTTAAAATAGCAGCATGGCTGCTCTGAAAGGCACTTGGTTTGGCCGGCCTGGAATTTCCTGGAACCGCCCGCCGTGGGCACTCAGCACACAGGGCCCTTCCAGCCACCCACCCACCCAGGCACTGCCCAGCCCTGGCCCTTCCTGCTTCCCGCCAGCCCCACACTCTGCCCTGGGCAGAGGGTTTGGTGGTGAGTGTACCCAGGAGCATCAGCACCACTCCTTGCCCTGACCCCAGGGTGGAACACAACAGGAAGGTCCTTTGGGGGCTCCCTCGCAGGTGGGTAGGGGCACATGGGTGGGGGCCAGAGCTGAGCCTGGGCATCTGAGGTCACAGGGTCAGCAACACTTTCTCCATTTGTGGAATTTTTTTTTCTTTCATTGCACTTTCTTACTTTTAGGATATGAGTCAGAAATTGTCTCAAAGTACTGCTTTTCCAGAGATCGTTGGTCTTGGACTAAATGTGTGGTAATAGCTCCCAGTGTTTCTCAGGGCCCCAACTCACTAGGCTGGGAAGCTCACCCTTCCAGGGCTTCATCTCATCCACACCTGGAGAAACCAGGTCAGCTGAAGCAGAACAACCAGAGCAATAGAAATCAGATGGACAAGCAGACAGATGCAGAGTCTACAGAGGGACAAGTCTTTGTGCCAAGCGGTCCTTAACCTATGACTAGAAACCTGGTACTCGAACAGCCTGACCACAGCATCTGTTCCCTGCCTTGAACACATGCCAGGAAGGTCCAGGAATTATCAGCGGTCCCGTGGGCCCTATGCGTGTTGACATTAGACTCAGGTAAGGGCTTCCCTATTGGCTCAGATGGTAAAGAGTCTGCCTAGAATGTGGGATATCTGGGTTCAGTCCCTGGGTTTGGAAGATTCTTTGGAGAAAGGAACGGCTACCTACTCCAGTACTCTGGCCTGGAGTATTCCATGAACAGAGGAACCTGGCAGGCTACAGTCCAAGGGTTACAAACAGTTGGACATGACTGAGTGACTTTCACTGAGTTTAACAAGATACCATCTCCTTTCACCCCCACATCAAGACACCATAGTATAGCTGATTTGGGGGGACTGCATCCTCTTATTCCATCCTCCATCTTTTTGGATGCATCCAGTGAAGGTGGTTTTCACTGCAGAAATAGTTTGGGGTCCCTCTGACTAGCCCTAGGTGTATGACTGATGCCCTGTCCTCACAGTGTGGGGGACACTGGCTGGCTGTCCCCACATTTGGGCTCTAATGAGTCTCCCTCAGGGCCCTACCATGGGAGGAAAGGACCCCAGGTGGAGGAAGGGGTGCTCAATACTCTCAGCTCTCAGGGACCTCAGCCTGTGGACCGGTCCTTACTAGCTGTGTGACCTTGGGAAAGTCACTTACCCTCGCCAACATTAACTGGCCTCATTTGCAGAACAGTTGTTAAGAACCACAGTTGAAACCATGAACCTTCAGAAACGAAATCACGCTGTGGAAATGTCAGTTGTCGTTATGCATGGTCGAGTTTTTATGAGCTGCTAAAGGGAGATTTGGCTGAACACCCCTTCCTCCTTCCCAGCCATCTCAAGGAGGCAGGTCAAGTGTCTGCTCTAGGAGGAACCACCCTCGTCAGTCAACTGGGCTAAAATTTTTCAAACACTTCTGGCTCATTTAGTTGAGTGCTTAACTTAGCAGATCAGACTGAGCCTGGAAGAGATGTCCCTGCACACCCTCAGAAATCGTGTGTTACAGCCACACGACAGGGTGGGAGGGGGGCAAAGGGGAGCCTGGCTTCTGAGACCACAGCAATGATTGTGTCCACACTTGCAGGATTGGAGGACATGAAAGGAATCTATTTTTTTCCCCCTCTGTAGATCACAACCCAGTCTCCTGGGCAGCACCAGGGCCCATCCAAACCTTGAATCTGGTTGCGTCCAGATTCAGCAGCTGTCAGTAGCACAGACCCAACCCCAAGACTATTCCACTCAGGGGGCTTTGGAGGAGCAGGATGGTTGGGTCCTTCAGCAGAGTCCAGGAGAGAAAGCTGGAAAACAACCTCAGGACCTCAGAGGTGTTTGCTGGAGGTGGGTGCAGGTTAGTGTGTGTGTGGTGAGCCAGCGCCACATGGCCATGCAGGGGGACCGGATGGCCACCTCTGTCCATCCTGACCCAGGAGGAAGGATGCTCCAGCCTCCTGCCCCTGGAGGTCAGCCCACAGCCACGTCCCCCTAGCACTGGTGCCTGTGCTGGTCCAGCCACTGAGGGTTTCTCCTGAGAGGTGCAGGAGCCTTCCAACTTTCTCTCTCTCTCCCAGGGTGCCCTGTGCACCCAGGACTGAGGCAGGTTTTGTTTTGTTTTGTTTTTCAGGGCTTTAAGGAGACTTGGGAAGCTTTTCTGCAGAATTTTTCGAACTGGGAATTGGAATTCGATTTCTATTCTTTCTTAGAGAATTTCTGGAAGCCTCTGTGAGGCCCACATCCTGAATGAGTGAGTTGTCATGTCTGGGGGCTCTGGGTCGTCCTCTGGCTGCAGATGGTCCTTGAGAATCAGGCAGTTCCCCAAGTGCCACAACAGTGAAAACCAGGGCACAGGGCCCTGCCTCAGGTCGCTTCTTCCCTCTGGAATCCCCAGCTGTCCAGCGTCTGCTTCTTTATATGTGTAGAATCTCTAAGTTGTTCTTTTCTCTCACTGTTGTGAGGAAAATGTAGGAAGAAGAAATAAGGATTAGATATTTGGTGGCTTGAAAGTAGATTTTAATAGTCACTGGAGTGAGTCATGTGGACCATTCCTGCTGAGTCGGAAGAAGCAGTTGTCAGGAATAGGGCTGAAGAGGAGAAAGCTCAGTTCTTCATCTAATAAACATGAAGTTTATCCTCAGGGACAGTGATGGAAAAGGAAGGATGATCCTAAGCAGGAAAAATGTCTGGATTTGCACTTCAGAAAGGCCCCTTTCATGATTGTTGGTGAGGACGGTGAGGAGGCTGCTACAGCATGAGGGGCACTGTGAGGCAAGGAGACAGGGGACCTCCGAGGTGTTCCGTGTTGGGATACAGCCTCGTTTGGCTGTGGCTGGACCACAGGAGCAGAGGAGAAGAGCGAGTACGTCCCAGGCCTCTGGGTTAGGATGCTGTACAGGGTATGTGTGGTTCAGCCAAGGGGCACCAGAGTCTTTATCGTGGGCTCTGCTTGTTCAGGAATCTGGGCCAAGCTTCCAACTCGACTTCATGGGAGGTGTGATCTCAGGGCAGCGGGAGTAAATGTGGAGGGAGGCAGAGGAGGAAGGCAGAGACCACGCGGGATGAGCAGAGACGATCTTGGCTCCTGGCTGTAGGACCCCTGTGGTGACTTCTGGTCCAGCCAGCGGGGACAACTGGTCTCATGGCCTTTAAGGGCAGGAAGGGGGAAACTGGTTTTGTGGCCTTTTCTATCTCCTTCTCTTGCTGAGACGTTAGCTTCTCCACCACGCTGGGCTATGTTACTTGATGCCTCCAGGCATATCCGAGTCCAGACATGGAGTCTGGACCGGGTCCACAGGGAGTCTGAGTGGGCTGAGCTCGTGTGGGACTTGCAATTCTTCTGTGGTGGGTGCAGCAGGGGCCCTGCAGGAACCCAGCCCAGGGGAGCCCAAGAGAAGCTCCAGTTTGGGGAGATGACACAGGAGATATGGCTAGATTGGAGGGGTGTTGATTTCTCCTCTGAGCAAGGAATCGAGGATGAGGGTAGAGGAGGCAGGTGAGAGCCTCCAGCCCCCAAATCCACCTCAAACAAGCAGCTTGATGACCAGGACAGCTAGCTGTGTTCTGAGTGACCCAGTGCTCCAGGAGCCCACCCTCAGACCTGGAGCTCCGGGTCATGGGCTGCTAGGAGAGGTGGTCCTGTGTGCATGGAGGACTCAGAATGCAGGGCTGAGGGGATGGGCTATAACTCAGTGAAGAGGGAAGGAGCAATGCACGGACAAGTTCAAGGTCCACGAAGTCGGCAGGCACTGACCTTCAAGGTGGGTGGGACTTGGTGGACAGAATGGAAAAAGGTGATCAGCAATGAACCCTCTTCAAAAAAACAAGAACAATATGATGTCCTTTATACATGGAATTCCTTAAAAAGGGTGTACAAATGAACTTGTTTACAAAACAGAAGTAGACTCACAGATGTAGAAAACGAACTTATGGTTATCAGGGGAGAACACAAGGGGAGGAGAAGGAGGGATAAGTTGGGAGATTGGGATTGACGTATACACATCATATTTCTAAAATAAATAACTAATGAAGACCTACCATGTAGCACAGGGAACTCTACTCAGAACTCTGCAGTGGTCTATATGGGAAAAGAATCTTTTAAAAAAGGAGTGGATATATGTATATGTATAACTTACTTACTTTGCTGTACACCTGAAATTACGCAACATTGCATATCAACTATACTTCAGTGAATTTTTTTTTTTTAATAAAGAATAAGAGTGCAAGACTGTGGGGCTCAGGGCTGAGGGCAGGTGGTCCACAGGCAAAGACTTCTGAAAGGTCGAGGAGGTACATGAGATGGAAAGAGTCTCTTGGGGTCTGGCACATTGAAGAAGTTCTGTAACCTTTATCAGCATAATCAATTCTAGGAATAAATTTGGTATCTTCAAGCTAAGGCTTTCCATCAGTAACCAAAAACATGAAACAAAGGCTGCAAGTGAAGCCGCAGCTTCAAGCCACATTTTAAGGAATCTCGCTTCCCTGCCTCCATTTCAGGCTTTTTTCTAGTTTAATAAAGAAGGAGGAATGATCTTGAGACAGAAAAATCTCTCAGCCTTGCAGTAAAGCAAAGAACGCAGTGCGATCCTTTGAACTTAGTGTCTCGGACAGGGTAAGGGGATTTCAAGCAAGGCTTTGTTTTTCAGAAAGGGAACCAAGAAAAGCAAAGGAGGACAAGCCCCGTAAACATTCTCTGAAACCCATCCACTCTTTGGAGCCTTCTCCACAAATAAGTTCATCTGTTTCTGGAAATGTATTTTGTCATCCTTATAGGCGTCCAAAAAAAGGAAGCCATGCTAAGGCTGAGACAAAATTCTTCACCCTTTTACACATTTAGACCTAAGAAAAAATAATGATAATTTCTCTAAATTTCTCAGCAGAACCTGTTGGCATTTTGTATTGGTTTTGGTCAGTTGGTAAAAGAATTATCATTTTATTTTCCCATTTCTCATCACTCCCTATTAAGTGTGCAAGTGTCTCTCTCTAATTGGACCTCTAGGCGGTCTGATTTTCTCACCAGGAATCCAGTCAAGATTCCATTCCTATACTTAGTTGCTGCCAACTGCTTTCTGATTTTTTTCCCCTAACTGCTAGCTGTTGTCTGACGGGTCTTTACTTCCCCAAGCATCTACTTTGAGAAAGAAGACTCTCCCAGAGGGACATCTGCCTCGTGGGAAGAGTCTGGCAGCTCTCCAGGAGGAAGAAAATGAATAATGAGTCCATGGCTTTGCCAACATTCTGTTAGAGGTCCAGAGGAATGATAAAAATTCCTTTGGAGGAAGAGGCGGCAGGATGCTGTTAAGTGATGGATCCCACATGAGGGGTGAGAAAAGCATGGTCTAAAATCAGCCTTAGAAGGTTTTCCTAGACCTAATCAAACTCATAAGCTTTTGCACAGCAAAGGAAACCTATAGAATGGAAGAAAACATTTGTGAATGATGCAGCAAACAAGGGCTTAATATTCAAAATATACAAACAGTTCATACAATTTGATGCCAGAACCCAAACAACTCAATTTAAAAAGGGGGGCAAAAGACATAAAAAGACATTTCTCCAAAATGACATACAGGTGGCCAATAGGCACACAAAAAGAAGCTCAGCACTGCTAATTATTAGCAAAATGCCAATCAAAACTACAGTGAAGTACCACTTCATGCTGGGCAGCATGGCCACCATTTAAAAGTCTATAAATAACAAATGCTGGGGAAGGTATAGAGAAAAGGAAACCTTCCTACACTGTTGGTGGGAATGTAAGTTGGTGTAGCTACTGTGGAAAACAACAAGGAGGTTCCTCTGAAAACTAAAAACAGAATATGCATATATCCATATGCTCTAGCAATCCCACTCCTGGGCACATATCCAAAGAAAAATCATAATTCAAAAAGACACAACCTCCCCTATGTTCATAGCAACACTATTCACAATAGCCAAGACATGGCAACAAACTAAATGTCCATCAGCAGATGAATGGATAAAGAAGGCATGGCACATATGTACAGTGGAATACTACTCAGTCAGTAAAAATAAAATAATGCCATTTGCAGCAACATGGATGGACCTAGAGATTATCACACGAAGTGAAGGAAGTCAGAGAGAGACAAAGACCATATGAGACCACTGACATGTGGCATCTAAAATACAACACAAATGAATCTATTTATGAAACAGATCGGGGACATAGAATAGACTGGTGGTTGCCCAGGGGAGGGCCGAAACAGGTTGGATAGGGAGCACGGGATTAGCACATGGAAACAGTTATAGGTATATGATGGATGCATAACAGCCTACTATAGAGCACAGGGAACTATATTCAATATCCTGTGATAAACCACAGTGGTAAAGAATATGAAAATATATAACTGAGTCACTTTGCTGTATAGTAGTAATTAACACAACATTGTAACTCAAATATACTTCCAATAAAAAATAAGTTTAAAAATTAAAATTGAAAAAAAGAGGATGGTCCTAGAGGTGCTGAGTCTCATTTAAGGATTGGAACTTGATGGAAGCAATCTATATCTCAAATACTGCCTCACAGTACCCTCCTCTCCCCCACCTTATCCACTCCTGTCCTTTCTTCACCTGCACATCCTGCCTTTTAGGATTCGGGGTCTGGGCAGACTGAGGATAAAGTAAAGTGAACCAGGAAAGTAAACAAATTAAGGAAAGTAAACAAATTAAGCCTTTATGGCATTTCTTAATATCTTGCTCTTCATTTTCTGTGATTTATTTAACTTAAACTAACGAGACTAGACTGAGTTGTCAAGATATCTCTATCTGGTGTGATTAAACCCTAGAAGGAAAAACATGAAAGCTTAACCAAGTGGCTCCAGCTTGTAGTCCCGGGACACAGGAGGTGACTGACTGAACAGGGTTCTTGGCACAATTCCCTCCTCTTCTTCTTGATACCAGTGCTACCATGGAAATGACAGAAGCCTACGTGGATAAGCCCTCCCTGGGGCATTTTCATTTCAAAAAGGAACCACAACTGTAAAGCTAAGGAAAAAGCGCTTTAATAGAGGAATCAAGCCAGCCAGTGATTTAGTAAAATTACAGGGGTGGTCCCCGGGGACCTCAACCCTGAGGGCTTCTCCCGTACAAACTGGTCAGATCTGTGCATGAGTAGAAACTGTAAGATGTGGGAAGTTGTCCTGGTCCCTCTGATGCAGGTTCAACTGTCACACCCATGAAGGAAAACACGGCCACCTGGAAATCGCGCCATCTGAATACTAGTTTTGCTCTGGCCCCTTACTGTGCTGTTGAGGGTATAAATCCCATTCTCACCCTTATTTTCCTTGTTGGTAAAATAGAAATAATATATGGATGCAGCTTGAAAATCAAAGAGCATGGTGACGTTATCATTCTCGCTAGTATCACTGAAGTCTCAAACTTCAGGAAATTGCAGCAAAAAAAAAAAAAGGGAAATTGTTCTTAACTTCATTGCCCCAAAGCCACCAAATTTTCCCCAAATTTACCCTATCTGAAAAAAAAAGAAAATTGATTGAATAAGTGTCAGATACTATTTTAGCCCTTTAGAGTTGCTGACTTGTGCTTAATAATCTCCAGAAAGGCTGATGTATGTGGATATTTAGAGACATGGGGGAACATTTGGAGAACATTTTCTTCTTTTTTTTTTTCAATTCCCACTATTGTTCAGTGAGATAAAACAATGACAAGTCCATTAGCTAATCATCACCTGATAAGAGGCATCGCACAGTTTATGAAAGGAAAAAAACACCAGCAAACACATCCAAGGTAACAGAGGCTGATCACAGTATCTACAGAAGGTTTCCGTTTACAATTTCCATTGCAGATGGTTGGCAATGCCATGAAAACCAATCAAGCAGGCTGCTTGGCACCTAGAAGGTATGATTGGGGCTTTCAACGTTCATGTTCTATAAACACTTTCATGAAAGTTTCATTTGAGTTCCAGGAGGCACAGCGTAATGCACAGGGTGAGTAACTTATGGCGTCCAGCCAGGGAATGAATTCCTCCCTTCAACAGAGGAAAAGCAAGGAGCTTGCCATGCTTATCACATGCCTGTCTGTCCAGCATCTCATCTGCTCTGTAGGGAGGAGCAGGTAATAACCTGCAGCTGAGACCTGGGTTCGAGCCCTAGATTGGGAAGATCCCCTGGAGGAGGGCATGACAACCCACCCCAGGTTTCTTGCCTGGGAGAATCCCACGGTCAAAGGAGCCTGGTGGGCTACAATCTATAAGACTGCAGAGTCGGACACAACTGAAGCGACTTCGCACAGGCATGGACACAGCACACTCCACAAGAGGTGTTTACAGTAAGTGTGGCAGCTCCTCTTCCCACCTTCATGTGACCTGAGGATTGTCAGCATCTCTGCAAGCTGCCTACTTGGCAATGTTGAGAAGTGAGTTACTGAAGAAAGCGACACGCTCCCATTTGTTCTGTACATGAGCATAGAAGCACTGTTAGAGCATGAAAGCTTTTTTCTATGGATTAACCAGTATTTTTGCCTGGGAAATCCCAAGGACAGATGAGCCTGGCAGGCTACAATCCATGGGGTCGCAAGAGTCAGACCCGACTTAGCAGCTTAACCACCATCAGCACTGGGAACCAGACATCATCAAAAATAGAGAAATGAATAAAAAAACTTGCAAGGCCATAGTTAGTTACATAAATTGTTTGTCAAGAATTATAATTGGATCTGGCAGGATATAAGGAGGCTTATTAATTAAATATCAGTTGGGTCCAAAATGGTTGCACGGTTACAAGGGGCGACCTTGAGACCATCAGGTTGCAGCTGGCGGATGTTGTTTCCAATATGGCTGGTGGCAGCCTTGGTTTTGATGCAGTGCAGAGAAGTTCAAGTTTCCTGGGGTGCAGGCACTCTGAGACTGGGTCCTTATCAGCCCCTCTGGCTCCATTTTCAGACTCCTGAGCTGTGATCACACTAATTTCAGCTTGTCAGCAGGCCAATAGTTCCTTTGAGAGGAGACCCCTAAAGATCTTCTGTGGGGATGGGGGGGAGGGATGCAGGGAAAGCCAGGCAGCAAGATGCATCACTGAGCTTGAGAGGGTACCACCATGTGCATTGTTCCTATGAGAAAGGCAGGCAGAGTGTGTGGAACACGCTTTAAGGTGACTCTCTTCCCAGTGGTGAGTATTCTGGATCTTTCTCAGCACCCATTGATCAAGGCTGCCTCCCAGGGTATTGAGTTTTCAGCACTTCTGATTGGCCTTGGACCCAGGCCCCGCATCTCCTGCAACCAACAAAATTTTTAAAAAGCCCTCAGGCAGAGGTGTTCCGGTAGCCCTGAAAATGGAAGGTGTACGGGCCAGGGGCTGATTGTCTCCTACACTGGCCACTCGGAGCCTTCACATCCTCACGGCTCCCTCTGTATGTGTGTCAGGGGGAGTGGGGATCAGTTTTCTGGGTGTGTTGTGTGAATTAAATTAGAGGGGGTGTGTGTCCATCAGAATGTTTAGCCGCAGACATGAAATCGCTCCAACCAGTGTCCACAGGCAGAACTCAGGGAAGGTCCGGGCAGGGACCGAGGATGCCTTGAAGGCACAGAGACAGAAATGAATGAATGTCCTGTCCCAGGAATGTCCCTGGTGGTGGCCCCTCCTGCCCCAAGTGGTCTCTCCTTCCCCAGGTGGTCCCATGTGTGTTCCCCCATTGAGGACTGCAGCCCCATAGGGAGTCCGTCTCCCAGCAGGAGTCCCCTTGGGACAAATCCAGGAGAGGCCCCAGGCCTGGTGCTGGTAACTCCACTGCAGCTGGTGGGTGCTGGCAGTTTCCTTTCTCATCCTAAGCCCTTTCTCCTTCCTTAGCTCACTTCTCTCCCCCAAGCTGCTCCCAGCTCCCACCCAGGCAATGCAGGGCCTGGAGTTTCTGTGCTTGGCAGGGCCTCCCTTCAGGCTCCTTGGCCCAGTTCCCCTGCAGGCCTGAGCCAGGCCCCCTCAGCTGGCCCGACATGGCCACAGGAGAATTGAGGTGAGCCTGGCACTGCCCTGGGCCAGCTCAGTGGCAATGCCCAGTGGTCCCTCCCATCAAAAGCCTCCAGGGGCCTCCCTGCTGGATGCCCACAAGGATGTCCTGGGAGTAGGCAGCTGCAATAGCTCTGAGTGCTCCTGCTTCCACTTGAGCCACCCTCCTTCTCCTCCGGGCAAGGCCAGGCACCCGGGCAAGAAGTTCTCACCTGGCAAGACCGGCCCTCAGCCCTGCTGTCCCACAAAGCAGGTCGAGGATGTTGGAAGCCAAAGTTCAAGAACTGATCACTTGTGATTTACACACAAGACTCTCATTATAGTTTCCTGCCTTTCTTTTTCTTCTTTTGCCTCAACTCTTGCAGAATCATAGTTCCCTGACCAGGGACTGAACTTGGACCCTCGGCAGTGAAAGAGTCAAGTCCTAACCACTGGATCACTAGGGAATTCCCTAGAATAGGTATTTTTCAAGGAATTTGTTATTTTTGTTAAGTCACTAAGTCATGTCTCTCTCTCCTGAGACTCCATGAACTCAATAGTTTGAGAGGAGACCTCTAAGGAGGTTCAGTGTGGGTGTGGGGATGGGATGCAGGTTTCTCTGTCAGTGGGATTTCCTAGAATCCTGGCGTGGGTTGCCATTTCCTTCTGGAGGGGATCTTCCCAACCCAGGGATTGAACCTGTGTCTCCAGCATTGCAGGCAGATTCTTTATCACTGAGCCACTTGGGAAGCCCTTTTTAAGGAACAGTTTTACATAAAAGCCATGACAAGAATTGGGAAATTGGGGCAGACATATATATACTATTGAGACTGTGTGTAAAATAGATAACTAATAAGAACCGACTGTATAGCACAGGGAACTCTCTACTCAGTGCTCTGTGGTGACGTAAATGGGAAGGGAATCCAAACATGAGGGAATATATGTACACGTATAGCTGATTCACTTTGCTGCACAGAAGAAACTAACAGCAGTGTAAAGCAGCAATATGCCAATAAAAATTTAAAGAAAAGAACCATGACATTCCTCTCCAAATTGTGTAACTCTTTTATTTATTATATGTATATTTTATTTTACTTATTTTTTAATTGAAGGATAATTGCTTTACAATATTTTGTGGTTTTCTGTCAAACATCACCAAGAATCAGCCATAGGTGCACCCATGTCCCCTCCCTCCTGAACCTCCTTCCCACCTCCCTCCCCATCCCACCCCTCTAGATTGTCACAGAGCCCTTGTTTGAGTTCCCTGAGTCATACAGTAGATTCCCATTGGCCATCTATTTCACATATGGTAGTGTAAGTTTCCACCTTACTCTTTCAATACATCTCACCCTCTCCCTCCCCCTGTGTCCATAGGTCTGTTCTCTATGTCTGTTTCTCCAGTACTGCCCTGAAAATAAATTCATCAGGACCATCTTTTTAGATTCCATTCATATGTGTCAACCATAAAAAGGAACACATTTGGGTCAGTTCTAAAGAAGTGGACGGATCTAGAGCGTATTATACAGGGTGAAAAGGGGGAAAGGGACGGGAAGTTGGTCAGTCGTGTCCAACTCGTCGCGACCCCATGGACCGCAGCCCACCAGGCTCCTCTGTCCATGGGATTTTCCAGGCAAGAGTACTGGAGTGGGGTGCCATCGCCTTCTCCAGAGTGAAGTGAGTCAAAAAGAGAAAGATAAATATTGTATACTGATGCATATATATGTGTAATTCTTTTATTTTCTCTCCATTGTTCTCTTAACATCCTTCCAGGAATCATTCATTTTTTCACCATTTATATAAGTCATTCAGTCATTGTTTTACTTTTATGCTCATCTTGTTCCCAAGGAACAGATTCCCTTTGGGAAGCAAGAGACCCATGGCTTAATCCACCCCCTTCTAAGTCCACTAAGGGAACCAACATCTTAACCTTTTCACTGTTCCATCTCTTTTCTTTTTGCCAAACTGTCTATCCATAACCAGCTCCATTCTGGTCCACTGGGATGATTCGTGCTACATTTTGGAGGGAAAAACTTACTAAAAAACCATTTTTTTTAATGGACAAAATTATCTAAAATTACCTAAATGCCTAAATTACCTAAAAAGATATCTAAATAGCTAATAATGGTACTCAACATCATTAGTCATCAGGAAAATGTACATCACAGCCACAGTGAAATACAGCTACACGTCAAAGTGGCCTAAAAATAAATACCCAGTGCATGTCAGGATATGCAACTGTAATCTGTACATGCTGGAAGCTTGTTTGGGAGTCTTTCCAAAAGCTGAACTGTGTCTACTCTACTATCCAGACATTCTTTAGAGAAGTGCTTATGTTACCAAAAACATGGACAAGGATAATGCTGACAACAGCATTATTAATTAGATTCAAATCATTATAGATGACAAAATATATTATAGCATTCACCAACGGAGCATACAAGCACACAACGCAACACAAAATAAACAAAACAGAAACCAGTTGGGTGAATCTCACAGCCATGACCTTGAGCCGAAGGGCACACGCTGTGATCCTGTCTGTGCGAAGTTCAAGGACAGACCAGAGGTTCCGCCTGACCGGAGGGGCAGGAGAACCTGGGGCTGCTGATGCCCTGCCTTTCCATCTGGGCAGTGGTTGTGTGGCTCTGGACACACACATGGCACACGCAAGTAAAGTCAGTGTGGTTGGCCGCGTG
This sequence comes from Oryx dammah, assembly GCF_014754425.2. Taxonomy (NCBI): domain Eukaryota; kingdom Metazoa; phylum Chordata; class Mammalia; order Artiodactyla; family Bovidae; genus Oryx; species Oryx dammah. The sequence goes on from NW_024070194.1 coordinate 41,822,675, forward strand.
TATTTTAAGCCTCGGTTAAAAAGAGAGGGGGCTTCCCAGGTGGCTCAATATTAAAGAATCTTCCTGCCGATACAGGAGATGCGGGAGGCCCGGGTTTGATCCCTAGATAGGGAAGATCCTCTGGAAGAGGAAACGGCAACCCCGCTCCAGTATTCTTGACTGGAAAAATCCATGGACAGAGGAGCCTGGAGGGCTGCCGTCCATGGGGTCACAACAGAGCACACATGCAAACAAGAGAGACACTTGAAGCATGTCCGCTGAATATATTGTACAGAACTTGTGTGGATCCCGTTTTGAATAAAATAGCTGAAAAAAGGCATCCGTGACACAGGCCAGACATGGTGCTCCTGACAGTACCACCTGATGTTGGGTAGTGATGGTGTGCATATACTGATGGCATCACAAGATGTGTTCTCATGTCCTTCTCTGCTGGAATTCATGCTGCAACTGAAATGATGGGATATTTGGACTTTGCTTCACCATACACTTTCTTGGTGGCTCAGACAGTAAAGAATCTGCCTGCAATGCAGGAGACCCAAGTTCCTCCCCTGGATGGGGAAGATCCCCTGGAGAAAGAAAAGGCAACTCACTCCAGTATTCTGGCCTGGAGAATCCCATGGACAGAGGAGCCTGGTGAGCTACAGTCCATGGTATTGCAAAGAGTCAGACATGACGGAGCAATGAACACTTTCACTTTTCACCATAATGCAGTAGGGTCTGGAAATATTGAGCCCTATACCAAGGTGTTAAACTTTGTACCAGAGTCATAGATGTGGAGACCTGTACCAAGGTCATTTCCAAAACTGACTAAGCCCTATAGCAACTGTTACCATGAGCCCCCCTCATCTAAACAGACCAGCTCCCTGACCCCATATTAGGTAAAAATACTCACCCTACAGCACTCTAGCCAGTCATCTAATGCCACCCTTCCAGCAGGAATTTTCTTAATCTTGAGGCTACTAACCCATGAAAGGGATCGACTCTCCCTTGAGCACACCTGCTGATCTAACAGGGTCTCCTAAACTCTATTCTCCTCTCATTCTGCAGAGTCTGGATATTCTTTTCCAACCTAAGTGCAGACCACAATAAGAAGGAGGGCTGGGGGTCACACAGAGGGTGCAACTTGGGGCCACATTAATAATGGGTATGGATTCATTGTGCTATATGCTCTTTACTTATGTGTTTGGAGGGAAAAATCCATAGATCTTTTTTTTTTTTAATGTGGTTTTGGGGAGGGCCCAAGGGGGAAAATAAAAATGTTAAAATACAATTTGACTTTGAAACAAAAGGCTGGGGTTGCTTCGCAGTGTGAGCTGTGAGCTGGGGATGTGAAATCTAACTGTGCCCCACATCTGGCTGCCTGGCTGATCCTCCCAGCATATGTCTGATCACCAACAGGACCAGACATAGGCAGAGCCGGCCCCCAGCCACAGCCAGCTCCCCAAGGCTGGTGGAAGCATCCCATCCCAGGGCCCCAGGGCTCCGTCTTCCTCCAGAGGCCGCCCTGGGCAGTTGTGTTTTCACCTCGGCTCATCTCCAGTTCCACCCGGCTTCTCTCGTCCTTGAATGAGAGGCCATAGGATATCATTAGTTCCCCAGCCTTGTACCACCCCCTCCTCTGGGTATCTTCTCTGCTATGATTTTCCCAGATGAAGGCGTCTGCATGGCTGCTGCTCTGAGCCAGGAAGCTACAGCCCTCATGGGGTTGTGGTCATAGGACACACTTCCTGATTGGAGGAAAGATGCTCGGGAAATAACAAGTTGAAGGTGCCCTGTGAACGTTAACAGATAGAGGCTCTGAGGAGCCTTAGAGTAAAATGTAGGAGAACAGAGCTACTCAGCTTTGCCCCTGAGCACAGGTGAGCCCAGAGTAGTTAATGAAGGGGCATCTTGGAACACCCCTCAAATCCTCCTCAGGATACCCACAAACACACACTCAGGGAACACTGCCCAGAAGCTTTCCCCTGGAGCAGATGTTCGGAACCAGGATCCACTCATGGGTGGATTAGAGAGCAACCTGCAGCCATGCTTTGCATGCCCAGTGTGTCCCATTATGGAGCAAGGACCCTCGGCTTCATCAGCTCACAGGGTTCCAGACGTTCTTTAGAGAAGTGCTTATGTTGCCTCAAAGGATGAGAACCAGGGCACTCAGGGGAGGTGCCGAGTGACAGTGGGTGTTGTGTGTTCTTGGTAAGTGTGAGATTTGAAGGTACCATATCACGTCTGGACATAAATCTTTTTCAGGGTTAGCTGTCACTTCGAAGATTCTGTCCTACAAATTGTGAGATGGATCGGGCTCCCATTTTAAAACCAGGAGCAAAAGATTCTTAAAAAGTGAGAGGTCAAATCCAGAACCCTGATGAGGGGCTCGGGGGCAGGGGTTGTCCATCCTCCATATCCCGACTGCTGACCTGGAAAAGCTTGAGTTCTTGAAGAATCATATTAGTCAGACTTTCAGCTTGGCCCTTTTATCTACTCAAGATTCTCTTGAAAGCTAAACAAACTATCTCTGTGCCTCTGTGTCTCTCTGCTGAAGTTCTGCTAACAATTCCAAATTGTACCATATAACACAAGGGAACATGTGATCAGGGCCGAGGAGACTTAAGTCTTAAAAATCACAGCTTGTGCTTGAAAATGTAGATGGGGTCCTCCTTTATGCCAAAGGGAGGAGCTGGTGTCTGATAAAAAGAAACTTGGGCTTTCATATTTTGCTCTTGGTGGGTTTTCAACCTGGTGTTAAATGTTTATATAATTTGTTATTATTGACAACCCATTTTATTAGAATTTTTCTTTGCTGTTTAGTCTACTTTCTACGTCACCACACTGCAGCACGCATAGTAATATGTATTTTATTATGAGATAGTTAATAATACACTCCATTGTGAAAAATTGGAAATTAAGAATCACCCAGAATCTAAATATCTAAAAGCAAACTATGACTTGCGGAAACAAGAGCTTTGAAAATGGAGCCCTTCCGCCCTCCCTGGAGGCCTCCTAAATCCTGTCTCTTCCTTCCCATATTGCAGGGGAATGTATACTCTATATATAGTTCAACGTTCCTGAGATTTCTGCGAGTTTAATGTACAGCTGGAGAGCACCAGGGGTCAGTTCCTTCTTCCTCAGCAAAATGTACTGGGGAATGGCGCCTAACAATGTGTTACCAGGAAATGTCCCATAACAACTGCGGAAGGGAGTGGCCAGCGCTATTCTGCCTTCTGCTCTGCACCCGCCCAGCGGCTGAGTCACGGACCTCCCTCCTTATCACCTTCCACAGACCCTGCCTCTGACCTTGCCCTCACCCTCACCTCCTCACCTCACTCGGGCCTCACCCGGTTCTGTCAGTTCATCAGCCACTGACCTCCCCGCATTTCAGGACCAGCAGAAAGGACAGAGATGATTGGACTTAAAATCCAAAATTTACGGGACTTCCCTGGTGGTCCAATGGTTAAGACTTCACCTTCCAAAGCAGGAGGTGCAGGTTCTAACCCTGGTTGAGAAGGTAAGATCCCACATGCCTCATGGCCAAAAAGTAAAGTGTAAAACAGAAGCAATATTGTAACAAATTTAATAAAGACTTTGAAAATGGTCCACATTTTTTTGAGTATCTTTTAAAAAAATGTGTATTTTGAATCCAAGCTACCGATTTCCCCCTACTATGTATATGGGACATCACCAGTGTTTGATTATGTGGGTCTGTTTCTTAAAACTGTACAAATGTTAGATTTTACTCTTTCATAATATGATTTTGGGCTTCCCTAGTGGCTCAGATGGTAAAGAATCCCCCTGCAGTGCGGGAGAGCTAGGATCTCCTTTCTATCCCTGGGTCAGGAAAATCTCCTGGAGGAGGAAATGGCAACCCGCTCCAGTATTCTTGCCTGGAGAATCCCCACGGACAGAGGGGCTGGGGGGCGTACGGTGCATGGGGCTGCAAAGAGTCGGACACGACTGAGTGGATGTGAAGTGGAAGTGGTGATATGATTTACAAAGAAATTGTTTTTCTTCTGTTATTGTTCTGTTCATTCATCTTCATATATGGTTAATCCTTACTAGCCTCATGTGTTATTTCATTTTCTTCTGCTTTTTTCTTTTTTTTTTTTTCATTTCCCTTGGAATATCAATGTCTTTGTTACTGGTTTCTAAGAACTCATTTATGATTAAAGATGTCAATCATTTGTCATGCAATACAAATGAAATACCATGTTTTAATCACCATCAGCTTATTATGGTGTTTTATATTTAGGTTGTATATTAAAATATAATCATGTCATGTGTTTTTAAATGTATGGAATAAATTCTTAGCTGAATGGATTTATCAAAAAGGAGGCAACTCTAGTTTCCAATATCAGGCATGGAAGAGGAGGCAAGCCTATATATCCTGCAGATACTAAAAGAATCATCTAGTAATAAGATGGTCAACAGTATGCCCATAAATTTCACAACTTAGAGGATATGGACACATTCCTTGAAACATATAACTCAAGATATGTATAAAAAAGGAAAAATTACTTAGGACATGACTCATTCCAGCCAAGGTTACAGAGCTTAGAATTAAGTCCAACAGCTTCGAGGGAAAATATGAAGAGACCAAAGAGTGACCCTAGATAGAAAAGAAACAGCTCATGTCTTAAAACTGTATTTGGTGTAGTTTCCAGAATCAACAGAGTATGGGCTATGGGCTGTGTGACATATTTTAGATTTGGGGAGATTTGTCTTTGATTAGATTGAATTGGGGAATGTTGCATCTGACTTTCATGCTTCGACCACTAAAAATGGTCTCTTCGGGTATGTGAGTGTCAGTTGGAAGGGAGAGTGTGGGAGGAGGCAGGAAGCAGAGAGCCCTGGTCCTGAGACAGAGGAGAGCAGAGAATGCGGGCATCCTTAGCCTGTCTGAAGAGCTGCGATGCCTGATGGCTTTAAGCCCAACAGATTCTGGTGGTCACCATCTGCCCACAACCCACCTTCCCCAAAACGACAAAATACATTTGCATCTCATATGCTCTTTTTAAAAACATTTATGTTTTTATTTTGTTTGACTGTGCCAGGTCTTAGCTGCATTGCGGCACGCGGGTTGCAGCATGTGGAATCTTCTATATCCATTGCAGCACGCGAAGTCTTTTTCATTGTGGCATGTGGGATATTTAGCTGCAGCAAGTGGGTCTCCTTCCCTTGTGGCTCAGCTGGTAAAGAATCCGCCTGCAGTGAAGGAGACCTGGGATCGATCCCTGAGTTGGGAAGATCCCCCTGGAGAAGGGAAAGGCTACCCACTCCAGTATTCTGGCCTGGAGAATTCCATGGACTGTATAGTCTATGGGGTTGAAAAGAGTCGGACATGACTGACTTTCACACTTCTACTGTAGGATCTAGTTCCCTGACTAAATCGAACCTGGGTCTTCTGCGCTGTGAGCTCGGAGTCTTAGCCACTGGACCACCAGGGAAGTCCAATGTTCTCGATAGTTACTTTTCCAAACCAGTCACATTTATATCTTGTGCATAGTAGTTCCAAAAATAAACTTTTATTTATTCTTTTCTATTTCTCTCATTTCTCAGTCTAGTTGCATGTTTCTCGGTTTCAGAATTTCTGTTGTTGTAAAGGATCTTTATCTCAATGTCCCACATTTTGTAAGTTCCCTTCCCTGTTGCTTGACTCAAGGCCCCGTGGATTCCCCATGACTGAGAGCATCTACTTTGGCTTCCATTATCTTGACAGACTACAGCAGTAAAAGGTTTTGGCTCTAACAGTTTGCAGATAGTTTGGTAGTGTGCACAGATGCTTTTTTTGTCCCATTTTATAGACTGAATATGGAAACACAATGACAGCGATTTAATGTGTAAAGGATCAGGAGTTCTACTTCTAGACTGAAAAGAGATTTTAGGAATTTGCTGGGCAATGTCATCTTTATCACCTTCTCCTTGATATGCTTTCAGTTTCCAAACCTGGGATTTGATTTTTTTTTTTTTTTTTTTACTCCGTTAATTCCTTTGCGTAGGAGACTTCGACTAGATGTGACCTCCCCAAGCTCTGTCTGAGGGCTGTGTCCTCTGTGTTGCTTTGGAGAAAATTTTTCTCTGGAGGAAGAGACTTGACACAGATGATAAATCAGTGTTTGGGGCAGTGACAAGTCTGGGGAGTAAGCTTTTAGAGGCACTCATCTGTAAGCAGTGTAATCGTGTCATTTCCCATCCTCATTGGAGCATTTAGAACCTTACATTTTGAAGAAATTTGAAACTTATAGAAAAATTACAAGTATGGTACAAAGAATTCTTTCTTGCTCCCTGAAACTGTTAAAGAGTGGGCTGCTAATATGATGCCCCAGCATTCCTGAACACCGTAAAGAGTCTTTCCTACAAGCAGGGACACGTTTTCCTGCCCAACCACAGCAGAACCATGGAAATCAGGAAACCAGCACTGACAGTTACCCCATCAGTCCTTAGCCTCACTTCAGGCTTCACCAACAGTCTCAATAATGTCTTTTATAGAAACAGGATCCAGAGGAGAATCACATGTTGAGTTTAGTCATCATGTATTTTTAGTTGCCTGCAACCTAGACGAGTTCCTTGGCCTCTCGGAGGCTTTCAGGGCTCTGGCATATTGAAGAGCACAGGGAATAGAATGTCTCCTAGTTTGTGTTCATCTGATGTTCTCCCATGATTAAACGCAGGGTGCATCTCCAGCAGGAGCCTTACCTAAGTGACACTGTGTTCTTCTGATTGCATCTCGTCAAGTGGCACAACTTGTCCTGTTACCGGTGATGTTTTTTATTCACCAAACTGAGATGCTCTCTGCCAGACTTCTCCACTGAAAGTTTCCCTTTTCCCTCTTTGTAAAAAATACGTACATTGAGAGAGAATACTTTTGACTCCATAGTATCCTGGCTCTCATCAAATTCCTATCAGACTTGCTGGGCTCCAACTGATGGCTTTTGGATTGAATTCTACAAACAGCAGAGGAAAAGGCAGGAAAGAGAGGAAAAGGAGGAGTCAAACCAGGACAAATATGCAAAGACACAGATGGGGCTGTCTTGGGCCAACAGACACATAGCAGTTGTGACTGGCAACCTCCAGAATGGCTCTTATGTCATCCCTGTGCCATGACCTCCCCTCGAAGGTGGACTAAATGAACATGGTCATTACTTCTAATAAACAGAATGTGGAAAAAGTGGTAGTGGAGGAGGGCATCACTTTCCAGACTATAACCTCCATCCTGGGGGCCATCTCTCCCTCTCTCTTGGACTCTCCCCATGGGAGCCCCATGATGTGAGGAGCCAAGCCTGCCAGCACCCCACGGGTGACCTTCACCCTCACCCACCCCACCACACCCTCAGATGTGACCACAACCCCAGCTCTCATTTCGACAGCCGCTTCATGAGAGACATGGGGTCAGAAGCACCCAGCAAAGACACACCTGGATTCCTGATCCACAGAGATGACAGACTTCTGTTGTTTTAATCAACTGAGCCTTAGAGTCATTTCTTATGCAGCGATCGAGCCCCGAAAGACTTACCATGTACCAAAGGTATTTCAAGGTATCACTCACTACTGTGATCAGGGTTACTGACCGCATTTCCATTGACCTTACTCTGAACACCATGCACAAGACCTTGGTGGTCAGGGATCTAAAGAAGCTCTGTGGTCACCTCTTTTGGCCTTTAACTATTCTTTTACCTTTAAATGGGAGGAAATGACCTCTAGCCCACTGACCCCTGGGGAAGGTTCATGGAAAGAATGCTGGAAAGTCCTCGGCACCATCTTTGTTATTGGTGGACGCTAGAAAATGTCGTCTCTTGAACCACATCCCTGGACGACCAACCAAAGAGAAAACTAGCTTCCAACCTACAACTGAACACAGTTACGTGAAGTCACATCCACGTTGCAAAGGTCAGTCACTCTGCCCTGGGGCAGCGCTGCAGAACAGCTAGAGGGAAGGCACACTGTCTACTTGTGCCCGAAAGTTCAAAACCTGCTTCCTAGATGCGTCCCTGCTGCTCCCAGGCAGCCTTGGGAAGCTGCCCCGCCCTCTCCAGACTGCTTCCTCCACTTCGTGTGGGGCAGGACTGCCCTCCAGTTTCCAGTACAGCCTGGAAACTGTGACTCTGTCTTGGCAACAAGTGAAAAGCTGAACAAACTGAAAAACCAACAGCTCTTCCTGGATCCTTCAGGGAGGTGAGGTCCCAGGGGAAGATCAGTTCAGTTCAGTTGCTCAGTCGTGTCCAACTCTTTGCAACCCCACGAATCACAGCACGCCAGGCCTCCCTGTCCATCACCAACTCCCGGAGTTCACTCAGACTCATGTCCATCAAGTCCGTGATGCCATCCAGCCATCTCATCCTCTGTCGTCCCCTTCTCCTCCTGCTCCCAAACCCTCACAGCATCAGAGTCTTTTCCAATGAGTCAACTCTTCGCATGAGGTGGACAAAGTACTGGAGCTTCAGCTTTAGCATCATTCCTTCCAAAGAAATCCCAGGGCTGATCTCCTTCAGAATGGACTGATTGGATCTCCCTGCAGTCCAAGGGACTCTCAAGAGTCTTCTCCAACACCACAGTTCAAAAGCATCAATTCCTCGGTGCTCAGCTTTCTTCACAGTCCAACTCTCACATCAATACATGACCACTGGAAAAACCATAGCCTTGACTAGATGGACTTTAGTCGGCAAAGTAATGTCTCTGCTTTTGAATATGCTATCTAGGTTGGTCATAACTTTTCTTCCAAGGAGTAAGCGTCTTTTAATGAAGGTGCTACCCCCCAGATTGGAGAGACTTGATGGACAGATACACAGAATCACTCCTTACTGGAGGAGAAACCCATGAGCAGAAACCCCTGTGGGAACCAGCTTCAGGACAGGAAGTCTAAACTGGGACTGAGGGTTGCTGGAGGCTCGGTGTGCACAGGCTTGAGTTTAAAACTCTGGGGAGTTGGGGGGTGGAGCGTAGGATGGACATGGTTGGGGTGGAGAGGGGCATACTTTTGTGAGTTTCACCTCCCAGAGATCTACCATCCTCACACTGAGTATCTTAGAAAAATCCCCTAATGTTCCTAGCATTTAAAATGTACCACAACACCCTGCTTTTCCTTAATAAGGCTTTCTCTCCAGCCTAATCTATTGGAGTCTAATCAGAGCCCAGCTGACCTGCCCCATCTAAGAAACAGAAAATATCCAAGCCCAGCTCCCTCTAGCCACCTTGCCCCATCTAAGAAAAGTGAAAATGAAAGTGTTAGTCTCTCATTCGTGTCCAACTCTTTGTGACCCCATGGACTGTAGCCCTCCAGGCTCCTCTGTCCATGGAATTCTCCAGGCAAGAATACTGGAGTGGGTTGCCATTTCCTTCTCCAAGGGATCTTCTAGACCCAGGGATCAAACCCATGTCTCCTGGATTGCAAGCAGATTCTTTACTGTCTGAGACACCAAGGAAGCCTTTCCCATCTAAGATGGGGGAGGAAAGAGAGAGAAACATTTGCGAAGTTCACAGCTGAGAGGCACAGATTCACTGAAGGACAGGAACTAACTGTAGGAGCTTAACATCCCCTCCAAACATCCCCTCCACCTCCCATCATCTCCTCACTAACTGTAGTCTGTCTTTTACCCCATAGAATACACTCACCTCTCAACAAAAAGTTAAAGGGCAGAAACACAGGTGAAGAAATTGTACAAGCATCAAACCCAGAGTCAGATCTGACAGGAATGTGAGAATTATGAGACCTAGAATATTAAAAACTATGACTCATAGGCTAGGGCTCTCATGGATAAAGTTGATGGCATGCAAGAACAGATGGGTGATGTCAGTGGAGAGAAATTCTAAGAGGGGGTCTACAAGAAATGCTAGGGATTAAAAACCCTGTAACAGGGATAAAGGATGCCTTTGATGGGCTCAGCAGTAGACTGGACTTCATTGAGGAAAGACTCTGAGATCAGGGTACAGAGACTCCCCAAACTGTATATCAAAGAGAAAAAAAGATTTTAAAACAAAGCAACAGCAGAATATCCCAAACTGTGAACAATAACAAAAGGTGTAACATCCACATAAAAGACAAAAAAATATCCACATTATGTATATATGATGAAATATTATTCAGCCACAATAAAAAAAGGAAATCCTGCCATTTGCAACAAGAATGAAACTTGACGGTATTAGACTGAGTTAAGTCAGACAGAGAAAGAAAAATACTGTATCATATGAACTCACTTACATGTGGAATGTGAAAAAGCTGAAATCATAAGAACAGAAGAATGCTGGGTACCAGGGGTTAGGGATGGGATATACAGAGAGACATTGGAGATTTAGTCAAAGGGTACAAACTTCCAACTGTAGGATTCACAGGTTCTGAGCATCTCATTGTGGGTTCTCAGATGCTAATAATAGTGTTTTATATACTTGAATGGGCTTCTTCTCTGGTGGCTCAGACAGTAAGGAATCTGCCTGCAATGTGGGAGACCCCGGTTCAGTCCCTCAGTTAGGAAGATCCCCGGGAGAAGGGAATGGTTATCCACTCCAGTTTTCTTGCTAGGAGAACTCCACGGACAGAGAAGCCAGGTGGGCTACAGTCCATGGGGTCGCAAAGAGTCGGACATGACTAAGCTACTTCGAGAGAGAGAGAGAGAGAAAGATACTTGAATGCCTGATAACAGAGTAGATCTTAAATGTTATCAACCACAAAAAAGAAATGATAGTTATATGGTGTGATGGAAACGTTAGGTCAGCTATGGTAGGGGTCATTTTGTACTATGTAAATACATCATAAGTGTATCTAATGAACACGTTGCCCATCTTGGACTTACACAATGTCATGTATGTGCATGTCCAACTCTTTGCGACCCCAGGACTATAGCCCGCCAGGCTCCTCTGTCCATGGGGATTTTCCAGGCAAGAATACTGGAGTGGGTTGATATGCCCTCCTCCGGGGGAGCCTCTCAACCCAGGGATCAAACCTGGGTCTCCTGCATTGTAGGCAGATTTTTTTCTTTTTACCATCTGAGCCACCAGAGAAGCCCATAATGTCATTTGTCAAGTATATTTCAATAAAGTTGGAGAAGGGACTTTGCTGGTGGTCTGGTGGTTAAGACTCTGCGCTTCCAATGCAAGGGGCACAGGTTCCATCTCTGGTCTGGGAACCAAGATCCCACATGCTGTGCTTTGAGGCCAAAAGCAACAAAAGCTGGAGGAAGATAAATCTGAGAGGCCAAGTTGTGGAAAGGATCATGCATGAGAGCATTGAAACTATCAGGAATTGAAGCCGACGTTACACTGGAGAGAACGACAATGAGTTAAGATCTTTAATTACCTATGACGGTGCTGTTCATTACAATAGTCATTAGCCATGACTGGCTATTTCCCTTTTAATTTTTAAAATGAAATTATTATAAAATAACATTTAAAATCCACTTCCTTAATCACAGTAATTACATTTCAAGTGTTCAACAGTCACCAAATAGCACAATGCAGACGTGGAGTAATTCCTCCGTGGAAGAAAGTTCTGTTAAATAACAGCCTTGGCCTAAGATGAAGGAAAGTGACCTTGAGGAAGACAATAAGGCAAAGTCAGTGGGATGGACTTGCTTTGGGAACAATGTAGGTGAAGGAACTGGGCTTGAAAGCACAGACACCCCACCCACCCCCGTCTGATCTTTGCAGCAGCTGAGAAATGAAGCTGGAGGTCAGATGTGATCAATCTGGAAATAGCTCACTTCTGGAAGATGCTGATGGGATTATCCCAGCCTGAAATTTTCACTTATCTTGAGCTTGAACCGCTTTAGAATGTGCCATATTTAATAGAGTATTTATTTCTTGGGCTTCGTGTCCTCAAGCCTCTCAGTTGCTCTATATTTCTGGCGCACTTTTGAACCAACTTGATGTCCCCCCCGTTTAGGCAGGAGTGGGCTCCTGACGGCCCAGGACTTATTGGAGCAGCTGAGACAACCCTCTGGCAGCACCGTGGGTAGGAGGGTGACTTGGCACCTGCAGGGCAACATCTCAGGGGGGCTCCTGTCTGAGAGCCTTGTGAAGAGAGCCCTGGCATTAGGGGACGGAAGATGGAAGTTAAAGCAATTTAATTAGAGTTAATCTGCTTGCATGACCGAAGATAGGGTGGCCTAGAGATGAATTCAGAACTTGTGTTGTTGCCAGAGAGAGGCTGTCAGCCTGGAGTTGAGGCTGGTGGGGTGACTGGGCTAGAATCCCATCCTTTAGGGCTCCATGGGCTCCGAGGGCATCCTTTTCCCTGGATCTGTGACCCACCCTCAGATCTGCCCTCGGCTGAATTGACCCAAGGAATGCTTTGAGGGCTTTGACAGCCCAGGGAAGCAGAAATTTAAACAAGAAAAGAAGTTTCCCTTCATCCTCAGGCTGGCATCCACTTTTGTCCTGTGAGTGAGACCTCTTGGAAAGTAGAAATGCATCCTGGGTCCTGGCAGCAGCAGATGTGATCACAGCAGAAGGAGCCAGTGAGAGGTGGTATCCAGGTGGTGGTGATGTGATGAGACGAGGGAGCTGGGATACAGGACAGGGCATCCAACCCCTGGAAACAGGTGGACAGGCCTCTTCCCGGGCACTGAGTCCAGCGTCACGATGAGTTACTCTGGCATGAGCCTCTGGTGTCCCTTCTCACAGCCTGGATCAGGGTGGCCTCAGTGCCTGGAGACGGGTAGGCCTGGGAAGAACAGGAAAAACAGCAGGATGGCAGCTCAGCCCCCGCGAGGGGGTCATGGAGGTGGGGACCAGACACCTCTTTCCAGGCAGGGAGGAAGGCTGGGCAAATGGCAGGAAGGGTGACAGCGTAAATGAAAGCGTGAAACCTGGGGTGAAGAGGAAAGCAGCTTTCTTAGCTGTGACTTTTGTAAGGGACCAAGGTTCCACTGCTCCCTGTGTGTCTCCAAGGTTATCAGGAATGTGAAAACCCAGAACTAAGGGCAGCAGCATCTCCAGAAACAAACAAACAAACAAACAAAAAAAAAAACAATGAATCTGTTGCTCACAACAGCCAAGATATGGAAACAAAATAAACATCTGTCAACAGATAGACGATGTGAAATACACACCTATATGGTGGAATACTATTTAGCCGTGAAAAGGGAAGAAATCTTGCTTTTTGTGACAACATGGATGAACCTAGAGGAAGTACCAGTGAAATAATAAAGCAGAGAAGACAAATACTGTATGATCTCATTCATTGTGGAATCTGTTTTTTAAAAGGGGCTTTCGTGGTGGCTCAGATGGTAAAGAATCCACCTGTAATGCAGGAGACTTGGGTTCAGTCTCTGAGTTGGAATGATCCCCTGGAGAAGGGAATACATCCCACTCCAGTAATTTTGCCTGGAGAATCCCATGGGCAGAGAAGCCTGGTGGATTGCAGGCCATAGGGTCACAAAGAGTTGGACACGACTGAGTGACTAACACTTTCACTAAAGCCCGTCTCATAGAAATAGTAGAGTGCTGTTTGCCATGGATGAGGGGGTGGGCGAATTGGAGGGATGTTGGTTAAAAGGTACAAACTTTCAGTTTTAAGATGAATAAGATCTAGGTGTAAACTAAACAGCACAGAGGGCATAGTTAACAGGATGTATCCCCTGGAAGAGGGCATGGAAACCCACTCCAGTATTCTTGCCTAAGAAATCCCATGGACAGAGGAGCCTGGCAGGCTACAGTCCATAGGGTTGCAAAGAGCTGGACACGACTGAAGCAGCTGAGCGTGCATGCATGCATTGCATACTGGAACATTGCTAAGAGAGTAGAAATTTGCTCAGAGAGTAAATATTTTGTGTTCCTACTTCAAAAAAATAAAAGGGCAACTGTGATGTGATGAATACATTAATTAACTTGAGTGTAGTCATCTTTCACATTGCATGCATATGTCCGATCACCACACTGGACACTTCAGATACAATGAAGGCTTTTCAAAATGTGACCCATTTCTCCTTGAGTTGCCATGCACCCTCCTCTTTCCAAGGGTTTACACCTTCCTCCTCTCCACATCAGTATTCCCATAGTCCTGTCATCAACATCCTAAAGGGATGTGGGACAAGGAGGGTCAGCCTGATCCCACCCTGACCCTGCTGCCCAAGGGCACATGGCTGAGGATCCAAACTGCCAGGTGACTGTCCTCATCTTTATAAAACAAGCATCTTCCTGAGGGCTCAAGGCCCTGTTGCCAGTTACCGGAGGGTCAGGGAAGCCTGTCCACCATGATAACCCATCTGGATTCAGCAGACAGCTGCCTTCGCTCCTGGACAGGCCGCTGGGAAAGCGAACACCTTTAACTTATCTCTTCTTCAATTAGAGGCTGTTCCCACAGAGAGCTTTCCATCACCCGCCTGAGGTCAGAGACTTTAATTCTGTGTCCCATGAACCTGTCTGAGGGGTGGGGGTTGGTACCTGGGCAGGACTGGCTTCTGGGAGCAAGGCCTGCCTTCCTGTAGGGTCCATGGGGAGCCTGAGCCAGCGCAAGACCCAGGAACGAAACAGCATCCTCTGCTGCCCTCTGCTGCCTGTGCTGCCTCATTGCAGCTGGTTCGGCCCCTTCCTTGGATCTGGAGTTCAGTGGGATTTACCTTCTACCCACTCCCAGGTACCTGGGGGCTCGCGACAAATGAGGAGACATGGCAGGCTGACCTTTGATCTGACACACGACCACCTGCCTGGTTAGCGTCAGGTGGAGGTGTCACAGTGGAGTTATCAGGGTTACAGTGGTGGTGTTGGGGTCGCAGTTGTGAAAAGAAGTGCCCATTCCAGGGAACCCGGAAGTGAGACAGAGTGGGGAAGGAGATGGGTAGTGGGATGTTAGTGAACAGGTAAGCCCTGTGGACACCTGGGGCTGATCCTGCGGGAGATGGAGACACTGTGGGTCACGCTTGGAAGTTGTCTGCAGGAAAGCTGGAGACTGGGCACTTTGTCTCAACCCCTCCCTGCACCCCGCCTCATATGTCCACCCAACTCTCTTGACCAAGGGTCTTACACACGTTCCTCCACCAGGGTGGGCTGGCCTGCAATGATGCCTCTGGCTGTGATGAGGGACCCACCCAGGCAGGAAGGGAGGTATATTGGCGGGGACTGTCCTGCCAGATTGAAGATGAGCTCAGGCAGGCTTAGGAACACAACCAGGGCACCAGCGATCCCTGTTGCAGGTTTGAGTCACCTGCCAAGTGACAATGTCTCTGGTTTGCACTGAGCTGCTTCTAACCCATGAAGCATCAGGAGGAGGGCTCCAGACAGTGACTCTGGTTTAGAGCACACCATGTGCTAAAGGGCAGGGAGATACCACCTCTCCCACCCCACCCCGGTCTAAACACAGGCCTGACCCAATTCAGGAGAAGAAATGCCAGCAAGGACAATTTCCATGCCCCACAGAAAAATTCACAGACTCTTAACACCTGCGTCCCCTTCTCCAGACTTATCTCCAAAAGCAATACAGAAATGGACCAAATTTGAAACTTCTTTCATTTTGACATTGTCATGGGTTCAAAGTTTTTAAAACACTCATTCATTCATTGATTTGACCATCTTTATTCCATTTTCCAGGCACAGGGCTTCAGTTGGGAGCACAGAGCTTAGACTCCAGTAGAGATGGCAGCTGATATTCAGTGACTATTCAGACACATAAACGTATCACCATGGATCATGACACACAATTTGAAAAAATAAATAGTGAGAGAGAAAGTTACATTTGTTGTGATGGGAGCTGCTTTAGAAAGGTAGTTGGCCAAGGTCTCTGCCAAGATAATATCTCAGCTGCAATTTAAGGGGATGTGGTGTCAGCCAGCAGGAGAAGTGGGGCCAGAGCATATGTTGCAGAGAGAAAGCAGGTGCAAAGGCCTTGGGGTGAGAAAGAAGCAGACATCTAGGAATGTAAAGGATGCTGGGTAGTCTGAAGCCCTGAGAGAGGAAGCAGAAGGAATGTGAAATGCATTTGGTTAGAGTAGGCAGGAGCCCCCCAAAGCAGAAAACATGCTGGGCACTTACAGCATACAGAATTTAATAGGGGGGATTTGTTACACAAGGATGGGGAGCTGAGGGCCCAACCAAGAAACAGTGATGAACCCAGGTGTTAGCAATGCCAGGAAGCTGACCCCCCTCACATTGCCCCCTATCACTGGAGGGGCAGGGGGCTCAGGGTTATCAGAGTCCTGGAGCCAAGCACAACAGGGAGCTCAGGGAGGACCACCTCTGGCAGGAACTGAAGTTTTGCAGGAGAGGGCCCATCTGGAGATGCCTGGGCCCCTCTCCTCCCTCCCAAGCAGCTCTTCTGCCAGTGCCTCCCACTAGTTGGATCTCCCTGGAGGGCAATGGCACCCCACTCCAGTACTCTTGCCTGGAAAATCCCATGGATGGAGGAGCCTGGTAGGCTGCAGTCCATGGGGTCGCTGAGAGTCAGACACGACTGAGCGACTTCCCTTTCACTTTTCACTTTCATGCATTGGAGAAGGAAATGGCAACCCACTACAGTGTTCTTGCCTGGAGAATCCCAGGGACAGCAGGGCCTGGTGGGCTGCCGTCTATGGGGTCGCACAGAGTCGGACACGACTGAAGCAACTTAGCAGCAGCAGCAGCAGCAGGGCAAGGAAGGTGGGTGGGGAGGGATAGCATTCACCCTGGATCCGTGTCATTCCTGTTCCATTCGGTACACTCAACCACCCTGGGTGCTTAATAAGTGCTTCCTGGTAACTGAGCTACATTGGGTGCTTAATAAGTGGTTTTTAGATTGCTGACTTTTCTCAAAAATGAGAAAAAAATCTGAGCAAATGATGTCGAGAACATTAATCCTCGCATTTGAAATCAGCATCAGTTTCTGCACCCCCAGCCAGCCTGCCCTCTCCTTCACCTGTCTGCCTGATTAATCAGAAGTGTCTTGCATCCTGAAGGTGGGGAACTGTGAGCCCTTGCACAATTTCTCTGCCACTCATGAGTACATAGTGTTCACAGTTAGCCCCTGTAGCTGAAAACTGGAAGAAGTCCTGATGGCAACCAGGTAAGGGTAAGCCTAGGTCTTCTAGAATCCAGTTCATTAAGCCAGAGCTAACTTCATGATGACAGAATCTGTCCACAGTGAGATGGCAGGCTGGCACATTCCATTGCTAACTAGTGATTGCCTCAAACGTGGAATCAGTTAGTGCTGAATGTTTTTATATTCTGTCTTCCGGTCTGTGATCCAGGCATCTCTCTCTATCTCTCGGACAGGCTATGGCTTCATTTTCCTACTGTGATCCCCTTTGTGATTTCAAAAAGGTTAATTCATTACTTGGTAGAAAATGTGAAATTCAACAAAAAGATTGCTTTCCTTACTAAGCAAACTGCGTCCAGTGTAGCTGGGGAAGTGATATAACCCTCATGGTGGTCAGCTGTGGAACCTCCAGATTTCCATAGCCGTGACCACGTGGCCCAGAGGAGGAGCTGGAATTGTCTCCATGGTCGGGTCGCAGCTCCTAAATCCTCCAGGCCAGGCTGAGCCAGTCACTGGTTCTGGTCTTTGGAGCTTCGGTCAAGAGAAGTGAGCCACCAGTGTCCGAGGACCCGGGGAGACAGAGCACAGCTTGGGTGCCCTTCGTCTTGCGGAGGTACGTGAGGACAAGCTGAGGCCATGTCCACACCTGTCGCTCCCTGTCAGTGCACCAGGCCGAGGGGGCACAGCCCCCCACCCGTGAGGGACCGACACCCTGGCTTCCCCGTCCTGGGAGGGGAGAAGTCCAAGGCTCACCTGACCCGAGTGGTCCAGGTGGGAGAAACAGCACGTGCAGTCCATGAAAGTGGAAAGTGAAAAGTGAAAGGGAAGTCGCTCAGTCGTGTCTGACTCTTAGCGACCCCATGGACTGCAGCACGTCCATCCATCCTCCCTTCTTCCACGAGCTGTCCCATCAGGAGGGGGGCGTGGTCAGTCTTCTCGTTCCGTAGAGGGCGACCGCACTGGCACTTGATGTAGGATGTTCTCCGTCCCGGGGCCGTCCTGTGCCCTGTAAGGCGTCAGCTGCATCCTTGGCCTCTCCTACTGGACGGCAGCACCGCCTCCCAATTGAGACAGCCAGAGGCCTCCCTCGACGTGCTCCAGTGTCCTCTTGGGGTCGCCTCTGGCCAAGCTGAGGTGCAGGGGCTCCGCAGCGAGGGAAAGAGACTGTCCCAGGAGGGAGAGCTGGCCACTGCAAATGTCTCCCTTCCATAGAACATTCGTGGCCATGTCCACTTCGAGGGAAACTCAGGCCAGTGTCTAACCAACGTGCCCTCCCCTTGACGCGCTGGGATGGGGGTCCGCGAGACCAAGTGGAGCTGCACGAACCAGGAGGCTCTGGTTCAGCGGCTCTCCCTACTTAATGGTTGGGATTCCCCACTTTGACCACTAGATGGACCCCTCGTGATGCTGGACCCAGGAGGCCAGGGCCCACCGGAAAGCCCCTTCCAGCATCCCAGTGAGGCTGAAGGCAGTGTTCACACCGCCCCTCCCTCCAGATTTCCTCTACCAGGACCCCAAATTACTCCACCCTCCCCCGTGACCCAGGAGTAGGGCCCAGGGGAGAGTGTGGATGGGAGAGTCACCCTGACCTCCAGAACCTGAGGCCACCTCACCTCTGTTTCCTCATCTGAAAAATGGGATGAAGTTCTGCTCTCACAAAGCACCTATGAGCCCTGAGTGTAGAGCCTGAACCCAAGCCCAGTGTACAGCAAACACAAAACAGCAGTGGACCCGAGACCCGAACTCTGCTCTGACACAAACAGAGGGCATGATGTCGGGAGGGCCACCCTCCTGCTGGGATGGGTAGCAGACCCTCCCAAGCCCCCTCCGACTCAGGCATCTACAGGTCGATTAGTGGGTGCCAGGCTGGGTCCTCAGCGCTTTCCCCCTCATTTTCATCTTCATAAAAGCCCTGAGAGAGCTGCATTTCTCTTATGCTCAACCTGCACAGGACAGCGGGGCACAGTAGCCAGGTTCCCTTGCCAATGACCAGGTGGGAGGCACTCAGGCTGCAGCCCACAGAGCTGGCACCCACATAGCCTCGTGGAAAGGGGGTCTCTCAGCATCTCTCACTCCTGCAAAAGGACGGCTGCTTGGCTCACGGAGGCTGGGTGTTTTGTCAAGGAGAGCACACCATGCTTTGACTGCTCACAGGCACCAGGGAGGGGGGGTGGGGAGTGAAGAGCGGCTGTGGAACCAGGGGGGCTGCTGATGGGGTGCCCCCAGGGTCTCCTGGAAAGGGGCTGTTTCCCTTTTCTTCCTGTAATGCAGGGGCCGTGAACCTTCTCTGGAGAGGACCAGAGAGTAAGTGGCTGAGGCTTCCCGGCCCGTCAGTTTCTGTCACAACTCCTCACCTCAGTCACGGCAACATAAAGTGTCCGCAGATCAAGTGAAGACAAGCGGACGTGGCTGGGCACCAGTGAAACTCTTGTGCAAGCAGTGGTGAGCTGGATCAGGCCCTTGGGCCCCGGTTGCCACCCTGAGCTAATGCCTGCCTCTCACCAGAACCTGTACCTGAGGTTTAGGTCTGACCCCCCCGTAAAACTCTCCATCTGTGTTTCCCTGAACAAAGGCTGCATCCCCGGTCCTGTCTGCATCTAAATGTGAACTCCCTATGTGGCCACATACAAAGAGCGCTGGGTTTCCTAACAAGGGATTGCTAAACGGAGAAAGCCAGTACGGGGCTGCGGACAAGGGGCCCTTGGGGAGATGAGGACAGAGGCATGCCAAACATTGCTGGCCTCTATCCTTCGGGTCCATCCCAGACAGATGGCAGGTGTCCCATCCAGGGGACAGTGCATCTCTGCCCAGCTCCAGGTGCCGGAAACCCAGGAACATGCTTCTTCCCTCCCCGGAACCCAAGTGTGGGCGGGGCCACTGGGTGGCTGGCATACCTGTGCAACCTGCTTGACCTTGAGACCAGGAGGTCGGCCGGCTCTGCCCTGTGGGGGCCTCCCTGTGTCCATTCTGCTGGGGAGGGACCCTGCCCTGTGTTCTCCCAGGACACGTCATTCTGATTGTCCCTAACCCAGATCTGCCTCAGTGGGAAGACTCGGCAGTGGGGAGCCGTGTGAGGTCTGGGCGGTCACTCTACGACAGTGCTCCCCAGGCCTGAGAAAGGCAGCCACCCTCCGGAAAGAAAAAGTGTCATGCAACTATGATCATATCACATACACTTGTACAGAAATAAAACATGAAGGAAACCTAACGAGCCTAGCTTCTGAACAACACTCGAGAGCCAAATGTATGCATCTGTTACAAACAAGACTTAAAGCCAAGAAAGTCAGATGATCAACATGAATGTACCTTGATAGACAGTATTTTCGGCGAACCCAAATTGTCCACGTTGAATTTAATAGTAGAAAGATGTACTTACTTGCCTTCCTGTCTCATTTGCTGTTAGAAATGATGGACTGGCTTTTGTGACAGTGTCATTATTATTTTTAACATTTTTTGTTTAGATTTTTTTAAAAAAATCACTCTCTTTTTAAAATTTGTATTCAGTTAAACTAAAAATGTATTTTTTCCTTTAGTAATGAACTCATTAAACTATTACTTTAACCCAAAAATTTTATTAGCCCACCAGAGGATACAGGACTCTAAAACAAAAAAATACCACATAATGCCAAAAGTTTTCCTTCATATTCTGCATGTTACCTATCACTCAGGAGCTGCTGCAGATGGACACAGGTGAAGTCACAGCCTGAGAAAGCTCTTGGTTCAAAAAAGAATATGTTTCTGCTGCTAGCAGCTCTTTAGGGGTTGGTGGGGTGTGACTGGAGAGCTAGTCATTTCTCTCTCTCTCTCTCTCAGTGACTCAGCGAAGACTGTTGTCCACATGACCTGGCTCCTGGCCACATTTAGTGACAGAGACATAAACGACAGCCAGGTTTAGCAGTCATGGAGCAACAGCAACAGTGTCCTCCAGGTTACCAATTAAACAGAGACGGAGATTTTTTAAATTCTCATTTGGATGTGAAGACCCCAGAGACACACCACAAACTTCAGCTTGTGGGATATATTCTTGGGAAGGTAACTTTCCCATGCTGCAATAATCCTTTCTTCCTAAGATACTGATGTCACCAGTTCTAAAATTTTACTTTGTGTGCAGAGTTGGACAAATGGGGGCACATTCACATTCCGATTTTCTCTCAACTTTCTTTCATGTCACTTTCTTTCTTAAGTGTGATTTTATAACATTTAGAGAGCAAGTAGTTTTCTGAAGGAACAGCTCTGATTTGGTTGTGATTTCACCATGTAAGAATAAAATAGCATTCCATAGAGAAGTCGGATTTAGGGACTATTCCCAATGGCATATTTTCTCAGAACTCACCGATGATTACACCTCTTTATTTTTTTTTTCTTCTTTGGATCATGAAAGCCAATAACTTTTTAATTTAAACCGTGTGGAATAATTGTTTCTGTAGACCAAAAGCAGTCAAGTAGTGGCAAACATATAGGATTCAACTCAATACAAAACATGTCAGGTCATCAGCATTATCCATGTGACACATAGCCACTCTTACCAGAAAAATTTTCCCCAAACCCAACTCCAAATTGAAACCTTCCCTCAAGTGACTTCTTATCTAGGAAACAAACTGCGAATCTGGCAATACATGGGGAGTAGAGAGAGACAAAACTGAGCCAGATGACCCCACACTGTGACCTCTTCCCCACTGGCCAATGGATGATGTCATCATTTGTAATCCACGTTCTTAACAAGTTTGAAGGTATAGCCCATAAGTTGCCAGAGTGCTTTTCTCACTTTCCAGCTTTAAGGGTTCCTATCAGCTGGAGCCACAGTGAGAAAAAGTGAAGGGGATTCTGGGGTAAACTGATTTAAAAACCACACCAACTTTCCTGTTTCCCTCAAGGGCGGACCTCTGAGCAGCCTGATGGTCTGTTATGGAAGATGGTGGCCCACAGAGCTGGACGGTAAAGAGAAAATGACCTCCCAGGAAAAGAACGAAAAGAATGTCATCCTTGTTTGCTCTGGCTCCAGCCACCTTGACATTTCTCAAAGAATTTCTCAAGAGCGTTATTTTAAGAAGTATGCAACTTGTCCAGATAAAACGTCCGGGATCACCAGGTGGGCCTGGTACACTTTGGCTGTGCTAGTTATCCCTCAAGAGTCAGACCTCATTTAAACAAAAGGCAGAAATACTCATGCTTGTGAGAAAGTATTTTCCATTCCAGGGGGCAGGAGTCCAGGAGAGCCAGCCTCTGCTGATCGTCAGTTCTGTTTGGTGCTTCTAGTCAGAAGCTCAGTGACCTTGGAAAAGCACTTTCCTACGTGGCAGTTCTGTGTTCGTACCTTCAACAATGGGACGATGAAAAGAGTGGACACGTTCTAACCTCCCAAGAAGGACTTCATCTGACAAACAACAACAGATGTGAAAAACAACTGAATCCCTCTCGGACCTTCAGTAGCATGTTTGTATAGTTAGTTTAGTCCCAGTTTGCCTGCTGTGAAATTCTGTTACACTGAGCTCCATCAAAAGTAGTAGACCACAGCACAATTTGGAATGAAGTCTCTGTGCCCGACGCCACTGCATCTAGAGTTCAGACACGTTATGACTGAGGCTGGATGAAGAAGTGGCTTGTGGGGGAGTCAATATAGCCAAGAGCTTTTTGGAGAGGTATGATATTGACATAGATTGGGCTTTGGAATCAAACCCAGGTTCCAAATCTTGGGTTCAGATCCAGACTCTGTCATTTAATGACTGACTTTTCAGGAAGCATGAGGCACCCCATTTCTGCACTACAGAACCAGGAAACAGGAATTCCTCTCCTGTAGTGTAGGACAGCAGGGAGGGTTAAATAACATTCATAATCCAGTAATTCCAGGGGCTGATATGTGCTTAAAAGCATTTGTCCCCACCTCCAATACTATGCTTTTTTTGCTGCTGTCAACACCTCACCACTGTGGTCAATTGTATTATTTAACCTAAATCTTCACCCCTCCTGTACCCAGGAGGTTCCTTTCGGTGGATTTATCCTTGCGTGGGTGCTTAGTTGTTCAGTCGAGTCTGACTGTTTGGGACCCCATGGACTGTAGCCCACCAGCCT
This sequence comes from Oryx dammah, assembly GCF_014754425.2. Classification (NCBI taxonomy): domain Eukaryota; kingdom Metazoa; phylum Chordata; class Mammalia; order Artiodactyla; family Bovidae; genus Oryx; species Oryx dammah. The sequence goes on from NW_024070194.1 coordinate 41,845,668, forward strand.
CCTCTGTCCATGGGATTCTCCAGGCAAGAATACTGGAGTGGGTTGCCATGTCCTCCTCCAGGGGATCTTCCCCATCCAGGGATTGAACCTAGGGATGGAGCCCAGGTCTCCTGCATTATAGGCGGATTCTTTACCATCCGAGGCACGAGGTAGGCCCAGGTTCACCCTGTGCCCAAATCTGTAAGAAGATCACTAATTTCAAGGGCTTATCGAAGTCCCTGGCCTGGCACTCATTTCATCTTGGCTTAAACCTGGCGTAAAATCCTTCAGGAAAGGCTGACCAAGCAGTCACCGAGCGCTCACCAAGCAGCACGTCCAGGCTTCCTAATGAATTCTCACCCACGATTCACAAATAGACAATGGGGGTGGGGGAGGTGCTGACCACAGAGTCAGCAAGGAGAGACGCTTTCATTACTTAAGATGTATAATGATATTGCTTGATTTTGTTCTGTCTTTTCACTTCTCATGTAACATTGTCAAAAATAAGCAAACAAAATGCAAACTTGTCCTCTAAGACGCATCCTGGCCCACGGCCTCTGGGCATGACCACCTCTGAGAATGTGGTCGCCTTCTTATATCCAAGCACCAAGCCTCATCCAATCTGTCCTGCTGGTTTAATCACCATGGGGGTGGGCAAGCTCTTGGGACTTTATTGGGTGGGATTTTCCCTCCTCTAAGTCACCTTCCAAGGGGAAATGCCCTAAAAGGCACCAACTGAACTTGGGGCAGAAGGTGTGAGCGTGTATGTCCCTTGCACAAGAGTTTACGAAGGTAGCCTTCCTGCAGGAAAGACCACATGTACAAGTGTTGCAAAGGGGGTTGGGGGAGGAAAGAGAGGCCCTATAGATTAAAGGAGAGTTTGAAAATCTATTAACCTATGGCCACATATAGAAATGATTTGATCCCTAATTCAAAGAAACCACAAAACAGTGACATTTTTGAGGCAACTGGCAATTTGAACACTAATTGCATATTTAATGATATTCAGCACTTACTGTTGATTATTTTTACATATGGTATTATGGTATTAGGACTATTGTTCAGGAAGCCTTTTAGCAGTACTCAGTGAATCATTGGCAGGATGGGATACCCCGATAATAAGAGTACAGAGGCAGGAAAGCACTGTGAGTTGGTATTTTTTAAACAATGACCCTGATTTTTCCCTGATGAACCCCATCCCAGCAAGATGGGAGAACTTGTCTCAAAGAGAAGAATGTTTCAAACTCTTGTCAACAGTGGGTGGGGAGTAGGACTCACAGCGGGCACCTGTGCTCTGGGTAATGAGGGGTTGAGAGAGGGGCTGGGGTCTGGCCTCCCTCCCCATGACATGCTGGTGTCACTGAGCCTCCTGTCTGCCCTGCCTTCTGAACTTCCTGGGTGTCCAATGAGAGATTCTCTGGCTTCAGTTTCTGCCTACCCGTTGCAAGGGCCACCCCAGCTGGATGTGGAGAGACGCCAAGTGGCTCCTCACTGCCCCTTCTGCCTCTTGGATCCACTGGGGCAGGAGGACTACCCCACACCCTTTCCTGCCAGATTTAGGGTGTAGCTGCACAGCTCTGCTTTTTAATACACTGTCTAGCTTTGTCAGAGCTTTTCTCCCAGGGAGCAAGCATCTTTGAATTCCATGGCTGCAGTCACTGTCCTCAGTGATTTGGGAGCCCAAAGAAAATAAAATCTGCCACTGTTTCCATTGTTTCCCCATCTATTTGCCATGAAGTAACAAGATCAGATGCCATGATCTTCATTTTTTGAATGCTGAGTTTTAAGCCAGCTCTTGCATTCTCCTCTTTCACCTTCATCAAGAGGTTCTTTGGTTCCTCTTTGCTTTCTGCCTTTAGAGTGATAGCATCTGCATATCTGAGGTGGTTGATATTTCTCCTAGCAATTAGATAGAGAAGAACAAATATTATATATCACTTATATGTGGAGCCTAAAGAAGTAATACAAATAAAGCTATAAACAAAAAAGAAACAGCCTCATTGACATAAAAAAGCAAACTTATGGTTACCAGAGGGAGAGGGAAGGGGGATAAATTAGAAGTATGGGATCAATAGATGCAAACTACTACACATAGACTAGGGTAACACAAGGAACTAAATTCAGTATCTTGCAATAAACTATAATGGAAAATAACCTGAATAAATAAGTAGAAATACATATCTATCTATCTATATACATACATAGCCAAATCACTTTGCTGTACAACTGCAATTAATACAATACTGTTAAACAACTATACTTCAGTTTAAAAAGTATTAGTTAATAATGCATACCTTTTTGAAATGATATTAAGAGCTAATGGTCACAGGAGAAAAACCATTTCCCCCCACTGGGTGCTCATATACAAATTGAATGGACTTCCCATATGGTGAACAATCCAGCTTCTAGTCGCTTGTGTGTTGTCCTGTGCCTTACACACATGCATGTTTATACGTTTTTCTAATGCTCAGCACTAGGATACAAGACAGTGCAAACTTATTTGGTACAAAGGATTGAGAAATAAAACAGATGTTCAGATGCTAATTTATGGAGCATGATAAACAGTGGAAAACAGTGGAAAGGTGTGGGAAAATGAAAAGAAAAAAATCAGAGGCTCCAGTTATTACACAAGTCTGCAAGGGGAAAGTAAGACAGATAGGGCTTTGAAGAATGCCTCAGATGTGGCTCTTTGGGAGCAGAAACCAGGAGTCGGGGGCATCAGTGTCAACAAGGAAGACATAAGTGGGAGTCTTAAAACCTTGTGTCAGGAGCGGGGCAGAATTCAAATCAATGCTCTGTGACAACCTGGAGAGATAGGATGGGGAGGGAGTTAGGAGGGAGTTTGAGGATGGACGCAACACGTGTATACCAATGGCTGATTCACACTGATGTATGGCAAAAACCATCACAATATTGTAATCATCCTCCAATTAATATAAATAAATAAATAAAATTTTAAGTGCACTGTGTCCAGTATCCAGTTGGACATCAGGGCCAGCAGGCATGCCAGGCCTGGTCCCACTCTCAAGGAGAAGGGAGGGACCTTGCGTGGGGCCAGACTGAAGCAATGATGTTTGGGTGAACCTGTTGCTCTCAGAAAATAGGGATCGGGATCTTGCCAATCACAGTGGTATGATGTCCAAGAGGTTTATGTTGTGTTTTTTTTTTTTGGCTGCATTGGGCCTTCATTGTGGGCCATGGGCTTAGTTGCCCCTAGGCATGTGGGATCTTAGTTCCCCATCCAGGGCTGGAACCCACATCCTCTGCACTGAAAGGTAGATTCCAGTATTTAACTGGACCACCAGGGAAGTCCCCAAGAGGTTTTTGTTTTGTTTGTAACAAGTGTCTGTAGTGAAGGGGAGGAGAAACAGAGGCCGAAATCTTCAAGCAGGCATTGGTCACTAAGAAAATCAGAGGTGCCCTTGAATGTCAGGGGGAGCGGTCCCTGGGGGAGATGTGGGTGCTAAAGCCCCAGACCCCTCCCCGTAAAAGATGCTTTCCTTGAAAAGACTCAGAGCCAGGATTTAACCAGCATCCCTGAAACATCAGTGCAATCCGTCCTTCTGGAAGGAGCGGTCCCAGGTGTGACGCCCTGAAAAGCCTCTGACCAGGTTTCTAGCTTTGACACCGGAAAACAGAGGAGAAATCTACATCACTAAGCCACATGGAGCCTGCACCTCCCTGGGAGGGGGGTGGGAATACACATCCAGCACCCGCCCCCCCAACACCGGCTCTCCCTTCTGAACCACTGTTTGCCCACCTGAGCCCAGCTGGGCCTACCGTCCAGCTGCTTTGCCGAGGAACCTCTGACAGCTGCGCTCAAAGTGGGGCCAGGAAGCTCCTCGCGAGCCCCCCAGGGGGCTTTGCATCACAAGGAATGCATTATTTCCTTGGCTGGGAAGGCAGTGTTTGTTTGAGACCCCAGGGAGCTGATGAGGTGATGACCTGGGGACCAGAGGCCTCTGGGCCCCCTCTGAGCCTGGCCTGGCTGCAAGCAGTGCTGGCCAGTGCTGGACAAGGCCAAGGCCAGCCAGCCCGGTCTGGCTCCAGAAAGGGGACCGCTATAGTCCCAGGCTTCACACCTGTGTCCTGCTGGTTCCTCCAAACAGTACAAAGTCAGAGCAGCCAACAGGCTAATGACTGCTTCCACGGAAAACAAGGGCTATCCTTGCCAAGGAGCCTGGGGAGATGTGTGTTGGGCGTCCTGGCCTGTCTGCCCCTGCAGGTCCTTTGCACGGGACTTGATTCCTCCGTAATGGCAAGGTGACAGAACAGGAGAGCTTGGCCTTTTCAGAATCGGTCTGGAAATAATCAACTACAGGGAAAGAACTAGGATGTCTGGTCCAGATTATGTCAAAAAAAGAAAAATCACAAGCACCAAAGGCGGGGCTGCATTTTATGCGTTAAAATGAGAAAAAGATAGAAGCCAGACAGGACATGAAGAGACTACCCTGGTACGCGTGGGTGTTGTACATGGCGTGTCCCATCCAGGGGCAGAAGGAAGCAGGCAGGCTGTGGGAAGGGTCTGGATGAGAAGCCCCACCCCACCCTCACCCCTGCCCCACTCTGTATGGACCTGCCCACGTCTACTTGAGCAACCTGGGCAGGGGAGGAGTGAGGGGGCTGTGCTCCCTCCCAGGCAGCTCAGGGGGTCCTCGAGCCATAATTCTGGGGAGCTGCCTGGTGCAAACCCACCTGCGTCACACTGCAAAGTGAGTCCTGTGGCCCCAGTGTGAGTCATCCAGGTCACAATGTGTTTTTGGCCAGGTCGGCATCCCTGACACCCCAGCCACACTTGTGGAAAGCAGAGATAAGGTTCGTTTCATTTTTAACACCAATGTACAAACCAGGAGCCCCCAAATCATCTAGTAAGACACAAAGAAATTAATGGTATTCTTTTTCTTAATTGCTGTATAATTGCTTTACAATGTTGTCAGTGTCTGCTGTACAACAAAGTGAATCAGCTATAGGTTTACATATAACCCCTCCCTCTGGGGTGTTCCTCCCACCCCTGTCCTCATCCCACCCCTCCAGGTCATCATAGAGCACCGAGCTGAGCTCCCTGTGCTATCCAGCAGCTTCCCACCAGCTAGCTGTTTTAGTGCATTTGTGTCAAACCTGATCTCCCTACTCACTAGGAACTAAATTTCAGCTCCTACAGTCAGAAAAAAAGGACACATGCTAGCATCCTCTAGGAGCAAGCTCTCATTGATTCCTGGGTTATGGCTCCTGGGGTTTCAGTCTTGGTCACCCCTTAATCCCTTAGGTCATGGGCCCTTTGTGCTATGCTCTAAAGGGTCTGGTGAGTTGGTGTTGACTCCCGTTAAGAGTATTTGGAGCTAGCTGTCAGCACCAGATGACTAGTCCTGGCTGTATTTGTAGCAGGAACCCCACAAATTCCAGGCAAGGGACATAGCATTTGGCCTTAGTTTTAAGTGGTCCACTTCCCCTAAAGACTGAGAAACAGCCCTCTGAGAGCCGGCCCTGGACAGACAGCGACCAGCTCTGCTGGGCCTGATGACTTCCAGCCAAAAAGACCCCAAGGTATGTTTGTGTCTGGTTTCAATAATGCTTTGCCTTCAAGTACTTATCACTTGTCTTTCTGGCAATTTTCCCCTAACTTGGGTAAAATCATCTTTCTGGCAAATAGGAAAAGTTGAATCTCACTGGATGTCAAGAGGCTTGAGTGTATTTCTAATTATCCTGGGGTCTTAGATGTGAGTCTAATGGGGTCCATTAAAACCTCTAGAGAAATGGTCTGCAGAAACAGCCAGTTAGTACTGATAAGAAATGCAGAGATAGAACGGTTTGCTCCTTTGGCATCCAGATGACTGAGTTGTTAACAGAAGGGGAGTCCTCTCCAAGCCTTGCCTCCTGTCCTTTCCAGCCCAGAGCAGACACCAGGAGACGAATCTGGTCACATGAACTGCACAGCTGACCTCTGGGTTCTGAGACTCTGATCTTCAGAAGTGAAGAAGGTATTCTGAAGGTGATGATGCCTCCTGAGTTCACACCCTGAGAGGGTGTCCAGCTAAGGGAGAAGGGGGCCCCTCTGAGGGCAGTGGCCTGAGTGTAGAGGTGACAGGGCAGACAGGGGGCCACTGCTGCCCTTGAGGAACCAGAAGGCAGACTCAGGAGGCAGCATCTTCAGCATCGCTAAGCCTCTGATGCCAGGACAGCCACAGAATCCCATCAAATCCGCCAAGCCTGGTATGTTCGAATAATGATATCATTGTTGACACGTCTTCTTGCAATGACTAAATGCTTTGATCTTCCAATGTCAATTGGTTTTTCTGTATTTGAGATTCAGTCCTTCAGGCGTCAGAAACCAAGATGTAAAAACACAAGTCATGGTCATGCAGAATTTCACACAGCTTCCCGAAAGTGCCGGTGTGACTCCAAGACTTCTGGGTAGGCTCCATGTCCAGACTGTGTACAACGTCCACTCTGAATGTCCACTGCCACACAAACATCACAAGGCAGAAGTCTCCCAGGTGGGTTTTCTGGTCAGACTCATGAGCTCAAAATGTGATTATGGATAGGAGGATGTGCTTTGGAAAAATCCGAGGGAGCCACGAGTTTAAGGAAGTACTTTGACAGCAAACACCCTCACTTGTTCCCTCCCCAGGGGTAATGTTTCTTTGTCTATTTTATGGCCTTCTGTGATTTTGGCAGAAACTACAGTATATTCACTTTAGAGGGTAACATGATCAGATTGTGGTAGCCACACTTCGGGATAGACCTGTTCCCTTACTGATTGTCTCTAATCAGCAGCCCCTCTGGGACCCACTGCTCAATCTTCATCTGCTCCCTGAGAGAAAATGATTTTTAACAGGAACCCCCAGGGAGTTTCAACATTATTGAGAAGGAAGGTCTCTTTTAAGATCAAAATCGCCCTTAATAGCTGTGTTTCTTACAGCCATTGAAAAATGGAAAATGGCACCATGAATTCAGTTCACATTTTAAAGTAAACTTGAATGTTACTAAATCTGGCTTAAGGAGATGGCTACTTTAATTTGAAAAATGGTCCATATACTATTTTAGCAAATTCAAAGAACGCTTTCTGTTTTAGGCTTCGGTATTTATAGTAATGTCATGTTCTTGACCATTGATGAAATCTTGGCCATTGTGCCGATAATCTAATGTCAGTGTTTATTTTCTAGTGCATGTAAACACTGATGGGTTTACAACCCGTGGCGTCCAGAGTTCAGTGAAATACACCTCGGTTAGGAAGCATAGTGTCACTCAGCCGACAGGCCACGCTCTTGGGGGTAATTCTGCTTCTCCCCAGAGATCTTCTGCCCCACAGGCTGGAAAATTACCAATTTGGTATATCCTATCACCTGTATTAATCGAGGTGTTCCCACATATGAAAGACAGCAAGGTGAATGGCCCTGCTCCCAGGCCAGGGTGTGGTCTGTGCATCTGGTGGGTTTTCACCCCTGGTATGGAAGATGCTACAGGTCCAGGTGGTCTGAATTAGCCGTAAGCATCTGAGCCTTCCCTGGAGTGCTCAGACCAGCACTGCTGCAGGCACCTGGAGTTTCTCTTGTTCTAAACAGAGTCCAAAAATAACTGTTTCAATGAGTCAGTGTCCAGAATGGTCTTACTACCCCACTGTGTACCTAGCACAATGTTCAAGAAAGCAAAAAAAAAAAAACCCTGGGAAGCTGACTTCAAGAATGTACAGTTCAGGAGGAAGAAGATGACAGCCACCTCAGGAGCTGCTCGGGGAGCCGGGCCGGCACCAGCCTGGGGGCCTGAAGCCATCGCACCCAACTGGGAGAACCAGGACGTTTCCACAGGGACCACTCTCGTGGCTGTGCAAGTTGATGGGGGTGTGGTTCTAGGAGCAGGCTCCAGGACAACCACTGAGTCGTACATTGCCAAGCTGATCCCTATTCACAACTGTATTTTTTGCTGCCCCTCAGGCTCAACAGCTGATACCCAGGCAGCAGCTGATATAGTCACTTATCAGCTTGGTTTCCGCAGCATTGAACTGAATGAGCCTCCACTAGAACACACAGCAGCCAGCCTCCTTAAGGAGATTTGTCCCTGATACCACGAAGGCCTGATGGCAGGAATCATCACTGCTGGCTGGGACCCCAAGGAGCGGGTCAGGTGTCCTCAGTGCCCATGGTGGGTGTGATGACAGGCCTTTGCCATCATAGGCTCTGGGAGCTCCTATATCTATGGCTACGTCAATGCCACCTGCTGGGAAGGCGTAACCAAGGAAGAATGCTTGCAGCTCACTGCCAATGCTCTCCCGTTGGCCCTGGAGCAGGACAGCTCCAGTGGAGGGGGACCGCCTGGCAGCCATTGCAGAATCAGGAGTAGAGCAGCAGGCACTTGTGGGAGACCAAATTCTCCAATTCACCATGGCCATGTTACCACCGCTCTGAATCCTGAGACTCTAAGATCCAAAAGAGACACCCCACACTGCTACAAAATTCAATAAACAGTTTGTCAGTGAAGAAAAAAAAAGGAATGTGCAGTTCATTTTGTTGCCAAATTGAAGGATTTGCAGGAAAGGGGAATGCTACACAGTGAGAGAAAGGAATCAGGAGTTTCAGTTCAGCAGATTGGGGAGGGGAGGCAAAGGAGGAACATTTAAACTCCGACAAGAGAAAGAGCTTGACTGGATGTGGAAGGATGGTGTTTAAGTCAACACATAAAAATTCTGGCCCCAACCCATGCCTTAGAGGTGACTCAGTTTTCAAAATGCTGATTTATCAGATACCAAGCATCTTCTTCACTTCACTTCACTTCACTTCAAGCATCTTCTGGTCCTTTCCTTTTCTGTCTCGCATTTATTACACCATAGCCCCACTGCAGAGGTAATGAATGGCCTGGGGTCTGGCTGACTCTGGAATCCGTGACTGTCATGACCCCACATGGCCCCCCAGAAGGACAGGTAGAGATCCAATAAGTAACAAGAAAGGAGGACTTGAGAAGGAAGCCCAGGAGAGAAAGGACAGGGTTAAGAATGTGTACCTGCTTAGACTGTTTTCCTGGAGAATTATTGTGCTGGGCTTGAAGGTGATACACCCAGAGCTTTACCCCATAGATACAGAGAAGGGTATTGAATAGCAGGATGTTTTGGTAACACCGCATCCTACACTGCAAAATGGATTCTGACCCAGGTACAGCTGGTAAGAGTTGACGGGAGGGTGGCAAAGAGGATGCCCAGTAGGGAAATATTTTGATGAAGAAATGATAGTTAACAATGGAGGTCACATAGTCTCAGATAAAACAACTTAGGTTGGAATCCATGGCTAGCATTTAGTGACTGGGTGACTCTGGGCAAAGGAGCCAGCCTCTCGGAGGCTTGGTTTCCTCATCTGTAAAGTGGAGACAATAATATTGCTTGTCTTGCTATATTCATTAAAATCTTAAATCAGATAATGAAGATAAGGCACAGTCCCTTGCAATGGCAGGCATTAACAAACAGAAGCACCTATTACTCTTGTCTTACTCTCTCTGATTAGTCCTGGGGTGGCTTTCCAGAAAGCTAGCTGGAAATTTCTGGAAGGGATCACCCTATTTCCTTTTGCAGGGCATCCCTTATCTTGACAAATCCTTTCTATTCTTTGCTGTTGATTTCAGATATGGCTCTAAGTCGGTGAGCACTGAGACAGTCTAAGAATGAACATCCCTCCAGCTCTGCTGTCCCTCCTCTAAGTTACTTTTCACTCTTTGGGTAACTGTCTCTGGCTGCCACTGCCTCTGTCCTGTAGGGCAGGAGACCTTCAAAGTGACGTAGGGGAAGAAAGGAACTTTGTAGCTAGAGCCCTTAATCCCCTTATTTCTCATCCCCATAGATCAGGATAAACCTGAGAACTGGCACTCACAAGTGAAGATGAGCCACAGCTCTGTTGGAAGAGAACAGGGGGACCTCACCTTCAGGAAGGCAGAGCTGCAAAATCCCTCCCCTCCCCTCCCCTCCCCTGGGCTGACAGCACACAGGATGCCAAGTATAGTGGGCCGGGGTGGTGGTGGGGGCTTCAGCCAGGGTGAGGGCAGGGGCTAATGCAGATACTGGAGGTGGCGTGGTGGGTGGTTCATGGCTGTCACCGAGCCATTTCTTTTTTCTTTCTTTTGGCTTCGCTGTGCCACATGCAACAAGTGGGATCTTAGTTGCCTACATGCATATGCTGCTAACTCACTTCTGTTGTATCCGACTGTATGTGACCCTAGGACTGCAGGCTGCCAGGCTCCTCTGTCCATGCGATTCTCCAGGCAAGAATACTAGAGTGGGTTGCCATGCCTCCTCCAGGGGATCTTCCCGACCCAGGGATCTAGCCTGCATCTCTTATGTCTCCTGTACTGGCAGACAGGTTCTTTACCAGTAGTGCCTCCTGACCAGGGGTCAAACCCCTGCCTCCCGCTTTGGGAGTGCAGAGTTTTAACCACTGGACCACCAGGGAAGTCCCATGTTACTCATTTCTTAAGGAAAAAAAAATGAGAGAATTTAAGATTATTTGTTGATCACCTGAATAGAGAGGTTTTGCTTCCACAGGAAATATGTTTGTTTTCCTTCCTGAGATCTTATCCACTGGGGACCAGGTCAATCTGGCTCTGAGTCTTCATGCCCCTGGGAGCTGGAGAAGAGCTGAACTTAGAGATCGTGGTCAAGAACCCTCCCGCCCGGGGAACCCTCCCCAGTGAGAGCTCTGGGTTTCCCCTCATCTCCTAAATGGGTCTTAGTACCAGATGCATATTAAAATCACTGGCAGTGAAGGTGTGGGGGGTGCTTCTTCAAAACTTCTGTGTCCAGCTCCCCTTGAAAACTTAGAATTGCTGAGAAGGGGGCCAGAAATACATAACTATGACAATCCTCTGATGGGAGGATTTCCAGGGTGGAGATGAAAGGCACCCTTCTCAGAAGGTCTGCTATTTACCAACCCACCTGGATGGTTCTGTCCTGGCTGACTTGTGGTGAAGGGGGCTTGGTGCCCAGGGATGGGGAAGCAGCACTAGCCAGGCATCCTACCTCCCCTTCTCTAGGACAGTGCCCAGTACCCGCTCTCCTCTCTTCTCCAAGGGTTTGTTTGTTTGTTTAATTTATCCACTCTTTTTTAAAATTTATTTATTTATTTTACTTTACAGTATTTTATTGGTTTTGCCTTACATTGACTTGAATCCAAGGGTCTTTTAAGAAGATTTTAGGTAGGAGTGGTGGCCCAACAGAAAGGACTCACAGGAGGGGTGTGGGGTTTTGTTCTCTGCTTTTTCCCAAGATTAGTTTCCTTTATGTTGGCCTTTTTTGGAGAAGAATAAAACAGGCATTCATTTTGCAGGTATGTTTACATTTTCTAAACGCATTTATTCCCTAGTTTAATGTTTTAAGAAATTTTTAAAAAATGCTTCTTCTTCCAAATACAGTATCTCCATGAGAAGTTAGAACCATCCACATAGCAAAAAAAAAAAAAAGAGAGAGAGAGAGAAACATTCCTGGTTATGACAGAGCTGACCTCGGAAGCTTTCTTTAGACTAGACGTCCCCCTGGTCACTACAAGGAAAAATTGGTCTCTCGGGTGTGTGTGTCTGTGAGTGTGTGGGTGTGCATGTCTGCTGAGCAACTTCAGCTGGAGAAATTCTACCTTCATCCAATTCACACCAACTGGTACCTGATGGCCCGCTGAGAACAGGCCCCCAGGATCTGCCTCTTTCTGGGAAACTGCCTGGCAAACCCACTGAAGGTCTAAGGCTGCCCACCTGAGCCAGGCTGAGGGCTAAGTTCAGTTCAGTTCAGTCACTCAGTTGTGTCCGACTCTCTGTGATCCCATGGACTACTGCACTCCAGGCTTCCCTGTCCATTGCCAACTCCCAGAGCTTGCTCAGACTCATGTCTATCGAGTCAGTGATGCTATCCAACCATCTCGTCCTCTGTGGTCCCCTTCTCCTCCCGCCTTCAATCCTTCCCAGCATCAGGGTCCTTTCCAATGAGTCAGTTCTTCACATTAGGTGGCCAAAGTATTGGCGTTTCAGCTTCTGCATCAGTCCTCCAAGGAATATTCAGGATTGATTTCCTTTAGGATTAACTGGTTGAATTTCCTTGCAGTCCAAAGTACTCTAGAGTCTTCTCCAACACCACAGTTCAAAAGCATCAATTCTTCGGGGCTCAGCTTTCTTTACGGTCCAACTCTCACATCCATACATGACTACTGGAAAAACCATAGCTTTGACTAGATGGACCTTTTTTGGCCAAGTAATGTCTCTATTTTTTAATATGCTGTCTAGGTTGGTCATAACTTTTCATCCAAGGAGCAAGCATCTTTTAATTTCATGGCTGCAGTCACCATCTGCAGTGATTTTGGAACCCCCAGAAATAAAGCCTCTCACTGTTTCCACTGTTTCCCCATCTATTTGCCATAAAGTGATGGGACCTGCTGCCATGATCTTCGTTTTCTGAATGTTGAGCTTTAAGCCAGCTTTTTCACTCTCCTCTTTCACTTTCATCAAGAGGCTCTTTAGTTCCTATTTGCTTTCTGCCATAAGGGTGCTATCATCTGCGTATCTAAGGTTATTGATATTTCTCCTGGCAGTCTTGATTCCAGCTTGCACTTCATCCAGCCTGGCATTTTGCATGATGTACTCTGCATGTAAGTTAAATAAGCAGGGTGACAATATATAGCCTTGACATACTCCTTTCCCAATTTAGAACCAGTCTATAGTTCCATGTCCAGTTCTAACTGTTGCTTCTTGACCTGCATACAGATTTCTCAGGAATCAGTTCAGGTGGCCTGGTATTCCCATCTCTTGAAGAGTTTTCCATGGTTTGTTGTGATCCACACAGTCAAAGGCTTTGGTGTAGTCAATAAAGCAGAAGTAGATGTTTTTCTGGAACTCTCTTGGTTTTTTGATGATCCAACGGATGTTGGCAATTTGACTCTGGTTCCTCTGTCTTTTCTAAATCCAGCTTAAACATCTGGAAGTTCACGGTTCATGTACTATTAGCCTGGCTTGGAGAAGTTTGAGTATTACTTTACTAGCGTGAGATGAGTGCAATTATGTGGTAGTTTGAACATTCTTTGGCATTGCCTTTCTTTGGGATTGGAATGAAAACTGACCTTTTCCAGTCCTGTGGCCACTGCTGAGTTTTCCAAATTTGCTGGCATATTGAGTGCAGCACTTTCACAGCATCATCTTTTAGGATTTGAAATACCTCAACTGGAGTTCCATCACCTCCACTAGCTTTCTTGGTAGTGATGCTTCCTAAGGCCCACTTGACTTCCCTTTCCAAGATGTCTGGCTCTAGGTGAGTGATCACACCATCATGATTATCTGGGTCATGAAGATCGTTTTTGTATATAGTTCTTCTATGTATTTTTGCCATCTCTTCTTAATATTGTCTGCTTCTGTTAGGTCCATACCATTTCTGTCCTTTATTGTGCCCATCTTTGCATGAAATGTTCCCTTGGTATCTTTAATTTTCTTGAAGAGATCTCTAGTCTTTCCCATTCTATTGTTTTCCTCTGTTTCTTTGCACTGATCACTGAGGAAGGCTTTCTTATTTCTCCTTGCTATTCTTTGGAACTCTGCATTCAAATAGGTATATCTTTCCTTTTCTCCTTTGCCTTTCACTTCTCTTCCTTCTCAGCTATTTGTAAGGCCTTCTCAGACAACCATTTTGCCTTTCTGCATTTCTTTTTCTTGGGGATGGTCTTGATCACTGCCTCCTATACAATGTCATGAACCTCCATCCAAAGTTCTTCAGAGACTCTATCTGCTCTAATCCCTTGAATCTATTTGTGACTTCTACTGTATAATCATAAGGAATTTGATTTAGGTCATACCTGAATGATCTAGTGGTGTTCCCTACTTTCTTCCTTTTAAGTCTGAATTTTGCTATAAGGAGCTCATAATCCTGAAAACCATCCCATGTGCCCCTGCGTCCTGCTGGGCCCACTCTGAACTGCTTTTCTGAGTCTCAGGTAGAACTTGGTGTCATTTCTGGCTTATGACTGTCCCCACTTCATTTACTGTGTGGCCTTTGTCAAGTCTCTTTACAGATAAAGAAACCAAGACTCTAAACTGCCAAGTGAGAGTCAATTCAACAAGAAATCTGTAGTTACTAGGTCTTTTAATAAGACTACAAATAAGACTTTTGTCAGCTGAAGGTGAAGAAACTCTAATGCATTTACCATGTGTATGTACCTTAAAGGCACTGAAAGTGAAAGTGAAAGTTGCTCAGTTGTGTCCAACTCCTTGCGCCATGGACTGTATACTGGCGTGGGTAGCCTTTCCTTTATCCAGGGGATCTTCCCAACCCAGGGATTGAGCCCAGGTCTCCTGCATTGCAAGTGGGTTCTTTACCAGCTGAGCCACAAGGGAAGGCATAAAGACATTATGCCAAGTGAAATAGGCTGGTCACAGGGAACAGATATGCACAATCTCACTTACAGAAGTATCTAGAATAGTCCAGTTCACAGCAACAGAAGGTAAAATCATGGTTGCCAGGAGCTGGGAGAGGGACAAATAAGGAGTCAGTGGTTGATGGGAACAGAGTTTCAGTTTTGCAACATGTAAGAGTTCCAGAATTGGATGCTGATGGTGGTTGTACAATAATGTGAATACACTCAGTGCCACTCAGCTGTACACTTAAAAATGACTATGGTTATAAGGCACTGGAAGGACTGATGCTGAAGCTGAAGCTCCAGTATTTTGGTCACTTGATGGGAACAGTCAATTCATTGGGAAAGTCCCTAATGCTGGAAAAGATTGAGGACAGAAGGAGAAGAGGGCATCAGAGGATGAGATGGTGGGATGGCATCACCAATGCAATAGACATGAACTTGGGCAAGCTTCGGAAGATGGTTAGGGACAGGGAGGCCTGGCGTGACACAGTCCATGAGGTCACAAAGCATCAGACACAACTGGGAGACTGAACAATGACAATAAGGCATATGTTTTATCACACATGCAAAAAGAGACTGACTCTTGCGTGTTCCTTCTTTCTAATTTCTTTGTTTTACTACCTTCTCCAATAATATCTGCATCTACCTAGAAGGTATCAATATCTACCTAAAGGATGTCTGATTATCCTGGAGAATAAGGATTAGGACCCAGGGATTCAGAGAATTTGAGGGCAAATTATTTACAAAACTCCAGGAACTTCATTGTTTGGTTGTATGAATAAGGCTTGCAAGGAATCATGTGAACATGAAAATGATTTGATTGGTTGAAAAAGAAGTATTAATAACCTTTAATTTTAACAAAAATATTTGTAGTAGTCTCTGCAATACCAATAATTTAAATGCCCAAAACTACATTTGTTTTCCAGGTAATATAGGAAGAGGGTCCAGACTCACCTACCCAAACCTCCCTGGAACATCTCGCGTGCATTTACTTGTCTTGCCTTTTTCAAGACAACTAGAGGTTAGAGACGAGCAGGTGACTTCATCCCCCACAGCTGCAGGAGAACACCTGGGAAGGAGGGAAGGATGCTGAGAAGGGGAGCGGTTTGCACAGAACAAACTTCAGCTGACAAAATACAGGTAATCAAACAGGAAGAGGCAAATTGCTCGTGAACTTCTGGAGTCCATGAACCTGGTCATGATGGTTCAACTGGCCAAGGAAAACTCACCACAGCCCCCAGCCGGCTTCAGAGACACCACAGAAGCCCATTGTCTTCCAGGCAGAGGATGGAGGAGAGAAAGAGTACAAATCCACTTCCACACAAACCCCACTTGGTATCTGAGGTCACAAGGACCACAGGCCCCCTGGGCTCAGGGAGGCGCCCACGGTCAAAGATGCCAAGCCTTCCGAGAAGGCTCAGAGACCTGAAGACCCTGCCCTCATGTGTTTGAGTGTGAGGGGTACTGTGTGAGTGTGTGAGTTTGTGTGTGTGTGCTGAGTGTGAAGAGTGTGTGTGTGGGTGTCTATGTGGGTGCGCAGGTGTGTAGGAGTGAGTGTGGGTATATGTTTATGAGCGTGTGAGCTAAGAGGGAGCATGAGTGTGTGGTAGTGAGTTGTCTGTGGCAGTATATGTGTATTTGCACACTTCAGTGCATGTGCATTCACATTTGTGTGCACATATGTGAGTGTAGGTGTGCGATGGACGTGACTGCGTGCCTGTGCCTGTCTGTGTATATGAATGTGAGCACACACTCATGTGTGCGTGTATATGCACAGGTGCCATGGGCATGAGTGTGCCCCAAGCAGCCCCACAAGGCTCTCCCGGCACCACCCCCAGGCCTGTGTGCACCCCTCCCCGCAGGCACACGGGAGACCCTTTGGCCCTTCTTTTCTGTCTGAAGGTGGCCCCTTAAGTGTCATGGGGCTTGTTTGGAGAGTGTCCCCTCCCTAGGTGAGCCTGAGTGTCCCTTTGAAAGGCAGACTGTGGACAAGATGTCCAGCCCCCGGCTTTAAAATAGCTGCACACATTTTCCTCTGCCCTTGAGACGGAGTCGGGCCCTGTGGCCTCGAAATCCATCCTCAGGTAAACAGCCTGTGACAGGCGGCAGGCCGGGGCCAACCGGCGTGGCCACAGCTGTGCCCGCCCGCGGCGCCCGGCACCAGGCCCACGGCCATGGGGGAGGGGGTGCTGTTGGCCGTGTCCCCGGGTTGTGGGCAGCCAATATTTTCCAGAGCTCACCAGGGAGAAGGTTTCAGAGGGAGTTCCATGCAGATCAGTTCCGTCGGAATCTGTGGCTGCTTTGTTCTAGAATTTACGGGCCTCGTGTAAGAATTCCCTTGAAAACGATAGATTGAATTCTAATCTAAAACTGTAAATTTCTGAAATCTCTTAAAAATCTTTCGATCTTAAAATAGTAGCAGTTTGTCACAGGGACAGAGGAGGCCTTCAGCTGAAGTAGGTCAAGGGGCATCCAGATTTTCCACAGCTGTTGCCAGGCCACGAGCCACACGCACTGAAGGGGTGGGCTTTCCTTGTGTCCTGGGGACACTGAGACGCCTTGGTAGGACAAGTCATTGTAGCTCCAGGAAGTGAATTTGTTGCCTGAGCAAAACACGAAAATGAAGCCAAGTTCCCTCACGTTTGGCTGATTGGTTAGAACATGCAGGGCGCACAGAGGAGAGCCGGAGTTGGCCACACAGGACATGAGGGCTCCTCGCAGCGCTGAGGGGCATGGAGGGGGTGAGCCAGCCCCCGCTGCTGTCTCTGGAACACTCGTTGGAGGAGATCAGAGAGCCAGGGTTTGAAATAAAGATCCACAGGGCTGGCTCTTTACTGCTGAGCCACCTGGGAAGCTCCAGTGAAGTTAGAAGTTGTTATGAAAAGAAGGAAAGGGACTTCCCTGGCAGTCAAGTGTTCAAGACCTTGCCTTCCAGTGCCGAGGGTGTGGGTTTGATCTGGTCTGGGAGCTAAGATCCCACATGCCTCTCAGCCAAAAAGCCAAAAACACACAATAAAAGCAATATTGTAACAAATTGAATACAGACTTAAAATGGTCCACATCAAAAAAGGAAAAAAAAAATCTTAAAAGAAAAAAAAAAGGGAAAAAAATCCCCAGGGAAGAGACAGGGAAAGGGCAAGGAAAGAGAGGGAAATGGTGAAACTGGAGAAATCCTAGGTGTCAAGGAGAAAGGGTGCCCCCCACATCCATGCAGCACCCCTTTGTCCAGGGCACCTCACAGCTGCTTCTGCAGTGCCTGCACCTCAGTGCCTGAGGTGTGCAGCTTGTGCAGCCCAGGTCGGAAGATCCGGGGAGTGTCAGCATTGGAGCATCGTGGGTGGAAGATCCAGGGAGTGACAGCACTGGAGCATTATGGGTAGTGATGGACTGGATGGGAGGACAACCGGCACACCTTCCTCCCCCATTGAGGTCCCCTGCACCGTCCCCTGGAGGCTTAGCCAGCCTGTCAGTCACAGTGGTCTGTGGTTCCTCCCGGTCCTGTCTCCCCTCCTGACTCCCCAGCAGCTTCCTAGTATCACCCCGCAACCACCACTTGCAAGTGAAACCTTATTTCTTGGTCTGTTTCTCAAGACCCAGACACTATTTTCCTAGCTTTTCTGCACAATTCCTTTTTATTTTCATTGAAGTATAGTTGCTTTACAATATTGTATTAGTTTCTGCTATACAACAAAGTCAGTCAGCTCTTAATATACAAAATCCTCTCTTCCTTGGATTTCCCTTCCATTTAGGTCACCACAGAGCACTGAGAAGAGCTCCCTGTGTTGTATAGCAGGTTAGCATTAGTTTTCTGTTTTACACATAGTAGTGTATATAGGTCAATCCCAATCTCCCAGATTACACCACTCCTCTTCCCCATTGGTATTCATGTGTTTGTTCTCTACATCTGTGCCCTGCACAGTTCTTCAGAGAGATATATACTAAAACCTGGAGACACTCTGAGGTGAACCCTGAGAAATCAGCACTGCAGAAACTTATTCGACCAGGAAAACCATTTTCTACTGAACATCTCACACTACTGCTGTTCTTTGACACCAGCCTGGAGAAATGTTGCGTTAAAGGTATATGCTAAATGAGATTTCACCTGCCAGATAATCTATATAAGACGAATTAGTTACTCAGCTACAACCTCCCAACTATGTCATGATCTTGGTGGCAGGTGAAATTTTCAAAACAGACTTGAAATTATGCCTCCTCTCCTGAACACCAGGAGACCAGATCTCTCTGTATAAGTGTGGGAGCTCCTGGCCTTGTACCAGCTTCAGTTTCGTCACCTGTGCCAACATGAAGCCTTGTTTTAAAGAACGGTTGTTTTGTCTCTGAAA
Source organism: Oryx dammah (assembly GCF_014754425.2). Classification (NCBI taxonomy): domain Eukaryota; kingdom Metazoa; phylum Chordata; class Mammalia; order Artiodactyla; family Bovidae; genus Oryx; species Oryx dammah. The sequence continues at coordinate 41,864,350 of NW_024070194.1, forward strand.
AGGTGAAGATTGTGTCTCTGAAACATGCACATTGTTCCAACTAAAATGGGAGAATTTTGACCCACTAAAAACATCCAGGCTTTTGCTTCTCAAACTTGAGCATGTCCTGGCCCTCTGGAGTCATACAGTGAAAGCATGCAGAAAAAAAAAAAGAAAAAATGGGTCCGTACTCAACCACCCATAGAAAGACTGATGCTGAAGCTGAAGCTCCAATACTTTCTCTACCTGATGCAAAGAGGCGGCTCATTGAAAAAGACCCTGATGCTGGGAAAGACTGAAGGCAGGAGGAGAAGGGGACGACAGAGGACGAGATGGTTAGATGGCATCATCGACTCAATGGACGTGAGTTTGAGTAAGCTCCGGGAGATGATGGACAGAGAAGCCTGGTGTGCTGCAATCCATGGGGTCACAAAGAGTCAGAAACTGAGCAACTGAGCGACTGAGCGACTGAACAAGAGCGACTGAACAAGAACAACTCAACCACCTCACTAGGGAAACTGCAGAAACTTTGCAGAAAACCTGTGAAGAACTGCTTCAGATTTCCATCTTATCCACAAACTCTCTTATGAAAGGGAAAGGTTTGGGAACATGAATCTAAATCTCTAGTATCCAAAGAAAGGCCCAGAGAACCAGTAAAGGTCTCATGATTTAACCAGGCACATGGCTAAAGGAATCATGTCTTCCTGACTCTGCTCATACACCTGAGACACTTCTGCTCTCTGTCACCGCTACTCCAGGGAAACGGGAGGATGGAGAAAGCTTTATCTGAGTTGTGACTTTTGTTCCTAGTTCTTCTCTTAAAACATCTTTCCCCTGCCTGCTCACCATAGTCCAGCAAAGACAGACAGATCAGATGACTACATTTGAGAAAATACAAAAGAGTTGAGGATTCCTAAGCTGTTTAAGAAAATTATAGTAAATTCCACACAATAAAATGTTATTGGAGAGAGTGAAGTCTAGCACAAAATGTCAACATGAAAATATGTTAATTGTTCAATTTTTAAAAAAATATTCAATTCACTTACATAAATGATCTCATTTTTAATCTGAAAAGATTGCCAGTAAACAGTTATTTTTAGAAGACAGGGTTAGAGAAAAATCTCAAGCTAATCACCTTCCACCTTAAAAATACAAAAAAGATAGAGCAAATTAAACCCAAAGCAAGAAGAAGGAAGGGAATGCTAAAGCAGAAATAAGTAAATCAGAGAATAGAAAGTCAGTTAAACTAAAACTTGGTTATCTAAGAAGATCAACCAAAAATAAACTAGCTTTTGGCTAAACTGGCCAATAAAATAATTACTAAAGTCAGAAATCAAACAGGGGCCACTACTACCAACCTCACTGAAGTTAAAAAGGTTTATAAGGAAATACTATGAATAATTGCAAGTCATTATTTAGATAACCTAAGTGAAATTCTGAAAAAGATACAAACTATTAAAAATGCCCAAATGAGAAGTGGAAACCTGAACAGACCTATAAAAAGTAAAGAGATTGAAATAGTAAAAATAATAATAACTACCTATGAAGAAAGGCAATGGCACCCAACTCCAGTACTCTTGCCTGGAAAATCTCATGGACGGGGAGCCTGGAAGGCTGCAGTCCATGGGGTCGCGAACAGTCGGACACGACTGAGCAACTTCACTTTCACTTTTCACTTTCATGCATTGCAGAAGGAAATGGCAACCCACTCCAGTGTTCTTGCCTGGAGAATCCCCGGGACGGGGGAGCCTGGTGGGCTGCCGTCTATGGGGTCGCACAGAGTCAGACACGACTGAAGTGACTTAGCAGCAGCAGCAGCATGAAGAAAAACCCAGAACAAGATTTCTTTGCTGGTGAATTCTACCAAATGAATGAAGAAAAGTTAACATCAGTTCTTCAAAAACTCTTCTCAGAGGAAAGAATAATGCCCACCTTATTCTGGGGTCATCATTACCCTGATTGCAAAACCTTAGAAAAGTATCACAAGAGAAATAAAACTACAAGTCAATTTACCTAATGACCGAATGAAAAAAAAAGCTTCAACAAAATAGTAGTAAACCAAATTTAGCAAAATATAAAAAGAATCATGAATCATGACCAATTGAGATTTATCCCAAGAATGCAAAGATGGTTCAACAGAAAAAAATCAATCAATGTAATACACTTTAGTAATTGAATAAAGGATAAAAACTACATAACGATCTCACCAGATACAGGAAAAGCCTTTTAAAAAAAAGCCTGAACAACCTTTCAGATTAAAACAAACAAATCTTAAAAAGCCTTAATAAACTGGGAATTGAATGGTACTTTCTCTACATGATAAAAGGCACCTACAAGAAAACTACAAAAAACCGGGCTTCCCTGGGGGCTCACTCAGATGGTAAAGAATCTGCTTGCAATGCAAGAAATTTCCATCCTTGGATCGGGAAGATCCCCTGGAAAAGGGACTGGCAACCCATTCCTGTATTCTTGCTGGAGAATCCCATGAACAGAGGAGCCTGGCAGACTGGGGTTGAAAACTGACTGCTGGTCCATGGGGTCCCAACTGAGTGGCTAACACTTCCCACAAAAAACAAACTGTCTCATATTTAGTATGAAAGACAGAAAGCTTTTCTTTTTTCCCCTAAGATCAAGAACAAGACAATGATGCCTGATCTCACCACTTCTATTTAATAATGTACTAGAAGTTTTGACTGGGGAAATAAGGCAAGAGAAAGAAATAACAGATAATCAATTTGGAAAAGAATAAATAAAACTAGCTATTTGAAGAGGACATGATCTTGTATACAAAACTTCCAAAGAAATATACAAAAATTTGACCAGAGCAAATAAATAAGTTAGCAAGGTTATAGAATATAAGATCAATATACAAAACTCAATTGTATTTCCACATACGTCAATGAATGATCTGAAAATGAAATTAAGAAAATAGTTTATATGTAGTAATAGTAATATGTAGGCTTCCATTAAAAATGGGTTTATGTTGCTTTCAAACTATAGAATATTCAGTTGCTTTGTTGATAAAATCTAAAGAGGAAGGAAGATACTTATTTCTGTTTATCATGCACATTAATGTCCCATCTTATTTGGTTAGTATTTAATATCATGTACAATCACATAATATATTTATCTTCTTTTGTTTTATTTTTTTAATAAAACAAATTTTTCCCTGTTTTGTTATTTGAAAAAAAAAAAAAAAAAAGAAAATAGTTTCTTTTATAAGACCCCAAAGAATAAAATACATGAAAATAAATTTTATTCAAAAATCTGAATTTTAAAAGATAAACCTAATAGTATGTGAATTATATCTCAGTAAAAATGATCATGTTACAAAAACACTTCATTGTCCCACTCTTGACCCTCAGTTGCAATCTTATATTAAAAGGTGGAAACTTTGTGGCCTGTTTTATCTTTCCTTCCTCTTCAGTTCTACCCTAGCGCACCCTTGAAGGGGTTTCAATAATTCTTTCTCCCAGCAGGGAGGAATTCCTCTTACACTATTGAAAGATCAATAATGCATTTCTTCTATACTCTTTGCTAGACTGTGCATTCTGTACATGGCAACCCAAAATGTTCTCTGCCTTGGCTTATCTCTCTGCTACTCCAGAACCTTAAAATCAATAGGGCCTCCATTTATGCTCAGATGTAAAGGCAGAAAGGATGGCCTCCTGTGATGGCCCTGTGGCCCAGCACAGTCCCTGTGATGCCGAGCCCCTCCGCTTGCTTCCTCAAGATCCTACCCTCTTAAAAACCATCCCCCTCCTTCTATGACAGTATTGTGGATCTTCTGGAGCAATGCACAGGGCCCACAAATTGTTCTTCAGGATTAAAAGCAGCCTATTCTCACCTGACAGGTGAGGAAATGAGGCATGAAACGCAGGGCCATCATTTTGGAATCACAGAATTCTTTTATTTTATAGATGACAGCACTGGCACTTGGAGAAGTCAAAGGCCCCTCAGGCGATGTGTGCGCTTCAGTGACTGGAGTGGGGCTCCTTCCCCACCAAGACCCAGCTCGCCCTGCTGTCTCTGCACCCTGGACACTGTTCTGTCCCATCCCCTGTGCTCTTCTCTGCTTCCTTCTCTCCCAGCCCCACTGGTCTCCTTGCTGATCTTCGGACATACCAAGCAGGTGCTCACCTCAGGGCCTTTGCACATGTTGCCTCTTTGTTCTGGAATACTCTCTGCCCAGACATTCACATCATCTGGTCCCTGCTTATCTGTCACCTCCTCAAAGAGATCCTAACCTCAGTGTTCTCCATCCCTTTCAGCTGGTTTACTCTTTGGCTTAGACCTGCCCTGAGACCACACCTGTGCCTACTCCTTCCCTTCCTGAGGCAGCATCACTTCTTCATGACCTCCCCTCCTCCATGAATCCTGGGCATCCCAGCATCTCTCTCTATCCCTGCTCCTGGGACTAACTTAAGGTGCTGTGTGTGAGCGAGGCAGAGTGTGCATTGAGCAGCCTTTCCTGGAAATGCACTGGGGATATAAACCAGCCCGTTGAGATTAAATATCTGTGAAATACCCAGTGAACCCATTTACAGACAACAAGGTTAGCTTAGAAATGAAATCAGAGCCTTTGGTGCTCAAGTTAGGAATGATGTGATCTTTGGGTTTTGATGCCAGAGGTCCTCTTCCAGAGATGTCTTTGGCCCCCGTGTATCTCGTATTTACCTAACTAAATGTATGAGGCTGTGGTACCCACGCTGAGGAGGTCATGTGAACTACAGCAAACAGTCAACAGATGCATGCTATTTATTTTGTTTTTCAGTTTTTCCATATTTTTTCATAAACCACACAGTCATTTTGCTTATAGTTTATTCCAAATCCACCTTCACTGAGGCATGTTTCCTGTGTCAGGGCAAGGCGAGGTACACTCAATACAGGCGAGCATCTTTACTAGGTTACAGCCTCCTGCATCCCCTGTATCTTCAAGCTGCTTTCTCTGGTTCTCCCTGAAATCCCCAGTTATGCTACCCCCACTTCTTTTTAAAAAATCTTTCTATTCTGTATTAGGGCATAGCCGATTAACAATGTTGTGATAGTTTCAGGTGAACAGCGAAGAGACTCAGCCATGCATATACATGTAACCATTCTCCCCCCAAACTCCTCTCCCATCCAGGCTGCCACATTACATTGTGCAGAGTTCCTTGTGCTATACAGTAGGTCCTTGGTTATCCATTTTGAATGTAGCAATATGTACATGTCCATCCCAAACTCCCTAACTATCCCTTCCCCCATCTTTCCCCCTTTACCAACCATAAGTTTGCTCTCTACCAAACTCTTCTGAAATCTCTTTGGTGAGTTACAGTTATAGTTTAAATGCCCTCTGCTTTGTTTCCCTCTCTGTTCAAGCCCTAAGAGTAATATCTGCTATGGAGACCTCCCTCGAGGTTAAGAATCTGACTTGGAATGCAAGGGCTGCAGGTTCAATCCCTGATCTGCGAACTAAGATCCCACACACAGCATGGAACAATTAAGCCTGCATGCCACAACAAAGACCCGACACAGTCAAATAAATAATTTTTTTAAAAGAAAAATATCTGCGTAATAATACAGTGCACGCAAAGACTTGAAGACAAAGGATTTAATAAAAATTTCCTAAGAGAAGTGTCTTTAGTGAGAGAGCCAGTTCTCATCTAAATTGAGGCTTCCTTCACATTCCGAATCCCAGATGCATGGGTGGATCCTCCATCTGAGAGTCCTGACCTACAACCTTAGTGATCAAAGTGCAGACTTCTGACTGACCCTGCTACAGCCTACCAATAGTTCTGGGGAAATTTAGTTTTGAATGTGAAGAAGACCATGAAAGAATAAAAATGTGAAAATAAAAGTAAAGTAGAAGTTATGTCTTTGGAGATAAAATTGCATTGTGGTTTAGTGAAAGAGAAAGTGTTAGTCCCTTAGTAGTGTCCAACTCTTGCAACCGCATGGACTGGAGCCCACCTGCTCCTCTGTCCATGGGATTTCTTAGGCAAGAATACTGGAGTGGGTAGTCATTTCCTGCTCCAGTGGGTCTTCCCGACCCAGGGATCAGACCCAGGTCTCTTGAACTGCAGGCAGATTCTTTACCCAAGGAGCCACAATACTTACAAATTCATTTTCCCCAGAGCGTGTTCTCTGAAGGGGTACCACATAACCTGGGGGGTGGTGGTCACATTATTGGGCGTGTGCTTGGGGGATGCTGTGGCCCCTTCTGGGCAGTCACAGACACACTTACACACCCTGGTCCCCAGAAATTCCAGGGCAGCAAGGAAACTCTTTAGTCTTGGTTGATATTCAACCATAGAATCCTTCTTTAAGTAATAGGTAATTTACAACTCAGGAATGAGTGTTGTAAAAATCATACTTTGGGATCCACGGTCATAGAGAGCTTCAGGATTTCTCCTTAATCCATTTACACGTCACATCCATTTTGAGAGCAAGGCACATTTTCACTTCTGTTTCCTTCCAGGAATAAATGATTATGTTAAGTAAAAACAGAATGTTAAAAAAATTCAGTTGAAACTGTGTACCTTCAAGCAAAACTGGATTTATTTCACACCCTTGCAGTACAGATGGTTCAATTCATCCTTTGGCCTTTTTCACCTTAAATGAAGGGGGCTTCCCAGGTGGCTCAGTGGTAAAGAATCCACCTGCCAGTCCAGGAGATGCAAGAGACTCAGATTTGATCCCTGGGTTGGGAAGATCCCTGGAGAAGAAAATGGCAACCAACTCTGTATTCTTGTCGAAAATTCCATGGACAGAGCAGCCTGGTGGGCTACAGTCCATGGGTCACAAAGAGCTGGACACAAATGAGCATGCCCACATGCATACACACACCTTAAATAAAACTCCCGGAAAAATAAGGGAAACTGTTTCGTTTGAGAACTTCTCAATGACTAAAGAGAAAGAGCAATAGAAGATACACCTAGATTTCACATTTTAACCTTTAAGTGTCAAGAATGGTGGTGATGGTTTCTAAATTTATGCTGAAAGAGCATATTATTGTGCCAGTTAAAAACACTTTGTATAAAAAAGAAAGAATTGTGTAGGTGACATCTTGTATCTAATCCTCGAGAAGGGTACCTGGGCTTCTGATTATGCGTGTTCTCCAACTAGAAGGTGGGAAATATCAATGGAGACGTGAGCCTCCTCACATTTCTCATATTTGAGTTCTCAACTCAGCAGTGAACACGAATCAAGTCAGATAAGCCTCAAACTGCCATGGCTCCAGCACTCAAACCTCATTTCCTGGCTCACAGTTCTTTGCTTTATTTCCTTTATTGGCTGCACCAGGCAGCATGTGGGCTCTTATTTCCCTGACCAGGGATCAAACTCTCACCCCCTGCATTAGAAGCATAGAATTTTAACCACTGGGCCACCAGGGAAGTCTCCCTCCTGGACCATAGTTTTAATCTTCTCTGATAAAGGTCTTCCCAGATAAACTAAAGAAAATAAAGAGTTCCAGAGCAGGAATTTCAGTATGACTAAAAATCAAGGAAGCTTTACAAGAAGAGGGCACGATTTCAGAAATCTCACACTCAGAACTTTCTGTCTTTCCATTGACTGAAGTGAAGATTCCTTTGTAAGTGAAAGTGAAAGTGAAGTCGCTCAGTCGTGTCTGACTCTGCGACCCCATGGACTGTAGCCTATCAGGCTCCTCCGTTCATGAGATTTTCCAGGCAAGAGTGCTGGAGTGGATTGCCATTTCCTTAGTGAAACCTACCCCCAGCCTTTAGTTGAATGTTCTACCTTAAGATTATTAATGTACTTTAAAAATCATAGCGTTTATGGAGAGTTGAAAATGAATGTTTGAGAAAGAGAAAATATTCAAGTGTAAAAGGTCACCAAAGAAGCAAAATAACCAGGCAAATTGCTAAAACCTTCATGATGTCAGAACATTCTGCCAGGCTTCATTTTTCTCTGCAGCAGCATCTAGTCACCCTCAAAGCTGAGGGTGCCCCAAGCAAACAACGCCACCAGGAGTGACAGGTGGCAGTGCCCAGCTGGCCTCTGTGCAGCATGTGTACTCGAATCCCAGCCCCTGCCAAACACGCCCGCACTTTGTTTGATGGTCCCCTGCCAGCCCCGATTCCAGCCTGCAGAGCTGTAGGACAACAAGTAATTATGATGAGGATTTGTGGCAAGAAGAGGCTGGCACACATCAGCCTGTCTTCCCAAGGATGCTTCCTTAGAGAGGACCGGAATTAACGCAGAAGACCTAACTCCAAACGATAATTTTATTTTTCTTCTCCATCCTCACACTCAGACCATAAAGAGTCTGCCTACAATGCAAGAGACCCAGGTTCAAGTCAAGAAGATCCCCCAGAGAAAGAAATGACAACACACTCCAGTATTCATGCCTGGAAAATCCTATGGATAGGGGAGCCTGGTGGGCTACAGTCCATGGGGCCACAAAGAGTAGGACATGACTGAGCGACTTCACGTTCGCATCTTCATATATTCATATATAAATGCATAGGAGGAAAGGACATCTCCTGGCTCAGTAAGCAAGAAAATCCCAGAGCGGCCTCCTGTCACCTCCAGGCCACAGCTGCGTGCTAGTCAGCATCGCCTCAGATCATCAAAGGATGCTGTTTCCTTATGCTCTTTCACCTGAAAATAAGATTGAAATGAATGGTTAGCTTATCAATTTAATCATTCAGACAGCAAGTTTAATCAACAAGTGTGATTCATTAAACTGCATGACAGAGGATGAAAGAAATCATTTCTCATGCCCCCCTCCCAAAAAAAAAAAAAACTGAGTTAACCACATTTAGCCCAGTTGACTCCTAAATTACAACCTACTAACTATAGGCTTGTCAATCTTAGAAATCTAAAGATAGATAGATGTTTGATATCAACGATATACACACATACACACACACACACACACACACACACACACACACACGGGGCTTCCTTTGTGGCTCAGATGGTAAAGAATCTGCCTGCAATGCAGGAGGCCTGGGTTCTAATTCCTGGGTCTGGGAGATCCCCCAGAAAAAAGCATGGCAACCCTTTCCAGTATTCCTGCTTGGAACATTCTATAGACAGAGCAGCCTGGCCAGCTACAGTCCATGGGTTCACAAAGAATCAGACACACAACTAAGCAACTATCACATACACACACGTTACCTAAAATAAACGTATAGATGTAGGGCTGTGTGTGTGTATCTCATTGGTAGCTTTTTATCTTGGAGGGAGCTCTAAACAGTCTGTGAAGGAGAAGGAGATATTTCCTGTCTAGCACCATTAACAACTGCATTAGCATAAAAATGCCTGGGGGTGACACATTTTATAGATGCATGAGAATTGGGAAGAGGACAGTGTTTAGAAGGTCAAGAGGCAGAAAAACATTATAGCTTCTGCAGTGAATTAATAGGGAGTTCATGCAGGACACTCTTAGATGCCTCAGGAAATGAAACCGTCTGGAGGGACCACACCACCCTGGCCAGGACAACCACACACGGATCACTCCTTCCTGTCACCCTCTGGACAAAGGGACAGACAGCCTGGTTCCTTTCTGTGACTAACAATGGCAACTCAGTCACATACTCATTCCAACATTCCATCCTCTGACAAATGGAGGTCTTATCCCCGTCCAAAGCTCTTTTGTTCTAATTAAACCCCATTTCTCTGGGCTCATTTTCCTTTGGAAACGTGCTCGAAGTCTGTCTCCTCTGAAGAGCATCCAAGTGCCGTCAAATGAAGCACAGCCCAGATGGACCAGTTCCTCCTTGGCTCTCTCTGTCCACCCCCTGGAGAGACAGGGACACACAAGATACAATTGCTGACCCCAGAGAGGTCACTGTCCACAGAGAGGTGGCAAATTTCACCCTTGTCTGAAATTCCCTGGTTTCTTTCTTTTTCCCTATAAAAACAACTAGAGGCAGGATTCCAAACATTCAAGGGAAAACCTACCTTAATAATGAAATAAAAAGATCACTTGTAAGAATTCATCTCTTCTCTCTTCCTTCCCCTCCTTTTGTTTTTCTCTAGCAAATTCAATTAAAGGAAAGTTATTTGGGCTGATACAACTCCATTAAACCATAAAATAGCACAGAGAGAGTTTATTTTTTTCCAAATTACTTATTTCAAGTGGAGTCCCTAGTACTTGATAGGAGAGAAATATAGAAGTTGAGGGCACCGTTCTGATTTTGGAAAGCCAAATGGGTTGAGGTGACACAAATGTCCCAGACCCATCCCCCTCAATTTTTAAGGAGCCATTTAAATGTGTGAGCCACACATCGCACTTCTGCTTTATCCAGATCATTAAATCCTCTGAAAATATTTTTCATGAATTAAGAATCTAATTAGCAAAGATTCAGCTATAGCGTTCTTCAAATAGCTGAGTAAATATGACCCAGTGTCATTGTGGTAATTCCCTATTATGCCTTCTCATACATGGTGAGTGCTGTGGAGTTACTTCACAGACTGGAGAACATTTGGTTCAAAACGAAGAGCATCTTTTCTTTAAATACCATTCCTAGGCTGTTGGGAGGTGTATCCACCTCTTCCCACACAAAGCTCCACTGGAACTGTCCCTACTATTATATACATTTGTTGAAAATCTAAGATTCTCCTAAGTCACTATGCATTTTTTGAAGGTTTATGTCCTTCCAAAAATGATTGGCAGTCATATGTCTATTGCTTTCCTACATCCCAGTAAGTCCACTTTTTGTAAAGTGCCTTGGAGAAATTCATATCAGAATATTTCCAAGTGGCATTAATAATAATAGTGAAAAAATATGAAACTCAAATGTCCACGGAATAGAGAATGGATAACAAATTGAGGTAAATTCAGACAATATAATAGTATATAATAATGAAAAGAAACTGCAGAGAGATGGATCAGTGTGGGTGAATTTGAGAAGCACCCCTTTGTGTTAAGGAATCACTTATAAAAGAATATACATGAGCCCATCTTTTGTTGTTCAGTTGCTTAGTCATGTCCAACTCCCTGCAACTCCATGAACTGCAGCACACCAGGCTTCCTACTCCTTCACAATCTCCTGCAGTTTGCTCAAACTCATGTCCATGGAATCAGTGATGCCACCTAACCATCTCATCCTCTGTCATCCCCTTCTCCTCCTGCTCTCAGTCTTTCCCAGCATCAGGGTCTTTTCCAGTGAGTCTGCTCTTCGCATCAGGTGGCCAAAGTTTTGGAGCTTCAGCTTTAGCATCAGTCCTTCCAATGAATATTCAGGGATGGTTTCTTGTAGGATTGACTGGTTTGATTTCCTTGTTGTCCAAAGGACTCTAAAAGAGTTTTCTCCAGCTCAACAGTTTGAAAGCATCAACTCTTTGGCACTCAGCCTTCTTTATGGTATAACTCTCACATCCACACCTGAATACTGGAAAAATCACAGCTTTGACTATATGGACCTTTGTTGGCAAAGTGATGTCTCTGCTTTTTAATATGCTGTCTAGGTTGGTCATAGCTTTTCTTCCAAGGAGTAAGTGTCTTAATTTTGTGACAGCAATCACCATACACAGTGATTCTGGAGCCCAAGAAAACAAAGTCTGTTGCTGTTTCCATTGTTTCCCCACCTATTTGTCACAAAGTAATGAGACCGGCTGCCATGACCATAGTGTTTTGAATGTTTAGCTTTAAGCCAGCCTTTTCACTCTCCTCTTTCACTTTCATCAAGAGGCTCTTTAGTTCCTCTTCACTTTCTGCCATAAGGGTGGTGTCATCTGCTTATCTGAGATTATTGATATTTCTCCTAGCAAGTTTGATTTCAGCTTGTGCTTCATCCCACCTAGCATTTTGCATGATGTACTCTGCATATAAGTTAAATAAGCAGGGTGACAATATACAGCCTTTCTTAATTTGGAACCAGTCTGTTTTTCCATGTCCAGTTCTAACTGTTGCTTCTTGACTTGCGTACAGATTTCTTGGGAGGCAGGTAAAGTGGTCTGGTATTCCCATCTCTTTCAGAATTTTCCACAGTCTGTTGTGATCCACACAGTCACAGATTTTAGCCTAGTCAATGTAGTCAGTGAGTCCATCTACATAAAGTCAAAACAGCACATAAGTAGGCAACAGATTAGTTGTGTCTCCTGTGTGCTCTGAGTCAGGGATGGGATGGGAGAATGGTTGCACAGAGGGGTCTCTAAAGTGTGAATGATGTTCTGCCTCCTTTCCTGTGTGCTGGAAGGATAGGACTCAGTTTTATTAGTACACTTTCAATTATACACATGCATCACATTCATTCTTTTGTATATATGGCATCTCGGATTGCAAACAAACCAGGATAAAAAGAAAGCCCTTCTATGTTCCTGCTGGATTAGATCTGGAGAGGAGGTTGGCTGATAGCATCTTACTATCATAGCCAGACTGGAAGGGGACAGACATGGAGGAGAGACAGAGGGGTTGAGGGCAGGGGGAGGGAGGGAGAGTGAGAGGGTCTGTGTTTGGATGACTTTATTTCTGTTTCTGAATCAAATCTTATCTAGAGCCAGATCCACCTTCATGGCCATTTCACCTGAGCCATTAACCAAAATATAAGGAGAAAGTTGTTTATACTCACACATGCACACACACACATACACACACACACACACACACCTAATTGATCCAGAATTTAACTTCTGCTAAACTAGCTGCCATTAATCTTGATGGTACCAAAAATTATTTGGAAAGCTTTAAAAACTCAGTGTTCCTATTAGGACCCAGACCAACAAAATCAGAAACTCTGGGGTGGAACCAAGCAAGAGCAAGTTAAAAGCTGAGCAGTTAGTACCAGGATAAGCAGGGTCCAGGCACGACTGTACCACTGTGACCTGCAGGAAGCACACCATCTGTGAGATGGAAGTCCTCACAGGATCCATTCACAGCAACTCTGGAGGCTGCTCTGAGCCCCGTCACCAAGACTGCTGCTGACAGCAGTGCTATTTGCCTTTCGTCCACAGTGATGGAGCTGTGACTGGACTCAAGGGCTCCTGCTGAATTATGTTTCCAGGATACCTTGCAGCTATGTGTGTCCAGAGCAGAAGGGATGAGCATGGTGTTGGGTCTTGACCTCGGGCTGCACACTCTGCACTCTGCCTTTCCACTGTTGAAACATGGCCATAGCAGCAGTGGAGCTTTGACCATGCTGCTCTTGACAATGACCTTGGAATGACACAAGAACAAGACAGAAAGAACCTGGTCCTACTACATAGGCTAATCCCCTGAGGACAGTTATAGGCAAGAGAAATGCACTTCTGGTCAGCTCACTAAGCTACCCTAATAAATACACCCAGGGGACCCTGCAGGGAGCTGCCCAGCCCAAGGTCATAGTCATTCCCAGGGAGACCCAGTAACTGATGCTCATGGGAGTACAAAGCCACTCAGAGACCAATCTGAATGGCCACTCTAGCCCCTTGGTCCCCCTGGGGTTGGCTGAGCCTGTACTGACCTCAGCTCCTCCTTCTGCCTGCCCCATTTCCTTCCTGCCACGGGGGATCAGTCCTGAGCCTGCTCCCTAATGAGCATTATTCACAATAAACTCTGTCTCAGATCTGTCTTCCAAGAAGCAAAAGCTATCACAATATCATAAAGTAATTATCTTCCAATTAAAATAAATCAATTAATTTAAATAAAATAGAATATATATATATATATATATGAAGAAAGAAAGCAATCTATAACCCACAGTAGGTGTTCAATAAACATCTGTCCAGTGAAACACATTGATAACTAAAGTAGGCAGGCCTGGGATTTACACTGTGTCACAGAGAAAGCTTACTATATAGTGAAAATGCTAATTACTTCTTTCTTCCCTTTTTTATAACTTTTGACCACACCCTGCAGCATACGGGACCTTAGCTGTCCGACAAGGGAACATACTTGCACAACCTGCATTGGAAGACAGAACCTTAACCACTGGATGGCGAGGGTAGTCCTGATTACTTATTTCTAACAACAGGGACTATCTGAAGTAAATTTCAAGGCTTTGGATCTCTTTAAAGGTTGGTGTATAACAAATAAAATTCCAAGTTAGTTTTCCGAATTTAGTATTAAGTATCCCAAAGTGGGAAAGCTACATTAGTGTTAATAAACAACAAGGACTATTTGTATGTTCCTTTTATTTTGACAAAACTATTTCCAAGAATGGTTTTTTTCTTGCCATTTTCAGGGGTCAAAGAAAAAGGAGAGCTCATTACTGCCCAAGTTTTCATGTGTCCGACTTGGTCCTTGCATCCCCAGCCTGGAGCTCCTGGCACCCTCTCCACTCCTTGAGGGCCTCTCACATCCCAAGTATTAAAATAATGAGACATAGAGCTGGAGCACCCCCACCCTTGACAATTCTGTTAATGGAAGATAGAAAAATAAATGCGGACTGATTAGAATGAAGTCTTGGAATTTTCTAATGATTTCGATCAATAATGGTTTTTAAATCTGATTTTTTCTGGCAGGGACGAGCCTGTCCCTCCTTCCTCTTGCCGATTCCTGCTGTCTGGAATGAAAGGGTCATGAGGACAGAGAAACTTTGTCCTGGAAGACTTTGCAATGTTCCCACTCCAGCCCAGAACTGTCTGGATTCAGATGGTGTTTTACCTGAGAAACTCAAAACCTGAGATTGAAACCACTCTTGGCCACTCACAGTTCATGGCAATGATTAATCCCAGAACTCCAGAAAAACAATATTCTTTATGTGAAAATGAATGACAACTCACTTAGAAAAGTAACACAAAAAAAACCAAAAGTAATGCATGCCTCTCATGAAATGAAATCAATTTCTATTTGGCATTTCGTGATTTGTCATAAAACGGAATGCTTTTTCAACATGGCACTTGAATATTACTCAGTTAACACCAACGTTTCTTGGAGCACAGCTTTAGAAATGTAACCGGCATCCTATCCATGTGGAAAAATACAGAAGTTCAAAGGGCCATCCAAAATCTGACCATTTGCTTCATGTTATGATATGTACATAGAATAGTTTATTTTGAACAACACAATTTTAGTTACACGAAAAAATGCACACTATTGCTATTATACATAACATAGATAACAAATGAGAACCTGTGTATTGCTCAGGGTACTCTACTCAGTGCTGTGCAGTGACCTAAATGGGAAGGAAATCCAAAAGAGAGGAAATATATGTATATGTACATATAGCTGATTCACTTTGCTGTACAGTAGAAACTAACACAGCATGGTAAAGCAACTATCTCCAATAAAAAGTAATTAAAAACATAGGAAACACACATGGAGGAAGAATGGATGGAGTAGAAGTTCGTAAAAATGGAAACAGATGTCCTTGGACCATGTATGATTGGTGACAATTTTTTTTTTTTTTTTGCCAAGCTCAATTGTCTCATTTTGGGGCAATTGTATTTCCTATGTCATTTGAAAAGTCTCACAACCTACATTCCTTCCCCCACAGACCGGCCCTTTCCTGTTATCCCGTGAAAGAAGCAGTGAAAGATAGAGCATGTGGGCCAAAGTCCACCATCCACTCACGGGGTGGACAGACAGGCTCTCAGAAAGCAGCCTTCTTTTCTTGGCTTAAAACATCAAGTTAACTTCTTTGCCAGTTTGCTCTTTTTCATTTCTGGGCATTCTGTGCTTCCTGCTTTTAACTACGTGGGCAGCTTAGGCAGCTAGAGAGGATATTTGTGGCTTGTCAGACACAGAGAGAATGGGTAGGGGAGAAATCTCCAAGTGTGTATGTAGAGAGGTCTGTACAAACGCTAAGTAAACGTGAGTCAATAAAAGCCGATGAGTGAGAATGAGACAGGGTGAAGCCTGGGGGGCAGGCGACCATGTGGGCTCAGGCCAGCAGCCCCCGAGGTACATTTGGTGTGTGGTGAGGATGGGGCTGGTGGGGGCTTGACAGTGATTTAATACACGGCTCTAAACACCAAGAGACTTCAATCACTGTTGTTGACTGACTGCCCAACTGGCTTTGACCTCTCCTGAAAGGGTGCTGGGCGCTAAATAAACTCAAGGTATTATCATAATAATACCTGCTGCCCAAGAATGCTGTCAAGATGATGGAGAGCCTTTGGAAGGGCAGACGGGCTTCTCTGAAGAGTGACATTGGGTGGATGCTCAACCCTAGCCTCCTTCAAGAGGACTTTTTGTCACTTCAACTCTGCCCTGGTTACGACATCAGCTGGAGGCCTCCTAGAAAGATAAACACTGTCCACAATGTCACCTATCCGGGCACCAGAGGTTTGTTCTGCTTTGTGAGGTTGGGACCCTAGGATGGAGTGGATGGAATGCTTTGTCGTGCCCTCAAGGCCAAGATTGCACCAATCATCTAGGGGTATCTCTCTATCCCGCCCCCGACCCCGAATCTGGCCCCAGGAAGAGAAATTCCCCAACTCTCCTGGGTAACCATCTCAGGAGTGTTTGCAATATAGCCACCATCAGGGTGACCTTTGTCATGAACCCTAATCCTTTGAGAAATGATTTGTCAATTCCTTGTTGTTTTGTCTTTGGTGGAAATGAAGAAAATCTGATATTCTGCTTCTGTTGAGATCCAAGCAAACTTACACACACACACACACACACACACACACACACTCCTTTAAAATTTGATTTTGTCCTTGGTTCAGGATCAACTCCAGCTACTCTGTGTGTCTTTGTCTTTGTCTCATCTCCCTTGTACCCCTGCTACCTACTTGCACATGTTCAACTCAACCAGAGCTTGACATTTATTGCAAAAATCTAACACATAAAAACATTACACAAACACCAAGAACTAATGCCTTTGACGCAGCACTTGGGTCCCCCTTTCCGTTTCTGTTTGGGAGGCGGGGCAGCTCTGGGAGTGGCAGATGTGAAGCTTGCTCTCTTGCCCTGTGATAGGGTTATTTGCCCAGTGAGTCACGGCTCCATGTGTCACCTTTGCTGCAAAGCCTTCGACTTTGTGGCTCAGCCCCAGGAAAATAACTGAAAAGTGAAATTTACGTTTGTCAGTTACTTGAGAGAACTGGGGAGCCTAATATTGGTCACCGAAAAAAAAACTTGTTTTGTATCAGAATCATTCAACGTGAATGGAATAAACCTCCACTTGAACACCAGTGATTTTCTGTTGGTTTTTATGGGACTAAACCTACCCAACCTGTCCTGTGTGTCACTGGTATTTTATATACGTGACAGTCGACCAGCTGACGTTACCTCTTGTAGGGTCTTAAAATCTAAGCTAGAAAGAATAATGGAACATCAGGCCAACAGACAAAGACTGTGATGATTTAAAGAGATTTAGACAAAATGGAGTTTTTGCCCTCTATTTGGGGGAAGGGACTGGATTCCTGGAAGAAGTTTGCCTTGAGGTATGTGAGCAAGATGGCACTACATCCCTGGAAGATGATTCCACAGGTATCATGGATACACTTGGGATTATGTCAGGGAAAGTGAAGCTTTTAGAACATCCCGATTTATAGCTCCCAAACACTGCCATGTGGGGGTGATTGACAATAGGGCCTTTTCTGCTCTCAGTTCATGTGCCACTGAGCAGAGGCTCCCTGGGAAATTTTAATGACTAGGTTACAGCAGTAAAAACAAAAACATGTGAACAGCTCAATGGCTTCCCTTACTTGCAAGAGACTCCACAGAGAATCCAAAGTAGTCATTTATGTGATTTTTTCTAAGCTGTGCTCTTAAGCCTTTCTGGAACTTTTCTATTAGTGTCCCCTACTTTCTGTGCTTTTAATAGTCTTTACAGAGGAAGCAGTTGACATGCTTCTTTTACAGTCTGGCTGGGACATTCAGGTTCTTCACTGAAACACATCTTCTCAAATGTGGATTGAGATGCCTGCCATCTTAAATCCTATAGCACCTCTCAGGGAACCAGGAATTCAGATCATTTGTGCCTCCCCAAATGCACTCTGAACAGCAAAAAAAAAAAAAAAAAAAAAAGGATAAAATAAGCTGATACATTTACTACATCCTCTGAAAATAATAAGCATGACTTTGTTTTTATTATATATAATCTATCTCTAGAAAACTGTAATAAAGACAGAGTAATTCGTAATAGTTACTTAAAACATCCTCAGGTATCTTTTTTCACTTAGAAAATGTATAGAGATGTTATATAATTTAGACTTAATTAGAAAGATACTGATATAATTGCATCTTGGAAGAAAGGTGGAGATGAAAATTGAGATTTTATACTACTTTATTTAATCCATACATACAAATGAAGACCTGGATAGTGAGCACATGCTTTCATTTAACTGATTTCTGTACTTTTTCTATAAGCTTGATTAATTGCAGTTATGAAACATTTTTCAAATAAAGATGATAAAATAACAAAACCACTAAATTTATTTTAAAATGAAAAAAAGAAAAAAAGGTGGAAGAAGAGAAGACCTACACAAACAATGAAAATGTGAGTTATTGCTATACAACGGTAATGTGTGTATTCTGGAGACAGTGCAGCAACCCTGGTCATGAGTGAAGTCTCAGAGAGGAGAGACTCGGTTCAGTTCACTCACTCAGTCATGTCCGACTCTTTGTGACCCAATGGACTGAGGCATGCCAGGCTTCCCTGTCCATCACCAACTCCCAGAACTTGCTTAAACTCATGTCCATTGAGTCAGTGATGCCATCCAACCATTTCATCCTCTGTTGTCCCCTTCTCCTCCTGCCTTCTATCTTTCCCAGCATCAGGGTCTTTTCTAAGTCAGCTCTTCACATCAGGTGGCCAAAGTATTGGAGTTATTCAGGACTGATTTTCCTTTAGGATTGACTGGTTGGATCTCCTTGCAGTCCAAGGGACTCTCAAGAGTCTTCTCCAACACCACAGCTCAAAAGCATCAGTTCTTCAGCACTCAGCTTTCTTTATAGTCCAACTCTCACATCCATACATGACTACTGGAAAAACCATAGCTTTGACTAGACAGACATTTGTTGGCAAAGTAATGTCTCTGCTTTTTAATATGCTGTGTAGGTTGGTCGTAGCTTTTCTTCCAAGGAGCAAGTGTCTTTCAATTTCATGGCTACAGTCACCATCTGCAGTGATTTTGGAGCCCCCCAAAAATAAAGTTTGTCACTGTTTCCATTGTTTCCCCATCTATTTTCCATGAAGTGATGGGACTGAATGCCATGATCTTTGTTTTTTGAATGTTGAGTTTTAAGCCAGCCTTTTCACTCTCCTCTTTCACTTTCATCAAGAGGCTCTTCCCTCCTCACTTTCTGCTATAAAGGTGGTGTCATCTGCATGTCTGAGGTTACTGATATTTCTCCTGGCCATCTTGATTCCAGCTTGTGCTTCATCTGGCCCAGCATTTCGCATGATGTACCTTGCATATAAGTTAAATAAGCGGTGACACTATACAGCCTTGAAGTACTCCTTTCCTGATTTGGAAACAGTCTGTTGTTTCATGTCCAGTTCTAACTGTTGCTTCTTGACCTGCATACAGATTTCTCAGAAGAAAAGCAGAGACATTATTTTGCCAACAAAGGTCCATCTAGTCAAAGCTATGGTTTTTCCAGTAGTCATGTATGGATGTGAGAATTGGACTATAAAGAAAGCTGAGCACAGAAAAATTGATGCTTTTGAACTGTGGTGTTGGAGAAGACTCTTGAGAGTCCCTTGGACTGCAAGAAGATCTAACCAGTCAATCCTAAAGGAAATCAGTCTTGAATATTTATTGGAAGGATTGATGCTGAAGCTAAAACTCCAATACTTTGGCTAGCTGATTTGAAGAACTGACTCATTTGAAAAGACCCTGATGCTGGGAAAGATAGAAGGCAGGAGGAGAAGGGGACAACAGAGGATGAGATGGTTGGATGGCATCACTGATTCAATGGATATGAGTTTGAGTAGGCTCCAGGAGTTGGTGATGGACAGGGAAGCCTGGTGTGCTGCAGTCAATGGGGTCGCAAAGAGTCAGACACAACTGAGTGACTGAACTGAACTAAACTACTGTTACTTTTACTTATTTTTTAATGATTTTTTTTTATGCAGGCCATTTAAAAAGTCTTTATTGAATTTGTTTACAATATTGCTTCTACTTTATTTTTTGATTTTTTTGGCCGCAAGGCATGTGGGATCTTAGCTCTCAGACCAGGGATGGAATCACCACTCCCTGCATTTGAAAGCAAAGTCTTAACCACCTGGCTGCCAGGGAAGTCTCTGTCTTATTGTTACTTTTACAGGCATGATTATAGATACAATGTTTGATCAAAAGTTTTCAATGAAATAATCCAAAAAATAAAAAAATATATATATAGCTAAATCACTTTCCAAATTCTTGAAGCTAACACAATATTGCCAATCAACTCTACTTCAATAAACAAAAAGTTTCCCAGGCCCATGTGTATTTTATGACCACTAATACACCTTGTTTTATTTCAAGATTATACTGAAAATAATTGTATCAGAAGGTGGATTGTTTAAAAAAAAAAAATGACCTGCTCATGGCCCCAAAGCCACCAGGCATTCCACTGTCTGGAACAGAATAAGCTCTCAGTAAATGCTAGTTATTCTTATGATTAATCTTGCTGGTGCATTGCACTGCATGACAATATCCAGGAAAGACTGTGTTCATAAGGGCCTATGGTGGGTATCAGAAACCTGTCGCCATCCTCTTGCTTATCAATGCCTCACCTCTGGTTCCAACCAGATACCATTCAGCACTCCATGTTTGTCAAGCACTTTATCATCAGCTATGAGCTCCACCAAGAAGCAGCCCTGGAAGAAAGGCCAACTCCTTGGTGCTCATTGTAGAGATAAGGAGCCAAGACTCTGCAGGAAAGAGGGTCAGCTGTCCCGCCAGCATCGGCCTGGAGCCGACTGCAGCTTCCTGGTACAAAATGTTTGTGCACTCTTGCCACCTGATATCTACAAGACCAGGTCATTCCCAAGTTCATTCCTGGGGAAACAGAGGCACAAAAGGATTCATGAATTTAACCTAAAGCAAAAGGAACAGAAAGACTTCCCAGGTGGCACTAGTGGTCAAGAACTTGCCTGCCAATGCAGGAGTCTCAGGAGACTTGAGTTCAATCCCTGGGTCAGAAAGTTCACTGGAAGAGGAAATCACAACCCATTCCAGTATTCTTGCCTAGAAAATCCCATGGACAGAGCAGCCTGGTGGGCTACAGTTCATGGGGTCACCAAGAGTCAGACACAACTGAGCATGCACCAACGCAAGAACAGTGCAAAAATGAAGAGCTAGTCACAACAGTAACTATTGGGCTGCAGTCTTGCTTAATCTGATGTTACTTAGTGCAGACTTGGAGTGATTGCCTTTCAGCTATTATCTTGTTTTTGTCCTCACAATATGCCTACAAGATGAGTCCTAAGAGGGCTGGCCCCATAGTACATGGAAACGACAGCTCAATAGGAAGTGAGGAAAGTGAGGTTTAAACTCCGGTTTGCCCAGCTGCAGCTTCTGCTCCTAAGGACCACTTGCTAAAAACAGAGAGCATGTGAAGATTCACTTGCTGAGCATGGATTCCTTTGTTGATGGACCAACACACTGTGCCTCCAAGCAAGGCTTTTCCACAAGACCTGGAGGAAATACACCAACCTTGGATGCCCACCTGCTGTGCCTGAGACTGTGCACCCTTTCAGTCCTGAGGGTGTGTGTCTGTGGACTTTCTTTTGTCTAATCCATCCTCCAGGTGAAAGCACATGAGGAAATTTTGTCACCAGAATCCCATAAACTCCAAATGTTTATACTTATTGGTGTTTCAGTTCAAACTCATTTTGTATCTTCTGTTCTCCTTGGTGACATTCCCAGCTTTCTAATCACCTATTCAAATGCAGGATGATCAATTATGAAGCTTAGAATACGCCCAAAGCATGGTGACGAGCATGGGAATTACAAAGAACATGGCCCTGGCCCTAACAGTGTGAAAATGGGAAGATGGGTCATCAACACAGGTTCCACTACAATCATGTAAGATAGTTAATAATATGAAATGTCACAGCAGTTGAGAGAGGGACACAGAGAGAGAGAGATCCTTGTTTGAATTGGGTCTAAAAAGAAGAGAAACCAAACAGAGAAAAGAATAAGGCAGAACAATAAGAAAGGCAATAAGAAGGAATTCCAGGCAGTGGGCAGTGGGAACAATCACTGCTTCAAATCCTAGTGCTTTATTCTTGTTGGAACATGCAACGCACAGAAATATTATTTATCACATCTCCAACTATGTAACTTGTTTTATTTTTTTAATCATCTAGTCTTTTATGTTTTTAGGAACAAAACACACACTCACTTCAAAAACTGTGAATTTTAAAAATTCAGAGTGGCACAAAAAGGTAAGAGAAATCCACCAAACTCAAACAAGCAGGGTTCCAAGCAGTCAGTAAACACTACTCAAAGCATCCATCTTTGCATATACACAGACAGACAGAAAGATTGACAGCAAGATCGATAGACAGACAAATAGGCAGATAGACAAATAGATAGGTAGACAGAAAAAAGATAGATAGTCAGAGGAAAACAGAGGCCTTTAGAAAAATTGCCTCATAGTATTTATGACATTTTAATTCGATTAAAGTATTTTGATCATTTATTTTAATTATTTATTTAATCAAAGAAAAAGAGGATGAAGTAAAATATGAAGAAATGTTAAAATTCATATGATCTGATAGAGCAGATCATTTCTAAACAATTTTTCTAAAGTTAAAATGAATATAAAAGTCTTTTTAATGGATATTATTTTTATGATCATATTTCCACTATGTACAATATCTGACTCCTGCTTTGAAAGAGGAGAAAATTAGCAAAGTTTTTATATGTGAGTTTGTGCTCTCTATATCTCAAATATTTGCAATAATTTTCTAATTATTGTTCATTGTGATTATAGCGAACTTTTTTCTAGTATCACTCATAAAATTTTTAGCCCTATCCATCCCATTTTTTGTCATTCCTATTTTGTTTATTAAGCTACAAATAGGAGTATTTTAACAATTTATGTTCTTAGCTAAAGCAAGGAAACATCCCACCATCTCATATTACTCTTTTCATTTTCTTGGTTCTGAACATTTTTTTTATTTTTCAATTTTCATTTTGAAATAATTTTAGACTCACTAAAAAGTTACAGAAATAGTACAAGGAATTTCCACAGACCCTGCTTACCCAAATGTTAATGTCTTACATAATCACAGTACAATGATCATAATCAGGAAAGTAATATTAACACAGTATTATTAGTTAAGCTTCCAATCTCATTTTTTTTTTTCCTCACTAATACCCTTTATCTAGCTTAGGAGCTCTTTCGGGCTCCTGGGTTACTGCACTGGGTTACTGCCTGTTTCTCTTTGTCCTGATTCATGTTCTTAATGAGTCCTTCCATAACAGGAAGGACTGTTTATTAGGATATAACGAAGCATTCGTTCCCTTGTAAGGAATTTTCTTCTTTGGGGATTCTGCCTTCTTCCAAACTGGATTCTCCGTCTCCCTTTCTGGCATGTTGTGCAGACATGGTAACTGCCCACCCGTTTGGGCAATACCCTCCTTTTTCTTGGCTCTTTTACAAAACCTCAACCTCATTCATGTCTTGAGCAGAGATTCTTAATCTCAGACACTATGTGCCAGACCAGAGGGCCGGAGTGGTTTTATGACACAGTCTTGGCCAAAGAGACTCAAGGTAAAGTCTGGACCAGCTGGGGAAATTCTGGGAAGGAGTGACTCTCTGTAACAGGAGGATGGTCGGTGAGGAAAAGAGCCTGTCCTGCACTGCCCTCTGTCCCCTGCCTCTGACTGTACTGGGTGGTCATGAAGCTTGAGCTTTTGTCGTTGTTTCGCTTCTATGAGGGAGAGGCTGCAAGAACTGCAGAGCTGTGGACCTGAATGAGCCCTAAACCAAGCCAAGCAGCCACCCACCTCTCAGCTTGGGATGTGACGGGGGAATTCCTTGCTTATCTAAGGCATCCCTAGCAAATGCCCTGCGAGCTGCAGCTAGATCTGCTCTAATTGACAGAGCAGGCTGCATCTCCTTAGTTTTTCTTCTCTGTTCACGTTCACTGCCTTGTTGCTTTGCCACTAGTCACCATCTGGGGTTGAAAAGAGTCAGCCATGACTCAACAACGATCCTGTTCATGCTTCAGGTGAGCAGTTCTGTCCAGACGTTGTGCTTTCTCTGACAACGCGTGACTAAATTGTCCTTGAAGTCTTTCCCACTTTTATTTAAATCCAGTCTGTCCTCCCCTTCGAGTTACAATTTAAGAACTGAGGCCTGCAGCCTGTCTACGCTTCTGCAGAGAATTTTACTCTAAGGTCAACGGGGAGTTATTGGTTTCGCGGTGGAAGGCAGGTGATCAGATTTACACATTTAAAGCATTGCCCTGTTTGCTGTGGGTTGGGGGCAAGCACAGAATGCGAAAGCCCACCGAGCAGGACCTAAAAGGGTCCTGAGAACTAACACGACAAGGCAATCACGGTGGTTTGGGCGCTGAGGGCAACGGTGGAGGTGGAGACAGGGGCTTGGAGGTCGGGCCGGTAGGTCTTGCTTGTGCAAAAGATGTGGGGAGTGTGGGGAAGTGAGAAGGGAAGGCCGAGAGGATGAGCATCAGCATGAATGGAGGGACATTTAATAAAAACAAAACTTAAGGAAGAAGGTCATTTGTATACATAAAATAAACAGCTAAAAAGGACCTGCACAGGGAACTCTACTCAATACGCCATAATGACCTATATGGGAAAAGAATCTAAAAGAAGAGTGGATCTATGTATATGTATAACTGATCCACTTTGCTGTACAGCAGGGAACAGCACAACATTGTAAATCAGCTATATTCCAATAAAAATCTTTTTAAAAGGAAAACAGGACACGGGGTGAATGGAATCGGAAAGCAAGAGTTCTCTTACACATAAATGAAAAGAAGGATGACATGAAGGACTCATTTCAGGGAATTCTCTTTCCTTCTTTGGGTGAGGCTTTCTCCCAAGATGATTCTTCATCTCTCTTTTGCTGGTGTGTTGAGGAGACAATTGGGGTTGCTCCCTTTCCTCACCACCAGAACCCCACCTTTATTTGAGTCCTGAGAAGGGGCACTGGTCTGTGTTGGAAATTGGTGGCAGGTCATGAGGACAGGACAAGAAGGACCACGATTTCATTGCTTATTTTGTGCCAAGGAATTGTATTGTATATGAGCGTGTTAATCAAATACTAAGCCTCCAAAGACCGCACGAAGATACCATCTCAGTTTACTTTTGATTCAGAGACAAGGAAATTGGTGTTGCAAAAAAGCTGAGAAGCCTTTGTTATGTGGTCCAGAAGGACTAACCTGAGTGTCTCATCTCATTCCAGAGTCCTGGCGCATGGCTCACTGCCTCTTAGACCCTGCAAAGCCCTTGAAAATGCTGCAGTTAAGTCATCTGAGCCAGAGTCTAATTACCCATCTACAGAATATAGGAGATGTCCCAGTCCAGTGGAAGAACTTTCCCAGCTGTTTACTCACTGTCCCTGCCCCCACATACTTTAGGTCAAGTCTCTTTGGGAATGGCATTGAGCAGGGACATTCTCCCCTTCGTTAGCAGGGCTGCTAAGCCTGTTTTTCAGAGACAGACTCTGGAAAGGAGGCCAAGAAAAAGATATAATAGAAAAGCAAGCCTTTAAAATGGACGTAAAATGACCGTTCCTATCCCTGGAAAAGGGAGTGCCCTTCATCAAGAACAGAAAGCCCTGACCAGCTCAAAGAAAGCCTTTAGGTGTGGACTTTCATTAGTCAGCCTTGAGTACTCTGAAATGCCTTTGTTTGAATGTGTCTTCCTGTTACAGTAATGAGAAAGGTATAGCCTTAATGACTCATATAGTGCAAATTTTAATGGTAAAATTAAATTTTGAATAAACACTCTGAAAAATCAAATATTAGAAATCCATTTCTTAAAAGCTTACAGTAGTGACTTGTCAATGTACTAGCTGAGCTTAAGTAAGATCAGTTCAGATTATGTATACAGTGCTGAACTATTTCAATCTAATTATGACAAAATTGTGTTTCCATTAAGGCTTCTTCCTAATGCAAGAATGCCATTAAAATTATTTTCATTGACATTTGCCTAATAAGATGGCTTAGAGAGTACATTTCCACTGGATCGGGTAGTTGTTTCTAGAAGTGTGACTGGCCCAGTGAGTAGGAATCTCATCTCCCTTTACTTTTGTTTTGTTTTTGGCCTTGTCACAGTTAGAGTTGCAGGTTCAACCCCTGGGTCAGGAAGATCCCCTGGAGAAGGGAATGGCTGCCCACTCCAGTATTCTTGTCTGGAGAATCCCATGATGAGAGGAACCTGGCAGGTTACAGTCCATAGGGTTGCAAAGGGTCAGACACGACTGAAATGACTTAGCATGTGTTACATGGCATGTGGGATATTAGTCCCCAGCCAGGGATGGAACGTGTGCCCCCTGCAGTGGAAGCACTTGATGCACAGTCTTAACCACTGGACCACCAGGGAAGCCCCTCGTCTCCTATTCTTGATGAGATTGCTGTGAGTGTTGAAGGAGACACTGCTATAGATAGAGTGCACAACTGAGAGCCTGACACACCAAGCACTTTCAAAATAATAATAACTTTATTTAAAAAAATTGTATCAAAGTATAGTTGATATTCAATGTCATGTTAATTTCTTCTGCATAGCAAAGTGATTTAGTTACACAGATATATTATTTTTTTTTATGTTCTCTTCCATTATGGTTTATCGCAAGATATTGAATATAGTGCCCTGTGCTATAGAGTCAGACCTTGTTTAACCCAATCTATATACAATAGTTTGCCTCTGCTAATCCCAAACTCTCATTCCTACCTTCCCCTCCCCCTCATTCCTTTGGCAACTACAAATCTATTCTCTACATCTGTGAGTCTGTTTTTGTTTCACAGATAATTTTGATTTGTACCGTATTTTAGATTCCACATATAAGTGATATCCTATGGTATTTGTCTTTCTCTTTTTAAACAAAAATATCTATTTAATTGGAGGATAATTACTTTACAATATTGTGATGGTCTCTGTCATACTTCAACATGAATCAACCATAGGCATACCCGTGTCCCCTCCCTCCTGAACCTCCTTCCTACCTCTCTTTCCCCTCCAGGTTGTCACAGAGCGCTGGCTTTGGGTGCCCTTTGTCATACATCAAACTCCCACTGGCTATCTATTTTACATGTGGTAATGTATATGTTTCAGGGCTATTCTCTCGAGTCATCCCACACTCTCCCACTGTGTCCCAAAGTCTGTTCTCTATGTCTGTGTCTCCTCTACTGCCCTGTACATAGGATCGTCAGTACTGTGTCTAGATTCCATATATATGCTTTAATTTACAACACTGGTCTTTCTTTTTCTGACTTACTTCACTTAGTATAATAATCTCTAGGTGCATCCATATTGCTGCAAGTGGCATTATTTCCTTCTTTTGATGGTTGAGTAATATTTGATTGTAATAATTCTTATTATTATTACTGCTATCAATCCCCATCTATAATTAGGCCATCTATGCCAACAAACATTCAGGTAAAGAGGAACAGTTGTTAGGCTCCAAATGTTGTGCTGTTTTGTAGTTATAGCCTGTTTGGGGGAAGCCAATGGCCAACATGGAGACTGAAAACAACTTCTAGGTGCTGTGGGTCACTGGAGCAGGTTGCAATGTGGGAAGAGAGTGAAGAGTGGGAAATGCTTAGACATCACCAAGGCCAAAGTCAGTAACACTAGGATCAGAAGGTTTAGGTTCATAGTCATCAGGCACCTCTGAAATCACTGTGAGAAATGACTGCCAAGGCCAGGGCAGCAATAGTGCTTACTTCCACATAAAAGATTCACAGAGCACATTGATTAGGCACTGACTAAATCAATTATTAATTCTACATATACCTGTTAAATGTTTAGCATGTGCTAGATTCCAGATATACTGCATGAACAAGACAAAACAAGATTCCCTGCGTCCCCGCTTCTCACTAAGTAGGAGGGAAGCAGATCCTAGACAAGGAAACAGATAACCAACCAGAGAGCATCAAGGAGTGATTGCTCGTGAAGACAATCAACAAGAAAGTGACATGGAGTGAGTGATAGAGCAGACGTGCAGCAGAGGTTCTCCCACCATGACTAGGTGGCCGAGAACCGGAGCCCAGAGGAACCAGAATCACTTAGTTGCTACATAACCGAGCCCTCGTTGATCCCAAGTCACTTTCCTCCAATGCTCAGGACTAGAGGGGTGGACCCAAATGAAGAAAGAGGGGAATTAATCTTTCAACATAGGCTGACATCACTGGCTAAAGCCAGGCATAAAGGAAATATAGGAATGAACACAGGAGACATGGAAAGTGGTCTAGAAAGACCCTGGGAAGTTGTGTCACTGGAAAGGTAAAGAGCCCATAAGGAAAAACCATCTGAGGCAGTAAGATGCTTCTGATGGAGTTCTATCTGGCTGTCTGAACATCACTCATACAAGTTCATGATGGGAAGGAACTATTCTACAGTGGTCCCCAATGGCCCCACCTCTTAGTGTTTGTGCCCTTGCCCAACCTATCCCTCCCCCCCGAGTGTGAGCAGAACCTGTGACTGGCTTCTGGCCAACAGATGAGCAATGATTCATCACAGCCATGATTTCCTAACAAGAACGGCAGGTCCATCAAGTCTCCCTCACTGGCTTGAGTGATGCAAGGGATCCAAGACAGCCTCAGCCAACCACCAGCCAGAAACCGAGGCCTCCCCTCCCACCACCCGCCGCCACCCCAGACCAATAAGTCACAAAGAACTGACTCCTGCTAACAACCTTGGAGCTTAGAAGGAGAGCCTTCCCCAGCTGAGTGTTCAGATGAGATCACAGACACAGCTAACACCCTGAACTCAGCCTTGTGGGAACTCAGCCAAGGCACAGGGTCAGGTGAGCTGTGCTGGACTGCTGACCACAGAAATAGTGAGATAGTAAGTGTATGTCATGTTGGGCTACTGCCTTTGTGAAGATTTATTATGAAAACAAATACCATGGCATTCACAGAGGTTATTAGGACCTGGATTGAGAGAAATCAGATCATCACTTGGGAATAAAGACATCAGGGGCACAACCAGCCCCTTGGCATTTTCTGGAGGGTTTACTGCACTCCTGTATTCAGACCAGGAAGAGCTGAGCATGGATGTGGCCACAAAGAGGCTGGCAAAGGAACTGGGGTAAGAGTGGGAGGATCAGTGGTGTTAAACAGAAGGCAGTCTGGATTGACACAGGTGATGTAGATTCACAACCACAGCTGGATTTATGTGCTTATTTTAAAAATTAACGAGCTAATCACAATAAAACAATACAGACATTATGATTTTTAGATATTTATTTATTGGCTGTGTCAGGTCTTAATTGTGGCACTCGGGCTTCTCTCTAGCTGAGGCACATGGGCTTCGTTGCCCCACAGCATGTGGGATCTTAGTTCCCCAATCAGGGGTCAAATCTGCATCCCCTGCATTGGAAGGTTGATTCCTTACCACTGGACCACCAGGAATGTCTCCGTCAGAATTTTTTAAAGTAACACAAAAGTATATAACACAAAAGAAATTCTCCCTTTTCTCCTCTCAGGTCCCCAGTTCCAAAACAAAGAAAATATCAATCATTACAACTGATGTCTGTCCCTTCAGAAATTTTCTGCAGATGTATAATGCACACACACATCTTCTTTTTAACACAAATGGGGTTAAACTATACTGTTCTGCCTTTTGCCTTTTTTCAAGCACTGTGTCTTAGAGAGCTTTTAACGATACCACAGTCCAATCAGCTTTTTCTTTTACACAGTTGCGTAATATTTCTTTGTGTGTCTATATGCATTGGAGCCCCTGTTGATTAGCATAGAAGTTGGTTTGCTATCAACACAAATGCAGTCTGTAAACCTCTGCTCACTTTTAGTGCTGGAGGATAAAGAACTAAAAGACAAATTGTAGGGTAGATAGTGCCACCAATCCATCCTTAGAGGTTGCAGCCATTTTACTCTTACAGCCAACCTAAGAATTAGAATTTTTAGCTACACTTTGGCCAATGCTGCACACTAACAAATGTAAAACTTTGTCTAATTTAATAAATAAAAATTTTATCTGGGCTTTTTACACTGCAGAGATCTGAATCTTTACAAACTCCTCCCAGGTTGAATCTACTTAAAGGATCCAGAATCCTGAGTCCAGAATAAAGGTCAGACATTAAGAATGAAACCCTTAGGGATGGAGGGAAAGAAGAGAGAGGTGTGGCCATTTAAGATTTACTAAAGGGCAGTGTGCCCAACACCCACAAGCAGTCGTGATCTTGGCAATTGCCCCATCAAAGTTTAAAAAGGTCCCTTTTCCCCTCTAAATTGCCCCATACTTTGCTTAGTGAGACCGGAATTGTGATCAGAGAAGCACTATGCATCAGGTACAATGAAAACGCATTTTGAGCCCTTGATGAGAGTCAGCAAGGACTCGTGATGACGGCCCTTCAGAAGTCTCAGGAAAGAGACTGGCATTTCTTGGGTAATCGCTGTCCTCAATGTGGTCATGTTTGAAGGTTAAAAGAGCCCAAACACTTTCTCTCTACTTTCTAGTTCTTTAAAGCTAAAGAAAATCACTTAACAGGACCCTCCCTGTAAACCTGGAGACGTTATTAAGAGAATAAACCGCATAGACTCAGTTCACATGTATTAATATTCTGTTTCAACTGTGTTCAACAGCTTTGAAGCAACCCATGAGCTCACAGAAATGTGGGCTCAGGGCAGCTGGAACACCCAACACACAGGGGCTGTCAGGTCTCCCCGTCTTGGAAGAGGCCTGACCAAAGACTGGATTATTTTGTAAATCTATTTTTGCAGTGAAAGGAAGCCACAGACATCTGAATACTGGCTCCCCTGCCCGACACCTAGTTTCTGCCAGGGCATGAAGACAACCTTCTGGAAAGGCACCTTGGGAATCTGGGTGGGTTCAAGCTGAGATCGGAGCATGTGGGTGGCTTTTGTGTTTGTTTCCTACTCAGCTCCCCTTCATCCTGGGATTTCTATCCTCCCAAGGACACTATGTCCTCACCACACTTACTCCTGATCATCCCCAAACACAGATCCAGATTCATTTTTGAAAGACTGATGACTGAGGACTTGTCCTGTATTTTTGTTTTCCCCCAGCTATCGTCTACCTGTGCCAACAAAAATGAGTGTATTCATTTACTTAAAAAAAAAAAAAAGCCTCCTACAAATTTTCAGTGACTCTTTGAGTATAAAATATTCATACCTTGACTCCAAATTACAGTTGGGAGCATAACCACTCAACAAGTACTTTTAGTTCAGATTCATTTTAGATTCATACAAGCAAGGACGCAGACATGGAAAACACAAGCATCCTTTGAAGGAAAGAAATCCTGAATGAAGAAATGAGTGGGAAAATACTGCCATTTCAAACCAGCCCAGATCCAATGCCACAGGTTCAGAGTTATTTAGGGTGGAGGGGCCAGGTTTGCCAACTACAGAAGGTGGCCGCAGGACAGAACAACCAAACTGAGTTTCTGGGGCAAAAAAAAATTGATGGATTTAAAGAATTAAGTTAATTCAATAGGACTGTTTCCCAGCTACATCTACTTTTTTTAAAAATAATTTTATGTATGTATGTATTTTTGGCTGTGCTGGGTCTTCACGGCCACGCCAGCTTTTCTCTAGTTTTGGAGAGCAGGGGCTGCTCTCTAGTTGGAGTGTGCAGGATTTCATTGCAATGGCTTCTCTTGTAGTGGAGCACAGGTTCTAAAGCACAGGGGCTTCAGACGCTGTGGCTCATGGGCTCCGCAGCTGAGACTCCTGGCTCTCGAGCACAGGCTTGACAGTTGTGACACGTGGCCTTAGTCTCTCAGCACGTGGGATCTTCCTGGATCAGGGGTCAAACCTGTGTCTCCTGCAGTGGCAAGTGGGTTCTTTACCATCAAGCCGCCAGGGAAGCCCCCAGCTCTGCCTACTTTTGTCACAGTTACTCAGTACCTGATGGAGCGCTAACCTAATTACCTATCCCCACTGAGTCTAGACAGCTAGAAAGTTGATTTTACTATGGATTTGGATGCTGAGAAGAAAATGACCTAGATATTCAAAACCTAACTTCTTGATTTCCATGAAGTGCTACCTGACAGGTCTGGTTGCAAATCATTTTGCAAATGTAAAACCCAGTCCCCAAAGTTTTGGGAATTTTTCTTTTTAATAGTAATCTTGATAATTTTTAGAATCCTGGTATAGATATGTTTAAGAGGAAAATGCAAAAAAAAAATAAATAAATAAATGAAAAAAAGGAAAATGCTACTTTGGTGTAAGCCTCCAAGGCTTTTAGAGACATTTTGCAAATTGGAAATGGTGGTTTTTATTTGACAATAGTTTGAGGGAAATTTACCAGCATTGGTGAGGTCCGCTGGGCAGTGAGGTCTTTGAATGGTGCAAACACAGCAAAGGGCCATTCTTTCTGCTAGTAAGGTTCTACTTTGCTAGAAGTTTAGGAAACCTAACTAAACTCTGACTGGGAAAAGCCATCCCCATACAGATGCCCTCTGGCTCATACCAGAATGCACTGCAGGAATCACATCCCTTGAGGTCCAGAGAGAGACAAGCTTCCAGTTTGTGTGATTCAGGGGTACAGCAAGAACAGCAAGACCCTGGGTTCATCCTGCTTTCCTCATCTTACGCTGAGTGGGCAGCTTCATTCAGGGCTGCCAACAGCTCCTGGAGACTCTCACGATGATCATTCTTCCCTCGCATCCTGGAGGGAAGGCAGGAATTGCGTCTCAGAAGAGCAAAGCAGCTCTTTTTCCAGTTGCTCCCAGCACGTGTCTCCTGAGGGTCTCATGGATTTAGAGCTCACCCCTGAACTGGTACCTGTGTCCGGGCATAAAGTGAAATTAATTAGCTCAAGCCAGAGCCCCAAGACCCTCAACAGAGCCTAAGGCAGGTACGACTATCTCCAAATGTAAGACCACATGGAAAGGGTATGAATACATATGCTATAGAGCTACCAAGAATCGACCAGGAAATGGATGTGGTGGGGCCCACTTACCTAGAAAGAACAGGCCTGAGGAGTCCTCGGGTGGGTCAGGTCTTCTAATACCCGCTGGTCTTCCCAAACCCGGGCAGGCCCCAGCCTGGCCAGCTGACTTCTGGGGTGGCCAGGAAGGTGACAGCCACTTCAGAAAGGGGCCTCCCCAAAGTCCCCCATTCACCCCATCCACTCTGGTCCAACATCCCCCCCACCTCAGCTTAGTCCAAACCTGTACAAGGAACCACAAGCCCTTGGCACATGGCCCTCTTCATCGATAGGCTCACTTTAGTAGCTTACTTCCCCAAACCAGCAAGGGATAGCCTCTGTCCCCAGTATTGAGAGCTCCCCTGATAAAGTCAGGCTCAGCTGGGATCCTCTCCTTTTAATTAAGGCCAAGTCAGCTGACTGGGGACCTTAGTCCCATCTACAAAGTCCCTTCCCCTTTGCCCTAGTCTTTCGGCTGGAAGCAAGTCTCGGCTATGCTCCAGAGGAGCGGACCCCCGGGGGCTTTGAATACCAGGGGTTGGGAGTAAGGGGAGATCTTAGACTCTGTCTCCCTCTGGCTGCATTTTCCCTCTTTGTCCACCTCTCCCCCCCGCCATCCAGCCCAAATGCACGGTGCCTGCTGAATTTTCCACATCACTCCCAGCATCCCAGACCAAGTCAGGGATGTGATGCCCTGTATCCATGAACTATGGGCTCTGGAGGGAAACTTTAGAGACTCCTCCCACCCTGCCACCTACACCTAGACCCTTTCAGCATCTGTTCCTTGTGCGGCCCTCACAGGGCGCTGGCGTCCTCATGTAACGACAGCAGAGCCAACTGCAGATTTTTGGCCATGTTCCTCTTAAAACACACACCCAGACCAGTGAAAACAGTGGGGCTTGCAAAGCTGCCCAGTGACAGCCCCTGCTTTGTATGCAACTGCTCAGCAGGAGTCACTCGTGTAAACTTGGATCAGGCAGCACTTAAACAGGAGTCAAATCTGGCCAAGGAGCAGCTCACAGTGAATTCACTATATGGCACTAAAAACTGGGGTGTTATGAAGTATTACTGGGAAAAACAGAGTAAACAAAGGTTTTCAAATATGTGTACCTTAAACACAGTATTCTCAACAATCAGCATAACCTATGGGTTTCTGATTCTGTAACCTACAGCTGAAAAATAATCCTGAGTGTTCCAGTGAGTTTTGATGGCATAAACATCAAAGTAGAAATAGATTAAGTGGGGACTTGCCTGGCTGTCCAGTGGCTAAGACTCCACATTCCCAATGCAGTGGACTTGGGTTCGATCCCTGGTCAGGGAACTAAAAATCCAGCATGCTACAATGAAGACGGAAGATCTCGGGTGCCACAGCTAAGACCTGGCACAGCCACACAAATAAATACTTTTTTAAAAAAATAAGTAGACCAAGTAAGGAGGGCCCTATGTCCCCTGCTGTGTCCCCACTCAGGTTCTGAACTGTTGGCCTGGGCAAGCCCATGGGAGCCCATGGTGGGCAAGATTAAGGGCAGGAGGAAAAGGGGGGCAACAGAAGATGAGATGGTTGGATGGCATCACCAACTCAAAGGATACAAGTTTGAGGAATGAAATGGTTTTGTGTTGGAAGAGTGAAATTTAGTTTATTGCTCCTGACACTGTAGCAGGAAATGACACACAGCTATTCCCACATGCCAAGAGAAAAGGGTTTCTTTATTTCCCACGCTTGGACTCAATTTTGAAGTCCCTCCCACCTGCATTCCTTCTAAAGACTGGGGTGAAGGGGGGTGTCGCAGGGTGCTGAGCAAGGTTGCTAATTAAACATCACACAGTCTCCTCCTCCCATTAAGCAGCCTCTGTCAGCTCATTATCCTATCTGTTGGAAAAGCACCTTCCCACCAGAGCTCTAGACCGCTGTCCTCCTCAAGATGTGCCCAGTTTCAGGAAGTGCTCCCACAGCTTCAGGTGGTGGGGAGTCCTCCTCGAGATGTGCCCAGTTTCAGGAAGTGCTCCCACATCCTTGGGTGATGGAGAGTCCTCCTCGTGATGGGCCCAGTTTCAGGAAGTGCTCCCACATCCTCGGGTGATGGGGAGTCCTCCTCAAGATGTGCCCAGTTTCAGGAAGTGCTCCCACATCCTCAGGTGGTGGGGAGGCCCCTGGTCCCAGGCAGGACCTCTTCTCAGTCTGACTGACCCTGGGTGAAGGCTACTCCTCTTCTTTGGTGCCATTGCCAGGGCTGGCTTCACGTGGTTCTTAGGGGGAGCTGTGCCAGGGCGGGGGTTGCACAGCAGGCACCTGGATCAGGGCTGGGTTCCACACATGGCTGACTCTCACCTGTGGGGCTGCAGAGTCTGAGTCCCGGCCATGCTCACCTTCAACGCTAGCTTCAGTTCCCCATCACTCACCTGGCAGCCCACAGGGCCTGATGGATTGGTCCGTCAGTGACTCTGGGCAGTCTCACTACCCACCCCCCCAGCCTACAGGAGTGCCTGGCTCCCCTCCTCCAACAAAGGCAGGTGAGGAAGATTCAAAACACCAGCTCCAGATCCTCCACCCCAGACTCACTTCCTCCCTTGCTTCCCTCCTAGGTTGAAAAAGGGAACATGAGCCCTGATGTCCTGAGTCTCATACAAACCCCTCCCAGCTATTTCCATACCCCTCCCTAATTCCTCAGACTCTTGTAGAGCTCTAGGGTCTGAATCTGACCATCCTTTTTCCTGACATATGAAGGAAGATTCTGGAGCTTCATACATCTTTTTCTCTTTCTCCCCAAATTAGCTTTCAAAATGATTTCCTTGCTACGGACTCAGGAAAGAGAACTTTGTGCCTCTAAGCAGGTCAGTGACTATTTCATTATCAAATCTGGGGTGGCAGATTGTCCTTGCCTGGGAGTCTGTCAGAAATAAAGATCTTCAAGCCCCCAGGGACCTTCAAAGGCAGAATCTCCTTTTGAATAGGAAACATCCCTGCCCAAAACCCCATGAATCAGATGCACAGTCAAGTTTAAGTAGCAAGAGTCTAGAAAACACTCCAAACCCTTCTCTCATGGGTTCACTTTCATAGTGAATGAAACAAAAGAGAGCATGATTGGCAAGGGACCAAAGAAGGCTTTGGTTCAATATTTGCAACATCAAGGGTTTATCCTAGTTATCATGAGTAGTTGTGAACACTTGTTAAAAAAAAAAAAAAGTGATCTCTTAGGAGGAGCCAAACCCACTCCATGTCCCCCCAAACAAGTAACTGGTTCATAAGAAGAGTTCTCAGACCCTCTCAGCTCTGTGTCCCTGGACCCCAGGTCATAGGACTGAGCCCCTTGCCCCAGGCCCCACCATGATCCTTGGTCACCTTCATAGTCTCTGCTCGTGTGCATGTCCTTGCTCGGTTTAAAGGTTAAGCTCCCAGGCTTAACCAGCTTACTCAGGGTCACCCAGCTTCCAAGAGACAAAACTCTGGGCAAAGCTGGGTCATTTGAGTCTCTGCCCACCATCTTTCCCGTGCATTTGGGGAGGACAGTGCCAGTAAAATGTTTATTTCTCTGATTTTAGAAATAACCATGATAAAAACTTAGAAATGCTTGCCTTGGGTCAGAACAGTTCTATCTTCTATGTCTCCTTCTGTGGAAGAATAGGATGCTCTCCAAGGTATCAGTCTCAAACACCAGAATTTTCTCCTATAACGATGAGGACAAGGAACAAGGAGCAAGCCATCATAACAACTGGTCAGAACTTCAATCTGACCGGAGGAAGCATTGCTGCTGCTGCTGCTACTGCTGCTAAGCCGCTTCAGTCGTGTCTGACTCTGTGCCACCCACCAGGCTCCCCCGTCCCTGGGATTCTCCAGGCAAGAACACTGGAGTGGGCTGCCATTTCCTTCTCCAAGGCATGAAAGTAAAAAGTGAAAGTGAAGTCTGCTCAGTCGTGTCTGACTCTTAGCGACACCATGGACTGCAGCCTACCAGGCTCCTCCGTCCATCGATTTTCCAGGCAACAGTACTGGCGTGGGGTGCCATTGCTTTCTCCGGGAGGAAGCATTAAGCATCCTCAAAAGAAATCTGCCCCCCTTTCCCCCACCTGGCAGGGTGGGGGATGAAAGGCAGGGCCCTAGCTGCCCTGGATAACATCACCTCCCAGAGCCCCCCAGAGAAGATTCATAGTGTTGGAAGTCAGGCCACTTCCAAATTCAGTGAAAATCCATTTGGCTCTTCCCACAGCAAGCTGCAGCCACGAGGGGGGATAAACTGTACTGTATTTTCAGAAGCCATGAATAATCCCTCTCTGGGAGCCACCAATGGGTGCCTGACAGGCATGGTCCCCACCATCCTGAGAGGAAGAAACAATCATTACCTTCCTTGAAAGATGAAGAAATTGTGACTTAAGAGGCTCTGGATTCTCATCAAGGTTACCCAGCTCGGAAGTGACAGAGTCAGACTCAAGTCAAAAGTCTTGATTTTAAAAGTCATGCTCTAAGTACGAGCATCCATTTACCTCATGCAGTGAAAACTTTTGGGCTAGACCACTTGTTCGACTGGATGATAAGCTCCAGGGAAGCAGCAGCCCCTGGCAGAGTCAGTGGGTGATGAGGACAGAGAGGAGGGATTCCCGGACATCAGAGTTGCTGACTGACAGGAGGTCCTGCCCCTATGTTGACACAGTTGGAAAGAAAAGGTGATGAGTAAGCCTGAGCTAAAGGAAAACTGAGGTTTTTTTCCCCGGCCCCCATTCCGGCTCCTCCTCACACAACTCTTTCAGAAACAGTGGTTTCAATGTGCCCTAGTGGTGTGCCTTCGCCTTTTCTTGTAAAATTTTAAATACCCTCAACCATAGCTAGCTATTTCCAGGTCCTGAGGATCCACCGCAGTTTTAACACAGCCTGTGGAACACTTGAATGTCGAAGTTCTGACCAGTCTGAGAGCTAAGGACTATTTAGCTCATTCTCAGACCATTTTCCAGCACATTCTCTCACTAGAAAAAAAGAGGTGACCCATGAAGACTCTTGAGAGTCCCTTGGACTGCAAGGAGATCCAACCAGTCCATTCTGAAGGAGATCAGCCCTGGGATTTCTTTGGAAGGACTGATGCTAAAGCTGAAACTCCAGTACTTTGGCCACCTCATGCGAAGAGTTGACTCATTGGAAAAGACTCTGATGCTGGGAGGGACTGGGGGCAGGAGAAGAAGGGGACGACAGAGGATGAGATGGCTGGATAGCATCACCGACTCGATGGACATGAGTTTGGGTGAACTCCGGGAGTTGGTGATGGACAGGGAGGTCTGGCATGCTGCAATTCATGGGGTCGCAAAGAGTCGGACGCGACTGAGCGACTGAACTGAACTTAACTGATGCAACTGCCAACAGAAATTGGAAAAAGGGATGCCTCTGGCTCTTCAAACCCCCAAGAAGGAGGTGCTTCCTAATCAAGAGTTGTCTGGGGAAAGGAATCAACCCCACCACCCACGCCTCGACTCTTGCCGCACACACACCCTGCAAACCAACCTGTGGACCCTGTAGCCACTCAACTCATCCCTTCTCCCAAGTCCAAGTCCAGCTGAGATGGAGTCCTCCTCCGACGCCATATGACTGGTCGCTGCGGCACTGGTGCCCAATCAGCGCATGCAAAGAACACAGACCCTGCAGCAGACACGAGCGCCAAGGATGAATACCAATTCCTCCACCAAGACCCCGCAGAATTCATTATGTGGGCTGCTGTTCTGCGCACTCCTTTAAACATGCAAATCCCTCCAGTACTGGTGTACCTGTGATTGAATAGAATATGAATCAAAGGCTCAACTCTTTCTCTTTTATGCTCAGATCATAAAGTCTGAAACATCTCAAGTTTATGTGCATGTGTGAATTTTTTTTTAAAAATCTTGAATTGAAAGCTTATTATTCCGGACTGCCTAAAACAAGATTAGGAAATGGGAATTTGTCCTTCAGATGTTATCTAGATTTAAAAATTACAATGATTAATGTCTAGAACGTAAAACTCAATTATAGAAAGGACCATTGGAACAGTGATAAAAATAAAGAGCAGGTGCAATTTCCAGATAAATTTTGAAGGGTTTGTGACTGATTAAAGGTCTCATTAACCTCATGGGGATCTAATCAAAGGCTTTCTGTTAAAAGTAATCTCGGACTCAGGGAGTGAGAGTTCTTACAAGGATGGGAGAAATTCCATCAGTACTTTGTAGAAAGAGCCCTGAAAATGGGATATCCCTTCTCACATATGGTGGGAATTACAACAGTCTTGGATTTTTTTGCACAAAAGTGTTGGGTCGATTTATAAGAGCTTTCCTCTGTGATCTCTGCTCTGTTTGAGCCCAGTGTATTGTACTCTCTGGCCTCTGGGGCTTAAGGAGCAGTTAGAGATCCGGCCTTTACAGAGAGGATTTTCCATGATGATATAATGTTATCGTGAGTCCCCATTCACTGCAAGTGAATCATCTCACCAGGAAACTGGGAGCAAGGCAACAGTTTACCTTCTATTTAATAAGGAACAAAGTTCACCTTTACTCAATACTTCAGCTGACTCTTTCACCACTGAGTGTTGAAAACACACTTTTAGAAGGTTTCTCTTCAAACTGGGCATTTCTATCTGCCTTCCTTGTGGTGCAGTAAGCACTGCCATGGAGATAGGAGGACCTTCAACCCTGTTCAGCCCCTGGGTGGACACTGACCTCACTGTCCTCAGACGTTAGCCCTAAAAAGTGTGGAAAGAACATGGTGCATGGATTCTGCAACACTCTTCTGAGTGGCGCCTTTGACAGTGCCAGAGGGAGCTAGCAGAGCATTACTTTTGGTGAATGCAGGGGACCAACTGCGCATGACTCTGGAAGTTCACATTTGGAAGGTGGATTCCGTCCTGGAGATCTTGGAGGGGACTCATGGCCTCACCACACTTAGGAAGGGCAGTGCTGGGCCAGGGTGTGTGATGACAAAGAACAATATTATGACATAGCCATCTCCCCACCATGTCACCCATCCTTAACCATATTATTTGAGAACTAAAGCAAAATCACATTTAAAGTTCTCACCCCTGAGAAGCCCTTATAAGCATTATCCTTGTTTAATGATTCAGGAGCTGAGGCTCAGGAGGGCTGAGCTATTAAGAAATGGAGACCCTGGAACATACAGAGATGTTGGCAGGGCCCTGCATATTTTTTCCCCTAAACCCTCCTTGCATTTGCCAGATTCCATAGGCAGTTTTCTAGCAAAAGGGTTTTACCCTCCCTGCTTAGGACTGGAAGTGTCTGGAGGTTTAAGACTCCCATCAGCAGCTGTCAATCAGCAGTGCAGGATTGAGGAACAGACACCCCAGGGATACGTCCACAGTGCAGTTTCTCCTCTGCCTTAAGAAACCACTGTAGGTGAAGCTCCAGATGCCCACAGTAGGAACTGGCTTCATCACTAGCCCCTTATCAGCTGCCTTCCCTTCCTGCTCTCAGATCCCCAGTGCTTTCCCAGTGTTTGCTGAGTCAAGTGCCAGTTTGCACTTAATTCCTTGGCTCTACTTCATGGGGAAACAGGAACTAAGAGAATTTTGACCCCCCCAGTTCTGTATTTTTATGTCACCCAATACTTTCCCATCTGTGTCAGCTTGGAGTTTTCTGGAGACACTCTCAGAGGCCAGAGGTAGAACTAGGATGTCTCCATCACTGGGGAGTCTCCCCACCTGGATTGGTGCTGCAGCTCCAAACTGGTTGTTCATCTGGACTCCACAAGACAGCTTCTCGTTGGGGTTTAGCCTGTGCCATGTTCATGGGGGACTGATGGGATCAACATATAGCAGAGCAGGAGGGTGGGGGTGGAGGTAGCTATAGGCAGAGGGGCAAGCTGAGCTTCCATGTAGCCCCAAAGTAGCCTTGCAGAACCCGATGGGGTACCTCGGAGCTAGTGCAGCCCATAGAGATGTCTGGAGTGGGCCTGAGATCTCCTTCATCAGGATAGAATATGGACCATCCCAGGAAGGGCCATGACCTCTGCAGCCCAGGAACCCCGAGAAGCTGAAATGGC
Organism: Oryx dammah; assembly: GCF_014754425.2. Taxonomy (NCBI): domain Eukaryota; kingdom Metazoa; phylum Chordata; class Mammalia; order Artiodactyla; family Bovidae; genus Oryx; species Oryx dammah. The sequence continues at coordinate 41,905,196 of NW_024070194.1, forward strand.
CTATTGTCACTCCCAGCAATCAGTCTGCTGGGCCAGAGCCAGATGAGAGGTGGTCCTGGGTCCAGCCTCACTTCCCTCCACACTGTCAGGGGAACAGCCATCCCAAACCCTAGGTGACACCCATCCTCTGTCCCCCTGCAGCTCATGGTCTCTTCCAGGCCGTGGCTTCCCCGGCTGGGTCTGGGGCACTCCCTTGTGCTGCCGCTTCCCTCCACTAGGGGAGCTCTGGGTCCCATTCAGCCTGGGGACCTCATCTCCTTCCCCCAGGTAGGACTTCCTCCCATCGGATTGCTGCCCCCTGGGATGCACTAACACACCGCATTGTGCTGATTTCTGGTCCACTCCCGACCCTGGAAACTCCTTGAATATATCCATGAGGCCTGAACCCGAGGGGGCATGGCTGGGGATTTGCATATGTTTATCAGATGCACATTGACCGACCTGCTCCAAGAATATGAACAAAAGTGTCTTTAAATGAGAGTTAAGGCCAAGGTTGGTTTACACATCCTGTCACAAGTGTGGCAGAAACTGAAAAGAAGGAAACTTCAGAACAGAATTTCTAACCCTTGAGGACCCATGCAAGGGAGGATCCGTCCCATCACCGTGACCACTGGCTGCAACCCAGAGGAAAGAGGCACAGAGCAAGGAGGTGCTTGACTAACCTCTTGATGAGAACTGCTCGTGTTGGAATTTGTCGGTGCTCTTGGAAACATTTCAACATAACTTAAATACAAAAATAACATGTGGATGCATCCTCTTTGCAAAGAAATTAAAACATGACAGATAAAGACAAAGTCTCCTTAATTATGCCCTCACCCCAGCACACACCCTTTCTTCTGCAGAACTGACCTCTACAGGGTAATGTGTGGATCTCTCCAGAACCTCCAGGCACTAGAGGAACATGGGCAAGTGCATACAAATTCACGGACAAGAAAATTCACTGCAGTACTCATTGTAAGAGCAAAGTTTGCAAACTCACCAGGTCCCATGGAAAAGGGGAGAGTTTTCCATCACTAAGAGCAAAGTTTTCATTTTCTTACAAAACAGGTGGCTATGTTGGTCCTCTCAATTGAGAGAATGAAACATTGAAGTTAGCTGAAATAAGTCGAAGTGGAAGTTTTTTTTTTTTTTTCCAATCTAATGGTTGAAAGTTAGCAAACATTCCTCCCTAGTGCAGGTGCCAAGGTTGATCTGAAGCAGCCAGCAAGAAAAGGGCAGCAGGTTGGCTCTGGCAGCTGAGGGACCTTCTAGAAAGATGAATGGGGCTTTTGCCAGCTTTGGGTCACCAGGAGAATATGACTGGGTGGAAGATGACTTGGTGGATGGGGAAGAAGGGGAATGTGAAGAATGTTAGGAGAATAGAATGGGAATCAGAAAAAGAAGTGGTGAGCTGGGAAGGGTGAAGAGGGGAGTTACAAAAACATTGGGATGCAGGGGTTTTTTGGACGAAATGACTTCAGGAAGAGGATGGGGTTGGAGGGAGGAAGAGGAATGGTTTAGCACATGGTAGAGGTTTTAGAAAGAATTGGAAATAGGGAGAGGTTGGGACTTACTGTCAGCACTGAATTTAACCTTCCAAGGAAGAGAAAGCCATGGAATTGAAACCAAAGTGAACTCTTGCTAAGAGTTGCAAGTATGTAGAATGCTTCTGCTCATTTGGAGTGGTCCTTGACCCAGGGCTCAGCACAGCTCTGACCTCATCCAGAGAAATGAAAATGATCTTTAAATATGTGGCATCATTTTGAGCAGGTTTAATTGTCTTTCAAGAAGGCTGATTTGGTTAGATTTGAGAGGACAAACTGTAAAATGTGGCATGATGCGTCTCTCTGGGCAGGGTTGGAACTCCCCCTGGTGCAACGCTGGGGGTGGGGGTGGTGGAGGGGGGGTGGGGGTGGGCGGTGGGGAGTAAGAGTGATCAGATGTTCTCAAAATACCAGGTACCCATCAAACTCTCAATTCATTTCATCCTCACCCATTCTATGACTTTTGCTGTTATCTCCACTCCAGATGGGAAATCTGAAGCTTTTTTGCTAAGAAGCCCTGAGCTCCCAGTGGACCTGGTCTTTCAGGTTTTTTGAAGTGGTGGCTCAGAAGGTAAAGAGTCGGCCTGCAGTGAGAGGGACCCAGGTTTGATTTTTGGGTCAAGATCCTCTGGAGAAGGGAATGGCAACCCACTCCAGTGTTCTTGCCTGGGGAATTCCAAGGACAGGGGAGCCTGGCAGGCCACACCCCATAGGGTAGCAAAGCGTTGGATATGACTAACACTTAACCCAGTAGAGAATGCATTTTCCACCCTGCTGCAGATACACACATGTTTATAACAAAAATAATTTTTTTCAGAACTACACATGCCTTTTCTGTGTGCGATGCACAGAGAGATTCTATTCTACCCTCTTCCTTTAATTAATGATCATTTCAGTGAAGCAGATTACCACCCCAACACACTGATGAGCCATCAATTGAAGTTTGAAAAGCATTCACCCACAACTTGTCCTAATCTGATTTTATCCCTCCAATACCAGTCCTCATGGGTAAACTATGAGTTTTTCCATTACAGTTGCATAGCAACTGTCTTCTGTTCTTCTATCCATCCCTCCTTCCATCCTTCATCCAACTATCCTTCCATCCATCCATCCATCCAATAAATGTTTGTTAGTGTGCAGAAGCAGATCTAAGGTCAGGATTCCGCATGATAGGGAAACTGTGCTATCTCATCAGCTTTCTGCCCCCAAGATAGAAAAGCTCAACTCATCAAACCATGGAAAGAATCAGTAAGTGGCAGATACACACCCCAGAAACACTCAGTGAGGCCATTAGAGACGGTGCCAGAGCTAACATCCTAGGACATAATCCCTCCCATCAGCATGCCCCATGAAAGAAAATCTTCCTGCAGATAATCAGTCACAAAGACAAAAACATACAAAAAACAGAAGTGAACCAGGCAGTAGCGTTCAGAGCTGTCAGTAGTGAAGTATGCTGCAGTACCAAAAAAAAAAAAAAAGGTTGCCTGGGAGGCAGGGAAGGGGAAGAAGCCTGAAATCAGGAACAGTTCCTTAGCACTCTCTTCCTGCTTCTGAATTTATTGTGAGTCCTGCTACCAGCACCACAGACTGTTTAAAATTACACCATTTGCCTTATTTAATTTTCTTCTGCAGCCATAAATATTAATTAAGCTGAACCACAGAGAACTCCATTTCAATCCTTTCCCTTCCTGAGAACCATCAGCGATTAAGACCCACAGCAGTTTAAGTACTGCCCAGTTCTTTAAGATCTGCCCTGGGACATTCGCTTTTTATTTTTAAAGTTAGGGCAGAGTTCTTGAGTCTTAGCAGCTTATTTTTCTTACCTAACACTCCTGGGCCATGGGTATTCCCAGTTTGATCCTTTTCTTGCAAATATGATCTTTGTGTCTTCAGCAGACTCACTCATTTTCTCCAAACCAAGAGGCAGAAAAATATATGTTCGATCATAGGAGCAGAAATACCATGTGCAGCCTGTCATCTACCCAGTGGCAAAGATTGCACTTTTCAATGTTTGTTTACTTAACATTACTTAATGACAAAAAGCGAAGAAATAATTGTTAAAAAATAGAGGAAAATATAAAGTGAAAATGGCAAGTCTTCTCACAAGCCTTCCAAGTCCTAACAGCCTTGCGTGCAACTTTCAAACCTTTTCTGTGCATAGAGTCAGAATTATCTTTACAAAAATTAAATAAAATTACCCCAGTCCAATGAGTATTTAACCTTTCATCATAAAGTAGATATACTTTTTATATAATTTCATAGAGATTTATATCATTCTTTTAACAGTTTCTTAATTCCACAATTAAGTTGGGTAAGAATCTGCCTGCAATGTAGGATAAGCAGGTTTGATCCCTGGGTCAGGAAGATTTTTGAAGAAGGAAACGGCAACCCACTCCAGTATTCTTGCTTGGAGAATCCCGTGGACAGAGGAGCCTGGCAGGTTATAGTCCATGGGGTTGCAAAAGAGTTGGACATGACTTAGGGACTAAACAACAACAATAAATGGGTTATTTAGCCCTATTCTTTGAGAGTTACAATCTTGGACATATTGTAGAACAATCACACACACACACTGAGTACCAATAACTGAAAACTCTACCCGTGAGCATTTTCTCTTTCCCTTGCTTCTGACGACTTCTCCCTCAGAATATATGGTGATATGGAAACAATTCAAGGTTTGGATCTAATGTCCCAGGTTGGGACAGAAGGGCTGGGTGGTCTGAGACAAGCCCTCAACATCTCACTCCAGTTCCCCAGGGACAAAGGGAACTCCCACCTTCCAGAGGGAACCTTGGAGTTTAAGGAACCCTGGAGTTTGGGGAACTGATGCAAATATTACCCCTCCCACCATGAACATCTTGGTCACTTGGGGGCCAGTAAACCTGAGGAATAAACATAAAGAAAAAATTTTTACCTGTAGTTCTAAATTAAGCATAAAAAGGAGAAAATAATAAAAAAGAAACAGGGAAGAAGAAGAAAAAAAAAAAAGGCTTTTTCCAATTTCTATGTGACCACAAAGCCTGGGGAGGTGGGAGCAACACAGAACTCCCACCAGGACCAGATGGTCCTTATCCTTAGCATCCACTTAGCACTTTATTTTGAAGACTTAGAGGGATGACCTTGCCAGGTTTCCTCTTAAAGGGGAGAGCTAAACTCTCAGGATTTGGGAAGGTACAGATCTATTCATGTAGAGTTTTCTGGAGAATATTAAACAGCAGTGATCATTTGTTATAGGATGCAAAACAATACACGCGAAAACAGCATCTCGAATCTCTATCCCTTTAGTATGACAGAGGCAACTTATGGAGTGATGTAGCCAGCAGGGGTGAAAGAAACTACATAGCAAGTTTGCTTTTTATATCCAGCTCCATCCAGGGATCTCAAAGCAGCTGTATACAATGTCCTCCGCAGCTTCCCCCCGCCTCCCCCAGCCCTTACTGCTTTAAAATCAAACATATTAAGGACTTGGTCTAAAATTCTTACTATGTTTACATTGATCTTTCCATGTGCTTTTATAAGTATAGTAGAAATAAGAAGAATCTGCCTATAGGAGTAAAGAAATACATTTACTCCTTTTTAGCAGTTCTTACCTGGAAAGAAGGAGTCCTTTTCAGAAGGAATGACTTATTTAAATTCCCACAAGGGGAAGATGATCTGAGTGCTAATTATGGGTGCACATTGCAAATAGAATAAGCTTTAAAGGAACAGCTTGAGTTTTTACATTCTTCTCACCTTAGAGACTCACACTTTAGTTTCTAAACGTTTCCTATTATACATGTTGGAAAATATTTGGGTGGGAGCAAGAGAAACCGTGTATTTCCTGGCGGGGCGGGGGCGGGGGCGGGGGGAGGCGGTTAATTCTGGCGTGTCTGCGGGTTCAGACTGCATTACCCCTGCTCTTGTTCTTTTTCTGGAGCATCGGCCCGGCGGTGCTAGTTCAGCATCGGGTCAGCGTCTGTGGAAGAAAATTCCCAGTCCCGGTCGCTTCCACAGGAAACCCCGGTCTTCCCTAAGAGGAGGACGTGAAAACTCATTCCAAACTCGATAAACAGGAATCTCCTCTTCACTTTCCTTGAATCTATTTTGCTACTTTAAAATACACACTGGGATCAGTGATGAGGTCGGGGGATGTTTAGGAAAAGGTCAGCGAGTCCAGCGCCAGATTCACCCGGAGGCAGGACCAGAGAGTCCTCTGGGCTCTCTCGCTTTCCGAGAAGAGCGAAGGGGGAATCTTTGTGATGCAGCGTGATTGCAGGTGACACTTTGTTTAGACCACTTTTCTGTGCTCGGAAAATGACAGCTTCCAAATCACAAACTGATCATTGCTGTAGGTTTCCACTTATGCCTTGTCAACCAGGGAGGTCCCCGGAGAAGCGCTGCGGGAGGTGTGGGCCACAGACAATGCCGGGTGGGGGCAGGGAGGGGCTCCGGGGAGAGCACGTCCTCCACGCCCCAAGCTGCGAACACGTTCCGAACCCTGGGATGGTGCATCCTGGCTGCGGAGATGGTCCGTGCGGCCGGAGCGAGTGGGAAGGGAGAACCCACTGAAGGTGACGATGGACTTAACACTTCACGTTTCATCAATGTCCAAACTACCACCCTGCTCAGGACAGACGGCAAGATGACCTAGGGAAGCGGGGCTCTTCCAGCCATGGTCTTAGGACCAGCCTCCACCGCACCACCTGGAAGTCTGTTAGAATGCAAACTCTCAAGCCCTGCCCCTGACCAGCTGAATCAGAATCTGCATTTTAACAAGATCCCCCGGGGAAGGTTATGCACATAAAAATTTGAGGGGTGGTCCCAGCCCTGGTTAATTACCCGGGCCCCAGTGGGTCACAGTGGCTGTAATATGCCAACGCTCCCTGTCAAACGAAGCTCTCACTTTTCAGGAAGCTCTGCAATCCTTCCTCGGGAAGGACTCTTGGAAATAAAGTAGATGAGAAGTGAATACAGACTCGTATATTACACACTTGCATGTTCTCTCTCTCTCACACACACACACATACACATACGAACACACACACAAACACAGGGCACTGCTCAAGACAGTAGGTGCTCCTTCTGCCTTCTTCCCAGAGCCAGAACCCCCCTAGTATCTGTAGGATGGAAAGCTGGTACTCGAGAGAGATTACAAATGGTAGCGGCAGTGGAGGGGCCTGCCACATGCCCCTGACTGGCTACTTTCTGCTGGCATCATGCCATCAGGCTGGCTTCAGAGGACACAACCCTTGGTTCCCCCATCAATTCTGGGTCAACCACAGGCAGCGTACTTCACCTGAGGTTTGCATGCATCCCTGCCAACAGGTCTGTTAATTCTGAATGGTGACAGGTAGACTCCCCTTTGGAATGGGGTTCTGGACCTCAGGAAAAATCCCTGGGTCATTGCTCTGAAAGGAAACTTGAAAACATATGCAGAGTAAGTTCTGCTGGAACCCATGTCAGAAGAGAAGAAGAAGAGGAGCAAGTAGAAGAAAATGACCTCTAGAAGCACATGGCTTTGTCTACAATGCTCAGGGCTGCAGTCTTGCCATATGTAGTATAGGAATTACTCATTAAAGTAGTTGCTGGATGGACCAGAAAGAAATCTATAAACTCTTCATCATCACTGCTTAAAATGAGAGCAATTTGGTTCTAATTTTTTTCTGTTTATCCAAAGCCCCTATATCACTCTGATATGGAAGGCAGAAGCGGCCTAAGGCCACCAAATCCAGGCCTTACCAACCTACTTCTGATTTCCACTTTCCTAAGAAGGAATGTCCAGGTCTGATTCTTTAGGTGCGTGATGGATACTCCATGACCCCCATCCTCAGTTAGGTCTATAGCTGGCCTTTTGGGCAGGAATAACAGATTACCTCCAAGAATAACATCTAAATGTATGAAAGAGCTCACAGGGCCTCCAATACAGATACATCTAATTTAGGCATCCCTTAAGAGGAACTTATTCTCACTCACACTGACGTGTTGTTACTGCTACTCAAAATTGTGATTGCTTTATTTTTATCTCTTCCAATTAGATGAATTACCTGCTTAAGAGTCCCACATACAGAAATGTGCTAAAGCCTCAACAATAGTAGACAGGATGCCAAGAAGATACTAGAAATATTCATCAGACCCTGGAACCGAATGGGCAGATCATTGATCTTCTCCACAGGCCTACAAAGATGGCAATGGGGTCGACAACTGCTCAACCTGACCACCAAGGAAGCTCACAAAAATGCACAATGCATAACTGCACCCAACCATCCAAACAGCCATCAAATTCTACATGCATCAGAGAAAGAGATGTGAGTACCAAATTCAGCCAATGGGACTTGTGGACAGAGCCTCACCCCTCCTTGGTACCAGGCTAGGAAGTCATTGCTTGGGGTTGGCATGCAAATAGCTTCTCTTCCTCCCTTAACTCAAGAAGGGTACCAACACAGGTCAGAGAACATAATACTGGTTTGTTTTCTGAACTCAAATCCTTGTTCCCTGGGAGCGGTGACTTCTTGCACAGGTGAGAACTGAGTGAATATAGTGTAAGTTATTTTGGTAAAGTTTCCATGACATCAAATCTAATATTCTTATTATATATTTCACTTAAAATAATAAAAATGTAATCATAAAATAATAGTTTATTATATAAAATGATACAACTATACTGCAGGAAAAATACAGATTGAAGAGACAATCCTACCACCAAACACAACCAGGGTTTCTGGCAACATATTTATCTTACTTAATCATTATTTATTAGGACTTCTTTCCCATCTTTTCCTGTGAATCTTGCCCAAGAGAGGTAGATTGTGTGCATGTGAATAAACTTACGGTGTATAAACCTACAGAGTCATATCTTGCTTTTCTCTCACTTTGAAAACCACTTTCTTGTGTGTGTGTGTTTTCACATAAATCTCCTTGGAAAGATATTCTTCGCTAATTATCTTTTCAATTGCCCTCTCTGTAAACAACTGGGATTTTGGCCATCAAAGAACTATGAAAGCCAGCAAAAAAAAGTATCTGAATGTTCAATGCCAAGTAGACTAATTTTGATAGTCCGATTTTTCTAAATGAAATTTCAGAAATAACAACCCACAGAAAGTGAAATGTTAATTACAACCTTTGACACAACTATATCCCTCTTTTTTATTAAGACTTGGGACTCCCCCTGAAAAGGCCACCGTGAATGAATAACGGAGAGGTGGGTGTCTGATTTCCCCAAAACCAAAGGTTATTTGGAAGTAAAACGTATATTTTCACAAGATTTTGCTAAAGTCACCTTTCTCTGTCTCTTCTGTTTTAACCTCAACTGCAGACCTGTCTGGTAATGAGCTAAATAAAGCAAGGGTTCTCAACCTCTGAGATCTAATACTTGGAGATCTGAGGTGGGAGTTGATGTAATAATAATAATAATAGAAATAAAGTGCACAGTAAATGTAATTTGGAAACCATCTCCCCCCACCCTGGTCCCTGGAAAAACTGTCCTTCATGAAACCAGGTCCTTGGTGCCAAAAATTTGGGGACAGCTTCCCTAAAGCAAATCCTGTCCCAGTATGTATTCTCCAAAAGGCTTCCAGAACCGGAATCTTGATCAGCCAGAAGCGCCCGTCCCACCACCACCCTTTGGCATTTTATGGGTCTTCGCTTTGGGAAGTTGAGTTCTATTTGTTGATGTCCCTTCCCCACTGGCTAGTTTCACATGAAGGAGTGTTACTGGAAATTGCAGGGAGCCCGGAGGAGGCCCAGATTCGAGTCTGAAGCTATGCGCTGGGGCAGCACCCGGAATAAAATCAGTGCGCGCTAACCCCTAGCATAGTCGTCGATTATAAGGCGACTTTTACGCAAACCCGGCAGCGCCGGACAAGACCGGGGGGTAACAGGAGACACGGGCAAAGGAAAGTTTTGCAGATTTCAGTCTTCCTTCAGATAAGGGGGTGGGGGTAGATCTGGAGAAACAGCTGTTTTCAGTCCGAGTTACCCGCGAACTTTTTTCCTGGAGAGAAGCTCCCGGAGCAATTTACAGCATTCCAGCCTGAGGCTCTCGTGCCAGACGCTCTGAATCAACCTTTAGAAACTCGAGCTGCCGGGAAGGGAAGGAGCCAGAGTCGCAGGGGTGGGAGCGCCCCCTCGGGCCTCGGCGCGGAGACCAGCGCCGGGCCCGCGGCGTGAGCGCTAGCTCCCCGCAGCATCAGCCGGCCGCGCTCGCCTTTCCCAGGGAGGGTCCTCGCAGTCGCGTCGCCCGAGCTCCGCGGCGTCGCCACAGGCGGCGGAGGGCGATCTGGGTTTGTGCAGAACTTCGGGGACCCGGAAGAAACACCAGCACCCTCCTCCCCGCCGGAAGCCTTTTCCGGGAGAATGGGAGACGCCGTCGGACGGCTCGAGCGCCCGGGTCGCTGGGTTAGGGCCGCGGGCGTCCGTAGGGCTGTGGTCTATCCCGGGGCCGCGTGACCGACAGGGGGAGCCCTGTCACTGCGGAAGCCGGGGACCCGGGGCCGGGCCACCCAGGGGCGCTCCCTCCTCCCCGGGGCGTGCTTTCTTCTGCTGGCGGAGAGGGTTCCAGAACCAGGAGCAAAAAGAGAGGAGTGTACATACATAGACGCACATACTGTGTTAACCAGGACGCTCGAGCTTTCCATCTTCTGCACCCCCGAAAGCTGTCTGTCATTTCTCCGGTTTTACTGTCTGATTTACTGGCTCAAACAGTAAAGAATTAGCCTGCAATGCGGGAGACGTGGGTTCGATCCCTAGTTCGGGAAGATCCCCCGGGAGGGAAATGGCAACCCACTTCAGTATTCTTGCCTGGGAAATCCCATAGACAGAGGAGCCGGGCGGGCTACAGTCCATGGGGTCGCAAAGAGTCGGACACGACTGAGTGATTAAGCACACACACTGATGAATGTGAGAAGGGCCCCGGGGGAGGAGGAAGGGTGAGTGCGTGCGTGTGCGTTTGTGTCTGTTTCTGCCCTGGGCCTGCGCAGAACGCTAAAAACAGGCCAATGCGCGCCATCTCTGGCCAGCCCTCTGGAAAGCGGTCAGGTCGTTTCCACCCACGCTTGAGGACCGGTGAGAGATGCCCAGGGTCTGGTCCCTTCGGCTCCCCCGCACACACCGACACTATGTATGCCTACACCCAGGGCACTCCCAGGCTGTACCCAGGACCGCCCTGTCCCTCTTGGGGGGTCCTCGCTTTCGGGCAGACGCAAACCTTGGCTGTGGGGAACCCTTCCCCGGCCCTTGCTCAACGGGTACATTAACGCCCTCGTTATGAATTAGACCAGCAGTGCCTGCACCTTTAGCTCAAAGCGTTGCGGGCCCTAGCGCCCTGGAGTAGAGGGAAGGGGTGGGAGTTGCCCCAGCCCACTGCTCCGCCCCTGCCCTCTGGCCTGACACCTACCCGGCCTTCCGCTCTAGGTGCTCTGTTCCGTTTGCCACCTCGCTTCTGTCTTCGGCCACCACTCCCCACAACTCTGGACAGGTGGGGCAGATACCCACTGTTTCCTCTCTCTCTTTCCTCTCTCTCTCTCTCTGGGGTTGAGAGCTCAAGGCTGCATCCTCACGGCTCAGCTGGGTTTTTAGAATCAAGAAAAGGTGTCCACCTCCAAACACCTGTAGTAGTATTCCCTACCACCCCCACCCCAAATCTGGCTCACTGAGGTCTCCGTAGCTAACCCAGAACAGATGATCATTTGAACTGGAAGTTGGATCGAAAATAAAAGGACGAATATGGTGCTAGGGTTGCAAATTCTCATAAAACAGTTCCTCGGGAAAGCGGAGACCACAGAGCCCCTCCTCGGGCGGACTCTTTTTGCCCCAGTATTGATTCCTTAATTCCCCTCTCTCCTCTCGCTTCACCCCTCACCTCAGGCCTTGTTTGTTTTAGTTACGAAACGCTGTGGGTACCTCGGCTGTGGCTGAAAAGTAACCTTGAAACACTCCCTCCTGTCAGAGACAAATAGTCTCCCAACCGTCGCAGCTGCTGGCGGGGCCGCTTGCGCCCTGCGCCGGGCGCCGGGACAGTGGGACGGGACTCGTCCCCGCCAGCCGCCCGGTCGGGCCCTGGAAGCCGGGCGCGGAGGAGGCAAAAAGCCGGGGCGGCGGGACCGCAGGCCTTCCGTAGCCGCTCCGGGTCTTAACTATAACGGGAGCGGCCTCCTAGCAGCAGCGGCCGGGGAGTTCAAGGTGTGTACACAGTTTTGTTACATAGGACGGCGCTTTGCAAACTGGCTCTGTCACTGGCTGGCTGTTTTGACAGGGAATGAGCCCTGCGAGCGCAGAAACCAGGATAAATAAATGCGGCTGTGATAAGGCTCTGCGGAGCCTGAGCGGAGGCCGGACGCGCCCTCGGACCAACGTACCAGGCGCCCGGCGCAATGAGACTCGGCGGGCGGGGGGAGGGTTGGTGGTGGGGGTCAGAGCCCTGAGCTGCTCCACCGGGTGGCCTCCTCCCGGGTCCCTCCTCCCGCGGGGACGGCCCGCAGGCGAAAGGGGGGCTGGATCCCCCCCCAGAGGCCCGCGTCCACCCTCTTGGCTCGCCCGTCGCGGCTCCGCGTGCAGGGGTGCAAGGCGGCTGAGTGGGAGGGGGGGCCGAGCAGGTGCGGGGCGCAGGCCGGGGCTCCCTCTCACCCAGGTGTGAGCTGATTATTCAAATGGGCTGCCCGGGGTCTGGGGATTGGAGGCCCGCGCCGGCGCGCCGCGCTATATCACCAGCCGCCCACGTCACTGCGGCACTTGTCCGCTGCGCGGTCCACACTTCCTCCCCCTCCCTCCTCCACCCCTTCCTCCTCCTCCTCCTCCTCCTCTCCACCCCCCCACCCTCCCCCGCGCCGCGCGCTTCCCGCCGCCTCCGGGCAGCTCGGCACTGCCAGCCTCGGCCTCCACCGGGCAGCCCGCGAGCGCGGCGGCGGCGGGCGCTCCGGCGGCGGGGCTCGGCTCCGGGCCTCCTCCTACCGCCGGCCCCCTCCTCCCGCGACCCAGACCTCCCGCCCACTTCCCACCACCGCCTCTGGCCGGCCGAGGGAGCGGGGCCGAGAGACAGGGAGAGCGAGAGGGAGGGAGGGGACCGTGCCTCGGCCGACTTTTTTTTTTTTTAAAGGAGGGTGGGGGTGGGGGGGGTGATTGCCGGTCGTTTGTTGTGGCTGTTAAATTTTAAACTGCCATGCACTCGGCTTCCAGTATGCTGGGAGCGGTGAAGATGGAAGGGCACGAGCCGTCCGACTGGAGCAGCTACTACACCGAGCCCGAGGTAGGCACTCGGCTTTGCCGGGGAAAGCTGGGGGGCGGCGTCTGCCCTCGGTCCCAACCTCGGGACCACTTCACTGGCCGGCTCCCGACCCCCCACCCCCACCCCAACACCACCCCCAACACCACCCCAGCCGCTCGGGGCAGCCGCCTTTCCCACCCTCCTTCGACTCAAATGGGTCTCTTTTTTTTATATACGACACACTGTTAGCCTTGAGATAATATTAACTTTGTGATCAAATATTGACTTGCGGCGCCTCCAAATCCTCTCCGTGGCCGAGCCACGCACTATCCTAACAGAGTTGTGTTTGGCAGCGCGCGGCTGGGGAGGGGTGGGAGGTCGGCCGGAGAGGGGGTGGGGAGCTGGAGAGGAGAAGGTGGGCAGGAGTCAGGGGCTGGGGTAGAGAAAAAAAGGGTCGAGGACGAGACGACAAAGAGGAAGAAAGTTTGTGGCTGCAGAGCCCAGCCTCGACCAGTTCACTTCGCGGTCCCCTTCCCGTCCCGCCACTCAATGTCTCAGGGTGGCCAAAGGCTCCACGCGGGAACCGCGTCTAGGTTCCCGCGGGGACCAGGATGGGGTCCGGGAGGAAGGCTGAACGGAAAGGACCCTGGGATCGTCTCCGCTGGAGACCACCCGGCGCCGTGTCCCACAGGTCGCTGGCCAGGGTCGGAGCAGGCTTCCGAGGCAGCGGCGCCTGCTCGGTGTACTGGCTTGAGAGTCGGGGAGATTCTACAGAGGGGAGATGCATTTGGGGTGTCTGGCTCAGCGCGCTCCTGGAGACCCCTGCTGTAGAACCTGAACCGGGCGCAGGAGGGCTGAGGGGTGGCCACGAGCACAGAGCAGCAGCCCCCACGCCCCCTCTCCGAGGGCGATCGAGGCGCGCTCCGGGTGACACGAACGCTGGGTCGGGGCCCGGGCCCAGGCCGCGCGAAGGCAGGACTCCCTGGAGGCCTCCCTGGAGGCGGGGGCCTGGGCCGGCCCGATGGCCGGGCGTGGGATGTGGGGCGCGGGGCGGGGGTCCGGCCAGGCGGCCGGGCGCTCTCCAGCCGCGGTGCTAACGCTGTGCGCCTCCCTTCGGGCTCTGTTCTCAGGGCTACTCCTCGGTGAGCAACATGAACGCCGGCCTGGGGATGAACGGCATGAACACGTACATGAGCATGTCGGCGGCCGCCATGGGCAGCGGCTCGGGCAACATGAGCGCCGGCTCCATGAACATGTCGTCGTACGTGGGCACGGGCATGAGCCCGTCCCTGGCGGGCATGTCCCCCGGGGCCGGCGCCATGGCCGGGATGAGCGGCTCGGCCGGGGCGGCCGGCGTGGCGGGCATGGGGCCGCACCTGAGTCCGAGCCTGAGCCCGCTAGGGGGGCAGGCGGCTGGGGCCATGGGCGGCCTGGCGCCCTACGCGAACATGAACTCCATGAGCCCCATGTACGGGCAGGCGGGCCTGAGCCGCGCGCGCGACCCCAAGACGTACCGGCGCAGCTACACGCACGCCAAGCCGCCCTACTCATACATCTCGCTCATCACCATGGCCATCCAGCAGAGCCCCAACAAGATGCTGACGCTGAGCGAGATCTACCAGTGGATCATGGACCTCTTCCCCTTCTACCGGCAGAACCAGCAGCGCTGGCAGAACTCCATCCGCCACTCGCTGTCCTTCAACGACTGCTTCCTCAAGGTGCCCCGCTCGCCCGACAAGCCCGGCAAGGGCTCCTTCTGGACCCTGCACCCCGACTCGGGCAACATGTTCGAGAACGGCTGCTACCTGCGCCGCCAGAAGCGCTTCAAGTGCGAGAAGCAGCTGGCCTTGAAGGAGGCCGCGGGCGCCGCGGGCGGCGGCAAGAAGGCGGCGGCCGCCACCGGGGCCCAGACCTCGCAGGGTCCGCTCGGAGAGGCGGCCGCCGGGCCGGCTCCCGAGACTCCGGCGGGCACCGAGTCGCCCCACTCAAGCGCCTCCCCGTGCCAAGAGCACAAGCGAGGGGGCCTCGGGGAGCTGAAGGGGACGCCGGCCTCGGCGCTGAGCCCCCCGGAGCCGGCGCCCTCGCCCGGGCAGCAGCAGCAGCAGGCCGCGGCCCACCTGCTGGGCCCTCCGCATCACCCGGGCCTGCCGCCCGAGGCCCACCTGAAGCCGGAGCACCACTACGCCTTCAACCACCCCTTCTCCATCAACAACCTCATGTCTTCAGAGCAGCAGCACCATCACAGCCATCACCACCACCAGCCCCACAAAATGGACCTCAAGGCCTACGAACAGGTGATGCATTACCCCGGCTACGGGTCCCCCATGCCGGGAAGCCTGGCCATGGGCCCGGTCACGAACAAAGCGGGCCTGGATGCCTCGCCCCTGGCCTCAGACACCTCCTACTACCAGGGCGTGTACTCCCGGCCCATTATGAACTCCTCTTAAGAAGACAGCGGCGACCCGGATAGCCCGGGACCCAGATGGGAGAGACAGGAAGTGGGGTGGAGACTCTGAGGAAGGGCTGCTGGAAAGGTGCAAGGGAGAAGGACCCTTCACACCCTGCCTCGCCCCCCCACAGAGGTCTCCCCTCACCCTCTGCAGTCCTTCCCTCCCTCACGTGGGCCACACTGATGTCAACCATCCTATATAAAGAGGGGAAAAGAAAAAGCTAAACTGTTTAAAAAGAAAAAGAAGAAAAGCCTCAGTTTCCACGACTGTGTAGACGCCTGCTTCTTTAAGAACCTGCCAATTCTTGACTTTTTGTTGTTGTGGTTCCTCTTCATTGCTGTCGTTGCAGGGAAGTCTTACTTTATTAAAAAAAAGAAAAGGAAAAAAAAAACACAAACTTTTGTGAGTGACTCAGTGTAAAACTATGTAGTTTTAACAGAAAACAGAGTTGTACTATTGTTTTAAAAAGAGAAAAAAAAAATAATGTAAGGGTCTGTTGTAAATGCCCAAGAAAAGAAAAAAGCATTCACATTCTTGATACGGTGAAATCCAGGTCTCAAGTCTGATTAATTTATGGTTTCTGCGTGCTTTATTTATGGCTTATAAATGTGTGTTCTGACTGCAAGGACCAGAGTTCCACAAATCTATATTAAAGTGTTATTGCCAGTTTTTTGCTTTGAATCTTCAAGATTTTTTTTCCTTTGCCTGATTTAAAAAAATAAACATATCCGAGATATATTTTAAAATTGAGGGAGGGAGACCCTGACTGGTTGCAGGTTTTATTTTATTTGGGGGGTGAGATGGTTGCTGCTTTATCAACATTTTATTGCTAACATTTTCAGACAAACTTAAAAGTTGAATGAATTTTACAGTAAACAGACACATACCCATTGCTCAGATCCTATAGTTCTCAGCTCAGTATACTTGTTATACTGGATGTCTGACCCATCTATCCACACCTCCATCAGTCTACTTATGTTTCTAGATGCATTTCAGAGTAAATTTCAGACTTCAGTACACTTCACCCTAACACTCCAGCAAGGACATCATTAATGGAACTCAACATTTCTCAAGGTTACTTTTTGAATTTTGAGTTTAACTTTATACAAAATGAAACTCAAAGATCCCAGGTGAACCATTCTGGGGGTTATGGGGTTGATGCAGGTTCATCTCCAAAGCCTGGCAAAAACCACACTCCATATCCATATTTTCCAGCTGGGCCATGTGAAGGTGAAATGTTGTTGACATCTCTTGCACCCTGGGGCTGGTTTCTCTTGAGGAAAAAAAAAAAAATCCTGGATTTTGTGGGTTTTTTTTTGTTTGTTTTGTTTTTTTGCTGTATTCCCAGTCCTTGGCCTACCTTCACAGTGAGTCCAGACTGGACTTGCAAATTCCTGGTGCAGCCCTTTTCCTTTTCATCATTGCCTCTCTTCACCTTGTCCTGGAATTGGTACTCTACAGGCCTCTGTTTATGATCCACCACCACCCCCATCCCACCCTCTACCTTCACTTAGATGTTCTGCACAACCTTAGTAGAACTTGCTGCAGCCCAGAGGTAGTGAGGCTTCTGGAATCATGCATTTGAACATTTGGTCTGGAGAAACAAAGGACTTTCTCCTGGAAGTGATTTTAAAGGGATCTTGGAGTTCTGATGGAAATCTTTAAATACAGGTATATTGGGGAATGAGGCAGAGGTAAGAGGGTGTCCAGCATGTCTGGCCAGGTGCCCCCTGCCAGGGGTTGGATTCCAGGGGTCTGCAGGTTTGCGCCCTACCCTCCAAACTCCTGGGACCTTGCCAAGTGACCTGTTAGGCCAGGTTAGCAAACCAGGATTACAGGGCCAAGGGGATGAGTGGGTATGCTGTGATCCTTAAAGGAAAACCCCAAAGCATAAAGGAAGACCCAGAATAAATTCTTACAAATCACACTGCCTCCTTTCAAAAATAGCCTAGCAGGAGTAAAATCGGGGCCAATAAGAGTGGAAACCTCAGAGGCCAAATGGGGGTTGTGTGGGCAGAGTGGGCTCCGCTTTGGTTTTGCCAGAGGCATCTGCTGGCCTGCCAGCTGGCCAGGCTAGGGCAGGAGCCAGTGGGCTCTAGGGGCCCCAGGAGACTTGGGGTCATCCAGGGCACAGCTAGCTTGCATAGGGTGAAAATTTCTGGAGTGAGAGGCCAAAACTTTAGGCCTTGGGTTTCTAAGCCCAGGCTTCCGTGTCCGGACTAGATCTTTGGGCTTCTTGACCACCCAAACTTGGAGTGTCCCTGGCAGTCTCCCGAAGCCTGGACACCGCCTGTCAGATAACCCTCTGCCACCTCGCAGGATCTCTCTTCCCCTCAAACCCTGGCCTTCCCAGGCGCTTGAGGGGGGTTTGTACTCGCCTCCGCCTCCCGCCTCCAAATCCCTTTTTAACATGCCACATTGTCCCGAAGAACACAAGGAAGAGAAATTGGGGAGGAGGAGGGGGAGGGGATGGGGAGAGAAGGGATGGGGGGGGGGGTAGGCGATCCGGAGGCCGCAGCCAGCAATCAGGGCCGTCTCTCCCCCTGGCAGGGACACACACGTCGCGAGCCCAGCCTGAAATGTGTTTCATTATCACATAAAAGGCTCCTGCGGCGAAGGAGCCGAGAGGCAGGGCCGGGGGCCGAGTGCGGGACAATGAGGGCTGAAAGCGCTGCCCTAACCTGCTATGTTTCCTATCGCACGCCCATTGTGCGAGGGTCGTTTTAAACTACTTAGCGCGCCCCCCTCCACTGATCCCGGCCGATAAGATATAGTTCTGTAGGAATACTTAAAAAGGATGTCGGGGAGCCGGCCGCTCCGGAGGCTTTTCGGCGCATCCTGAGTCTTTCGGCCCCCTACCCTCTCGCCCCAGCCCCTCCTCCCGCCAAGGCCCCCAGCTTAACTGGCGCTCACACTGCCCTCCGCCCGCGTCCCCCAACTCTGCGTAGTAGGGTGCAGTGTCTCTTTTTCCCTCCCTCTCTCTCTTTCTTCCTTTTCCGCGCGCGGGTTTAAGCAACCGTGATCTGTGAATAAACAGTCAGTAAACAACCGAAAAAAACATTCTAGATCCGAATTCCAGGAGGGTAAACTTTCCAGGCCACGTCACACTTCAGCAAATTTGCACAGATATTATATTGCCCCCCCTCCTTTATTCTTTTTTGCAGGATCCCATTGTACTTAACTGAATTTTATAACGCTGATCGATATCTTGGTAAAATATTCATTTTTAAACTAGCGGGCAGTGAAATCTTTGCTTTGTGTGCTAAAGTCAACAGTCGCTCGGTTTGAGCTCAAATAAATGCGGGGATGCCTCGGCTCGGAGCAGTCGGCCGCCTCCCTCCGCGCGCTGGACGCTCTGCTGCCGCCGCGCGTCCGTCCACCCGCCCGCCCGCCCGCCGCACCGCAGGTAGGGAGTGCGCCCCCCACTCCCCTCCGCGCGCCTCCCCGCCCCCAGCCAGACCCTAGCCCTACCCGGGGCTCCGAGGCCTGAGGGGCGGGGAAGGAGGAAGAAGCCAAGTCGGAGAAAATCCGAAGTTGGGGAGGTGGCCTTTTTGCGGGGAATTCTGAGGATGCTAGGTGTTGGGGGACCCAGAATGAACCTGGGTCCTGCGCACAGTTGGAAAGTTTGGCTGGGTCTCGAAGCGCTGGGAAGCCACCGCAGGCTCCCGCAGCCTCTCTGGGCCTGGGATTCGATCCGAGGGCCTCCTGTCGCCCTGGGACAGTGGGGAGGCGGGGGTGGAAGCCGGTCTGGGCCTCAGAAGCTGGGGTGGGGGCGGCGAGGGATGGCGCGCTGGTCCTGGGAGGCTGCAGAGCGAGGCCCGAGAGCGTGGGTTCCAGGGACGCGGAGGCCCAGCGGCGGTGGGGGCCCCGCCGTCCGGGAGCCGAGGAGGGGCAGCGCCTTTCCCAGCGGCCAGGGAAACCCGGGTTCTCGCCGTGAGCGCGCAGAGCCGCAGGAAGGTCCGGGAGCCTCGGGGCCACTAGCCGGTTCCAGGAGGGAAATGCTGAACCCGGCCGCGGGGCGGTTTCTCGACCACTGCCCTCCCCGCCCCACCCCCCACCCCCCCGCGCTGGCCCAGGACAACGGGTTTGGAGGGATCGGACAGACGGTGTCGCCCCACGTCCCTTCCCCGGGCCTCTGATGGCGCCGGGTCACCGCGCCCGGCATCTGTCCCCCGCCTACGGGAAAGCGCCCGCTCGGGAAACTAGTGGCTCCGAGACTGCCAGTGGACACCGCAGGACCCTGGACTTTGCAGAGCAGGGTAGAAAAGGTGTCTTTCCCCTGGGGTCTACCAGGTGCTCCTCCCCACTCCAAATCTGCATTCCGCCTGGGGGTTTGCTTTCTAGGGCTGGGTGTCTGGTTCGTTGGAGGCTCGCGCCGGCTTGATCAGTTTGGTATTTCGCCAGGATGTAGGTCTCGCTAGGTCTCGGATCACTGAAATTACCCGCCACCGTAACTGGAAAGTTTCTTCCCTTCCCGCCGCAGTCACCCACATCTCAAACCCAAAAGGCCAGAAATCGGTCTTGATAATTGGCAGGGTCAGTTCTGTGGACACCTCCCTGTGTAGGGAGCCTGGGCGCTCGTCACCTCCTTCCCCCGTCCCCGCGGGGCGGCGTGCGCCTTTGTCCACCGCGCCCAAGGCCGGCTGGGGTGCGCGCCTGCCCTGCCGCGCTCCCAGCCCGGCTTCGGTTCGCGTGGCTGGTTATCTTCCCTGAACGAGACGGCTCGGCTGCGGGACACACGCGAGGCTAATCGTTTTTAAATAATTAATGCCTCCCCGTTCCGCTGGTAATGCGCGGCTTCGAATCCGTCAATTACTTGTCATTAGACGGTGTCGCCCCACGTCTTTCCCCGGGCCTCTGATGGCGCCGGGTCACCGCGCCCGGCCCATTCCACGGCCGAAGAAAAAAGGTGCCTGGCCTCTGAGAGCCGGTGCGGAGTAGCCGCGGCCCTTAATTCAGTGTTTTGAAAGAAAGACCCTCGCTGAAGAGATGTAATCTTCCAAATGGCCAATTTAAACGCCTGATGTTTATCGCCCGCCTTCTCCCGGCTTTATACAGAGAAGCCGGTCGTCGGTGCTTCGGGGGCCTTTTAATGTGGGGAGGCGTGGGGCAGGGAAAGGCTAGAGAGAAAGCTCAGTGAGGGGGGGAGGTGGTAAGAAGGGAGAGGGTGTGTTTGCTCAACAAGGCACCTGGCGGTACCTCGGGGTAACTGGTTTTTTCTGGGACAGCACACACTTCTGAGATCGGGGCTCTGCAGAGCCTCTCCACTTGGGGCCGGGATCTTCTGAACTGTGTTGTCCAGAACTCTCCAGAGAACGTGGCAGGGCCTCTGGGGGTGGGAATGTCCCCTTTGTGCTAGGAGGGAGGAGGAAAAATCTGAGCCTGCAAACCACCCCCGCCTAACCTAACTGTGGCCAGTGTCCGAACTTGCAGGCGCTGAATCCCACCCACTAGAAGAGACTCCCTCATACCAACCCCTCTGAGAGCCACCAACCCCACAGAAGAGCAAGATTTCAGACTCTAGAAGCCTCTGTCAGGCCAGAGACCCAGTGGACACCAGCCTCGGCTATAGCACCATTGCAACCCAGGCCGCCCAATGGTTGGTGGAGCGAAATTACACAAACAAAAACACAAGGAAAAACTCTCCAAAAGTTTGCTACTCCGTTTAATTACTTATCAGTTGCTTCCTTTCCCCATCAAATGTTGTTTTTGCGGTAAACAGATATCTGAGGGTCCCAGGCCCTTTTGGAGTGAAAACAATACAGTGTGTCCACAGCAACCCCCAGCCCTGGGCCCACCACCCCTTGACTGGACAGCCAGCTGGCTCTCCACTTTACAGAGGTCAGCCCACAGGTTTCTCATGGACACTACTCCCAGGACTTGGTTTCCTCTGAGAAGAGGAGAAAAGAGAATGTGGGCTGGAGGGAAAGATCCTGAGGAGGGTGGGAGAAACTATTTTAACATGGATGGGGGAAAAGGCCAGTTGGCACAGGCCTGTGTGTCTGTCTGGCCACCCAACCCACCCATCTCCGTGGGTCCTTGGCTGCTCCTGAGACCACATCTTTTCTCTGAGCAGACACAAGAATTGGGATTTTTTTTTTTTTTTTGAGAAATTCCTTTCTGATGAGATGCACTGGATATGAGCAGTGTGTTACAGGTACCTCCTGAGACAAGCAAACAAAAACTGCTGGGAGTAGATGGTGCCTCCAGTGGTGCTCAGTGGGGTCCCCAGCTCCTGGAGGGCTGCTCCTCCCTTACACAAAACTCCTAGGGAACGTGCTGCCCCTGGCACTCCAGGGGCTGCCTTGGAAGCCTAAATCCTGGGGCATCTTCCGCATTCTGTTCACAGCCTTCCTGCCCCCTCTCTCATCCTTTCTCTCCTTTCTTCTTTAAAACAATCGTGTGTGTTCCCCCCCTCGCCCCTTCCCGCCATTGTATTTGTTGATGACCTAACACGCTCACACCAAAAGCCACACACAGAAAACCAACAACGTGGGATGGGAGGGGAGACCAATTATGAGTGAGACTAACAAGCGGGGAACACCCAAGTTGAGGCCGGCTGTCTCCTGGGAGACTGATGGAGGCTTATTTTACAAGCTGTCATTCCACCCTGGTCCCTATTGCCAGACTGGAGGTGATTCCTATTCTCCCCTCCCCCAGCCCCTGCACTCTTGGGGTGTGTTCCAGAGTCTTTGTTCATCCTCTGCAGAAGGTGCTGGGGACACAGGATGGTGTCACGAGCACATCTGCACGGCAGTGTCCTCAGTTTTTTACCTTAGTGGTTGATCCTCAGAGTTCCATGCTCACTGCCAACAAAACACTGGTCAGATGTCCCTGTTACACACGTCCCCCCATCCCTGCCAGGTTCCCATGAGAAGGCATCGACTCACTCTTCACACACACCTCTTTCTCAAAAAAAAAAAAAGTGGGCAATGTCACTGGCAGATAACACAACCGATAGTCCTGGTGCTGGAAAAAAAAAAGGGGGGACACAAATTAAGTTGCTTTCATTTATGTAAAACTAGAGGTTCTCACGTCTCATTAGGGCAAGTGCCTGGTGTTGAAACACTCTTTAAGCTACTCGGAGGCACTGATATTCCCCGCGATACCAGGATGCTGTGCCAGCAAGGCCATATTCACTGAACTTAAATATGTCAAATGAACTGAGAGGGAAAACTTGTGCATCATAAAGATAGGTGCATGAGGAGGAAACCCTGGGGTATGATGTAGATGAAAACTTTGGAATCAGAACTGTTTGCTGGTTTTTAGTTCTACTTGCTTAAGTGGTTCCACTTCTGCTCACTTATATGGTTGAGGAATAGATTTTCTTCCTAGGCAAAACAGCTTTTCCATGGTTTCACTTCTTGGGGGAAAAAGGTGAAACACAGGTTTCAACAACAAGCAGGAACGTTTTTGGACCAAGGTTGCTCATGACCCCAGCAAATCAAAATAAGGGGCATGTGGGTGAATTTCAACTTATTTCATTAGAAATATGGCCTCAATTCATCATCCCATTTCTTTTCACAAAGCAGATGTAGTTATATGATGGATTTTCTTGAAATGTTGGCTCACATAAAGAAAAGCATGCAACTCTTAATCTGAAGACTTGAGTGTTCAGAGTGCCTTCCTGGAAAATAGAAAACAACCTTGGGAAGTGTTTGACGGAGAGGACTTGGGAGGAGCTAAGGTGTGAAGTGGGAGCTAGGGGCTGGGGAGGGCAGATGACAAAGGAATGACATTTTCTGCGGAGGACCAGGGTAGATTGTTGGCCAGGACAGGACCTGGGTCACAGGCGGTTGTGTGTCGAAGCCAGAGGCTTCTTTAACAGAGAGATCAAAATGTCAACCTGTGCACTCTTCTCGAAAAGAGATGACCCTCCACTTGAGCTTTCTACTCACCTTACCTTTTAAAGTCCAGTCTAAGAAATTTAAAATAAAGGACACCAATTTCACTATGTATCTTCTATTCAGTCTGCAATTCTGAGCTACATGAAACTGAGCTGTTTACACACAGAAAGAAGTTGCAACTTCAACAACTTGATAGCAGAGAAAATTTACCGTCTACCCAAAAAAGATGAGTGCATTTTGGGGCAAAATGTTCTACCATCTTAGTGTTTCTCTCATTCCTGCCCCAGCCCCTCCCCCTCTTTTCTTGATCACTACTGTACTCCATCCAACATCTCTGAGTGGAGTCCCCTTCTGTACCATGCACCAAGCTAGGTGTCTTCAATGAACATGACCTCATTTAAGACCCCTTGTCCCCAGCAGCTGTCAGAATTTATGGATGATGGGCCCAGGCAGAGAGAAATTAGAGAAAGGACTCCAATTTCAGAGGTCAGCATTGAATCCAAGTCTTTTACCTCTGTGTTCTTTCAGCTTTTCCTGGTTTCATGTGATCTGGGCGCAAAATTCTCTGATTCTAATGCAATAGGAGGTCAGCTTTCACTAGGACCCCCAGGTTTTCAAAGTGAGTTGCTGATGGTAAGCAAGGAGGGGGTTGGGGGAGGAGCCCCCAGTGTTAGAAGAAGGCTGGAAAGATACAAGAAGATCTCAAGGAGAACAGGCTTGAGCACTTCTTGGAAGTATGGCAGAGACCCTCCCAGGGCTGTCCTAGAAAGGGTCTCCTTTTCTTTCTTGGAGTTAGAATTCCCATGCGCCATGGACCCAAAGCTGACCAGAGGATCAGTCAGGTCTAGACCATGACTCCTCCCCATTCAAGCTTTGGGGGCCCACAGGCTAAGGCTGGAAGGGAGAAGAGAATCGGCAGCCAGATGACTCTTCCAGTGGGAGCAGGAGAGAAAAATGCCAGAGAAGAGGAAAATGTCAAGGGCAGAACCAAGGGATTGCATATAGGCTTAAAATCATCCACAGACAAGGCGCCACCTGTCAGTCCTACTGCTTGCTAGGGATCTTGATCAGGGGCCTCTGACCTCCCTCTGACCCGCACCTGGTGGCCCAACAGCCCAGGTGACAGCACAGCTGGAATGTACACTCTGACCACAGCTGGGCCCCTGCACACCCTTTAGCCAGTGCAGCTGTGCAGGCAGCAAGGCCCTGCCCCCACAGCCACCTCCCCCTACACACATACAAATGCAGATCTGGTAAACACCTGCCGCTAGGTTTGGCCCAGAATGGGATGCTGGGGCGGGGATGGGGGGGTGAAAGTGGTACTGGCCTGCTTCCATCCCAGAAGGAGACTGGGACCCCGCCTCAGTAAGCCTGCAGTCTGGGGGCAGAGTGCCACCCCAGCGGAGCTGCACACAAGCAAACGGGTGTGCAAGCCAAGGATGGCTGCTGCCTGCTTGTGCCAGGCCCTCCTGGCCTGGAGGTCTCCTTTTCTTTTCTACTTACTGGAAGATAAGTTCCCAGACTGTTTTAAGTGGGGTGGGACTTCTTGCAGATGGGGCCTCTCCCCTTTGGGGATTCCAGGGGAGGTTCTGGACAACTGAGTCCTAAGACCCGCTCTGCACCCAATGATGTCTTGGGTGTGGGGATGACCAGCCCTTGGAAATAATTAGAGTTCTGGATTAAACCAGTCTCCCCACTCCAAACTGATAATGGAGGCATTAGACTGAGATGGGGAGAAGGGTAGAGTCACCACGGTCAGACCAGGTGCAGGCCAGCCCAGGCACCTAGCCTTCTAGACGGGAGGAGAAGAATGGAAACTTGGAATCTGTAGGGGTGAGGTAGGGGCGGGGGTCTCATCTGCATTTTATCCTCCTCCATTTAATCACCACTCCCCTCCAACCAGCCGAGTTTGCCAATTAAAGGCCAATCTCTCTTGATTTCTTTGCTTTAGAAGGACATTTCGATTCACCCAGGCAGACAATTAAATCCCCTTCTCGCCTCGCCCTTCCCAGAGCTCAGAACAAGATGCTTCCGTATCTCTTGCCAGCTGCGAGCCGCAGGAAGGAGTTGATCTCAGGTGCTAACCTGCAGTTATCAGGATGCCAGACTCATTTAGGGGGCTCAGCTCTAGAACCTGAGACGATCCCTTCATTGATCCTGGAAATCGCTGTTTAGATTTTGCCCTTGCTCAGTAAACAACTAAAAGTAACTGCAGGATTTCTCCCTTGCATTTAACAGAATCTCTCTCTCTCTCTCTCTCTCTCACACACACACACACACACACACACACTCCACCCCCTCCACCCCCCGCCCTCAGTGTTAGACTCCTTCTCTTATTAATCATGAAGGGACAGAGGGACCACAGTCTTTATCTGTGCATGCTCAGTTGCTCAGTCATGTCCAACTCTTTGCGACCCCATAGACTATAGCTCGCCAGGCCCCTCTGTCTGTGGAATTCTCCAAGCAAGAATACTGGAGTGGGTTGCCACTCCCTTCTCTAGGGAATCTTCCTGACCCAGGGACTGAATCTGCATCTCCCGAGTCTCCTGCATTGACAGGCATTTTCTTTACCACTGAGCCACCTGGAGCACCCTCAACTATCCTTCCTAAAGCATTTAGGTCTTTCAGGGGGTGCTGCTCCTTCCTCTGAGAACTAACATCTCCCCCAAAGGACACAGCCTCCCATGTTCCTACGTTTGTATCGAAAGCTCCCTACTGAGACTTGGGCTCCCTCTCTGCCAGCCTCCCCCTACCTGCCCCCCAACAAAGACCTACTTCTCAGGATCCCCCTAGGCCTTCCTCCTTTCCCCCTCCCACCCCAGGACAGCCGAACCTCTTCCATCTTTGGCTGCTCAGACACAGCTGAACATTTGGGGGTGAGGGGACAGTTGCTGTCCAGTACGCCTAACAGCTGCTTCTAGATCGCCTGCCTGCACACAAAGCTCTTTGCAGGTAAAAGCAAATGAAATTGGCAAACTTACTTTGATGATCAGTGCTTTTAGGTTCTTAGCAAGATCCCCGTTTCCTCCTCCATTAGGACTAGAGAAAGAAAAAGAGGTTCCTATTGCCCGTAGTTTGCCATCCTCTGAGCGGACCGTGTGATTTAGCTGAGTCCCTGTCATGAGCTCTTTTCCAGGAGGAGGTTTGCACGGCTGTCATCTGTGGACATCGAACTCCACCATCTATTTGTGTAAGATAAACAGAAAGACATAATTGCCAGTCACCCACAATACAGAGGATTAGGATGAATCCTAAACAATGATCACTTAAAATTCAATAATTGTTGAAAAAAATTAAAAGTCAAACGATAAAGGTCAGTTTTCCTGAAGGCTTTCGGTGCAGTAAGCCTTCTACGATGATGGTGTTTTTAAAAAATTAAGGAACTTTCTTTGTCAAAGTCAATACTATGTCAAAAGAAATTCCTTTCTCATTTGCTTAAACCCCTTTCCTACGATAAAAGGAGTATTTTGCCAAGGAGATCGGCATGATACTGTTTGCCAAAATCAGCCAGCCTCAAGCAAAGAAATTTCTGAACATTTCACCACTGTAACCAGTGAATCTATTCTTTCCAAGATGCCAAAACTCTAATATCTTATAATTGTTTAAAGTCACTAATATAGTCCATGAGCTCTTCAGTTTAAAAAAAAAAAACTCACAAAATAAGACAGACATTCAAATCTGTAAAATTTTAGGATTTAAAATAGAAATAGTGATTCAGAGTAATGACCATTAAGCAAATTACACACACACACACATATATATAATATATTCCTTAAATGAGGAATTGTTCCTGAAAGTGCTATTTTGTTATATACATACCCCTGGACCGACCAATTAAGTATGTCCTTTCTTTGTTACTTACCTCTTGTGCCACAGTTTCGTGAAGGAATATAAAATGCATTAGAGTTGTGATAGATTTACTATGTGCCAATCTAGCTGTATATTTGATGATGCTCAACTATCTTTTACAAGATGCACGGTGGACGTCGTGTCCGAGGATTACTGTCCACCTGTGTTAGCCTTTGGTGTAGCTGTTTGCACACAGCTCCGAGCGTCTGGCCCCAAGGTTACTAACAGTGGCATTTTGTTAAATATCAGCTTTAATATAACTAAAGCTAATTAACCAATTTCATGACATATTTTTCTCTAAATTTTATGTTTGATAAAATAGCTCAAAGCTGCTAACTAAACTTCTCGCAAAGACTATCTGTTTGTATTTCTCAGTGTTCATGTTTCTAGCGACAAAATTTACACTGAAAGTATTTCTGGGGGAAGTAAACATATTGATCATTTTTTGATTAGTTAAAACTACGAATAAAATATTTTTAAATGTTTCTGGGTAAAATTAGAGTCGATTCTATGCAGAATAAGAACCTGTTGGCTTTGTCTCCTTCCTTTGGGCCATGTTTGTGTTGCTCTCCCTACACCTGCAGAGCCCTTCAGCTATAGGTCACGCTTCTGGTGCCCAGAGGAAGCCGAGATATTTTGGAAAATAATTCAGGAAAAACCGGCAGATATTATTGGGACCGGGTGTCACCTCCCCTGGCATTCTGAGACAAGCAACATTGTGTTTGGTGCAGGGGGGCGAAAAAACACGACCTAACAGTGTTTACCTGTGTATTCAGCCATGAAATTGAATATTATCGAAGTTGAAAAAATGCAAATCAAATTAAAACCAGGGAAAATTGTCTTTGGAATTACAGCGGCCCGGAGCTCCCAAGTGTTTGCTTAAATTGAAGCGTTTAGAAAATGAAAAACCTCTAAATTGACCCCTCTGGCCACGCCCCACCCCAGGAAGGAAATGTATTCCTTAATTCAACTTTTAATTCAACTACAAAGATACGGAGGCTCCAATACCCATTATTCGCCCGAGGCAGCAGTCACGCTGAAATAGAACTTTTTCTTTAAAATGAAGTGTCTTGCTTTACCTAAGCGTTACTAACGTCGGACCGCTTCAGAAACCCAGCGGCCCCGCGGTTCTCATTCCTCTGGGAACTGCAGTCTCTGAAACGGCCTCCCGCTCCCCGTCAGCAGCCTGGACCCTCCGCCAAGGCCAGGCAGCCGCCCCCTTCCGGGTCCTCGCATCCTGGGGCGCGCATCCGAGCCGGGCCTCCCCGCGCGGCCAAGGGCCCGCGGCGGAGATGAGCGCAGTACCGCGAGGTGCGGGGCAGGGGGGTCCGCCTAGCCCCGCTCGGCGCTCACTTGGCCAGCACAGGACTTCGCAGCGTCTTGGTCTGGGAGCCCGAAAAAGGGAAGAGCCAGACAGATATTTCTTGGAAAAAAAAAAGCAACAGGCAGACGGGTGATCCTTCTTGCCTTTTCCAGGTCCTACGTCGCAGGGGACTGACCCCGGGCGCCCCACGCACTGGAAAGGTCAACCTCACCCGCAGGCGCCCCGGCGCCCCCGGGGAGGGGCCTGCCCCCACCACGCTCTGCTACGGGAGAAGCGGGAAGCAGGGCTGGGGCCCCGCAGGTGCGCAGCACGCCGCTATGGGCGGGAGACCGCAGGGCGCGCGGCGGGACGCGAGGGTGGAGCGGCCCAGAGCTCTGCGAGCCTCGGGGGTGGTCAAGGGTGCCAGCTGGTCCCCGGCGGCCACGCCCACCAGCCCAGACCGGGATAGTGGGGGTCGCAGGGAACCGTGTATGGAGAGGATGTGCTGGCGTGGCCCGGGAACAGCTTTCCTCTCGGTCCGTGACCTCAGAGGACGCGCTGCCTCTGGTTCGACCCCATCCATCGGACCCCAGCCCGGGAGCCCGGGGCCAGGACCCCAGAGACCCGTGAGGGTTTTCTCTCGCTTGGGGAGGGAGGGAGGTTGGTGGCCCCGGCGTCGTTCGGTCCCCCCTCTTCCTGACACCCTGCAGGTTGAGGGGCAGCCCCGGTTCCAGAAACGCAGTGGCTGCCGTACCGATCACCCCCCAGGCGCGGGCTGGGGAGCCGCGGACGCCGGTTTATATGTGAAACCTTCCCCTGTATTTCCTTTCCAGGGACCCCTGGATCCAGACCAGCTCAACTATGGCTATGAAAACAGACCCGTGTCCCCTAGAATTTTTAACCCGTCCTTAAGTTGTGGTCGTGCCCTGGCCACTCGGGACCATATATCCAAGGAGAGTTGTGGGGGACCAGTTTATGTTTGTCATTTTCAAAACCAAGCGGAGGAAACGGCGGCCAATTAAAATGACATATTTTTATTTGCCTCGCACGTTGTCAGTGATTTGTCCCCGGGGATCCACAATTTTCCCAAGCCTGTTAACGGGTGACGATGAATGAGTGCCCCGTGTAATTTAATTTTCCTGTCACACTAAATAGAGCTACATTGTAAACCTTAGATCTACTCTTACTGATAGGATCGCCTTGTTTTGCCATTTGCACCATAAAGACCCCCAAAAGGGACACTGTATTGTGACCTCTACTCTTGAATTATTCAAGAACTTAATGACATTTTCCATTTTAAAAAGGGGAACTAATTGCCATTGATGTAAAGCATGTGACCTTCTCTGGGTGCCCAGTATGAGAATGTAGCCATCTGTATTCGGACCCCAGAGCTGGGAAACTGCAAGATGCTGGCAAAATAGGAGAAAGATGTGAACAGAAATGAGCTTCAGATGGACACTGGATTCAAACATATTGTTCAGTTTCACCCCAAACCATGACTTAGACTTCTGCAAAATCCTCTAATCTAACCTAAAATTTGTATTAAAAAAGCTTATCAACTCAGGCCTGGGTTTGGGGCACGACATGACTTTTTAGCTACGACAGGAACAGTAAAATTGTAAAATCCACTAGTCCTTCATTAATGTTAAATTACTTTGTGTGATATCAAGCAAAATATATAATCATCTACTCCCCTCCTCCATTTCTTTCTTTTTGCAATGAAACTCACAACTGTAAAGAAATTGAACCTTGGTATTTGCTATTTGAAAATCAGTCTTGAGTTTTTAGGAAAGCCAGTGCTGAAATTCTTCCGTATCAGAATTCTCACTTTTCAAGTTACTTGAAAATGGAGGCTTATCTTTCCTCAAAGTAAAAAGAGTTCCGGTGTATTCCCTACTGGTCTTTCACTCTTTCCTCAGCGCCCAGAGGAAAGAAAAGTGAGAGATAATGAGAGAAAACTTCTACCAATGTTGTCTGGCTTCAAAAATACACAGTGTATGAAGATGATTTGATGGTTTTCCTGATTCATCTAACTCCACTGTCAGCATTAACTGTGATAAAGTCTGAGTAGGTTGGGAAGTAAAATACTTTCCCGTGTTGGGCGGCAGATATTTCTTTTGAACTTTTAAAAGTGATGCCTGAGACAAGGAACTGTCATTTCTGCATCGAGTGGGCAATTCTTTTTAAAATTACGCTGAATGGACAGAACTCTGGTTTCACGGAGACGAAATATCCTCTGTGTGAGGCTGCAAATCCACATCTTTCTCTTGTAACATCACTGAAAAAGAATATGAGGTGCGTTTGAACATTTAACTTGGTTCTAATGAAGCCCATGTAATGTCAACAAGCTGGACGGAATCGCTGCTGGGGCCAGCCAGAAGTCAGGCTGAAGCCCAGCCCTTCATCTGTACAGGGGTGTGTGTGCTTAGGCCCTGAGTAGTGTCCGCCTCCTTGAGACAGCGTGGACTATAGCCTCACAGGCTCCTCTGTCCGTGAGATTCTCCAGACAAAAACACTGGAGTCGGTTGTCGTGCCCTCCTCTGTACAGGAGTAGTAAGTGTTGTTTTAAAAAGGAGTTTGTTATAAGGCTGTTGTTGCCCAAATCATATAATAGAGCAACTGTTTTTGTATTTCTTTAAAAGAAACCTGTTTCCCTCCTTTCCTTGATATCATGCTTTCTTTGTGTACAACATGGCAGAAAAAAATTGAATAAGGATACATAGTTCTTATTGTCAGATAATAAGGACATACTTAAGAAATATGTTTGAAACCATCACAATATTATAATTATCTTCCAATTAAAATAAAATTAAATTTAAGAAAAGAAAACATTTCAAGTCAAGAAAAGTTGGCACACAGAGTGTCAATTCGTGTTCTTGAATATTTCCTGTGATTAAGGCAACACTTTCTGGGTCAGATGTTAATTTAATTATAGAGATTTTTCACCTGGTTCTCCACATTTAAAAATGTTTCCAACAACTTGCTGTAGACAATGAGACATAGAAGAAATTATACATATCTCTTTGGCATTGTGTAGTGTCATAATCCAGTAATTTTTTCACAATGACAGTAGGCACTAGAAGTGAAAATTTCATTCATTTTTCAAACTGTCACCATGGATAAGTTATAGTTATTTTTCTTCTTATTTCAAAAAGCAACCCTCTTGCTCTGGGACCACTTGAAGTGCATTTTAAGTGCTGTGGAAAAGTTTGCGGCATCATTAGGGCATGGCAGAGCCCTCTCCTGGCCTCATTTTTGGGTCTCACCGCCTTCTGAATGGATTTCTGTGTTGATAATTCATAGAGCCTGGAGGAGGGACTCTATCTTGATTGCACTCAAATGGAAGGGGTATGCAAGAGATTCTGATTTAGGGCTATGTTTCATCCCGTTCCCATCATCAGTTTCCCCCTGCACTCCAAAACAGAAGGCAGGAAGAAAGAAGAAAGAAAACAAGAAATAGCGCTGAAACATATTCCCCATTTGGCTGTTCTTGAAAAGGTAAGTACCTCATCCACAGGGCAGGATGCCATTGTAGTGTTTCATTTGGAAATGGGCTCTTTATTTCTCTGTCAAGCCTGGTGGGAAGGGCTGCACTGGGCCTTTGCGTTTATGACTGTTAGTTTGGGTGGAGCTCAAGAGATAACCAAGAGATCTCTTTGGTTCTTTGTCAAGATGCTGTACGCTCACTGAAAGGGAAGAATGAGACAACTGTTGAGGGGCAAAGTGAGTTAACTTAGGATTCCTAGGCAGATAAATACAATCAGGCCAGCTTGCGCTTTTTCACATATAATGTCTTCAGTTTCCTAGGTTCCAGAGGGGTTGAGCAGCAGCTGGGGACTGGGGGCTCATCCTCCTCTGTTAACTGACCCCCAAGAAGACCAAGAGGGGCGTGTGTTCACCCTCTGCCTGAATTTGGTTACATCCTTCATTTCCTTTACATATTTTAACTGCTTGATATATATATATATTTTAATGTCAGCACTGGAGACATTTGACGCTAACTTTCCATCTGGTTCCATTTATCTGAATGTGTCCACCCAAATACATTTACTGGACTTCTGACTGTCCATTTTTCTTTCTTGGGGAATGACATCAAACCAGGATACCACTGACACGATGACTAAAAATACCTTTGGAAAAACTCAGTTTCTTCTCTTTAGCCAATACTTGTTTCATAAACAGGGACTGCAGCTTGGATCTGGGTCAGGACCCTGCTTATGCTGGGAGACAGCTATGCAGGATGGGTAAATGTGCCTTTTGGTGTAGAAACACCCTGCTGTTTATGTCCTCTTTCTTCTGGGAGGTTGTGGGGGGTGGGGGCTACAAAACCCCTACAGGATTTTTCACCTGGTGGATGAAGCTCACATGCTACCAGTATAGCTTCTCCAGGATGCAGATTAAATGTGTGGATCATGGAGTAATTAAACAGTGGACAAAACACGCCTTGAGTTCATGGAGGCTGAATACTCTGGACATAAAAGCCATCAACTTTGTAATGAAAATACAGGGACTTTTCAAAATAGGCTGTCAGGATGCGGTTTACTTTTCAAACGAGAACGACAGCTTAACCCTCTTTGACTGTATTCTTCTGTTTTCTGTAGATTTGCTTATTCGCAGATACTGGGACAAAAAGGTGAGATGGAGGGAGGATGCTTGTGCTCCTAAGAGGCCCACATGCCTGAAAGCACACAAGCTTCTCTCGGTGCTGAACTCCGACCTTCACAGGAGAGTCCCTAAAAGTCTATAACCCTGCCGTCAGCCTGCTCCTGGGGACCTTACCCCATAGTTCCCCATGAGGGTCTGGGGAGTGAGGTGGGTTCTGGACATGAATATGACCTCTCGGCATTAGGGAAGTGATACATGAAAATCACGATTTGCAGACTTGGGCCAAACTACCAGACCAACAACCACCAGAACTAAGCACCAAGATATGAAACATAAAACATTAAAGTTGCCCAAGTAGACGCTTAACCTCCCCAAAGTTACTAAAGCTTCTGATGAATGAAGAACGATGAGCAGCAAGTTGTCTAAGTCCTTGGCCAAAGGCATCGTTACTTCTCAATGACCAGATAAGTCCACGAGCTCAGAGTGATTGTCTGGGGGCAAAAGTGGTCCAGGACCCATGCCTTGTGGGTTTCTTTGCTGGCCAATAAAGCATGGGCAATTGGTCACTGCCTCACAGAAGGGACAAGAGTGGCCAGCCTGGAAACAAGCCCCATGAACTCCCCCCAGGGGGGTGCTTGTGCCCCAAGGAGCCCAGAACCTGATGGGCACAGGCCTGGATGCCTCTGCCATCTGCCCAGCACGGCACACACTTGCAGTGCTGACGAGGACGCATCCCCAGAGGGAGGGACTGGCCAGGACCTAGGTGAGGCCAGTGTGGACAGGGCTGTACTGCCCTTAGCTCCATTTCTAGGTATTAGGGTAAAGAAAGTCTCCCCCACCCCAAAAAAGGATGGAAATCAACTTTTTTGAAGACTGACGGTCCCTCACAAGCTTCAGGGGGGTTTCTAACATAGTGTTATTTTTTCAGTGTGCTTTGTCTCTGTGGAGAGGCTTCAGAAGGCCCTTGAAGTCCTCAGCCTTAAATCCGTGTTAATAGGGGAAGTCTCTCCTGTCTCTCTCTCTCTGTCTTTTTTTTTTTTTTTTTTTTGGCGCTGGGGCGGTTTGGCTGGGAGCAGCGCTGACCCAGCCGGCACTCGGGTAGACCCGCTATCATCGGCAGGGCATTTATTAACCAGCGCTCATTTGCAGGATCAATATTTCCAGCAAAAGAGTCCACACTGCAGATACACCACCATGTCTCTTTTTTTTTTTCCTTGACAGACAATTTATTTTATAAATACATCTGCTGGAGAAGAAAAGGCTGTCCGAAGGACTGTGTCTTTTATCTCTGGGATATGCAAAGCACATTTATTTTCAGCTTTTATCTCCGGAATTGTATGCTGATCCCATACATATAGATTGATTTTGTTCAGGTAGATAATGAAAAGTCAAGTGGAAAATTACACAATGGCACTCGCGATCCTGGTCTTATATCGGTATATAAATTGGTTTATTATTTCATTCTATTAAAGAGGCTTTATTTTTTTTAGTACCAGGAAAACTTCAAAACACATCAAGTTGTCAGCCTCACTGAATTTTCTTTTGGGGGAGGAAGAGAGAAGGAGGTAGGGGGAGATAATTTCTCTGGCTGCTTCTGTTAATTGTATGGGCTACATGGGCTTGTACTGGGCCACTTCGAAGTCGCTCATGCAGTTTCTGTAACTCTGGGAGCTTCCTGGGGCCAGGACAAAGATAACCATCACACATGTCCTGATACACAGGTGGATATTTTTTCACTCCAGGCATTTCTAAATTTTGTCACGATGACAGGAAAAGAGGTAAGCCATTCTACCACTGGCCACGCCACCACCCCCAGCACCAAGAGGCCAGGGGGGAGAAGGTGGCAGCCGGATAAAGGCCACCACCAAGGGACGGCTTGGAGCCAGAATCCTGAAGGAAGAGTTATTAATAAACATCTCCTGGATATTTGGTAGCCCGTGGAGCCTGCTCCAGCTTAAAGCAATTAATTCAGGACACTGACATAAACTCTCCAGGTCTTTGACAGCTTGGAGCCGAAATAAAAATGCTAGTTCTCCGGGGAAGAGAAGGGGATGGCTAGCTCTTTTCTGGACTGTTTGCTTATAGGCCCAGAGAGCAACCTTCCTTGCCGAATGAAATGCAAGGGCACAAACAATGTACCAGGGAGAGAATAGGAGATGGGAATGAACAGTTTGAACTATTTGCTCAGCAGAAGGGCACCACAATGCGGGGCTGGTGGCTTTCCCATGCAGCCACCATCCCTTCTTTGCGGTCTTTTGTTGTCCCTTGGCTCCTTTGGCCAGATAAGAGCACAGCTGCAGCCTTGCAGCTAAGTAAGGCTGCACTCATCCCCCTAAATCTCGGGGTGTCTTTACTGTAACGGGTGAGGCGTGGCTGTCTTTTCTTTCACCGGGGACAGTGAGGGAGGGAAGGGCAGAATGGAGTGGGGGACTGTGACATGCCTAGCGTCCGAATTCCTGAGTTTTTTCTTTCTTTCTGAAATCCAAGCTGTGATTAGGCAGGATCTTTGTGGAGTATTTCAATGGAAGGGTTCAGTGACTTCTTTGGTTGCCAAGCCAAAATGTTGCCTTTGGGGGAACGAAAGGGGAGGAGGTGAGTGTGTAAAATAGGGAAGGAGAGAGGAGGTAAAATTTTTGGTTTAAACACTCACACTCCTACAGCTGCTGAAAAGAAGGGGAAGTTTTGAACTAGCCATTTTGAAATTGTTCAATGATGATTTCGTCCCTTCTGAATATTTTGGACTCCTCCTTTCCACAATTAATCTTTTCAGAGTCCTAGTGAATAGAGGTTGCCATAAGCAGAGAGAGAACAGGATGAGCTGGTGATGGGACATAAAACATATTTATAATTTCTGTAAATTACTCCTTTAATCAAAGTAAATGTCTCCTAAGATATGATTGAAATGTTCTTTCCCATTTGCTCTTTTAAAGGCAGAGCCTATTTTAAATGCCATAAGAGAAAGTAGATGTGATAAAAATAAGCATAAAGTATGGCTTACACTAGGTTGGTTTTAAAGTTAAGATCTGAACCATCCGTCTGTTCAAACTCAGTGGGTTTTGCCACGGACATTGGTTTGGGAGCTGGGCAACAAGGCTGCATTCTATTCTAATAAGGTTTATTTAGCTTGAAAGGCTTTGTAAGGTGAAAAGGCAAAAAGTGTAACCCCAGAGAAAATTAATAGTTTACTTAAATTGCACAAAATGCCAGACCAGAAAGCCATTTGCAGGAAATACGAAGTTTCAATCCTGTTTGTGTGTGTGTGTGTGTTTTCACACTGACAAAACTCGTAGGGAAAAAAAAACCCTGCTGTGGATTTTTCCTGCTGGATTGTCAGAAGGGAAGGCCATGAAACCAAAGGCTGTCCATAGAGACACAGCTCCCGAAGACCGACCTCAGAGGGGGCCCCCAGGAAACAGAGCACCTGTGTCGACACCGGGGTCCCTCGCGCCAGCCCCCACGGCCATGGCCAGGGCCACTCGGGACAGGGTGACCCTGCCCACCCACATGTTCAGCGACTGCCCACTTTGCTCAGGATATGCTGTGGGATGGCTTTGTCCAGTAGAGCTGCGAAGTAGTTTTAACACCAAGGAGATCAAATTTAGTGAAAAGGGTTTGTGTGTATATGTGTGTGTGTGTTCCAGCCTGTATGCAATGCAGGGAAAGGGGATGGACAACAGGGATGTGTTCTTTTAGGTATTTGCATGTTTGATGGCCCCAGTAAAAGACCAAAAAAAAAAAAAAGAATCTTGTAACATATGTAGTTTTTGGTATGACTTTGTATAAACATGTATGTGTGAATGACAGTCTTTTTTCTTTAAGGACTATAATAAAAATGTCAAATCTGAGTTGTTTTTTATTTCCTTTGCAAGTACAAATTTTAAAATTTTATATTTAGGACAGAAATCACCCCATGTTTAAAGGAACAAATATATTGTTCTCTCCTGGTTAAGTGCTTAGACTAAATGTATATCATCTTCCTGAAAACTGAGGCCAGGGTGGAAACTGCAGTCTCCTAGGAGAATATGTTTTGTTTCTCTAACTCCTGCTATAAAGAAAAATTAGTCCAGGGAATTTTTTTCCAGAAAGGCATTTTAAGAGTGATATGGAAATTATGTTGAATCTTTGTGGATAACACAGGGAAATGACCTTCCTCCTTTTGAGATCATGGGTTTCCATGAGAGGAGAAGTGGTTTTTTATTGCCAATTTCTGCAAAGAATACTCAGGAACTGGTCTGCCTTGCAAAGCCGCCCTCGCTGGAGGACCTCTGAGCGTGGGGAATGCCACAAGGAGGGTAGGCAGATGCACAAGTCATGAATCAGGTTTAAAAGACTGTGGTCAGGAGCAAGAAGCAAGTGATACCGATCTTCTATGAGATGGGCTTGGACATCACACCAGCTGCCACAGGGTTTGATTAATGAGGCATTAAGGAGATCGAGTGACACTTACAGCTAGTTACTTATGGTGCTAATTTCAAAACACTTTGCAATAGACAAAGACAGTCTGCTCATAATGCAAAGTAATTTGTGGTATGTTCCTGGTGAATGCATTTAGTGAAGCAAATATAGTTATGCAGAATTTAAATTAAGGTTGACACTAATGTAAACAGAGCCCAAGAACCACTGTCCAATAATTTGATGAGGACACAGGTTTTAATCAAGCCTCTTCCACTAAAATAGCAATTTAAATCCCCATCGTTTAAACTGGATAAAAATGCTTAAGCTGTGAATATTGGGGCAAAAAATAAAAATTTACTAGAAAAGAAACAAGAAACACAATATCTCTGGGGAAACTATGATTTGACACAACAGAGGGATATCCATGCTGATTTAAACATCAGGTTGGTTTCAAGGCCAGATTCTGGAATCTGGAGGTATTTGCCTTGCGTTCTTATTGGGAAATGATGGTTTATGGGTCGTACTGACCTCAGAATAAAAGTGACCTTGGAATGAGAAAAGATAGGCTCTAAGATGATCCAGAGGAAATTTTTATTTTACTTATTAAAAGGAGAAATATTCCTCCTCCCACTCAACAGATTTCTATCTGAAGTGGAAACTTCAAAATTGACTGGAGGTGCTGGGAGGGGGTAGGCCCGTTAGGGAGCTGGGGGCGCCATCCTGAGGGTTGGTGTTCCCTTTGTAACAGGTAAGACAATCATCCCAGCCTTGTTTTGGGAGGAGGCAGTGTTGCTGTTTTATTTCCCTTCCTGAAATCACTGGGGAAGGGGTGGGGGTGGGGGTGGCGGGGGGTCAGGTTAATTAAAATGCCAGCAGCCCAAGCTCCAAGGCTTGGAAAGCCTGTATATGAGAAACAGAACAAAATAAAACAACAACTCATTCTGTAATCGCTTTGGGAAGGAAAAACAGGGAAAGATCTGGCCATGTCCTTTAGGGTCTCCTGACTCAACTCTCCGCAAGGGAGCCAGAGGTGGGAGAACCCTAAAATCTCTGAATTGTGATCTGACTGTTCCAGATCACATCAATGGCGTGTCTTCTGGGGAAAGAACTTTGTACAATGACGTATTATCATACAGATTCCGAAGAAAGGGCCAACAGTTATTTGAAAAAGAAATGTCCAAGGCAGTGAAGATGAGCCAGGAGGTGACGTTCTCACTCTCCACACCTGGGGAGCTGAGAAGGAAATTGGAAACTTCTATACTTTTTGGGTCCCGGCCCGCATCTTCATGGTCACAGGCCCACAAACAAAGAAACGGAAACTCGGCGGCCCCATCACGTCCCCCAGGCGCGGTGGACAGTGAGGGCAGGACCCGAATCCCTCTCCCTCTGCCTAGAGGAACGCCCTCTCCCTGACCCACACCCTTCCTTTTTGGGGCTCAGGGGCCCTGGGCACTGATCTGGGGCGGGGCAGGTCGGGACTCTCCTTTGGGAGTATTTCTGGAGGGAAACTGCAGGCTCAAACTCCCTTCCAAGGAACCTGTCTGAGAGGGGAAGGGAGAAGCGATGACCCTTACCCCTCAGAGTCAGAGGGAATAACTTGAAAATGCGCCTGTGTGAATCAATTCTGAAAACCCTGGGTCCGCACCACGCTCTGTATCTAAGAAGGACAGACTCTCGGGCTCCTCACATCGGGGCAGGCAGGCGGGTAGGTGCCACAGGCTTCCTGGGCAGAGGCTCTGCCCTGGACACAGCTCCCAGGCTCTCATTCCTGGTGGACAAGGGCAGGGCAGCAGGAGGCAGGGCACAGGCCAATGTGGGCCGTCAGCGGCTTCCATGTCTAGTGAGCAAGGGAAACTTTTTGTCAGGGCTGGGAGGTATGGGGCTTCTCTGGGGCCTGTTTCACAGTTTCTTTACCACCCAACTGACCCCCACTGTGACTGAGGAGGTGAGTCTCCAAGGGTCACTCTACAGCTGCCATTAAGATAGCATTTCTGCCCTTGGGAAGCCCGCCTGACCTAGCCCGGCCAGCTGCAAGCGGGAGGGTGGCCCCATCTCTGTCTATGGCTATTTCCCAGCCCCCGAGGGACAGAGACTCCTGCTGCTACTCCGGGCACAACCCTTTAGGCCCCCACTCTGCTTTGAGCAGGGTTCCAGCAGAGAGCACCTGCTGCCTGAGGCCATGACCAGCCCAGGGCTGTTCCTTCTCCCTGCCTCATCCTCCTGGTCCTCACTCTGCCTGCTTCCTGGGATCTATGCACAAAGACACACATACACAGAGACACACACATACACATGCCTCCTGCTTCCAGCAGAGAGCGTGATACTCACCCCCCTCCCCGGACTCGCTTGTGCCCTCCAGTTGGTCTGGGTTCAAGGGACAACACAGGAGACCATTCATCATTCCTTTCATTTTACCCTTCCATCACAAGCCCAGAGTCTACCTGCCTTGGAGGTGGCCTGTCACGTGCTCTCCAAACAGTGATCTCTGCACTGCTGCATGACGCAGGACTGATTCCAGCTGCTCCCAGATCCAGCCTCGCTGCCCTGAAAAGATTTGAAATGCCAGCTCCTCTCTTTTGGCCTTGGCTTCTCTCTCTCTGTCAGAGGATAAAACAAAAACGATTTTACAGTCAGATGTTTAAAAGACAAATTTCCTCGAAATGAGTGATGCTGATGTTTCAGGTCTGTTTCTTGTTCTAGAAACACAGGGCAGGAGAGGATGGAGCAGTTAGCACTGGAGATTCACCGGGCAGCCCTCCTGTCCTCTTACCTGCTCTGGGAAAGACACTGAAGCTGTTTTTCCTGCCCAGCCCCTCGGTTCACAGCTTCAGTGCAAATCCCAATGTCAGCAAGGTTGGTTTTTGTTGCTGTTCAGTTGCTCAGTCGTGTCCGATTCTCTGGGACCCCATGGCCTGCAGCATGCCAGGCTTTCCTGGCCTTCACTGTCTCCTGGAGCTTGGTCAAACTCATGTCTATCGAGTCGGTGATGCCATCCAACCATCTCATCCTCTATCTCCCCATTCTCCTCTTGTCCTCAATCTTTCCCAGCATCAGGT
Source organism: Oryx dammah (assembly GCF_014754425.2). Lineage (NCBI taxonomy): Eukaryota > Metazoa > Chordata > Mammalia > Artiodactyla > Bovidae > Oryx > Oryx dammah. Next base: position 41,945,400 of record NW_024070194.1, read on the forward strand.
TGCTATGGTTTTTATGATTATCTCAAGAATTTGTCTCAAGTGAGGTTCAAGGACCAGGAGGGGCAAGTGCTCAAATCCCATTGGCCAACAAGTCTCCCAGGATCACCATCCCCCCCCCCCCGACACCCTACATGGCTGCTTTTCCCACAGTGACCATGATCTTCAGCCACCAGCTCTGGGCCCAGAGGCCTCCACTGCTTCCTTTTAAATGGAGAAGAGGTGTCTAGGCTTTCCTCATCACTTTTGCAGCATGTTCACAGAACTACTGACTCCTTCTGGGCCAGAGCCCAGGAACCCTCTAGACTGAGCTCCGGCCTCTCAACAGCAGGCTGGCCCCTGAGAGAGCCGGGTCATCTGGGGCTGGCTCTTCACAGCCGTCAGCCTCCTGCCTGACTGCTGTTGCGGTGGACACTTGCTTCTGTGTGCCCACAAGGGCTGTCCCTTGTCGATGCCAGCACCTGTGGTTAGGTCTTATCTTAGGGAGATGGCTGGGAGGGGTGAGACCCTTGCCCTGGATTAAGGGTCATTTTGCACCTTGATGGGTGAGAAATGGTTGGCTGATGGGGGTTTTGTGGTCTGGGAATGTTCACCGATAAATAGGTTTAGTGACAGGCTTGAGGGGGGGACTGTCACTAATCTGCTGACTTCTACATGCTTTATTTTGACGTGTTGCTTCTAATAAGTCCTGGGGCCAGATGCAGGGCTGAGTGGTTTCTCTCAGATGTTTTATTTCATTTCACTTGGCTGCACTGTGAGGCACATGGGATTGTGGAATCTTATTAATAGCTCCCCATCCAGGGATTGAACCCACACCCTCTGCAGTGAAAGCAAGGAGTCTTAGCCACTGGGCTGCCAGGGCAGTCCTTCACACCTTTATTTTCTACGTTTCAACATCTCCTCTCTGTTATTTCTTCCTCATTTTGGGGGCCCAAATGTGGGCTCCTGGGTGTGCCCTCCACACTGTCTGTCCTCAAGCTTCTGCCCTGCAGGCTCTGCCATTGCTAAACCACTGATAGCATTGATTACATAGAAGGACCTACAGTTTTTACTTATTCTACAGAACTCTTTATATGTGCAAGGGAGTCAGCAGCTCTTCCAATCCCCATATATTTCCTTAACCATTCATTATTCAGGATCTGAAGCATTTGGGTACTTTTCAGATAAATAGGTAAATACTTAACTCCCCTAAAATGCTGTCTGGCACATGGCCCAGTGTTTTAGAATATCCCCTAGCTGATGGAACTCCTTGTTATGTATTAGCAGTTTTCTAAGATGAATCCAGGGATGAAAAGGTGGATTCTGATAGCCCAGGGACATTTCTGGGGGCAATCTGAGGATCTGTTATCTGCAAAGTCAGAGTCTCACCAGCTGGGGACGTCCATTGATTTAAACCAGGGAGCAGTTTCCATGTCCTTGTGAAATTTCCAATTTACATTCTTTTGTTACTTAAGATTTCACTGGTCAAGGTATAAGCAGTATCTCGTCTCTCCCCCTTTTTAATTATTTACCAAATCCTGTTAGCTCTTCTTTCCTAAGGTCACATTTTTCATGACTTTTCCATTCTCTCTGCCAGCACCCTAGTCTAGGTCCTGTATGATGAGGAAAATCTTGGTGGAGAAGAAAACCAGCTTCTAGCACCACTGATGTTGTTACCAGCAGTTGGTTCCTAGAACTTATGTCACTGCATAGCGGTGGGGGCATTTTGCACCAGATGCTTTCCCCCTCGTTACCATTGTGCTTTTTCTTTTTTTTTTGGTTGCATCCTGCAGAATACAGGTTCTCAGTTTTCTGGCCTGGGATGGAACCTGCACCCCCTGGCTTGGAAGCACATAGTCTTAACACTGGACCCTCAGGGAAGTACCACCATCGTACTTTTCATGAGGCATTTCACACCTAGTGCTTCAATGTCAGTGACAGGCCACATTCTAAATATTGCTTTCATTTAAAAAAAAAATCAAATTTGTCATGAAGACAATTTTTATATTTAGGAAATCTTGATGTTTTATATGTGCTGATCTACTGTATCTAGAGTCTTTAATTTTTTCTGCTGATCAAAATAGAATTAGATCTTCTGCAGGAAAGAAAGAACTTGTATTTTTCTGCTAATGTGTCAAAAAGTACCAGGGGTTTGCAATGGACGGATCGAGTGGACTGCCTTAATCCACACACCAATCAGAGCATAATGGAGAGAGAGGTCACAGGATGTTGGATCCACATCGATGTGATGCAAGAGGAACAAGTCTAACGTGAGCCAGCAGGAGACACAGCAGGGAACAGAGAAGCCCCGTACATGGCCCCATGTGGATGCTGTCAGTGAAGCCCTGTGTCAGGAAACAAGACACATTACCCGTTTCTGCAAAAAATAACCATCAAAAAGAAAAAAAAAGTAAAAGAGTGAACTTATCATTTAAAAGAAACTGAAAACATACATTAGCAAAATGCCATGGGTGGACCTTGTTTGGATTTTCACTGGGATAAAACACCTCTTCCTCCTCCAATCCTATGAGACAAGTGGGGAAATTCAAACACTTCTGGGCTGTTCAGGAATTACTGCTAACTGTTTAGATGTAGCAATGCTTTCCATAGGGTCGCAGAGTCAAACATAACTGAACAACAGTCTTTATCTTTTCAAGTGGCATTCAAAGAATTAATGAAGGAAAGGAGTGATTTAGAAGGAGTTCGATCTAGACCTAACCTCCAGATGAACCAATTGGGAAAGAAGGTAGATGAAGTAAGGGTAAATCGGGATTGGTTGTGAGCCAGTGACTGTAGGAACAGAGTGATGGAATACACTATTCTTCCCAAGGTGTTTGAACATTTCCAAAATATTAATAAAAAATGGAAAAATTGGGGCTCACATTCATTATGACATTTGCCCCAAATCTCCTGGGAGTTTAATGTCAGAGGTAGACTGGTTCTAGGTTGGTCATCTTCCTGTCCATTTGGGCCCCACACTCTCCTGGATTCTCATCCACTTCCTTCCTTGGGGTGACTGCTGATCTGGCTCAAGTCCTCAGTAGGGGATGCAGCAACCAGCTCGCTTCTCATGCTTTCCCTCATTCCCTGCTGTTCTGTTTACTAACAGAGTGCCCTCAGGGGGATGACCCCTGAACACCAGTCTGATGGTTGTCCCCCTTGAGATGCTGTCTGTGACAGCAGTGGACACCATTCACTTTTTGACACTCTCTCTCCCTCTGGCTCCCATGATGATGCAGCTACTGACTTTCTTCTGGTTTTGAAGCCACATCCATAACTATCCGCTCATTCTCCTCTTCATCCCAACCATCACCTCCCCATAGAGGACCCTCCTCTCAGGATCCAGCCTGCCTTCCTACTGACCTCTGTAGTCTCACCTCTTCAGCTACCAGACAGCCTTACCTGGAGGCTCCATCATCACCTCACATGCACTGTTTCCACGTTTCCTGAGGCCCAGTGTTTCCTGCCTGCTCTCCTTTCATGAAGCCTCATCTCTCATTGATATGCTTCTCCATTCTCACCACACATACATCCAGGCCCTCTTGTCTCACCTCTGGGTTGGCATCCCTAGCATCTTTCGCTTTGTGGACTGGCATCCAGAAAGTACCACTGAGCCTCCCCACTCCTGAGCTCAGCCATCCTGCTTCTTGCAGGATGAAATTCTAAACTATTTCTCCACCAGCCTCCATCTGATCTCAAATGACTCTTTAAGCCTCATTTCCCACCATGAAGACTCCACACTAACCTGCTTATTGACAGCATCCTTCCTTTGAGTTCTATATCTTCCTGGTCCTTTCTCCTGGAGGATGAGGCTGGTCCTTCCTGTTGCAAGCCAGGACCCAGCTTACTCGCAGCCACAGACACAGATTGCTTCACCTGGCATCATCAACATGGTTTACCCACCCTTCACTGGGCACCTGGTGGAAACACGACTCTGAGTCTGCCAGGTGTGAGGGCTCACCTCTCCTGCCGAATTTTTTTTTTAAACTTTTTTACTGAAGTATAGTTGATCTGCAATATTGTGTTAATTTCTGCTATTCAGCAAAGTGATTCAATTGTACATAGACATACATTCTTTATCTATATATTCTTTTCCACTACAGTTAATTATGGGGTATGGAATATAGTCCTCTGTGCTATACAGTAGGACTTCGTTGCTTATCCTGCCAATTGTAGAATGGAGATAAACCCAAGCCAGATGCCCGTCCTGGCTGGTTAAAGCTGAGGGTGCTGTACCGGGCAGTTGGCATGTAACAACTACGAGTTAACTTCATTTACTGGTGTTTTCTCTCTTGCATGAGAACATGAGCATTTTAGAATTGGGGCTGTCTCCCTCACCTTATGGCTTGCAGCCCTCAGCCTAGAGTTGAGAACAGAAAGTGTCCAATAGCAATTGCGAAGTAAACGCCTGTGACCACCTCCCCCACCCAACCCTAAGTCCAGCCCAGCCTGTCCTGTCACATACGGGTAGAGATGCCAGAGTAGCTGTGTGCCCATTGGCAGATTCCTGGGAGATGCCCACTTTCAAATGCTCTGCCTTCCCCCGCCCCCCTGTAAATGCACTTGTATTTCTTGATTTTAAAAATACCACTTACTAGAGCACATTTGTGGTTTACCTAGACTAGAACTCTGCCGATGGTGCCTCTTGCTGGCTTAGGTACCTTGGGATGGAGTGTAAGGGGTTGTAGAGAGGACTGGGTGGGTGGTATAGGAAGATGAGTGAGTTATCACATTACCCCTCCTTCCCCAACACAGCTCACTGAAGCTGCCTTTTTCCTTTGCAAATATCGTTCTGAACAATAATCCCAAACTCGCTTTTTATATGTCTTACATGTTAAAACTTACTAGAGTTTTAACACAACTTCCAAGAGACCTTTCACAATCTATTGTAATTATAAAAGCTTTTCTGAAACCCTTGAAATCCTAGTTATCTGTGAAGGAAGATGTTAAAAGACTGAGAAAAGTAGAGTGAAAAGAATCAGAGACAAGTGTTTCAATTGTTGGGGAGTTCTAGGTGGTTTTGAAGGGTGTATAGGAGTTTTCTAGGCAAAGGAGAAGAGATGAAGGCTATTCCAGGCAAAGGAGAGCACATATGCCATCTCTTAGTCCTGAATTTCCTGCTTGATCTGAGGGCATTATTTTTCTTTTACTGAATCCAGGGGAGAAGTGAGATGCCTTATGTATCTGGCTTCCTGCTGTGTCCACAGAGTCAAGGGCAGTGCCTGGCACAGAGCAGTCACTCAATAAAAAAGCACGATGTTGGACTATGGCATCCCTTGTGCCTGATGTAGAAAAGCTCTGTTCACCCGCTCCTGCTCAGCCTGTCAGTATGCGGCCGCACCCTTTCTTCTGTTTCTGCTCTTGTTCTCTTAGCAAGAGGCTTGCTTCTGAAATGAGGGCAGCCCTGTGGGTCATCTCCCCACCTCGTTTAGGCACTCGCTCCACTTACCCTCCCACCACTGTAAACCGAGTTCTTTCTCTGCTCAAAAACCATCCCTGACTCCCCAGCACCTGAGGTACTCAGTATAAGTGTTTCTTGGCTTTTGTGACTTATCCCAATATGATCATTTCACTTTTTTTCAATTTCGTAACTTAGGTCTTACCTCCGTAGATTCCGTGATCCAGCAAAATGGAAGTATTTCCTGTTCCCAGAACACGATTTCTATTTCCTCACCTTTAAATCTTTCCTTCATGTGGCTGTCAGGATATGGAAGCTCTCTCCCTTTCTGATGAGATCTGATTACACTGAGGACCAGTCTCGGGCACTACCACCCCCATGAGTCTTTCCTAATCAAACCTTCTAACGCTTTGTGTCTTTCTCGTGATACTTGACATATTCGTCTTGGGACGTTACTCTCTGTGCCTGTGATTCTGAGATCCTTCAGTAGAGTGGATGTGCTGGTATTTGCAGGATCGAACTAAACACCAGTTATGGACCAAACCCTCTGCTAGCTGCAGGGAATCCTGCAAGGGTGACCTTCTGGGAATGATACAAGAGAAAGTATGAGGAATTGTTTTGTAAATCCGGAAGTAGTATGCAAATGAGGTACTCTAAAGATGATGATGAAGATGGTGGTGGTGATGATGGGGGTAATGGTGATAATGGTAGTGATGCTGGGGGTGATGATGGTGGGGCTGATGGGGGGAAGATGGTGGGGCTGATGGTGTATGTACATGACATTTGTATTTCCCCCTCCAGATCTACTCCCGAACCTTCTCATCCTTCTCCATCCCCTGGGAGGCTGACCCTATAGACTGTTCAGCCAGGTTGCTTGTTCTTTGTTTTTCTGTTGAGTTCACCCAATAGGAAATATCAACGAAAAATCAGAGCATGAGGAGAGAGAATTTTGGTGTTTGTTCCCCCAGCTCTCTCTCTCTTTGGTGGGCCTCCATTTGACGGTGGTTGCATTCTGAAAGTCTCAATCCCTCTCAGCTGATCTGTCCTCTATACTGAGAGGTTATACCAGATTCCACTAACCGGTCCCCATGTTGTCCCTTCAGGACTAGGATGGTAATACCACCTCCATTCTGTGGTTGCCAGTCCCAGGGTGTGTCCACCAGTAAGTTCCCTCAATCTTGCCTGAACGGACTTGGCAAAATCCTCCACAATCTCCTCTTTTTAGCCTGACGTCTACACTTCTTATCAAGGCCCTATGGACACAATAGTGATTGTGGTGGAGGTTACCGTGGTTGCAGTAATTTTTCCCTCGGCTGGTAGTCAGGGAGTCCTGATGAGTAACCATGCAGAGAGGCTTGAGAATCATGGCAGAGACTGGCAACATGCTCATTGTGTTAGTTATCTACAGTTGTATGACAAGTAACGCCCAAATTAGTGGCTTTAAGCAATAACAAAAAGATTCTATGTCTCAATTTTTTTTCCCACAGGTCAAAATTCTGCAAAGGACAATGGATGGCTCATTTGCTGACTGGTCTAGCAGCTGATCCCGGCTGGTGGCTGGGGAACTGTTCAACTGGAATGCACACACAGGGCATCTCCTTGTGGCCGGGACTTCGTCCCAACACGGCAGCTGGTGTCTGAGGTGAGCCCAAGAGACAGAGAGAGTGAGGCAAGCCAAAGGCGTGCTGCCTTTATCAGCTAGTGGGAAGTCATGCGCAGTCACTTGTTACCATCACAGCTGCCGTGTTAGTTATAAAGGCCCACCCGGGTTCTAGGGGAGGGAAGGAGCTCCTGTGTCTCATGAGAGGAGTGCGGACATCAATGATAGACTATTGATCATGTGAAGTGGACTAGAGTGATGTGAGCCACTGGACTTCATAAATCTCCCCTGGCACCTCCCTCCTTCCCCAGCAGGGCACTGGTGCAGGATATGTGGAGATGCTGATGCCATCAGCATCGGGGAGCCTGGGTCCTTGAGTCACCACATGGAGGAGATCCATCCAGTCTCTAATGATTTTGTGGGTATAATAACTGCACTTTTAGCGTGTTAATCTTCTGAGAGTTGGCAATTGCTATAAGGCTTTTTATCTATACCCCCAAACTCGAAGCCACGGTCTCCTCCCTCTTCTGTTAATAACGCATGTTATCAAGACCACAAATGTATGATGAAAGTAAGGGACTGGTGTTCATTTCTTTTTCCTCCTTATAATCTATGCACCTCCTCACCCTAAGAAGGAGCAATACGATGACCACCAGAAGAAGAAGGACCTCGTGGGACTGCCTGGGTCACTGACCAGCACAGTCATTGACGCAGCCAAAAATGTCTCGGCCAAGCCAAACAGTGGAAAAGGGAAAATGTTAACATGACGGCTGTAAATATTCAGTCCTTCTTTGGAGGATTTAGGGGGAAAATGGAAATGGTGGTGCTGGAAATGATTGGCAGGCAGGTGTCTGCAGGGGCCTCCCCACACGGTCCAAGACACTGTCTGAAGGAGATAGCGTGCCTGACGCCTGTCCCAATAAAAAGCCTGGGAAAAGCATCTGTCAAGTGATATTTAGAACTGACATTTTCATAAGGATCTGGTCTACGGGGGGTTTTTGTAGGGCCCAGAAAAATCACATTTCTCATCCTTCCTCCTCCCACCTTCTGCAATTAACCAAGCTCACGGCATTAAATGTATATTCAAAATGACTTGCGCTAAGGACAAGTCATTGTGTTAAAGTTTTCAAAAGCTTTTATTTTTTTGTCCTGGCTGACCCTGTCCCTAAAAGTTTTTTATTAATAATTTTGACAATAATATTCATCCCAATGGTAGCAGCAATAATAATGCAAATAATTTCAAGAATTACTTTTTTCCAAATCATTTGAGAGTAAGTTGCACACAGCATCACTTTCCCCTACCAAATGTCTCCTATTTACTGCTAAGTATTTCCATGTGTTACTTTCTATGAAATGGAGTATTTTTTGTATAACCACAGCACAGTTGACCATCTCCATAAATTTAATGTTGACAGTGTTTTTTCCTAATTTTCCATTAGTGTTCCGATTTAATCAATAATTTTCACTCAAGAATGTACTGTTTGGCATTCTCCACCCCCAGCACATGATACTATGTGTCTGTGATTTCCTTTCTCTGAAATAGTTCTAGAACCTTTTCTATGCTTCATGATATTGACAGTTTCAAAGAATACAGATCCTTATTTTGATTTTCCCCTGTTCCCTCATAATGAGATTCAGGTTGCACTCAGCTGCCGGGTACCCACAGGTGATATCAAATCCTGCCCAGAGCATCTCTTCAGAAACACAGTGGTCCATCTCCCCCCATTGCTGGTATTGGTTTTGATCACAAAGGGCAAATGACTTATTCTTCTAAAGGAAAAGGCTTTTGAAGGTATAATTTCCTGGAATCTATTTTCCCAGTAAAAAAGTCTGTGGACTTTCTAAGGATGAAGCCTGGGGTGTGAATGTTTTCTTGGTGGAAGAAAGCCAGGCAGATATATCCTAGCAGCTACTGTGCTTTTGTGCAGCTGGATTAGCGGGCATGGCTGGGTCTCCACACCTATGACAGGGACAGAAGACGGGCCCAGGACACCTGCACAGGCAATGTCTGCTGAAGTTGAGGGCTCAAATCTCAAGGTGGACCCTCCATCTGGCGCTAAGCTTTGGGAAATGGAAACACAGACCCTGCATCTATTCTCCGTCAACTGAGAAATGCCTGAAAGAGGAGGCTGACTGGAAGCTGTCCCAATAGATGGACGTCCCTGCTTTCAACATGGCTACTGTCCTGTCTATTTCCACATTCACCCCAGGGAGAGAAATAGGAGGGATGCTCGCCCCACTTTCAGGGACACTGGAGGTGGGTGGCTAACACATAGCCTCAGGGTCAGAAAAGGTCTGGATAAACTGGCCTTCACGAGGTTAAACATCAATTGTACATTGTTGTTGTTATTGTTTAGCTGCTAAGTTGTGTCCAACTCTTTTGTGACCCCATGGACTATAGCCCACTTGACTCCTCTGTCCATGGGATTTCCCAGGCAAGTATACTGGAGTGAGTTGCCATTTACTTCTCCATTAAATAATCACAAGATGACATACTGTATTTCCTTCATTTTAAGAGGCTACTCTCTACCTTCTATTGCTTCTGAACTTTGGATGCTTCCTAAAGTCTGTGTCAAAGGCAACTAATTGTTTCACAGGTAGAGTAGCTCCTGATAGAAAATCTACCTGAGTGCAGATATTCAACTCACTGTCACCTGGTTTTTCCTCCACCACTGTTTTCTCTGAACAGGAATTCATTTTTTACTGGGGTGTCATTCACATACACTAGAGTGCATCCTTCTTATCGTAAAGTTCCCAGGGTTTTGACAAACGCATGGCATGTGGGCTTCCCAGATGGTCAGTGGTAAAGAACCTGCCTGCCAGTGCAGGAGACGCAGGTTTGATCCTTGGATCAGGAACATCCCCTGGAGGCGGAAATGGTGACCCACTCCAGTATTGCTGAGTCACTTCAGTCGTGTCCGACTCTGTGCGACCCCATAGACGGCAGCCCACCAGGCTCCCCCGTCCCTGGGGTTCTCCAGGCAAGAACACTGGAGTGGGGTGCCATTTCCTTCTCCAACGAATGAAAGTGAAAAGTGAAAGTGAAGTCGCTCAGTCGTGTCCGACCCTCAGCGACCTCATGGACTGCAGCCCACCAGGCTTCTCCGCCCATGGGATTCTCCAGGCAAGGGTACTGGAGTGGGCTGCCATTGCCTTCTCTGCACTCCAGTATTGCTGCCTGGAAAACCTCATGGACAGAGGAGCCTGGTGGGCTACCGTCCATAGAGTTGCAAAGAGTCAGACATGACTAAGCGACTGACCACACACACACATATTGTCATATAACCAACTCCAAAATCAAGATACAGAACAGTTCCACAAAAAGTGCCCTTGTGCTTCTCTGTAGTCAAACCTTTCCTCCTGGTCACCGGCAATAAATGATCTGTTTTCTATCCTTTGCCTTTTTCAGAATGTCACAGAGATGGAATTAGGTCTGTGCAGCCTTGCTGTGCCTGGCTTCTGCTCTGTGCATGCCTTTGAAATGAATCCCCTTTGTCACGTGTATCGGTCGTCAGTTCCTTCTCCTGCTGAGTAGTACCCATGGAGGGATGCTCCACAGGATGTTTAACTAGTCTTCATTCAAAGGACATTTGTGTTGTTTTCAGTTTAGGACTATTATGAATAAAGCCATTATAAACATTCGTGTCCAGGTTTCTGTGTGGACATAGGTGTTCATTCCTCCTTGGTAAATAGTTAGAAGAAAGATTTCTGGGTCATATGGTAAGTATATGTTTAACTTTTTAGGGAGCTCCCCAACTGTTTTACAAAGTTGTTATACCAGTTTTCACTCCCACCAGCAATATGTGAAGGTCAGTATTCTATAGAAATTCTAATATGGGTATATTAGTATCTCATGGTGGTTTAATTTGCATTTACCTAGTGACAAATGACAGAGAAGGCAATGGCACCCCACTCCAGTACTCTTGCCTGGAAAATCCCACGGATGCAGGAGCCTGGTGGGCTGCAGTCCATGCAGTCGCTAAGAGTCGGTCATGACTAAGCAACTTCACTTTCACTTTTCACTTTCATGCATTGGAGAAGGAAATGGCAACCCACTCCAGTGTTCTTGCCTGGAGAATCCCAGGGACGGGGGAGCCTGGTGGGCTGCTGTCTATGGGGTCACACAGAGTCAGACACGACTGAAGTGACTTAGCAGCAGCAGCAAATGATGATGAACATTTCTTCATACGATGATTTGTCCATACAGCTTCTTTGGTGAAGTGTCTGGTCAAAATTTTTTTATTGGATTATTTTCTTTTCTTGAATTTAAAGTGTGTGTGTGTGTTTTAACATATTCTGGACAAGTCCTTTATCTGATACATGTTTTGCAAACATTGTCTCCAAGTCTGGGTCTTGTCTTTCCATTTTCCTATCAGTGCCTTTTTTTTTAGCTGAGCCTCACAGTTTGTGAAATCTTAGTTCCCTGAGTAAGGATTGAACCAGGCCATAGCAGTGAAAGAGCTGAGTCCTAACCACTGGACTGCCCAGGAATTCTGAATAGTGTTTTTTTAAGAATAGTTTTGCTTTTTAATTTTGGTGAAGTCCAATTTATAATTTTTTTCATGTGTTTTTTCCTGTGTGTTTTTGATGTCATATTTAAGAAATACTTGTCTAATTCAAGATCCCAAATGCTTTCTGACTTGCTTTTTTTCCGAAAGTGTTATAATCTTATGTTTAGTTCGATCATCCACTTTGAGTTTATTTTTATATATGTCATGAGGGAGGGATTAATGTTGTGTTCATTTACCATGTGAGGTTTTTGTCTTCCTACAAAGATACTATTAAGTCAAGGATACATTTCACATAGAATCTTCAGTTGAAAGAAGCATAAGACATAACAGTGTGTCTCAGTTGTTGAGTAGGTTGAAATCATGGCATCCAGGTCAAAGGACATACTAATCTTGCAAGCTGGACAAGTTATGTACGTGTTGCTGTTGTTCGATTGCTCAGTTGTGTCCGACTCTTTTGCTACCCCATGGACTGTGGCCCTCCAGGCACCTCTGTCCATGGGACTTTCCAGGCAAGAATATTGGAGTTGGATTGCTATGCCCTTCTCCAGGGGATCTTCCCAACCCAGAGATCGAACCCACATCTCCCGTGTTGCAGGCAGATTCTTTACTGCTGAGCCATCGGGGAAGCCCCATGCTTAAATTACTGTCGTAGTTGTATGTGACTTTTTTTTTTTTTAAGAGAGACACTGAGAAAAGAAAGCAGTATGACATGATCTTGGTGGGTTTGACCTAGGGGTAGGGACAGGAAGGAGAGAGGTGGGGGACTGAATAGCATTTCCTAGGAGCAGTAAAATGTCTTCATTCTCTGGAAAGGCAGCCCAAGATTAAGACCTTAAACTCTGACACCAGCCAAACTGGTTTAAAAATCTCAGTCCTTTATCACTGTAGCTGTGGGACTTTAAGTGACATGCTTAACCTCTCTGATTTTTTGTTTCCACGTCAATAAACTATAGATAAGAAAACTCCCTATCTCATAGTTTTTATTGTTAGCAATCAAAATAAGATAATCCATGCCAAATGCCTAGCTTGATGCCTGGTGATTTGTAAGTTCTCAAAAAAAGAAAAGAAAAGAAAAAGACTAGCTGTTTTTCTTGCTCTTCATTATTTACTCCCTCAAGTTTCATCCATGGAGCTTCTACCATGTATCAAAGGTATCGAAATGGGATAAAAATCCCTCCATAGGCCCAGACTAGTAGCATCAGGAATTGGACCAAAGCAGACAGGCTCCCAGAAAATGACTTAGCTGTTTGCATGGGAGTTGGTGTGTGTATGTGTGTGTGTGTGTGTGTGTGTGTGTGTGTAGTGTGAGACAGGCTTGAGGATGTGTCCATTTCCCATGGTGGGAGTTCTCTCTTCCTGAAGAGATAATATTAAGCCCAGGCGGCATCCTACAGAAGATGGGGTCATCACTTGAAAGGAGTATGATAAAGGGAAGTCTTCTGAGCCACGGGAGCCAGCCTGGGAGCCAGAACTCCTCCTGGCTTTCCAGAGGGCTGAGCCTTGCATTCAGACCAGAAGGCATCTGCCTGGGTGGGGCTTGGGAAGGACACGGAAGGTGGTCCACACAGGGCAGTCAGCCGGTTTCTTGGAGCTTGATGGTGAAGAGCATGGGTCTTAGAGCTACTGAGACCTGGGTTTGAACAAACCAGTTTCTGGGCAAGTGACTCAGCCTCTTTAACATCAGCTGCCTTACTTATGAGGAATGAATAATTTGTCCATCTCAGGTGGATCCAAGGAAGGAGAGAGACACTTGTGCAGTCCCTGGTGAGAGCCCAAGAGTCTACTCTGTTTTTGTAATTACCCTGACAACTCGAGCAATCCAGTTAGTCTGGGGCAGAGGGTGGAGGAGGAGACTTGAGAGGCAGGGGGGATGGATGAGAAAGGGGCCAAGATTGGGTGGTGAGGAATGTGGATGTTATCTCAAAGGTAATGGTTAACCAGGGCAGGGGCTTAAGCGAGGAGTGCAGAATTTTAGAAAAAGCACCTGGACATCTGGCCGGAAGACAAATCACAGGAGGTCCAATGGGGCAGGGAGAGTGGTTAGGGGACGTGGCAAGTCCAGGCAGGAAGTGAGGGCTGCAACACTGAGCAATGGTGCAGGGGACAGAGAGGAGGGAGCAGACCTTGGGTGAGTCTCCCAGCCTTTCCGAGCCTCGGTTTGCCCAGCTGTACCACAAGCACACGACTCCACGAGCTGACGGGTTTCACTGGCACAGCTGTCTAACTGTTCTCAGGACGGCCTGCTTCCTCTCTTTTCCAGCTGAGCCGTCATCTCCCTCGGCCCCTCTTTCCCCACTGCAGCCGCCCACCTACCAGTGATGCCAGTGGCCTCTGGGTTGTCTCACCTGTGGATCCCTCCTTGATTCCCCCCTGGATCTTGTGAAATGGTCCAGGGTCATGCTTCAGAGGCCCCTCACTTGGCTCCCCATTGTGTTCCAGAGATTCCCTCCTTTCTGAAGACCCTTCCTCAGCCCTTCTTCCCTCACCAGGGGCTGTTCCTGGCCCCCCCCCCTTGCCCCCCCCCCCCCCGACCCCTTTCCTAGTGGCAGGGAAGGTTCTGGAGTGCTTGTCCTGCCTTCTATGAGCCTTTAGTTCTGTCTAACTTCATTTCATTCCTGAATAAGGTCACAAGGGCCCTGACTCTCCCTCAACAGATGAGCAGACTGAGTGGGGCTCAAGTGGTTGAGCAATGTGACCAACGTCAGGCAGCAGGAAAGGCCTATATACATGAGCTGTCTGGTGACTCCTAACATCCCCACTGAAGCTTCCTCAAGCTACTTGCAGACATCTGCCCGCTCAGCATCTCCAAGGACGACCCTTCCTTGAAACTCCAGGTGTAAATGTGACCTGTGCACCGGACCTCTGTCCTCCCCAGCCCACGGCCACCTAGGGTGCAATGTGAACTCACTTCCTCTCCCTCTAAACCCATCCACCCTGTCTTCTCTCGTGTTGCCAGTCAAATCCTAAGGCCCTGCTCCGTGGGCTGAGTTGGCCGGTAGCTTGCGCTCCAAGAGGCTGGACCGTGTGGGCAGTTCCCCCATGAGTCAGGAGTGAGCCTGAGTGTCAGCCATCAGGAGATGCTAGGAAGGATGTGAAAAGGGCAGCCTTGGGAGGCCTGAACCTGTCCATGTCTGATTGTGTGAGTTGAGACATGAGTGCCTTTGAAAATCTTTGTAGAGATGCTTAGAAGTGAGGGGCCAACCACGAGGCACGTCATCATGGACTTTATACGACTCAGCACTCAAAGCTAAGCTATCTTGTTTGTGATGCTTCTGACCTTCATGGGATGCTACTGAAGCCCAGAGAAGGCGAGCACCTGGATTAGGCCACACAGCTAGGAAATGGAGAACTTGGGGGGAAGCCCAGACTCCCATGATTAGGAAAAGAGGAGAGAGCTTCTCAGGTCCCCAGACTTTTCAAAAGCGTTCTTTTCTCCGCAAAGGTATCAAGGCCAGAGATAATAAGACGTTGATTTAGAATCAAGGCAGGCTTTTTAGAGCTGGGAGACTTGAGGAGGCAACGACAGATTTGATCTGTCAGATCATGCTCCTCGTTTCTGGAGGAGGGCTCCCCGCACTGGGCTCTGGGTGTGTGGAGTCCTCGAGGGGAACGTGGTCCACCCCCACAGTGCGGTGTGAAGGCAGGGTGCATGTGTGGGTTCGTAGAGGCTTCCTAGGACAGGATTCCCAGAGCTGGACCCCAGTTCTGCAGGTTGCATGGCCCCCTGGTTCGCTTTCCCAGCCTCAGGCCAGAAGCATAACCTCCAGTCCTTGGGAAGGGCTTTGTTCTCCACCCTCTACCCCCACCTTCTTTATTTCTGGTGGAGCTAATTTAGCCCTGGGGGAGGAGGGGTGCTAATTTGTCCCAGAGGTGAGCAGAACAATGGCAAAAATCCTGGACTTCTCAGCTGGCTTCTCAGTTATTTGGGAGGTGAGGAAGGGAGGTGGGCCATCCTGCTTTCTCAGCCCCACTTCCAAGCTGTTCCCATGATCACATGATATGGTGAGTTCCGTGTCTTTCTAAACTCAACTGTTAACTCTGTGGCATCTTTAGAATGTCCATGGTTATCCCTGTCACCACCAGGACCCAATTGTGAGAAAGTTGGAGTTTTTTTCTTTTCTCCTTGGAGGTAAACTGCTGCTCTGCTCTGTAAGGGAGAAGAAGGCAAGGGGACCACTCTGACACCCCGTGGTAACATTTTTTTTCCCCCAGAACATCCCCTGAAGGTGGCATGCCGTGACCCTGGCTTGCCCAAGCTCAGAACACGCACACGTGCTGTCAGACTTCCAAGCTTTGTTTTGCACTTACATAGACCATCCATCTGTGAAGAGGGCCATTGTGGTCTTTATAGGTTGGGGCCCAAATTTGCCTCTGAAGGTCACCCAGGCCTGCTTGTTTGTGGGCTCTTGATCATAGGAAAGGCAATTTTTAGAGTTTTGTTTTGTTTTGTTTTTTGTTGTTTTTTTAAAGTATATTCTTCTTTACCTCAGAGTTTAGAAAGTCCAAGAAATTCATCTAAGCTCCCAGGAGGGTAGCTAGGACCCTGATCCTTTAGAGCTTTCAGCAGGAACTCAGCTAGCCTTGACCGACAGGCATCCAGAGAGATGCAGAATGGAGGTAAGGATCTTGGCAAACTGACATGGGAGTGAATCTTCCTGGTGTCCCCACCCCCAACCCCATTCTCCCTGCCTCACATCTCTGGAGTTTTTCTGGAGTCTGGTCTCTGGTTTCTCCTTATTAACAGTGACCAGAGATCCTGTACCCCCACCCTTAACAGGTTATACCGTGAAGTGGTTGAGGTGGAAGAGTGGAGTCACAAAAAGGGTCAGGATCCTGCTTGCCACTCACTAGGGACAAGGGAATCAGCTCTGCCCTGTGGTTTTTCTGTTACTCATTTTCTCACCTGTAAATGGGGATAATAGAACCTAATTCACAAGGTTGTTCTGAGGATTAAATAAGCTCCTATGTATAAAGTCCTAAAAACAATGAATTATCATTATTTTTGCTTTCTGAAAAAGAGATAGCTAATGGCATAATTCTAAGACTGTTTGGTCCCTGAGAGTGAAAAATATGGACAGTGGCTTTCTGGATCCTTCCTGGTCTAAGATCATTTCAAGGTGCTAAGTACCATAGCCACTGTTCTGATTTTGAGTTTCTATTTTCCTTCTCCCACTGGCATTCTTTGAGATGTTTTGGCTGTCTCTATGGTGATGATCAGTTGATATTACTAACTGATCAATTTTCACAGGAAGTTTTTAAACATTTAGACTGAGAATAACCAATCGCTGTATGGGAACAATGTAAGTATAAACAAGTAGGTCCCATATGACAATGCATCTATGTGGCATGCAGTCTCCAAGACCATCCTCAGCGCTCCCACCTCTTGGATCCACGGCCTCATATCATCTCCTCCCCTTGAGTAACTTGCTTCTGTCAAATAGATAAATATATGAACACAGTGACGGGGCATCTCTTCCATGATTAAATTACAAAAGACTGTGGCCTTCATCTCCCTGGCAATCTCTGTGTCTTGCTGCTCTGACGGAACAAGCCGCCAGTTGTGTTGGGGAGGTCCCCAGGGGAAGGAATGAGGGTGAGTCAACAGGCAGTAAAGAACTGAGCCTCAAGAAACCTGATTCTACAAACAACCTCGCTGAGCTGAGAAGCCATCTTCTTCCAGTCAAGCTTTCACATGAGACCCCATCCTGGCCAATGCTGTGACTGAAGCTGAGGTTCCAGCTAACCCTGCCTGGTTTCCTACCAACAGGTAGGAGATAATACATGAAAGACAAAAAATGAGTTGATTAAGCCACTGAGTTTGGGATAGCTCATTACTGAGCAGCAGGTAACTAGTGGTACACACTAGATTACCTGACTTTGTGCCCTGTATCGCTTCTCAGAAAGGTTAAGTAACCCCTGCCAGATCACACAGCCAGGATGCTGTAAATCTGGCGCTTAAGCCCACATCCCAGCTATTTCTCAGAAGAGGTTGCAGATGTAGCGTCCCGGTTGCCTCCTGAGATCTTCTATATGCATTTGAGCTTCTTCGGTTTTTAGAATGACTTCCATTTTCATCATCTGATGTGAGGAAAGAACCAATGCTCACTGATCCCCAGCTTGGTTACATGGACGCTGTTGTATCCAGTGCAGACGCTGTGGTACCTAATGTGGGCTTCCCCCAAGTGGGCTTTGCAAGCACTGACCCTTCCAAGTGCTCTGTGGAAAGTGTCCTCTGGCCAGAATATTTGGGCAGCACCTTGGCCCTCTCTCGGGAGTTCACTTGCATGTGAGTCCTGTAAAGTCCAGAAGAGTCACAGCCAGGATCCCTTCCATGACCTTCTTTCATGTGCCTTTTGTACGCTGGGTGACATCATACAAGCAACCTGGGAGGCACGTGAACTCCTCCCTCACAACCAGACCATTTCCACCCCATTACCTAGGCCTCATCCTCAGGAGATCACCCCCCGCTCTTCTGTCTGCTTCCTGGGAGCGCTGCCTCCTCGTCACCACCTCTGGTCCTTCCTCTCCTATGCTTCCTCCATGGGGACCCTTCATATAAGAAAGTCAGACCCCACAGGCTCTGCAGCAACCCCACTGGGCCCCCCTGCCTCCACAGCTGAGTTCTAGTCCTGCAGCGCTGAGTGCGAGATGCGCTTCCTATTGGTGTCTTCCTCCCCTACCTCCTCTCAGCGGCCCATCTCCCAGGGCTCCAGGGACTTTGCTTAAAATCTCCCTTCCTTCAGGGACTTTTCTGGTGATCCTTTGTTTAAGACGTTGCCTTCCAATGTAGGGGGCATGGGTTCGAACTTGGGTCAGGGAACTAAGGTCTCACATGCCCTGGGGCCAGAAAATTGAAACATAAAGGAGAAGTGATATTGGAACAAATTCAATAAAGACTTTAAAAATGGTCTACATCAAAAAATCTTTAATAATAAAAATAAAACTCCCTTCCTTCTGCTTGGATTCTCCTATATGATTGTCTTCACATCCTTAACCCATTCTCTAAGTTTTGTGTGCCAGGGATCAAGCATTGACAAAGCATCTAGCCTTATGGCAGGGAAAACACGTGGGGAAATGGTAAAGAAAAAGCACCCCACCATTACTGCGACTGGGGTAGGGCAGGCACTGAGGTTATAGGAATTTGTTCTGGTCCTGTCATCAATTAAGGAAAGTTCTTTGTAGTTTGTTTATATTGTTTTTATCATGGACACAAATATTTTTATTTAGTGTCACTCTGAGAGTTTGAAATAAATGGATGAAGAATTTTATCCTCTGACAGTGTCAAAAAGCCCAAATTGGAGTAGAAAGCTTCCATAACACCTGGACAAGTGCTCTTGCCTCCCTGCCCCAGTGCCTGGCTAAGACCTCATGACAGCTGTCACTGCATGGGAGGCAGCGGGGGCATGCTACAGCGGGTGACCAGGACCCCAGGCACTGGAGCCAGAGTGCCTGTTTCTCTGCACCTCCGTTTCCTTCTCTGTAAAATGCATATAAAAATGATATCTATGTCAAAGAGCTGTGGTGGGGCTTAAATGAGCTTATTCAGGGATAGTCCATAGAAAAAAGCTTTGCAAGTGGTGAGGTTGGAAGATATCAGTGATTTTTTTCCACAGGAGACACGGATTCAATAGCTGGGTCAGGATGATTCCCTGGAGAAGGGCATGGCTACCCACTCCAGTATTCTTGCCTGGAGAATCCCATGGACAGAGGAGCCTGGTGGGCTCTAGTCCATGGGGTCGCAAAGAGTTGGACACGACTAGAGTAATTGAATGCTTTCAACGTGTAGCATTTCTCTATTGCTTATAGAACCTCATCTTCCCTGACACCTGTTTTTAAATTTTATTTATTTATTTATTGTGGGCGGGGCGGGATCTTCATTGCTGCGTGCAGGCTTTCTGTAGTTGCAGCGATCAGGGGCTACTCTCTAGTTATGGTTCCCGGGCTTCTCGTTTCAGTGGCTTCTCTAGTTGTGTAGCACAGGCTCCAGGGTGCTCAGGCTTCAGTAGCACGGGCTTAGTTGCCTGGAGACCCGTGGGATCTTCCAGGACCAGGGGTCAAACCTGTGTCCCCTGCATCTTAACTACTGGACCATCAGGGAAGAACTATTAGTGGTTAATACTGCACAGTGGATTCCTCTGTGAAGGTCATGGTGCATTTATATTTATCACTTTAGCTCTTTACACATAGATGGTCTTCAGAAAATACTGCGGCTAACTTGTTGAGCTTAGTGCCTTGGGAAGAATCTTAGGTTTTCCAAAGCAAAAGAAGGCCCTGAGGACCTCTCCCCAGGGAAGTAGGGGCTGGAGCAGAGACTCCGGAGATAGAGGTCACTGGAGACTGGGAGCAGGGCAGAGGTAAGACTCCACAGTCTTGACCTAGTGCTCCGCAGCCTCTTGGCCTTGGCCGGCCCTGGTGGGGAAACCAAGATTTTTCCATGTGATCTTCTGAGAAGTCACCTTGCCTCTTGCCTCCTGAGAACAAGGAATGATTTGGGCTCCTTTGTGAGAGGCAGTTTAGTGTTACCTGAGGGCTGTTTCCCTAAAGGCTGGGCAGATCACTGGCTAGATTTTTGAAAGAAATGCCCCAACTGTGTCCAGCTTTCTAACTGACTTTTTGCAGGGGGTCTTCAGTGCTCCCTGGCCACATGTGGGGACCATCATGATCTTTGGGATCATCTCGAACATCTCCCCACCTTCAACACCAAGTCTGTGCCTTTCCAATATAAGCAGGCTCTGGGAACACAACTTCAAAGCTTGGCGATGTGGGCTCCTCCAACGAGCGTTCAAAGCAACAATGGACTTAAACCAGGCTGGGCTCCCAGAGGGTGCTCCTTAACCTGGCAACTATTGTGTCCAAAGTCACAGGGCAGCCACAGATGAACAATGCTCCTGGCACCCACACGGTCCTCTTTCAAAGCAAAGTTGCTCTTGCCAGCCGTGCCAGGCAGAGGACCTGTGTACACAAATTGCCATTTACTTATTTTTTCAATATCAAACAATTACACTAAATGAAAATCATATTTCTTCTTTTCTATAATAAATGGAGTATAACTACATCAAAGGAAAATTTTACACAAAAGAAGAAGTCCTCCGGTGATCCTAACCCTCTCACTCTAAACCGCTGTGATCTTTTGGGTACCTCTACCTCTAGTCATTCTGTTTTATTTTTTATTGAACACAATTGCCATAAGTATATAAAAATCTGCCTCTCTGCTGCTTCTTTTACTGAACATTATTATAGGTACAGAGTTGCTGTACCATCTTTTTACATATTGTTTTAACAGGTAAAGGGCATTTGCTCAAAGTCATGTGCCATGACAAACTCAGCATTTTTCCTTTTAGAGAATGATGTGCTACTATACATAAGACTGGTGAATATCATAGACTATGACACATTTCATTGTGCCAGAATTTATGACTTGTTTTATTTCCCATTTTGATAATGTTGCCATTTTTTTTCTTTTTATTCAAAATGGAGACTCCAAACCCATTGCCTCTAGACCTGTGCAAGACTACTGTGTTCACGTAAGGTGATTCTTTTCATATCCCAACATTTTTATTAGAACAATTTTCAAATGTACAGAAAAGTTGGAAGAATTTTGTAATTGACACCCACAGACTGAGTCAGGGTGACCTTTGAGCACAAACATACATCTTAGAAGATGCTGAGCAGCAATAACCAGTAGATAGAGGACGATCTGTCGTCTTCCAGCTGGTGTTCCTTGGACATAATAACTATGATAGTGTACTGTTATAAGATTTTATAGCCTTTCCGATTTTTCAAAAGGCCTTCAGGCCTATTTTTTACTGGATCCTGAACATCCATAAAGTATAGTTGAGGCAGGTGTTACCAGGTGTCCTCTGTCCATTTACAGATGAGGAAATGCATGATCAGAGAGGTTAAGGAGACTGCCTAGGGCCACACAGCAAGACAGGTGCCATTGCAATACCAGTGCTGAGCTCTCAGCTGAGCCATGCTCCTACAGAAATGTCTCCCCTTAATTTATCAACGTAGTAATTAATGGCAGGTTTTCTATAATGCTTTCAGCTCCCTGATTTTGCTTGTCTGTGACTTTGGATCTTTTCAGGAATCGAAGGCAAGGGCATGTGTCACTGGAGTCCAGCCACCATAAATGTCAATGTGAGGATTAAAGACCAGCTGGTAAGTGATTTCAAAAACTCCATCGAATCCCTATGCTTTTCTCAAGATACAATTTATCTTTGCCTGTGGAAGCAAGGCTAATTTAGACAACAATTAGACTCCAAAAGCAACTGTGTACACGAGCTAGGTTGTCTCCATTGGAGAATTCAGAAAGACTCTGGATGATTCTGAAAAGTAACCACTAACACCACCCTCTCCATGTCTCCGTCTGACACTAGCAAAGGCAGGTTGTATTTATGGCTCAAATGTGGATTATCTCCAGAAACAGTGGCTTCTCCAGAATGGCCCATACTCTGGGGTCCACGTCCCACCTGTAAAGTAGCCTTCAATGCTCAAAGAAGACACCGAGGTGGGATCCGGGCCTCACCACCAGCCAAAGTGCCCATGGGGTCTGGGGCAGGAGGGATCCTCACTGGCTCTTCAGCCTACCCTTCTCTAGCTTCCTTTTTTGAATTCCTCCATCAGCGCAAGTCAACTGTCTCCACATTTGCTCTAAAAACATATTTAATGTGCACTGAGAACCCATTTCAACACAGGCATTGTTATTCCGTTTATGGATGAAGCAATAGAGCCCAGGAAGAATCGAGAGCATGACCATCTCGGAAGAGACCAGCTCATCTCAGAAGTGACCTTGCTGGTGCCAGAGCCCATTCCCATGGACCCTGAAGGCCGTTATTTTTCACCCAGGCCATGGGGACCATTTTGCATCAACAAGGAGAAGCTTGTGCAGTTGGGCTCCCCTCCTGCCTGTGCTGTCTGGACTCTGCTGACCATCTTATTTTGCATGAACAGAGCTGTCTTGGTCCCAGCCATCTTTTGCTGGTGTGGAGAACGGAAGTCAGGACTGGAGATCCAACAGTCCCTGGAGCTGGAGATGAATGTGCTCAGGGCATGGGGTATGGGGATTCTCCAGTTTTTCCACAGAAAAATGCCCACTGCGTATTCCATGGTTGCCAACCGTAATTTTGTCTCATTTGATTGTCTTGATTTCTCTTCATCCTCCAGAAGAGCATCTGTTCAACATGAAGAATACAGTGTGAGTGCAGGAAAGCCATGGCGGAGACCTCCTTTCCTAGGGCCATCTGCTTGTCCTTGCCCTTTGAAAAATCAATGAATTTTATTTTTGGACGGTCTGTTCCTTAAGCCTGAAAATATTCATTGGAACACCGTGTGTGAACAAAGTCCACCCTCCCAGCCCAAATCAATTTCTCTGAAGTTGGCCGGATGTTGTCACAGTTTCCCTATAACTGGCCCCAGGGAATTTCTGTGTTGAAAATTGCACCTGGAAGCTGGTGGCTGCAAATGGGACAATTTTTATAACAAAACCCATGGCACTAGTAGAAATCCGGTGGTGTGTACTCAGTTCTATCTGACTCTTTGCAACCCTGTAGTCCACCAGGCTCCTCTGTCCATGAGATTCTCCAGGCAAGAATACTGGAGTGGGTTGTCGTTTCCTCCTAGAGAGGATCTTCCTGACGCAGGAACTCAAACTTCGTCTCCTGCGTCTCTTGCATTGCAGGCAGATTCTTTACCACTGAGCCACCTGGGAAGCCCAGAAATCTGATGGAGATGCCTTCATAATTTGGAATTTTGTGACCTGCAACTTCATACCTTGTTGTCAGCCAAATGATAGAAAATCTCCCACAAGGAGTTTATGAAACCCACAGCCACATCAGCCTCCTCTTGGGGCTGGTGGGCTGGGAACTGGAGTCAGTGTTGATGGAATAGAAGACCCCCAAGAAGTGAACTTAGAATGCTGGAGACTACGGAGCATTTTGTCCAAAGCATGTGTCTTGAGAGCTCACAGGAGTCCTGCACTGTACGTGCAATTTTGCTCTTGATGGAGAATGATTCAGGCTCCCTCAGGGCCAGTTACTCTTTCTCTCTCTCTTCCTCTGCACACTGTGACTTGCTAACCTCTTTCCTTGAGCCAATAGCCTCAATTTTATTTTCACCACATCATTATTTCTGTGACCCCGACATGCCAATGGGCCGTTAACATTATTTTGATGGGAATTTTATTTTATCATGAGGATTACAAGCAAACGATGTAACAGCTTTCTGTTCACCAAGGAATCTCCATGAAGTGAGGGTAAAAGGCACATAATCCAGGGGAGGGGGAAGGGCACTCACTTTTATTGCACTCCTCCTAAATCCAGGTGCTTTACATAGATTATCTCAGATCAGTTCATCCTAGGCAACAGCCTTGTGAAGATCGCCATTCAACAGACAAAGAAAAGGAGACTTAGGGAGGTTGAAAAAGTTACCCAAGACCTCAAGACCTGACCTTAAAAGCAGGCGGAAGCAGGGGCCAAAGACTAGAATCTTTCCATGACAAATCACCAGCTTTCTGTGCAGGAAACCTTGAGTTCTTAGACCAACTCCCAAGGCTGCAGACCAGCCAGAGTGGAGTGAGGACAGCTGCCTGGTGTCTTGGGGCTGTGAAGAGTCCACCAAGGAGCCTGGGACAAACCAGGACCACAGTAGCTCAAGGTCCATCTTCCTTTCCCAGATGCAGCTCTTCCCTTGTTTGGTAAGAAAGGACAGCCTAACAGTAGGAAGAACAGAAGCCTTGCCTTCATCAGCCTGCAGCTTTTGCATTCTGGATGGTCCAGGCCCTCCCCTAGCTATCAAGGTATGTAGGGCTGACCTGTCCCCTTCAGCCTGCACTGAAGAACAGCAGATGGCATTCAGGCTGATTCTGCGCTTCTGGCTGACTAATCTCCCAGGTACAAGAGTAAACAGAGAGCTCGGGACACCATATGTCCCTGACTCACCGTGTTGGCCGGAATCACCGTCGTTCTCCTGGCATATGCCTTCTTGAGCCCAGGTGGAAGGTGGGTCAGAGGAAAGCTGCCTGAAAGTTACAAGCAGAAAGATTATAGACATAGAGACACACATAGGGAGTGGGCACTGGTTAGTCACATCCTAGATGACGTTTATTATTTTTTAAAACCTGCTTTGTTTTTCTAGACAGCGTTCAGCTTCAGCCAGGGGCCAGCACAGCACTCACCACCACAGGCTCTCAGGGTCTATGAATGGAAACAAGGAATTGCCAGCCTAATCCATTTTCTTTATATCAGTCTGGAATGTTACCCCAAGTTGAAAATGAAGCTGACTCTAGTTCAGTTGAAAGAGGTCCTCTCTTTTTTAAGAAAAACATTTATTTACTTGGCTGTGTTGGGTCTTAGGTGTGGCATGCAGGATCTTCGTTACATCGTGTGGCATCTTCTTTGTGGTGCCTGGGCTCCAGAGTTGTGGCTCATGGGCTCTGGAGTGTCCAGGTTTCAGTAGTTGTAGCTCTTGGATTTAGCTGCTCCCCAGCATGAGGGATTCTTCCTTCCCCCAACCAAGGATTGACCCTGCATCCCCTGTATTGCTAGGCAGATTGTTAACCACTGGACCACCAGGGAAATTCCCCAAAAGATGTTCTTGAGATGGGGAGACGGCATCCTGTTTCCCCTGACCTCTTCAGAGCCTCCTAAGCAGGGGAGCCAAAAGGGCAATGTTGGAGGTAGAAGTCTTAGAGTGGGCTGCTCAGGGTTTGAGAAAACTGGATTTCTTCTGGGGTGGTATGCTTAGCATTCTTTAGGAAGATAATCGTGCATGAACATTCCATTACTCTTCTCTTAGTCAACCAGAACACTGGGATGATTAGTCAATCAAGGCCGGAGTCTTAGGTTTAGGACCATAAGAGTACTGAGCCAGAGGGACTGGATGGACCCATCTAATTCATTTTTTTCCTGCACACCCATCTAGGGTCACAGGGTTGGGAGAGGGCTACATGGATCTAGAAGTCTCTCAATGGTCCAGTACTTTTCTTGAAAGAAGCCAGTGGAGCCTCTGGCATTTGAATCACTCTGAGTCCTGCCCTGGGACCCCAGTGGTAGATGTCTGCCTTTCACACTGCAGGCCTTTGGGCCATAGTTTTTACTTAACAACAGGACTCACAGGAAGGTTAAGAATGATCCATAGCAGCAATAATGGTGGCAGCCATTCTAGAGCAAATCTTTAATACTATCAAGAGCTGTCCATGGCAGTTTGTCAGGCCCTATATCTTCCAGTTCTGAAAAATTTGTGAGGTGGGTCCTATCACTGCTACACAGAGGAAGAAGTTGAAACTTTGAAAGGCCAAATGAACCATCCAGAAGCCCACTGTTAACTGGACAAGGATTGAGTTTGAACATTGTTGTTGTTCTTGCTCAGTTGCTAAGTCTTATCTGATTCTTTGTGACTCCCGTGGACTGGAGCATGCCAGGCTTCCCTGTCCTTCACTATCTCCTGGAGTTTGCTCAAACTCATGTCCACTGAGTCAGTGATGCCATCCAACCATCTCATCCTCTGTTGTCCCCTTCTCCTCCTGCCTTCAATCTTTCCCAGCATCAGGGTCTTTTCCAATGAGTTGGCTCTTTGCTTGAGGTGGCCAAAGTTTCGGAGTTTCAGCTTCAGCACCAGTCCTTTCAGTGAATATTCAAGACTGATTTCCTCTAGGATTGACTGGTTGTATCTCCTTGCTGTCGAAGGGACCTCAAGAGTCTCCTCCAGCACCACAGTTCAAAAGCATCAACTCTTTGGCGCTCAGCTTTCTTTATAGTCCAACTCTCACATCCATATATGACTACTGGAAAAACCATAGCTTTGACTAGATGGACTTTTGTTGGCAAAGTGATGTCTCTGCTTTTTAATACACTGCCTAGGTTTGTCATAGCTTTTCTTCCAAGGAGCAAACGTCTTTTAACTTCATGGCTTCAGTCACCCCAGAGTCCAAGATAGTTCTGAGGCTCTGTTCGTAATCTTTGGAAGATAGTTCTCAAACAAAAGGGATCGTATGGATACAGAAGAAAGACTGGGGATTTAATGTGGTTGCTTAAGATACTTTGAAAGCTTCCAGTTCCAGCATAGCAGCTGATAGGTGGGGCTGGATGGAGACGCCTGCAGGAGAACTCACCTCTACTCAGTCCTCTTCCCAACCTTCTGTCCTGATGATCCTCACCAGGAAGGACATGGGAATTTCCCAAGTTCCTTTACTCTTTCTCTCTATAATTAATTCTGTAGCTTTGCTTCTAACGCTAAAATTCCAACTCAAATTCAGGAATCCTGGTAACACAGGTCCAGGAGGCAGTTTGTTGTCCACTCATGGAAAGCTGGGCTCTATCACTGGGACACCCACTCGTCCAAGAAAGTGAACTTGCCTTTAAGAAGCAAAATCCTAGAAAAACATCCCTCTCAGAGGATGTAAGACTAAAATCCCTTGGCTTCTGGTCTAATAGATTTTTATTGAGGAAGGAGAGCTGGTGCCCAAGATCAATCCAACCTCACCAGGTCACTGCTGCTAGGGACAGTCCAGCTGGGCACATGCCCATCACACTTACAAGTGGAGGTGTCCTCAGGGAATGGGGTATCTGGAAAAGAAACCACTTTGAAAAGTCTTATGCTAATATTAGCCAAATATGTTGGAGTCTCCGAACCACTGTCTTCTGTTTGACTTCTCATTGGAACTTGATATTTGTATTCTCTGGCTTGCCTGGTGGCTCAGCAGTAAAGAATCTGCCTATAATACACGAGACTTGGGTTTGATCCCTGGGTCAGGAAGATCCCCTGGAGAAGGAAATGTCATCCCATTTCAGTAACTGTGTCTGGGAAATCCTGTGGACCGAGGAGCCTGGGGACTATAGTCTATGGGGGTCACAAAGAGCTGGACATGCCTGAGTCACTGACACTCAGGTGTATTTTTACTTTGCTACTATGGCTGCTAAAAAATATATAAAATTATACATACACACAGACGCATACACATATATATGACTTGCATCATTTCTATTAGATAGTGCTGATCTAATAGGTATACATAAACATATACCTGCAAACAGAATATTCATTTATAAGTTCTCACAGAACAAAAGAACAATTGCCAAATTATCAGTATACACAGATTATGCTCTTAGATCATAATGATATAAGAAATAATAAGAAGAAAGTGTCAAATATCTCTTGGGCTCAAAAATTATATAACACATAGGCAATGGTACTCAAGGGACAAAATTAAAAGATATTGCAAAATTTTTATAAAGGAACAAGAAGGAAAATATCATGTCAAACTCTGTGGCCAATACTTAAGTGGCATTTTGTGTTTCGTGTCATTTTGAGTACATTATCATAAGCAAGACACTTTGAAAACCAAAGACCTAATAGCAAAATGAAACATACTAGGGGGAAAAAGAGAATTAGAATAAAACCAGAGTAGTGAGAAAGAAGAACATAAAGAAGATAAGGAGAGAAATCAATGAAACAGCCCAAATCTCCACTACAATCTGATTCTTTGAAAAGTGAGTGAACAAAGGTGGGAATGACATTCTATATACCAATACATATTTGAACCAGGGTAAATGGACCATGTCATAAGGGAAACTAGTGATTCTTGACTAGAGGAATTAAAGAAGGCTGACCTAGAATCAAGTAGATAACTATTTGATTAAGTTAAGTTGTTAAGTTGCTCAGTCGTGTCCGACTCTGCAACCCCATGGACTGTAGCCCACCAGGCTCCTCCGTCCATGGGATTCTCCAGGCAAGAATCCTGCAGTGGGTTGCCATTTCCTTCTCCAGGGGATCTTCCCGACCCAGGGATTGAACCCAGGTCTTCCGCATTAGAGGCAGACGCTTTAACCTCTGAGCCATCAGGAAAGCAAGTAGATAACTATAGCACAGGTAATCCCTCCCATCTGGAGGACCTGCCCATGCCCCACGGTGCAGGGGGAACACCAGTGTGTGTTGTGGAGCCAGAACATGGATGGGAGATGGTGGGAAAATAACAGAATAAATCAAGAGAAGAGCCCTGGGTGGACATGCCATGCCACTTTGCTGTTGTTTGGTTACTAAGTCGTGTTTGACTCTGCGACCCCATGAACTGCAGCACGCCAGGCTTCCCTATCCTTCACCATCTCCCCAAGCTTGCTCAAATTCACTTGCTTTCAAGTCAATGATGCCATCCAACCATCTCATCCTCTATCACTCCTTTCTCTTCCTGCTTTCAATCTTTCCCAGGATCAGGGTCTTTTCCAATGGGTTGGCTCTTCACATCAGGTGGCCAAAGTATTGGAGCTTCAGCTTCAGCATCAGTCCTACCAATGAATATTCAGGACTTATTTCTTTTAGGATTGAGTGGATTGATTGCCTTTCTGTTCAAGGGACTCTCAAGAGTCTCCTCTGACACCACAGTAGGAAAGCATCAATTCTTTGGCACTCAGCCTTCTTTATGGTCCAACTCTCACATCCATACATGACTATTGGAAAAACAATAGTTTTGACTATACAGACCTTTGTCAGCAAAATGATGTCTCTGCTTTTTAATACGCTGTCTAGGTGTGTCATAGCTTTCCTTCCAAGGAGCAAGTGTCCTTTAATTTCATGGCTGCAATCACCATCTGCAGTGATTTTTGAGCCCAAGAAATTTCTAATTTTTTGCATTTGAAGAGATATAGAAGGTTCTTTTAAATGTTATAAAAAATTTGTGGTGACCTCCCAAGCTGATGCTTTTCTCTTTTCTTCAATTCCAAACATACAATAACACAAAATGTAACACCCCACTTCTCACTGGTTTCTCCCATTTGAAGTTTCCAAATGGAAAGTTCTTTAGAATGAAATGTCTTTCATTTTCTCAAGTGCATCCTCAGAACTTAGTTGCTCACCAGAAGCTACTGCTTCATCCTGACAATACTTGACACTACAGAGAGACACTGAGATCTAGGGTGCATGTGTGTATGTGTGTGAAGAGCAAGAGAGAGAGGGAGAGAGAGGGAGGGAGGATAAAGTCAACTTTCTTGGTTCCTTCTTTGCTTCTATAGATGTAGTCAAAAAGATTAATTTTAAAGCTTATCTACGGGGCACAAATTCTCAATTGTATATAGCTGGAAATGATCAATTTGGGCAGGGGAGGCTGCTTCAGGTAAATATAGCACTTAGCAAGGTAGGATAGCCACACACCACCTATAAGAGAAGATGTCATCTGAGCTGCCAGAAACACCTAATCAGTCAAGGCATCACTTTGCATAACGTACCCAGATAATGCCCATAACTGGCTCTGTTCTGGGCCTGTGGGCACAGACCCTGGCCCAGCCCCCTCTGCATCAGCCCCTCGCCCTCTGCCTTTGTCTGCAAATGGGGAGAGGAGCTTTAGGTTGGAGGCCCTGCAGCAGCTGAGTGGCCCAGGTGTACGTCCATTGGCTGCAGGACCAGGCTGAGTCCGATTTTCTTTTGTACATAAAGATAAGAAGCCAAGGGCCCCCTTTTGAAAGCAAACACATTGAATTTGAACCACCACCTCCCCATGATTCACTGGATGGAATTTACGACAGTGTTTATCCTTTCCCACAACAGTAGTGAATGGATCGGTCTTAATCTGAAATAAAAATCCACAGCAGACGCATTTTGAAGCCCCACGGGGGAGATTTTCCTGCAAAGACCCTCATAACTCCAGATCATTCCTCCAAGAATTCAAAGGAAAGAGTGGCCCAGATCTTCTGGGGAGAAGCAACTCCAAGGACGAACCAAACAAGTCTTTGCATGTGCCAAGTTCTGCAGGGCCCCCTCTTAACAGCGGGAATTCAGACAAAACTTCAGGAATGCTTTGCTGGGCAGCTGTGGTGCATTCAAAGCAGAGAAAGGGCCTTAATCTTTGCAAAACCAACAAAGATAAGCAAGAGCTTTAGCCTGGTTGAAATTAGCCAACTTGCTGCTACACAATGTCCTTGCGACCATTATCCAGGCTCTGACCGCGGAATGGCACCTCTCAAGTATGCTGGCAATGTTTAACGAGCCATCTGTCTTGTACCTGTTCCACAGCGCAGCAGCCTTTGTTGGAACCCTGGCCCCGTCCAGCACGTCCACTGGCTGCTCACTGGCTGGGGACCCTCGGCTCTTTCCTGTCTCACATGAATTTCACACCTCACTCCATGATGTGTTGTGGTTGCTGCCCTAGGACATTTGGAAGGCGCATATGGATTTTGTATTTGTCCATCGATTATTTTGCATGGCTTCATGTGTATGGGGTCGCACAGAGTCGGACACGACTGAAGCGACTTAGCAGTAGCAGCAGCATGTGTATAAAAACTTTACTCATTCATTTGATTTTTTCCCCCAATTTTTCTTCTTTTAGGGGAATTCCAATATTCACTCCAGTGTCACTAACTGCTGATTTTCTTTTCATTCTTGTCCTTGAAGTTAGAAGCCCCCTCCCCTTAGATATATTTTTTAATACCCCTGGAAAAGATCTTCTCCTTAAATATCACAGTTTCATGAGTTTGCAGGTTATGTTACTGAAGACTTCAGTTCAACCACTTGAGCTTCATGTTTTCTGAGGTCTGTAAAAGTCACATCTAGGCATTGTCATGTAACTCAATAGATTGATTTCCTTGTACAACTGCCCACGTTGGAGCAGAGATGTGAGACAATAACGAAATCAGTCCACGGATTTTGTTTTGTTTAAAAAAAAGTGTGCTTTATCAAAATTCTCTGATTTCAAAATTTCAGTGTGAATTCACATTGATTTCTCCTGCTCTGCCTTCCTTGCTCAGAAGTAACATGTCCTCATCTTTGTCTTGTAGGCATCATGACATTGCTGGAATGATGGTTGTCTCGGGCATGTCTTCATGTTGGCAACCTCAGGAATCAGTTCCATTGGAGCTGCTCTTGAAGCTCGCCCTTCCAGCCCGGAGACCTGAGCCTTTGACCCCGTCACCACCCAGCTGTGTTATCTTTGGGTCTCACTTAGACTCTTATCTATCCAAGGGACTGGATTTGATTAGAAGCAAACAGCAAGTTAGATGCATGCGAGGGCTCCCCAGAGCATCAAGTATAAAGTGGAAAACACTCTGTGTTTGGAGACTCTCAAATATATGTGTCCACACTGGTTCCCGGGCACCAGAGCCTCTAGGTGATGGTCCAGCCTCAGGTCATCCTCATGGGTTCACCCCAAACAAATCCTGTCTTCAGGGCAGACAGACCCACTGGAAGGAATTCAGATACCCCCAGTGTCTTTCCAGAGCAACAAAACAGACACCTTAAAAATGGCTGCACAAAGAACTTTATCCTTAAATCTAAATTTTCATGGGAGCCAAGAAGAAGAGAGTGAGGAACCTCTTCAGACTTGACCTCTCAGAATTTCAAGGCAAAGGGAAACAATAGGGGGCAATTTTCAGAGATGGGTCATCACCACTGGGAGCTTGGGTAAGAATTCCTTCGTTTCTTTTTCTTTTTCTTTTTTTTTAAGACTGTGCCTTGTGGCATGCAGGATCTTAGTTTCCTGACCAGGGATCAAACCCACGCCCCTTGCACTGGAAGGTGGATTCTTAACCACTGGACCACCAGTGAAGTGAAATTCATTCAGTCGTGTCCGACTCCTTGCAATCCCATGGACTATACACACAGTCCATGGAATTCTCCAGGCCAGAATGCTGGAGTGGATAGCCTTTCCCTTCTCCAGGGGATCTTCCCAATCCAGAGACTGAACCCAGCTCTCCCACATTGCAGGCAGATTCTTTACCAGCTAGTCACAATGGAAGCCCAAGAATATTGGAGTGGGTAGCCTATCCCTTCTCCAGGGAATATTCCTGATCCAGGAATTGAATTGGGTCTCCTGCATTGCAGGCAGATTCTCAGAACTGCCAGAGAAGTCCTCTTCTTTGCATTCTTAATTTCATCCTTCAGTTTCAATTTTGATTACATTATGTATTTTATAACATCATCTAATATTTAATGCCTATTGTATTAACACGTTGTCTCTTAATATGTGTATTGTTCATTGAATAAATATATATTTACACATTAGATAATCATTTATACATGCACATACATATGTGTGTGTGTATATATATATATAATTTTTTCATAAATGCATCCGTTTATCTGACATCCAGGCTATTCCCACCTTTTGCTCGTGGTGAATGATGCTGCTATGGACACATGTGTACGTGTGTTTGAGTCCCTGCTTTCAGTTCCCTGGGCACGTACCTTGCAGTGAAATTTCAGAGCTACAGGAGAATTCTATAGAAATTTTTTGAGGAACTCACCCCCACAGAAGCTACACAATTTTACTTTCCCACCAGCCACACAGGTACCAGAGTTCCCGTTTCTCGACATCCTTGCCAAAACTCAGTTTCCTTTTCCAAACAAAGCTCACCCTCCGAGTGGGCAGGAAGTAGGACTGCCCATTCGCAATTCCAGAAGTCTTCTTGGTCTGCACTTCCTTGGGGATGAACTTCAAGGACACAGGTGTGGGTGTGCTCCTCCACCATGTGTCAGGAAGGCTCTGGGGCCCTTCCCTTCTAGCATCTCCCAAAGCCTCCATATTGGTGTAAGGATTGATGCCTCTAAGAGGTACCCATTCCTAAAGGACATCATTGCCACCAGGAAAGGGAGCAGCTTGTATTCAACAGTGTGAGTCATAGAAAACAGAAGGGTGAGATCCTGGAGTCCAGGGTATGGAAGCCAGAATTGAAAGAGATGGATGACTCCCTGTTGGGCCGGAGTCCAGAGCCTTATCTGGCCCAGAGGTGACAGGAGCATGTCCCAGGCAGAGGAGAGTATCCTGAGGTAAGGGTAGCTAGGAAGTTACGGACATCTTGGGTATGGGGAGCAAGTGGCTCAGGACAGGGAGAGTCAGAATGCTCTCCTCACCTCAATACACAGGCAGTGGCACAAAAAAACAAATCTGAGAGAGAGCAGTCCCCACCTGTGAGCCTGAGGCTTTCTTTCCTCTGTCCCTTCTTTGATGGGTATTTTTCAACTTGGCCACGTGTTCAAATCATCTAGGAGTTCTGAAGATCCCTGGTGCCCTGGCCAATGAGATCGCACATGCTGTACGTGGGACCCAGCATCCGTCTTTGAACATCCCCAAGGAGATTCAAGTGGGCGGTCAAGGATGAGAGAAGTAGAAGTTTAGTTTTGAAATGATAGGTTTAAAAACTAGACTTCATTCGGTTTTTTTGGTTTTATTATAAAAGAAATAAGGTCACACTGTAGAAGTTCAGATGGAATAAAGATATCGATAGGTCTTGTGGCCTGAAGGCAGCTGTAGACAGCCTAACCCATGCCTGATGGGGGGCTTCTTTCCTGGAAGGGTGGACAGAAGGAGGGCTGGCCTCCAGGGCAGGGCTGTGCCACTGAGGACACTCAGCATATGATATATTCTCTGTGTCCCCAGCACTGTGGCAGGCACGGTGAGGTCTGCACTCAATAAACGTTTGTAGAATCAGTGAATGGGAGCAGGAAGGCATGAATTCATGAAAAGCAGCCCAAGACACGGTCCCTGCCCTCTAGGAACTTACAAAGGGGCCGTTGAATAGGCATTACAATGACAATAATCGGATGGTGATAATAGTTCCTGCATCAGTGACTCTGTATGTCTGCGCACGCAGCCTGGCAGCCAGGGAAACCAGGGAGGGTTTTTGAAAACTCTGTTTGGTAGCTACGGCCTCTCTTATCTTTATTAATGCCCAGCAAAGCACAAACAGACACACTGCCCCCTTCTTGATAAAACAGGTAAACAGGAGCAGAGCAAAAACCGAGGAGACAGGTTGCCAGTGACACCCAGAGCCCACCTGGGTGGTCACAGAAAGGCCAAAGAGAGTGGAGAAAACCCTGCCTCTCAGATGTGGAGTTATTCTGATGATGGCTTGAGTCTTTGCTTGTTTGACATAAGTTTCCCAAGCTCTCCAGGCTCCAGATACATTAAGTTGATCAGCCACAAGCTCCTTGTCACTTAGAGCTTCTTCTAGTCATTGTGATGGAGAGAACAGGACAGGGGAGAGCTGGGGGCTTGTCTCTTTGATTGTCAACACCCTGTGCAACTTTAGGAATGTTCCATATCTTTGACCTGCAACACAGACAGCAGTTTCTGTCCTGCTTCTCTTGTCTGGTGGTTGGACAAAATTCAGGAGCATTGAATTACTGACCTAAAGGCACCTTTTCATCCTTAGGTGTTTTCCGCCTCCATCACGTATAGGGCTGGGAGGCCGAAGGACCCTCAGTCACAGAGCAGCTCCCAGGCCAGGTGTACTGATCCTTCTGGGCTGTGGTCACAGTCCTCTGCTGCCTCTCACAAGCTGTGGGAAGCAGGCAGCTACCACTAGACTGTAGGTACTAGACAAGTACAAGGATCTCAAACAGCCATTTACACCTGCAGCTTTGTTAGTCACTGTGCCATTTTAATTCCTCCTCTTATTTCCCTCTGTCAGTCCCAGGCAACCTCCTCTCTTGCTCAAAGACAAAATTCTTTTTCTCCTTCCTTCCTTTCCGCCCTCCCTCCCACTCTCTCTCCTTCCTTACTCCTTCCCTCCAAACTTCCTTCATTTCTTTTTCTTCTTTCCTCTGCTTTCCTTCCTTCCTCCTTTCTTCTCTTCCTTTCCTTTCTTTTCTTTTACTTTTCTTATCCAGGTCAAAATGTGTTCAGGTGGCCTTAGGTAGGTGATGAGCTGGTGAGGACATTGACTCCCACTTGCTGGCTAAGATTCCTGATCTGTGGGCTCTGAGCCTGCAGGGTGCCTGACCCCACAGTGGCTCATGGGTACTGTAGAGGCCTGGCCACTTATCTACAAGCCATTTGAAAAGTTGGTATCTCAGTTAGCCTTTACCACTTAAAAAAATTATTTTATTTTGTGTTAAGATTTTATGTATTTTTGGTTAGCCTGCTACAGAAAAGTACCCCGTGTACTTTTATTTCAGAAGTGAATTTGAAAACCTAGCTTATTTCTGAGCTTCTTTGGGGTGAGAAGCAGTTGGTTCAAACAAAAGTCTTATTGGGTTTCCCAGGTGGTACAAGTAGTAAAGAATCTGCCTGCCAGTGCAGGAGATGTAAGAGGCCTGGATTCGATCCCTGGGTTGGGAAGAGTCCCTGGAGGAGGAAATGGCAACCCACTCCAGCATTCTGGGGAATCCCCATGGGGAGAGGAGCCTGGTGGGCTACAGTCTATGGGGTTGCAAAGGGTTGGACACGACCGCAGTGACTTAGCCTGCTCGTTACCTCTGTGGGGCCAGCGATACCCACGTGGACACCTGGCGACCCGGACTCTGGAGATCCAGCCCAATGGCCTGGCAGGGGTTTGGCTTTGAGAGGTGGGGGGTGTGACGTGGGGGTGACTGTGCTCTGCTTGGGCAGCTGGCAGGGCAGCAACAGGTGACGCACCACCCTGTGTGTCCTCAGCCTCCCTGAGTCCAGCACCTCCAGGCTGAGATCTCCCCCGGCCGTGGCTGCTGGCCTGCAGTCCTACTTCTCCCTTGGATACCGACCCTGACCTGCTTCTCCAGGGGGGAGCTGCTGCACCAACTATCAGGGAGCTTCTTGTGCTTTGGACAAATGGATCCTAGACTTTAGCCTATCCTTTCCCAGCTGCTCTGTGAAGAGCTGACCATTTTCTGGTGCTGGCAGAGGGACAGGAGAGGTTATACATAGCCAGACTCAATGTAGCATTATGTTCTGGGGTCATTTCAGAGATTTTCCAGGGGTTACTTTGAGCCCTACCTGTGACCTGCACCCCTGCTTTAAGAATTTCCAAGCTGTAGCTCTACTGTGTTCAGAACAGAAATGAGACAAGGTCTGGAGAGGCCCCAGAAAAACTGCCAGGGTATTCAACACTAAGTGTTGCCTGGGCAGTGAGCAAGTTCAACCTCCTCACTGGAAATTATGAGAAACTTTTCAGCCTGTTTAAAGGATGTGGTTTAGTTCGGCCTAGAATGTAGCATGAAAGTGAACCCTGCTTTACTGGGTAAGCACACACACGTAGACATGCACACAGAAGACATGTATAGACCGTGAACACACCGATATGAACAAGGTAAGAAAAGGACACTGGACTCCTAGACATCAGACCAGCCAATCAGAAGAGGCTCCCCAGGCACCAGGATGTTTCTAGAATTCCCCATTTAATTAAAAACAACAGGCTATGTGGTGGGGTGTGGGGAGGTGATATCAAACACTGGTTTCCTATTGTTTGTGATGCTGTGAGAGGTTAGCGAAAAGGGCCATTTCGTCCCGTAGGCCCTCCTGTCTTGGCAAAGATGATTTGCATTTGTCCTGCATGGCCAAGGGAGCTGGACTTCCGGAGACCTGGCAGTGGGCTTTTATATCGTCGATTACTCAGATTTCTTCTCTCTTCATCCAAGCTGAGTTCTGGACCATCCCTGGTCCCCCAGGACGCTGACTCAGGCCAGCGTTCCTGTGTTGCCTCACCTCTGCAACCTCTCTGTAGCCGGGTCACCCAGCCCCTCTGCTCTGCCAGACCCCCGCAGGGAGAGAAGCTCCATCAATTTGTAAGGACTGGGCCTCTACCAACTAGATAATTCCAAAGAGGAATGACACTTGGAGCCTCAAGATTTTCAGGTATCTCAATTTAATGCTTTAAAAACTCAAGGATGAAGTAGTGGTGGTATTACGTTTGAGCAAATTTGGCCTCCAAAAGCCGGCCAAATCACATAAAAGATGCCCATGGTTGGTGCCCAGAGCCTCGTGTCCCCAGGACCAAGCCTGCCATCCTCATTGGACCTGTGAGCCTCTCACCAAGTGACCCCCGTCTTCTAAATCCATCTCATCGCCTTTCACTCTTCTGAGTGCGCGGGGCAAGCCAAACTCTTGTTGTCTCAAAACATCCCTCTTCACCTCTGTGCCTCCGCCGGGGCATCCCCGGGCCGGGGCCCCCTCCCCTGGTTCAGAGCCCCGTTTGAGCCCCACCTGGCCTCAGTATCCCTCACACGTGTCATGTGGGGTGGCTTGCAGCCCGGTCCCATCAGCCACTTTTGGGGTTTCTCTGTGTCCCCTGCATCACACGTACCAGATAAAAATGTCAATGGTTAAATTCCAAATGGAAATTTCAAAGGCTGCCTTAGTTTCCTGAAAGCTCTGAGTAGATTTCCTCACTCTGCCCCACCCCCATCCACCATGTAACAAAGGAATAGAATGACTTCTTTGTTCTTCTGGGACAAACTTTTCTTTAAAAAAAAATCTTGCTCAGCCTGCCCCTATAAAAGGCTTATCTCCAGGGCTGGTAGGAGACATTTTAATTCCTTCCTGTTTGCTGATCTTTCTCCTCAAGGCCCCTCAGCTCAGGCCCCACCCCGTGCCCCAGGTAAGGTCACCCAGGAGTGTTGGAGTCCATCTGTCTGTCACCTGATACACTCTCTTTACAGCCACTAATCTGGGCACCAGCCACCCAGACCATGGGCATTGCTTCTAGAACACTTCAAGAGGGTCCACTGTCTCGTCTCATAACCCGCCTCCTTGTCTTATAGGGAGGTTCATTTGATTTTGTATCTGGCTCATTTGATTTTGTAATTTTTCTTTCTTCATTTCCCATCGGCCTTCTCTTTTCCCAGCCCTTTATGTTAGGAGTGAATTTAGGTAATTATCATTTTAGAATTTTGCCACATCATTGGACATTTATGGAGCCCCACAGGTGTCAGGAATCATTACTCTCTTCTGAGAATGTTCCTGATTTAGGCTTTAGCCCTCAGTTCTATTCTGTTCTGATGGATCACCCCAAAGGTTTCAGAAAGTAAGGGACTGAAATGTGTCTGCTGGTCTTGTGAGGGGATTCCTGTATTTTGAAAAATGCAGTGATGAATCACTCATGATAGAGCTTTCTGTTATAAAAATGGTGCAGTGGAATAAATTCTCTTTTTCATCCAGGGTATCTCACAATTTTCTTTACTCGTCCTGTCTTGTGGTCCTGGGAAGCCTTGGGGATGTTATGTGGACAGAAAGCAAGGCTACAGTGGATGTTAAAGGAGAAGATTGGACTTTTCATGCTTCTTGGAGTAGCTGGAGGAGTGAAGATTTGGAAGGGGCTTGGATGATCAGAGATGCTTTAACCAGTCAGTCTGAAAAGACAAGCACATCCTGTCACTGAAGAGTGATTGTGATGGAGGAGTTCCAGAAAAGATCCAGGGGAAGCTGTTTCTGTGTCATCTCTGCTCTGGACATCCAGTCTGGTTCTTGGTCAGCAGGGCTGAGCATCTGGAAGATGCACTGGGCTAAGGCAGAGAACCAAGACAAGCTGAGCCTCACCAGGTAGTTCTGTCCGTTGTCATGCCTGTTTTATCCAACCCCTTGGTGACGGCCATTGCTTTGCTTCTGCAGCTCTAACCTTGTGTGCATGTCCGTTTGGGCCAACTCTAACCCAGAACAATGTAGGGGAAGGCATTCTGGAGATAATTATCAGGTAAACCGAGCTGACACGGCATGAAATAGCAGAGCCCAGGAAGAGAACAGGGCCTTTACTGACAGGAGCCAACGGAGAAGACAAGAGTGTAGAGAAGGGCACCAGCAAGTCAGTATGGAGATGGAGGTTCGCTGGTCTGAGGCAGCGGAGCAAAGCCAAGACCATGGGTCTTGACATGACATGTCTCCCCCTTTGGTGAGTGGAGCTCATGGAGGGCTATTAGTTCAGGCTGACAGCTGGAAGGCAAGTGTCACGTGTTGACTGCTAGTGGCTTCTGTTGTCAGACAGATCAATGCTTTCCTGGAGGGGTGACTCCAGGAGGACCCCCAGGGAATGTCAGACTCCCTAAGTATCCCATCCCCACCTGCCCCACTCTGTGCCCTTGGTTTTCACACCTGAACCCTAGACACCTGCCTCTCAACTTAGGAAGATTAATCAAGATGCAGAGGTGGCGTTAGTGGCGGCTGTCATAATCATACCTCTTATTTTGGAGGCACTTAAAGAGACAGCTCCGTAACTTTCCCAAGACACTGTCCACTGACAAAGCTGGAACTCAGACCCAAAGGTCCTTATGCAAAGTCCAGGGCTCTGTCCATTTCACCAGGTCCAAGTGTGACAGAAGTTGTCATGTTCCGTCTGCTGCTTCCCTAAGCCACAGAAGAGTCACTCCAGTTGTTCCAGCAAGGTTTAAAACTGGTTTTCCTGTGTTGAGAATGGATTACTCTGATTTTATCCATATTTTTCTTTTTATGCCCTTTGCAAATAGGCCAATGACAGTATCCCTGTGAGAAAAAGAAAGCTTCCTTGGGCTGAATGAGATGTCAAATCCAAGCCTATAGCTCAGCCTCCAGGGCAGACTGACCCTAAGAAGGGAGGGTCAAGGCCCAAGGTCACTACTCCAGGGCTTGCCCACTGTGCAGGTGAAAATGGCAGCCATTCCAAAGTTGACGTAAAAACTATGGCTTTGGGCTTCTCAACATCATCTTCACACACCTCCCTGGCCTCTTGACACTCCTCCTTCCCTGAAATTTTCCCTGCCTGGGTATCTTAGGCCCTCTTACTTTACTGACGTCTCTGATCACAGAGGAAACACTTTCATACCAAGGTCTTAGAGACGGGCAGAACTTGGGTACGTAGAAAAGACAGCTGTAGGTACAGAGGTTATAGGACATATATCTGTTATATAGGATGGAGAGCTTACATTCAGGTGATTCAAGTTTCCTCAGATTTCCCTCTGGTTTCTTCAATGGCAAGAATGACTCTTTCAGGCACCAGGGCCATGGTAAGGTGGGGAAGGCAGAGGCCACCCCAAGCTGGGTGAGCAGGGGCTTCACCAAGTCCCTGTCAAGCTGCAGGAGGCTGCAGAACTTGGTCCAAAGATGCATCTTCAGCTTGACTTCCTCTGGCGTCCTCCTGGGGAAACTTCTGGCAAATGAAGAGACCAAGGATGGGGCGCCCAGGAGGGGATGATAGCATCTGAGGACAGCTCTAAATGAAGCAGTTATTTGCAGAGGAAAGGTGTTCTAGTTAATAGTTTATGTCCATAGTAGCATGTGGTCAACTGGACAGCTGTTTCTGGGCCCTTGATACTAAAAAAGGGAAAGAAAAAAGCTTTGCCGGTGAAAACAGCAAAACATCTGCTGAGCATGCAGAGGGCCCGCAGGGTGGGGAACAAGTAGGTCTGCAAACAAGGATGGAGCAGGTGGCCCCAAGCAGCCTGGGAACTCAGGGTCCCTCCTCACCACCCACGTTCCAAGTGAGGACAGAGGCCACATGGGAAAGGCAGCTGCCGCTGTCAAGAAGCCGAGGGGCCCATCAATGAGCCAGTGCAGCACCAGACCCTCTCGCTGAAGATGAATGAGGCTGTCAAGCATCACCTGGGCCTTCTGGC
Source organism: Oryx dammah (assembly GCF_014754425.2). Taxonomy (NCBI): domain Eukaryota; kingdom Metazoa; phylum Chordata; class Mammalia; order Artiodactyla; family Bovidae; genus Oryx; species Oryx dammah. The sequence goes on from NW_024070194.1 coordinate 41,986,141, forward strand.
CACTGAGGGCCTCTGTGGAAGATGAGTGGCCGGGGCCTGCCCGGCAGGCAGGTGTTCTCTAGAAACTCCCAGCCTTTCACTGCCAAGGGCACCTGCCTGCAAAACCATGACTCATGCCAGTGAGGATCTGAGGCTTCAACTCCACTTGTGTGCCGGCGGCTGCTTGTCCCCTTTGATACAGAGAAGCTTCCATCGCTCAGTGCCTGGGATGCTCCTTCAACTGATCAAAGAGGGACCTCTCTTCTGTAGAAGAGATGGGAAGGACAACTATCACAGCTTCTGATGTTTGGGGAGATTTTCATTTTCCAAAACATATTCATGCTTTCACCCCATTCCACGGAGTCCCCCAGTCCCCGTCTTGGGCAGCTGTCATGAGCCCTACTGATCATGGGAGAAGCCGAGGGTCAGAGCTGTATGGAGAACTCATGAGAGAGCCCAGCAGGTCTGGCCCCTGGCAGACTCCCAGCCCCCTGTGTGCTGTCTACGGGACTCTGAGCCCTATTCAGCTCTGTGTCTCCGTCTCCTAGGCTGTCTGGTGGAGGTGATAATCACCTACTTCATAGAATTTTTGTGAGCTCTAAGAATTAATTGTAAAGCTTATAGAGTCATTCTTAGCACCAGTAAGAGCCCAGTAAATATTAGCAGTTTTTACTGCCCATGTCCCTTTCACCCTTCTCTGTCAAGCTTTCCAAAGGTCTCCACTGTGAGCCCACCACCCCTACTCACCTTCATAAACCAATATCTTAGGCAACAGCAGCTCTGCTTCATGTGCTGCAGCGTTTGGAGGTTTCCACAACCAACAACGTCTCCTTCACAACACTAGACCTAGATCCTTTGTCCCTCCCACCCCTGTTCTGGATCCTCCCTTGTCCATAGTGAACGCACTTAAGGACATGTGTTCCCATCAACACCTTGTGGGTAAAACAATGAGATATCTTAAGGCCATTTACTACAGCCTAGTCTATAGAATGAACCTGAATCTTGCAATAGGTTCAAAGCGATGATGTCTTTGCTTGAGCTGCCAAAACAAAATGCCAGAGACTTGGTAGTTTAAACATCAGACAGGTATTTCTCACAGTTCTGGAGGCTCAAAAGTGCAAGATCAAGGTGTTGGCAGATTCTGTGTCTGAATGCTATCTTCCTGGCTTTCAGTATTCTCATGTGGGAGAGAAGCAGAGAGAGAAGGAGAGAAAGCAAGGTCTCCAATCTCTTCTTACAGGGATGCTAATCCCATCATGGGGACCCCATCCTCATGACCTCATCTAAACCTAATTATCTCCCCAAGTGAAAGTCGTTCAGCTGTGCCCGACTCCTTGTGATCCCATGGACTATAGCCCACCAGGCTCCTCCTTCCATGAAATTATCCAGGCCAGAATATTGGAGTGGCTGGCCGTTCCCTTCACCAGAGGATCTCCCCAACCCAGGGATCAAACCCAGGTCTTCCGCATTGCAGGCAGATTCTTTACTGTCTGAGCCACCAGGAAAACCCTCCCTCTAAATACCATCATCTTGGGAATTAAGGTACCAACTGATGAGTTTTAACAGAGCATGAATACCCAGTTCATAAGTAAGAATTATCTTTATCTAAGACACAGAACATAGCCCATGGGTTTGCTCCATGAGGTGTTCTCATCACTGGAGATGGAAATGCACACTCTGGCCAAGGCAGAAATGATGGAAGACCCTCCCTGTCCATGCTGGGCTCTCAATGACCTAGCTGGAGGGAGTGACTCAACATCTTCTAAACAGATGCATCACTTGGTTCTGGTCCACACCAAGTCATGCCTGTAATCACATGCTTCTGAAGTGTTCATGACATTCTCCCCTCACTTGTGTAAAAGCCTCCAAGAGTCTCATGCAGAAGCAAAGGGTTTTTCCATCATGGCTTGGGGATTGTGATGACCAAGCAGGTAGGTAGGTTCAGTAATCAGTTCAGTTCAGTCACTCAGTCATGTCCAACTCTTTGCAACCCCATAAACCTCAGCACGCCAGGCCTCCCTGTCCATCATCAACTCCTGGAGTCCACCCAAACCTATGTCCATTGAGTCAGTGATGCCATCCAACCATGTCATCCTCTGTCGTCCCCTTCTCCTCCTGCCCTCAATCTTTCCTAGCATCCAGGTCTTCTCAAATGAGTCAACTCTTTGTATCAGGTGGCCAAAGTATTGGAGTTTCAGCTTCAACATCGGTCCTTCTGATGAATATCTAGGACCGATCTCCTTTAGGATAGACTGGTTTGATCTCCTTGCAGTCCAAGGGACTCTCAAGAGTCTTCCCCAACACCACAGTGCAAAAGCATCAATTCTTCTGTGCTCAGCTTTCTTTATAGTCCAACTCTCACATCCATACATGACCACTGGAGGAAATAAGTCATTTGCTGGTGGACAACATAGGCTATCCCAGTCTGCTGTTATGAACAGGTTAATGGTTTTAGGGTTATCTTAAGGTTCCTAAGAGAAGACTCTGGAGAAGACTTGAGAGTCTCTTGGATAGCAAGGAGATCAAACCAATCCTAAAGGAAGTCAATACTGAATATTCATTAGAAGGACTGATACTGAAGATAAAGTTCTAATATTTTGGCCACCTGATGTGAAGAGCCAGCTCACTGGAAAAGACCTGGATTATGGGAAAAATTGAAGGCAGGAGGAGAAGGAGATGACAGAGGATGAGGTGGCTGAATGGTGTCACTGATTCAATGGACAGGAACTTGGGCAAACTCTGGGAGGTGGTGAGGGACAGGGGGCTTGGCATGTTGTAGTCCTTGGGGTTGCAAACAGCTGGACACGACTTAGCAACTGAACAACAACATAAGGATCCTAATGGTTGATAAACACCCACCAAACCCCACCACAGGTTAAACTTTCAAATCTTGTTATGGCATGAAATGATTCAAAATGTATGTTTTGAATTTGAAACATTACTCTGGGGAGGAAGTGAGATCGGGAATAAGAAATTATCCTCCACTTAACTATTGAGGGAGAAAATGAGTGCCCCTAAGAAGTCCTGCAGAAAAAGTCACAAAAGTATGCTTTCTTTGTGCCTTTTTTTTTTTTAACTAGGGAAAATGAAGTCTTACTTGTTACCTGATTTCTTAAATAATTTTATTAATTTATTTTTCGCTGTACTGACTCCTCATTTCTGCGTGGGCTTTTCTCTAGTGGGGGAGAGCAGAGGCCACTCTAGTTGCAGTGCATGTGCTTCTCATTGAAGTGACTTCTCTTATTGAAGAACATGGGCTTAATATTTGCAGTCCACTGGCTTAGTTGCTCCCCCGCATGTGGGATCTTCCTAGACCAGGGATTGAACTTGTGTCTCCTGCATTTGCAGGCAGATCAGACTCTATCATTGAGCCACCAGGGAAGCCCCCGCTGATTTTTTTTTTTAATGGCAATAAGAATAAAATATCAGATGATTTTCCAAAATCATGAGTGGAGATCTGAACGTTGCCAGGTCCTTCTGCTGTGGGGGTCCATCCTTAAGTCCACAGGCAAGGCAGACTCCACTGTGCTAGATCTGGGGAGGCATCACAGGGGGTCCTTCCAGGGCAGACCTTATCTGCAGCTTGTGTCCCTGCCCAAGCATCTCCCACTCAGTGTCTCAGCATGGAGGGGCAGGCCACTCCTTGTACCCAGTAGGAACTACCTGGAAGGCCCACCCTTGGGGACAGCTAAGGTTTTGGGGTGATCTCTTTGCCCAAATGTGGAGCTCACTCCCTAATAAACATCTTGCTAGTTTCCAGCTCAGTGTCTGCTTCCCAAGGAACCTAACCTGTGATGTCTTTGTAGCCAAATTTATCCCTGACAATCCCATCAGAAGAGGTCTCCCTGCAGACTGACATTGTTCCTTTTGGTGGTTGCAAGGGGCCAGGCTTTGGGGTAGATAAGGGGTATTCAGCTGACCTGGAGCCCAGGGAGATACATTGGTTTGCCTTTCGAGGCCATTGTGTATTCAGGATGGCTTTCCAAAACCCAGGGTGAGATATGTACATCCCAAGAGGCACACAGACTTGGGGTGGGGGCAAGAAAATGCAGGCTCCTCCCGCCCCCCAAACTTGCAGAGACTGGGATCTTGGGAGTAGGAGGAGCAGTGTTGCAGCCTTGACCTCGTCTCCCTCCTCACTGCCCTAAATACACACCTGAATCTGCTTAATACACACCTGAATCTGCTTGATTCCACACTGCTCCAGGAGGAGGAGGACTTTTTTTTGACTCTCCTTCTCTTGTGCTCAAGATCAGTCCAGAGAGGACACAGGGAAGAAAATATTCTCCTGGGACAGACTGCCAGCTTTTCAAATACCTTTGGGCTGTTAGATTCCGATGTGGGGCAACCCAAATGCCTGTGTTTCTTAGGATTTCATGTTTCCTAGGATTTCATGTTTCCCGTGGGTTTTTATTCACTCAGTTTTTAATGGGGATGTGTATAGGACCAGGATAATTTCTCTTTCTGCAAAGCTGTTAGTAATGTGATATGGATGCTGAAGCTCCAATCTTTTGGCCACCTGATGAGAAGAGCCGACTTATTGGTGAAGACTCTGATTCTGGGACAGATTGAAGGCAGGAGGAAAAGGGGACAATAGAAGGTGAGATGGTTGGGTGGCATCACCAACTCAATGGACATGAGTTTGAGCAAACGCCAGGAGATAGTGAAGGATGGGGAAACCTGGCGTGCTGCAGTCCATGGGGGTCATAAAGAATCAGACATGACTGAGTGATTGAACAACAATTGTAACTTTGAACATTACTGAAAACTGAGGAATACACAGGGAAGAGTGTATAAAACAGAACAGTGGGGGCGGGAGGAGAAACAGAAGTCATCAAAGGGGAGCCCCCAGAGCAGCCCCAGCTATGGTTCTTTTCTTACTCTCAAGATCTTCTGGTGGGTAGGCTAAGATGCAGATGCCTGGGCCCCTGCAAGAGTTTCTGAGTGAGTAGGTCTTGGGTAGATTTTAGGAATCCGTATTCCTGAGAAGTTTTAGGCGATGCTGCTGCTGCTGCCTGAGTAGGGACCACACTCTGAGACTCTCTACCTCACACACTCACTCAGCCCTACTGGCTGCACCAACCTCTCCCCATGATGACCCCCAAATGCCCCAACTCTGCTGGGCAGGACAGGGAGCAGGCTTGAGTTGCTGCAAGGGGCTTGGATTCATTGAGCAGAGCATAGAAAAGTGATCTTGCAAAGAGAAGCATCAGGACTCTAAACGTGCTACAAACACAAATAAATAAATGCATTTACTCCACTTCCTGAATCTTCATTCCAAAACAAGTGCAGCCAAGCCAGGAGAGCTCCCCCAAATTCTGGGCAAATCACTCTACTGGAGAAGCTCACCACCCACATGGACACATGCCAATCCTTGGCAGGGGACCCTCCCAGAGCTGACCATGGCTTTCCTGCACCTTTAAAATCAATTTCTTGGACATCTCCTTGGACACCACCTTGGGCTTCCCTGGGGGCTCAAGTGGTAAAGAATCTGCCTACGATGCAGGAGTCACAGGAGACACGGGTTCAATCCCTGGATCAGGAATGACTACTCACTCCAGTACTCTTGTCTAGAGAATCCCATGGACAGAGGAGCCGGCAGGCTACAGTCCACGGGATCACAAAAGCTTGGACACAACTGAGTGACTTTCAGTTATAAGACTTATAAGATTGGACATCTGGGTCTTTGGGAGACTATCTCTCCCTACTCAAGTATGCTTGCATAACAAACAGAAGGCACCAGAGAGAACTGAAGCTGCCCTAAGAAGTGGCATCTGTCTACCCCATGTTTAATGGTGTCCATGCCTAGGGTTCTGCTGATAAGCTGTGTTGACCTCAGTCGGCTCCAGTGTCAGCCTCCCTTCTCTTCTCTCCACTTCAGCCAGTCTGTCCTGGCTGTAGACTCCTGCCTCTCACCCCTTGGCCTCTCAGAGGTTGTTTGTACCGGGATTCAATGAAAGGCAGGAGTTGGTGGGCAGATAACCAGGTACCGTCCTGGGTTAAGATGCAGGCTTCACGGTGGTAGCTGGATCACTAACACATGCTCCCTTATCTTTCACTTCTCTTCTCACCCTGTTTCCTGGAATCACATTCCAAATACACTATCTGTACTCTTGCATCACATTTAGGGTGAACTAAGATTTCTGTCTCCACCCCCACAGGAGATAAAACAACACACACTACTGATCAATCCTTCTCTCTGGATTGAATCCACTTCAGCATTGACAGCAAAATGTCAGTATCAGTTAATATCAATATATCAACATCAAGGCATCATTTGACCTCCACCATCTTCCCCAAGTGACCATTTAATTCCTGATAACATCTTAATTCAGATAATTTGGCCTCTAAAATAAAAGCATATTTTTCTCTTATGCCCCTTGCATGCATTGAAATATATTTGAATGAATGCATGCCTAGATAACAGCTTTGCCTCTTGCAAAACCAAAGATTATACTCTAGACCAACTGTATCTAGTAGGGGCTTCTCCTGTGTCTCAGCAGTAAAGAATCTGCCTGCAATGCAGGAGATGTGGGTTCAACTCCTGGGTTGGGAAGATCTCTGGAGCAGAGCACAGCAACCCACTCCAGTATTTTTGCTTGGAGAATTCAATGGACAGAGGAGCCTGGCAGGTTACAGTCCATGGGGTCACAAAGAGTCGGACACAACTGAAGCAACTTAGTATGCACACACATATATAGTAGAGGAACAGAGATGGATTTTTATAATAACGTCAACTCTAACTTTACCCACAAAATGCTGGCTGATGAGCCTGGGATGAAATGAACAGGTAGGATGTGAAGCTTGATTGTGCTCGCTGGACAAAGAGCATTTTAAAAAGGGAAGGCTGATTAAATAATACCACAGTCCCTCCTCATTATGTTAAAACTGATAACACTATTTGAATTGGATGCTCTCCACATTCTAACATCCACATGTTCTGAAATCACCTGTTTTTCCACACTGTAGAGGGTTCTCAGATCTGGGGCAAAACTCCACTAAGATCCCAGGACTTGGGCGTTTCATCCTGTGGCAGTTAAGTGTTGCCTACTTTTTTCTGTGGTGCTGGATTTATTTGTGATGTGTGACTCTCCTCCTGAGCTGGTTCTTCACAACTGGAACCACATTGTATCCACTTGTATTCCCTCCAGAGCCAAGAACTTTGTAGTACCTAGTAGATGACCAAGAAGCTTGAGCAGGGTTAAACAATTTCCTTGAGTAAAGCCAGGCTGAAAATGCAGAGTGCAAAGTGCAAAAGCAAAACAAACAAACAAATAAACAACAACAAAAAGCAAGCACTTAGTCTATCCTAAGACACGGGTTGCACAATCTAATCCTTCTGGGATCTGAATCATTCCAATCATTCATCTGTAGTTACAGTTCCAAGGTGATGAAGCAAAAGCCAGTCAACTTTCACTTCCTCATCTATTAAAAAAAAAAAAAGATGGCAATAAAATTTGTCATTCTCCAGTATGCCCTAGATGTTGTAAAGATCAATTGGATAAAATCTTTAAAGGTATTTTAACTCTGCCCAGGGGGGACACAGGTACACACAGCAGGACCACTTTTTGAGGTTAATTTCTTTACTGAGCATGTCTTCATGCGCGATCAACTGCCATCAGCAGGATTTTCATATGCTCAAATTCCTTGAAAAAAGTTCTGCTTTTCAATGGCCCCAACCTTAAAAATCTCTGCTCCTTTGTAAGCCAAACTTCAAAGATGGACTTTTGATTTGCTTGTTTTCAATTGTTCTTAAAGGACAATGGGACATTCATGGTTTATATCATGTTTTCAAGGGGGTTGGCAAAGTGACTTGACCGCATGAATCCAAAGGACATTCTCGGCAAGCTGAAGGCAAAAGCAGGAATCTGGGGAGGTTTGGATATTTCTATACCTGGGAAGGGGCAGCTTCAAGAAAAAACAGGTAGCCAGGAGGTCTTAACCTGGTTTGCATTTACCTTAACTCCAGTCCAGTCCTTTGGTATACAAGCTACTTACCTTCATGGTTGTTAAGATGGGATTTTCCATTTTAAAAAAATTGTCAAGGACACTTGTATTTTAGTTGCTGTGATGGAAATACCAGAATATACTTGCAGGTGAGTCTCTAAGCTAAGTTTTGGGACTATCATGCCCCTTGCTGTTATACCAAAATAGGCCACCTCTGGCCAACATTAAAGCAAACGGAAAACATCCTCAGTTTAGTTTTTTGCCTGTGTGTTTTTCTGGCTGGGGGGAGAGATGACTCGTGGGGTGGGGAGGATCACGGTCCTTTCTAATCATGCCTCTCCCAACCCTGGGGCTCCCATGGGCCTCGTGGTGGGTGTCCAGGAACCAGTCCAAGGGGTGTGCTGGGGGGTTGGGGTGGAGGGCAGCGTGCAGGTTGGTCTCAAGCCTGCGGGCACGGCAAGGGGAGCTGGGCTCTTTAGTACCTGGCTGCGACCCAGCCCCCCCATGGCAAACACGGCTATCAAAGCGCTGTCAGCACTCCGGGCTGGACAAAGAGAGGCGCATTAATGATTAACTCTGCTAAAAGCTCCGCTTTTGTATTCCCATGGTGCCGGCCGATCTGGCTGCCATGTGACCGGCCGGGCCATTTTCTCGCAGATCGGGGAAAGCTGGTGTGCAAACACAGGTGGTGGCGTGTCGCCCGGCTGTCAGGGACAACGGCGGCCAGCGGCAGCTATGCTGCCCAACGAGCTGCTCTGTTTGCTTGCACGTTTGCTTCCTGGGTGCTCTTCCTCTCCAAGTCGAATGCCACTTTGCGCTCATTTTCAGCTCAGAAGCATGAAAAACCAGGGAAGTTCCCTCGCCAAAATGGGCAAGGCAGCCACAATGCAACATGTCCTTTGAACCCCCGTAAGGTTTGGCGCCAGATGCATGGCCCGAGAAACTCTTTCCAACCTCCCAGGTCTTTAACTCCCTGTAAGAGTGAACTTGCTCTGCATAGAGGGAATGACGTGAGTGATCCTGACCCAAGAGAGGGCACCACAATGATGTCCTAGGGCTGCCAGCGTGGCCTCTGGCTGGGCACCCTGGGTCGCGGGACCTGGAGTGACCCGGCTCTTTGGAATCGACCCTGGCACTTGTAACCACTGGACAGGTGGTACAAGGACAGGGTGACCTTGCCTGGTCCTGGTTTAGAGTCAAGTTCCCTCTAGTGGCATTATTTGTTGAAATGCATGCATTTCTTCCTTGGCCTACATCAGACTTTCTTTTTCCTGTTCAAATATTTATATGTGTGTATTTTTGCACGCGGCTTCAACTGCTCGCAATCACACTAGCGGCCATAAAGCACAGATTATCAGCGCGAGGTGATAAAGGCCCTTTGAGTCAACATCAGAAATGAACAGAAAATGAAATAAAGTTATAAAAAGAGGACAGCATAAATGTCTACAAAGAGGATATCAGTTTGCAGATATTTAAGCAATTAGCTACCATAGGAAAGACATTTTATCCAAACTAACAGTACCGCTAAAATGATTACCAGTGTTTGATATTTCAATATAGCACTCTGCCGGATTCCTAGTTAAGGGGAGAAAAAAAAAAAAGCCATGTGAGGTTTTTCTACTTGAATGCTGTTCGGAGTTGGTGAATGCCAGCTCAAACACAGCTGCTGTGCTAGGGTGTGGGGTGGGGTGGGATGGGGTGTGGGGTGCTACTTTCCACAGAATGAATGGGAGCAGCCTATAGTCCCTGCATGGCCCCACCAGGTTACTGTCATTTGTTGGTGGTGTTTATTGGGAGTCAGGGGGGTGTTTATTCTGTATACTTCCGCATTGTTCCTAAACTTTTTTTTTTTTCAGAGAATGATAGGGTTGCAGGTCCCCACTCGGTGCAAGCACCCAGTGTGGGTTTCACAATCAGCAAACAATTTTAGGAAATGGTTCACCTTTTTTTCAGCTGATAAATAATTGGTTTTCCCTCACAAAGGCTTGCATGCAGTTGATATCACCTTTGCCTGAATTACTCAGGACCCAGGAATCATAATCAAACAAAAACCCTCCAGTCGTCAAACCAGAAATAAATGACTATAAGGAGAACTTTGTAAAACTGGCATAGAGGCAGACTCTTATGGGAGCCGAATGGAAAAACCAGCTATTGGCCTATTCCCAAAGGCTTTTCCTCGCTTTATGTTATTTTGATCATTGCATTTTTAAATTCTTTATGAAGTTAAAGGTACAGATAAGGTATCCTCTAGCATGCACAGATCAAATGCAAATAGAAATTTCTGATTGACTTTTGTCAGAAAACTACTCGGAAGTAGTTTTGTCTACGGAAATTTTCAAGTTACATATTTTTTTTTCATACATAAATATGGCACAAATTTCAAAATGACAAAAAAAGGCCTAGGAACAATGATAATAATGATAACACCTCTAGAATGTGCTACCGTGCCTCAAACACTATGTTAAGCACTTGTCATGTGTTTGCTCCCAGTAAACCCTACAGTATGTTCTGTCATTATCCCCACTTTACAAAGAGACTAAATAATTTTCCCAAGATCACACAGCTAGTTACAGAATTGAGACTGAAATCCAGACAATTAAGTTGCCCCCAAAAGATACAGTTATTCTTCCTGCCACCTCAGTGACCCAGTCCCTGAGGGCTCACCAGCGTATCTTTCTAGTTCATAATATAGGCATGGATAAGTATATAAATATTCTAAAATACAAAGCAGTTGTGTTTTCAAATATTTGCAAATTTAGGGTTCAGATCAACTGGGGAGTTCCTGAGATTGTGTAGAACATGCCTCTCCCTTCTCCTTCCAAGGGGGAGAAGCTGGGTGTAGACCCACACTGCCCTGCTCTGTTCAACTAGTGACAGCTTCTACGGTATTGGCACTTCCACATGTCCAGCCTGCCCCAAGTGCACCAGAGAATTCCTTCAGGTAGAGGAAGGGTGAAGCCTCCTGCATGCTTAGATCCTTTGGCAGGTGACCCCTGGGAGAGAGCCAAGGTACTGATGGGTGTGCTGCAAATTCCTAAACCATTGTAAACACCAACAGGGTTTAGCCTTTCCAAGTGACTGTTCTGAAGAATTCTATATTCACTTCAATAGACATCTTTTGGTTCTTTTTTTTTTTTTTAAATAAATGACTCTTAGGACTTCCCTTGTGGTCCAGTGACTAAGATTCCATGCTTCCACTGTGGAGGGTGAGGATTCAACCTGTGGTTGCAGAAGTTCCCCATGCTGCATGGTGTGGCAAAAACAAAAAAATTATATATATATATATATATTAAAAGACCCTTATTGTTATGCCCTATAGACCAGCAACCTTATGCATATGAACCTGTGGCTGAGGAATAAGTAGACTGTTAAGGGTGGGATGTTTCTGCTCCTGGGTGGTTCCTGACAAGGGAACATGTGGGACCCTCATGGACTGTGAGCTTCTCAAGTTCAAGATTCAGGTTGTTTCACGTGTCCTCAATCCCTAGGACCTGCTTGCAGAGGTGCTTTGTAAGTTTGGTTCAGTGAATAAGTGAGTGAACTTAGGAATGAATGAATGTTCCTGTGAACAAGTAAACAATAGAAGATCAGGAAGGGAAGGAAAGGGCAAGACAAACATGGGTGATGTGGAACAGAGCATAAATCCTAGACTGGGTGGGATGGCACCTACATTCAGGAAATGTCCCTCCTTGAGGGAGGCCACGTTCAGAGGGCCAAGTTCAGGAGTGTTCAACAGAAATGGAACTTTCCCTTCTCACTGCTCTAATTTTATTCAAACTTATAATTCATTTTAAAAAGCAGGGACATGATTTATTTCTTACTTCAGCAGTTAAAATGGACTCTTGACCAGCATATTTAGAGAAACCAGGCTATAAGGGAGATATGAAATCTCTGGTCAAAGGCTGAAATCTATCTGTACATAATCCTTTTTATTCCCCTTAAAATATTTGCAAAAATTGAAAATTGTCAGTGTTTTTCTATATTATAAAAGGAGAAAGATCTCAAATCAGTAACTTACAGGATAGGAAACTAGGTCAAAAGCAATCAGAAAGAAGACAGCAATTATTGTTTCAGTGAAGATAAATGAAATAGAGAAACAGTAAAGGAAAGAAACAAAATCCAAAGTTGGTGCTATGTAATGATCAACAAACCTTCAGCTAGACTGATCAAGAAAAAAAGAGAGACTGAACAGCACTATCAATCCATGGGACATCTTCGACATTTAGAGAACCCTCTACCAAGTAACAGCAGGAGACACATTATTTTCAACTGCTCATGAGACATATGCTAATTTTAACAATATTCTGTGACACGAAACAAATCTCAAAAATTGTATAAAAATTGATATCTTATACAGAGGGATTTCCAGATAGTTCAGATGGTAAAGAGTCTGCCTGCAATGCAAGAGACCTAGATTCAGCTCCTGGGTTGGGAAGATCCCATGGAGAAGGAAATGGCAACCCACTCCAGTGTTCTTGCCCGGATAGTCCCATGGCCAGAGGAGCCTGGCAGGCTACAGTCCCTGGGGTCACTAAAGAGTTAGACACAACTGAGTGACTTCACTTTTACTTTCATGCAAACAGAAATGTATTGAAAGCAGAATTCTCAAGTCATAAAGAGTGAATTGAATAAAAAAGGAAATACAGCATATATATATATGCATGGTACACAGCTAATGCAGTTCTGAGAGGGAAATTTATAGCATAAAGTGTGCACATTAAAAAAGAGTTAGTCTCAAATCAATAAAATAATCTTTTACCTCAAGGACTTAGAGAAAATAAATTCAATGCAAACAAAAGAAAGACATAATGAAGATAAATCAATGAAACTGAAAGCAGAAAATAGAGAAAATCAATGAAAAAAGTGTGTTCTTTGAAAAGATAATAAAACTGATAAATTCTAGCAATACTGATAAAGGAAAAAGAACATAAATCGCTAATATCAGGAATGAAACAGGCAATATCACTATAGATCATGCAGGCAACAGAAGAATAATAAGGAAATGCTAAAAACAACACATGAATTTGACAGATTAAACAAAATGAAAAAATTTCTTGAAAAACACAAACTACCACAATTCATTCAATTTATAATAATTTGAAAAGCCCTATAACTATGAAGGAAATTGAATTTGTAATTTAATAACTCTCCCATTCAAAAAAATCTCCAGTTCAAGATAGTTTCACTGGAGAATGCTACCAAATATATAAAGAAAAATTAATATCAGTTCTACTTAATCTCATCTGGAAAACAGAAGAGAAGAAACATATTCCCTTATTTATTTTATGATACCAAAACCAGACAAAGACATTTCAGAAAGAAAACTATAAGCCAGTATCCTTAATGAATATAGACCAAAAATTTCTTAACAAAATATTAGCAAATAGAATATAGTGAAACACAGAAAGAATTGTATACCATAACCAAAAGGGATTTATTCTAGAAATGCAAGTCTGGTTCAAGGTTTTAAAATCAATATAATTTACCACAATAGCAGATCATTGGAAAAAAATCACATGACCATATAAATATACACAGAAAATGTTCTTAACAAAATTCAGAACTCATTCACGTAAAAACTCACAGAAAAAAAGGGATAGATAGCATGTCTTCAACTTGATAAAGACCATTTACAGAAATCTATACCTATCATTATACTTAATATTAAAACTGAAAACTTCCCCTAAGATTGAGAATAAGATAAGAATACTCACTTGAACTGCTCTTATTCAACCTAGTGCTAAAACTTCTAGCAAGTGCAATAAGTCAAGAAAAGTAAACAAAAGGCATATGGATCAGAAAGGAAGAAATAAAACTCTATTTGCAGACTACATGATTTATCTATTGGTACATAGAAAATCCCAAGGAATTTACAGAAATTCTCCTAGAACTTACAAGTCAATTCAGTAAGTTGCAGGATGAAGATAAATGCACAACAGTTTATTGTATTTCTCTATAATAGCAATGAATATCTGAATACCAAAATTAAAAAATAATACCACTCATCATTATCCAGAGAAATTCTTAGACATAAATCAAACAAAATATATACAGGACTCCTATGCTGGCAACTGCGTAATATTGATTTAAAAAGCCAATAAGATATAAATAAATGGAGAATACATATTGTGTTCATGAACTGGAAGACCAAAATGGTGAAGATATTAATTCTCCCCAAATGCACTTAGAAGTTTAATGAAATTCCTACCAAAATTTCAGTAAGGATTTTTATAGCTATAAGCAAGATTATTTTAAAATGTATATGAAAAGGCAAAGCAATTGAAATAGTTTAAATGACTTTGAAAAAGAAGGACAGAGACATCAGTTTATCATATGTCAAGACTTATTTGTAGCTACAATAATCCAGACACTGAGGAATTAGCAGAAGGATAGATACAAAGATCAATAGAACAGAATAAAGAATGTGACATAAACCCACAGAAATATGCCCCAAAGAGTTTGGACAAAGCTGCAAAATCATCTGATAGAGGAAAGAGAACCATTTCAACAAATGATACTAAAGTAACCGAACATCCATAGGCAACATATGAACCTTGACCTGAGTCTCAAACCTTAGAGAAAAATTAACTCAAAATGGATTATGGGCTTAAATGTACATGTAAAACATAAAACTTTTAGAAGAAAACATAAGATAAAATCTTAGGGATTTAGCATGAGGCAATGACTTCTTAGACTTGACATCAAAAGTATGATCCACTAAAGAGAAAATTTATAAATAGGACTTTGCCAGAATTCAAAACTGCGTGAAAGTTTCCTTTAAGAGGATGATACAAGACTATAGCCTGGAGAAAATACTTGCAAGACACTTGCCCAAAGAGGACTAGTATTATAGAGTATGTAAAACACTCTCAACTCTCAACAGTAAAAAAAACAAGCAATCCCATTAAAAATGGGCATGAAGAGACATTTCACAGAAGACAGAAGAAGTTACATAGATTGCAAATAAGCACATGGAAATCAATTAGGGATTAGGGAAATCAGCAGTCATTAGAGAAATGCAAATTAAAACCACAATGTGAAATAGTGATGATACCAAATAATGACAAGGATAGAGAACCTGAATCACTTTTAGATTTCTGGTGCAAAGATGATAAGCTACAGTCACTCTGGAAAACCATTCAGCAGTTTCTCTGAAAGCTGAGTATGCTATTGTCATGTGACTCAGAAAGAGTATTCCTGTACATCTATCTCAGAGGAATGAAGACATGCTCTCACAAAAATCTGTGCACAAATATCTATGGCAGTTTTATTTACAACAGTCTAAAACCAACCCAGATGTCCTTCAATAAGTGAAGTGTTAAATAAAAGAAGGTACATTTGTACCATGACAGACTACACAACAATAAAAAGGAGGAAGATATGGATACATGCAATGCTCTGCATATATTTTAGAGAATTACGCCGAAGGGGAAAAATGCAGTCTCCAAAGATTGCATACTGTGTGATACCAATAATATACTTTTCTTTTTTAAGTTTATTTATTTAATGTTGGCAGTGCTGGGTCTTCGCTGCTGCTCGGGCTTTTCTCTAATTGCAGAGAGCAGGGGCTACCCTTTAGTTGTAGTGCACAGGCTTCTCACTGCAGTGGCTTCTCTTGTGGTGGATCACGGGCTCTAGAGTGTGCAGGCTTTAGTAGTTGTGGCTCCCAGGCTGTAGAGCACCGGCTCAGTACTTGTGCTGCATGGGCTTAGTTCCCCTGTGGCACATGGGATCTTCCTGGATCAGGGATCAAACCTGTGTCCCCTGCATTGGCAGGCAGATTCTTTACCTCTATGCCACCAGGGAAGCCCTACATAACATTTTTGACATGAAAAAATTATAGAGGTGAAGAGTAGATTTGTGGTTCCCAGGGCTGGAGAAGCTGGGATGGAAAAGATGAGGGTTTGGAAAAGTACAACTTGAGGAATTCTCATGGTGATGAAAATGTTTTACATCCTGACTCCATCAGGTCAATATCCTGTTGCAATAGCTTATAATTTTACAGGATATTGGTAATGGTTTAGTCACTAAGTTGTGTCCAACTCTTGTGAATCCATGGACTGTAGCCCACCAGTGTCCTCTGTCCATGGAATTTTCCAGGCAAGAATATCGGAGTGGGTTGTCATTTCCTTCTCCCAGGGGATCTTTCTGACCCAGGGTTGCAACTTGCCTTTCTTGCATTCTTTTACCACTGAGCCACCAGGAGAGCCCTCTCTTCTTTGGGAGATACCCCCAAAACTTGCCTTCAGCATTACCTTTGGCTACAATATACATGGACTCTCTTTGTATCATTTCTTACAACTGTACACGGTTCTATAATATCTCAAAATCAAAGACTGGAAAAGATTGCTTTTGCTCAGTTTTTCTTTTTTAAAGGCTGACTTTAAAATTTTTAAGCTAGAAAATACATACAGAAAAACATGAAGAAACAACTGCAGCCAGTGATCTCAGTGTCACCATGGGCTGTCCCTGGACTCAGAGGTGTAGCCTCAAAGCCAGCATTCCACATCAGCTCCCCTGAAGCACAGACAGTCAAGGTTCTCTCCAGAATGAAAATAGACAGTAAATAAGAAAATGTTAAATTTAAAGTCACAACAATTTGTTTGGAAAATAGTAGGTTGGGTTAGTCCTTATGTATGGACCCCTTTAAACTATGTTTAATTTAAAAACTACTTCTCTCAAGATGCATGGTTTTAAAATATAATACAATCTCCCAGTTGTATAGACTCAAAAATCACATTCATAGCTACAGGAATGGATAGTAATCAAACAAAAAATCAGAGAAGGAGCTGGTTGTGAATAAATACCTATTTACCCATCTATTTCTCATTTATACCCTTCCTCGACGTCTATGTCAGAAAAGAGGGAGCCTCAAAGATGAAAACTTTCACGGACCGTAATGAATCTTTAATATGCTTTTTGTAACTTCCAAATCAAGCCAATATGGCTGGTTTTTCTCTAGCCCTGACTTCGCATCATTGGCAAAAATTGGGAAAAAAAAAAAAAAACTCAATAAACAGAAGGTTTGTTTGCAGCTTGTTTCCCAGGGCAAGAATAATGCAGGCATTTGGAGTAGAGATCTGTGCTTGGGCAATGCCACTTCCTAGAACCTCAGCCGGCCTCCTGTGGCCCCCACATCTCACTGGGTAGCAACCATCTTGCTCCCTGATTGGCTCCCCTGGGCAGAGCACCTGCTCCTCATCAACCCTGCTTTTGAGCACAGAGACTGTAACCTCTCCTCGGCAGAGGGGACCCCACACCCCGCTGAATCCCACGGTGCCTCATAACCACAGCAGTACTTGGGGGTCTCTTGAGCCCCACAAAGGTTTGAGTTCCCAAGGGGAGCCTGCTCCCTTTGTGAAAGTGTAAGGTGGGAAGTGATATGGTGTTAGTCAATACGCCCAGTGATAAATGTTTATCTTGAGCAGAAAGCAAATAAAGGCAGGTTAGCCAGCCGTTTATTGCCTGCAGTGTGGTCGGATCCACCGTCAGCAGCTGGAGTCTTTTCCAGGTCAGGTGGCTTAAAAGTTTAACAACCATTTTCTTTCTTTCTTTTTTTTTTTTTTTTTTGCTGCTGGAGTGCTGAGGACAGGTAGGAAAAGATTTGCCAGATCTAGTGTTCATTTGCTCTAAAAATTTCATGAATGAATTTGTTTTCCCAAAGGTTGTTAATACTAATATTGGAAAACCTGTTTGGTTTAAGGTAAGTACCCAAACACTCACATGCCTTTGAGGGGAAGGATTGAAGCCTGGTATAGGTTTCTCCAGAAAAGCTCACCTGTCTATATCTTTTGGGGCCCCTCTTAACCATGACTCTCAAACTTTACAGGACCCCTCTAGAGAGCTGGTTATAGTACAGATTGTTTAGTTCTGCCTTCAGAGAATCTGATTCAGTAAATATGTTTTGGGTCCATGAATTCACATTTTGGACAAGTTTGTGGCTGAGGATGCTGCTGGCTAAGGGACCCATACTTTGAGAACCACTGCTGCGACCCACTGTTTTCTTATCAGGAAGAGCAGACTTTGTATCAGTGGTTGGGTCTCATATTCTGAGAGTGAGCACATGAAATTTCTGTGTTTTACTGAGCTGAGAATTTTTACGACCAGAGGGAAACACTGGGCAGGTGGGTGGAGGGAAGATCCAGCTCATGGCAGCCACACAAGGTCAAAAACTAAATGAGCACAGACCGAAACTGGAAGTAGAGTGACTATCGACACAGGGGAAGGCTGGCACCACCAGAAAAATGAATATCCCTTTTGAGGAGCTTTTGGACTTTGCAAGGTTTAATAAGAAAGCCAACGCATGCCCTTGGCCATTCCAGCAAGTGAATTCTACCTTAGCCTAGGGTATATAAGAAGTGAGTAGGACAACATTGAAAAGTCAGGAAATTCCCTGGCAGTCCAATGGTTAGGACTTGGCACTTTCACTGCCTTGGCCACAGGTTCAGTCCCTGGTCAGGGAACTAAGATCCCTCAAGCTGCACAATGTGACCAAAATTTAAAAAAAGAACTTCTGATTGAAACCGTATTAGCTTATTTCATCCATAGCCCTCTAAGGCAAGGTTGTTATCCTCAGATTAGAGAGGAGGAAATCTACTCAGCCAGCTTCACCCTGGCTGGCAGAGCAGAGAGGGAACTCAGGTAGCTGGATTCCCACTCTCTTCCATAGTTTGTGATGGCATAATGTCCCTAAAGATTATGATCCTCCAAAAGGTGTCTACTCACAAATAATGAAGGATCTGGAGGGATCCTTAGCATGAGAGAGGAGAGCTGAGTGGAGCCAGCCTTCAGCAGAAAGCAGAGATGCTCACTGACTGGCATGGTGTGTGGAGACACTATATGGAGACAGTTGATAAGTGTAAGGGATGTCACAAGAGAGTCACCCAGTATGGCCACTTGGCTGGTTCTTCTCCCTGGGAAGTGGCCTCAGAGATAGAGGTCTATGCGCAGGTTTATTGCAAAGTGCTCTTGGAGGAGGAAGAGTATGAGGGGTGGTCAGCATAGTCTTGAGCTGAAATGAAGTCTCCAGAAAGCTTCATCTGACCCCTGGGAACTCTGAAGGTGGATGACCCTTCAGTGCTGACCTTGAGTAAGTAAGGAGACAAGGTCTTTATGCTCCCACATGGATAAGTCATTGGATGTGGGGCACCCAAGAAGAGAAAGTGAGTATACATTCTGATAAAGAATTTTTTTTAATTAAAGAAAGATGCATTATAGAATCTGGTCCTGATAAAGGGAGCTGGTGCTGCCAGATTGATTTTTCATGTTCCAAAAAATCTTCATGAAACATTACAATTAGAGTTGACCTCAGGTTTTAGTTTGCCCAGGAATCAGCAAGCCAAGGGTTAGAAGAATTTCCCTCTGATTTAAGAAGAAACATGACTAATCCTTGTTGAAATTAGCCATATTGACATCTTCAGACATTATCCTAGATGCTTTTGTCAGGGTTGTTCTGATTCCTTGACATCCATTCACCTGTTGTTCACAGTCACATACTCCAGTTTTCAGCAAGGTGCTTGGCTACTCATGTAAAAGACCACATTTCCCAGTTTCCCCTGGGGCTGGGTGTTTCCATGTGACCAAGGTCAGACCAATAAGATAAAACAGCCTTGTTGTGTGGACTCTTCCTGCCTGGAAATGGATGTAGTGTTGCTCTGAAGACCAAGGCTGAAGCTTAGACACAGTAAACTTGTGCTGCAAAGGGCTGCAAGGATTTTATGGAGTAGAATCTAGATTTTACATCTGAGAGAAATGAATGTTTTTTGTTTCTATCCCTGTTACTTGTAGTCAAATGTTACCTAAGTAATACAAATACATAAATAATTTTTGAATAAAGATTGTTTGTGTTTATTTGGGGGCATGAGAATGGCTTCCCCCCAGACATACATAGGACACATGTACACACACACAGACAATTACAAGAGAGATTGGTGATTCCTACTTATCATTTGGAAGACCTATTTCCTCTTTCAGACTTTTAAATGTCTATTTAAAAGTAAAAGTGTTAGTTGCTCAGTCGTGTCAGACTCTTTGTGACCCCACAGACTGTAGCCCACCAACCTCCTTTGTCCATGGAATTCTCCAGGCAAGAATACTGGAGTGGGTAGCCATTCTCTTCTCCAAGGGATCTTCCCAATCCAGGGATTGAACCCAGGTTTTCTGCATTACTAAATCCTTTTTTTTTTTTGCTACATCTAAAATACAGTTTGGAAATAGAAATCTATCATCATTTATGTGTTAATTTCACTCTACATAAATGACACTTTGAACAAAGTGCATCCCTGTAGTGCGTGGAAAACATATGGGTTTTGTCTACAAGGGGTTATTAACTTTCCACTTTCCATCTGGAGCCCATAAAGAATCTGTTCTCTGAGATAGTAAGGAGCCAAGGTCACACTAAAACATCACATTTGCAGTGAATAAGGAGGCCTTCTGATGTTTGAAATTAGGAGTTACCACTCCTGGGATAATTCTGAAAAGACACAACACTGCCTCCTAGTTTCCCATTCACACAAAGGCACTGGTATAATTACGACCTGTGTGTGTGTGTGTGTGTGTGTGTGTGTGTGTGTGTGTAAATTCCATGATGGGTTATGACACCTAAAAGCCATTAGAGAAACCGCTGAGATCCAAAGAGTTTCACTGAATCTTCATCATTTTATCAGTGACATACTAAGTAGGTCTCTGTTATTTGCGAGTGTCAGAAGGAAACAAGAGCAAATGACCAACATGCCTCAATGCTCACCTGTCTGTCCATTCCAATGGAAGCACATTTTGAGCTTTAATATTTGTGTGACCCTAGTCCCAGTGAATAAAGAGTATTCTTGCAGAAGAAAAATTCTCAAAAGTAAAAGGTGAATCTTATGTTTTAGGAAAATTTGTAAGAATGTGAAAGCAGACAGAATGGGAGAGAGATTTAGTAACCCTGCTCTGGGACTGGCAAGGCTGGGTCCACCTTCCACTTACCACTTAAAGGCTGAAGTGGACACTGGTTTCTGGGGAACTTGACCTAAAACAGTGGTTGTATGATGTTAGGCCAGTGAGTTCTTTTTCTGGCGCCTCCCCTGTAAACTGCAGGCAATAACTGTCCTCATTTCGTGTGGCTGTTGTGAGGTGTGAACAGTAGCATGGAAACATACACACTACCATATGTAAAATAGATTGCCAATGGGAATTTGCTCTATGATTCAGGGATCTCAAATCAGGGCTCTGTAACAACCTAGAGGGATAGGAAGGGGTGGGAGGTGGGAGGGAGGTTCAAGAGGGCGGGGACATATGCCTACTTACGGCTGATTCATGCTGATGTAAGGCAGAAACCAACACAATATCGTAAAGCAATTATCCTTCAATTAAAAATAAATTTTAAAAAGCAGCATGTGTAGGGCTGAGCCTGAATTTGAGTGTGGTCAGTGTTACCCAAAAAGGGGTCTCCCGAGAGAAGGAGGACTACCATTTTGTCCATCTCTGTCTCAGTTCCTTTCCTCTTTGTCTCAAAGTACGTACAGCAACTAGCAAAGTCAACTTTGCTGCCCTTTGTTCACGGCCCTCTTGGATTATAAAGTCCTCATGGCAGAGACCACCCCTGGGGTGACCAAGAATCCCAGTTTGCCTTGTTCCAGCCTCAGCAATGGAAGTCCTGTGTCTTGGGAAACCCGTCTTGAGCAAATCAGGATGGTTGTCACTCTCACTTTTTTTTTTTACGATTGGGTCTCAAATGGCAACCCACTCCAGTATTCCTGCCTGGAGAATCCCATGGACAGAGGAGCCTGGTGGGCTGCAGTCCGTGGGGTCCCAAACAGTCTGACATGACATTGACCAGCAGAGCAGAGATGCTCACTAACATCTAATGAGTGAGTATTGATGAAGTATTGACCAGTGAACACCCATGACATGTCATGACACGGTTTTTGGACAATTTTCTGGAACATAGTATTGTGGGACCCCCACCCCCACCCCAGTATAATCACCAGAGTCTTAAAAGTGGAAGCAGGAGACAGACAAGGAGTGCTCAGAGGTGGATGTGAAAGAAGAAGACGGGCATAGAGGAAGGCCTCAAGCCCCCCACCCCTCTGCTGTGGCTTTGATGATGGACAAAGAGGCCGCCAGCCACAGTAGAACAGTTGAGAGAGCGAGTCTGCTGAGGAAATATCCCCCAACTCACCCCCACCCCTGCCTAGCCTCCAGAAGGGAGGACAACTCTGTCCACTTCTTGACTTTGGCCCTGTGTGACCAACGTTGGTTGGACCATTCACCTACAGACACATCAAAAAAGAAGTTCATCCTTTAAGTCACTTAGTGGATGGTCATTTGTCACAGCAGCTGTGGAAAATGAATCTACAGTCTTTTCAGAATCTGGCCAGAGTCACACATATTTCCTGCAAAGGAAAAAAAAAAAAAAAGCATTCAGTTTTCGGAGTTCCAGACAACGGAGTACAGGTAGAGGATGCCAGCTCAGAATCTGACAGCTCTGTTTCAGGTGGAAAACAAGATTCACCTCCCTGGCCTTAGAATATGCTATCATTGCACGTAACCTGCGGTGTTACAAAGCAGAAATGGGATAACGGTCATGACCATCTTGCGGTACTGAGATGCCCTGGTCCAATATCCGAGGACTGGCCAGTGGGAAGGGACCAGCTCTACAAGCTCCTCTTTCCTTCATACACAGGACCTTTCAACTCAGAATTCAGATTTCAACTCTGAGAAAAACACCACATTGGGCACCAGATGACTGGCTAAGATGGAAAAGACAGGGTTTTCTTGCAATGGCTGACTGTGATGGTTTTCTTGGTTTTCTTGCCTCCACTGGCTGTGATGGTTTTCTGGTTTTCTTGCCTCCACTGGCTGTGATGGTGACCAAAGGGCAGGATCACTGTGGTACGACCAGACCAGGCAGTTCAGTTCAGTTCATTTGCTCAGTCATGTCTGACTCTGCGACCCCATGGACTGCAGCATGCCAGGCCTCCCTGTCCATCACCAACTCCCGGAGCTTGCTCTAACTCACGTCCATTGAGTCTGTGATGCCATCCAACTATCTCATCCTCTGTCGTCCCCTTCTCCTCCTGCCTTCAGTCTTTCCCAGCATCAGGGTCTTTTCCAATGAGTCAATTCTTCACATCAGGTGGCCAAAGCATTAGAGTTTCAGCTTCGGCATCAGGCCTTCCAATGAATGTTCAGGACTGATTTCCTTTAGGATGGATTGGTTGGATCTCCTTGCTGTCCAAGGAACTCTCAAGTCTTCTCCAACACCACAGTTCAAAAGCAGAAGACCAGGCAGGCAGAGGTCAAATCAGACTTGAGGGTCCTGAGAAGGCTTAGATAGGGTCCCGGGGCATCACAGGCACAGCGCCCAGCCAGAGATAGGTGACCCTGTATGGTTTCTTATCATACTTCCTCCTGGGTAGGTTTTGCATAGCCTTTAGTGGTTTCACAGCAGCCAGTGAGGCCACAACAGCGTTCTAGGGGCCCCCCATAGGAAGTCTCCACTTGGCTCTTTGCCTGTGGGGCAGACCATGTCCGTCCTCACCAACGGAGGTTACGTGTGCAGCCTGTCAGGTCTGTTCCAGCCATTTCAGCCATTTCAGCCCCTGACTCTGCACAGTATAGACCTGGCCAGACATGCCCTGGGAGCAGAGGTCAAGCCCACCTGAGTAGGAGCGGTGTGGTCCACCTGAGGTCCACAGAGCATAGGTGAGGTCTGTGCCGTGCCCTCTAAGAGCTCATCATCTGCTGTGTTTTCTGTGCCCAAGATGAGAATTCATGTCAAGTGATGAAGTGTTAAGAATATATCCCCAAGGATGCTGAGGAAGGGAAGAAGTGAGGCAAGAAGGGAGGAAGCCAAGCAGGGCTGTGACCTCAAAGTTGCTCAGAAGGTGGTTTCAGCCTGAGCCCCCCACCTCCCTGCCAGGACCCTGGGACGTCATGTGCACCCCAGAAGTTCCCCAGCCCAAACTAGGTGGCTGTGCTTTAACACAGCCTGCTGGTGGCTGAGGCCTGCCTGGTGGGGTATGGTGGTGGTGGTAAACTTCCAGGACTTCCTGCTGACTGTAGGGGCAGGGGAAGCATTTCTGGTGGCAGAGGGCAGAGTCCAAAGGAGAAACTTGGTTTTGTCACTTCTCCCTGGAAACCCTGACCCTCTGACTCCACGCAGTATGTACTCTGGACCCTGTCTTCGGGCCTGTGTGAGCACATGGTGTCCACTCCCAGGGGTGAAAATCAGTGCAGACCTTCAAGTGTCTTATTTCCCTAACTTGACTGTAAACTACAAGCCAAGTGAAATAACAAATAAAGAGATGTGCTCATTTCATCTCAGTTAATCATGCTCCTCCTTACAGTGCAGACTCATAGACGGGAAAGAGAGACAGCCCGGATCCTCAAAGACAGAATCAGAAAAGTCAGACTGTTTGATTAGAATCCTTTCTTTTCAAGAATCCTGAGGCCAGATGTGAATTCAAAGGGCAAGATGGGTGTGATCACTTGACTGTTGCTAAGACAGTAGATCTGAAATTTTTAAAAATTATTTATTTTATTTGATTGTGTCAGTCTTCACTGCGTCATGTGGGATCTTGTGTGATGGCACATGGACTCTGGACTCTCTAGTTGTGGCTAGAGCTCCAGGGAGCATGAGGGCTCAGTAGTTGTGGCAAGTGGGCTTAGTTGGTTTGCAGCATGAGGTGTCTTAGTTACCCTACTAGGGATCAAACCTACCTTCCCTGCATTGCAAGGCAGATTCTTAACCACTGGCCCACCAGGGAAGTCCCCCTGAAATGTTCTTGTGTTGTCACGATAAAGAAGTGGTAACTGTGATGGGATAGAGGTGGTAACTAATCCTATAGTTGGACTCATTTTGCAATTTGTAAATGAATCAAATTGTACACTTTGTACACTTTAAGCTTATACTAGGTCATCCATCAAATATAGCTCATGAAAGCTGAGGGGGGGGGGGGGGAAAAAAAAAAAGATGGGTGTGGTCATTTAGTGATATCCACCATTCAGAGGGCAAATAGGTGTGATTGAGTAGCAATGTCTGCCAGGGTGGATTTTGAAAGGAAGATGGATGTGATTGATGAGCAATGTCTGCCAGGTGTGGATTCAGTGGGCAACATCGATGTGATCGATTGGTGATGTCTGCAAGGAGCCTGGGACCAGGGACAGCAAGCCCTTAGACGAGGTGGGTTCTGTCCCTGCTTCTCCGACTCAACCCCCAGGTAAAAGCTCCTCAGACCAAATTTACCTTTTCATCCCCATATTTCCCTCAACTGTCGGTCAAGAAGTCCTTTTCTTTTACTTGTTTTTCTTTCCTTTTTTTTTTTTTTTTTTGAGTATCTCCTCTCCCCTTTTCTCCCCCTCCTTGTTTTATCTCACTCGGGCGCTTATAGGTTTTTATTCTCTAAACACTTTGCAGTCTTTGTGACATGGACTCATTCAGGACATGTTTACAGTACTTAATGACATCTCCCGGAGAGATAATGAGAATGCCTTTAAAGGTTGGCTTCCTCCCTGCTTTCAGAGGGCTGGCTTTGCCAGGCCTGCGAGATGAGTGCCAGGGGTCTGGCTGCGCGGGGAGGGGGTGTGGGGGTTGGGAATTGACTTAATTTCTTTTCACCACAGGAAATGGAGTGTCTGGTTGATCTGACCTAAATGCATGGCCTAAAAACCAATTAATTCTGAATTGTGAATTTGCGAGTGCATCCAGCTGTGTGCAGAATTCCCGATGAGGGAGATGCCACGTACCTGGCTCATTTGCAGCGTGTGACGGTTTTTCCACATAAACACACCTGATGATCCATTATTAACTTGCAGGCTGAAGCACAAAGCCCCTCAACTCCAGGCCCAGCCCTGGCCTGAAGTCTGAGCCCCGCATCCTCAGACCCAGGGAGGTGGCCATCAGAGGGGCCTTAGTGTCCATAGTCCCACACGGACTTCCTGTGTGGCAGCCCTGAAGTTGGGGTGTGGGCCCATGGCTGCCCTGTCCTTCAGGTGGAGCTCATACCCAGCTTGCCTTCCCTGCCGCCCGGGGTTCCCACCACCCTGCATTTCTCCAACCTGTTAGATTAACTCCAGTGTTATTGTATCAGGTTGAATTCACCTCATGTTCACTGAGGCCACCATGCATGTGACCCTGATTTGTTTTGGGGGAAGAAAATTTAATGTGGTGAAGAACTTGCTCAAGGCCCGAGTAAGGCAAAGTTGGGAGGGCAGAGAAGTAACTGTCACAAAGTCACAGACCTCTAAGCAAAATACCACAAGAAACAGGAGGTGGCTGGTGGGGTGTGTGTGGTGGGTGGTGTGTGTACTGTATGTGTGGGATATGTATGTGAGGGTATGTAATGGGTATATCTGTCGGTGTGATGGAGGGTGGTATGAGGTGTGTGTGTGTGGGATGTGTGAGGTGTGTGGCCTGGTACATGCATGCACAGATTGTTTGTGGTGGTGATGGTGGGGGAGTGTGTGTGTGTTCGTGGGGTAGGACTGGGATCACAGAAGGCTTTGTGGAGGAGGTGGTATCTGAGAAGTACTAGGATTTCTCAGAGAAGGGTGGATACCACATGTAGCACCCAGGAGGCTGGGGCAAGAGGGGAGCCAGGAGGTGAGGGGCCCCACATGGGGAGAACTCCAGCTGACAGGCAGGAGTTGAGGGCTCAGGCTGTGGGTTGTGGGGCAAGGGTGATGCTGGGATAGGGGAGGAGGAGGTGAGGGGAGCCGGAAGGATGAGAAGGTGGCCCTAGATCCTTAAATCTGGGGGCTGCAGGTGTGGGGAGGGGCACCCAGAATGGCCTCAGCTCCCCAGGGCTATGTAGTTTGCTCTTCCCCATGCCTCCACCCTGGGCTTTTCTCCCTCATCTGTTCTCTGGGAAGCCCCCGAGACTGCCCCCTGACAGTGAAGAGGGTCTGGGGGTGAGGTTTTGGGAGGGGAGCTGTGAGGCGCAGACCCCAGGTTCCTCTCCAGAGTCCTGGTGGCCCCCAGCAGCCACTGTCTAGTGACATCTACTCCTCTGTCTCCTTTTCCAAAACTAAGATCATGGTGTCTGGTCCCCTCACTTCATGCCAAATAGATGGAGAAACAATGGAAACAGTAACACACTTTATTTTCTTGGGTTCCAAAATCACTGCAGGTGGTAACTGCAGCCATGAAATTAAAAGATGCTTGCTCCTTGGAAGGAAAGCTATGACCAACCTAGACAGCATATTAAAAAGCAGAGACATTACTTAGGCAACAAAAGCCCATCTAGTCAAAGCTATGTTTTTTCCAGTAGTCATGTATGGATGTGAGAGTTGGACCATAAAGAAAGCTGAGTCCCAAAGAATTGGTGCTTTTGAACTATGGTGTTGGAGAAGACTCTTGAGAGTCTGTTGGACAGCGAGGAGATCAAACCAATCCATCCTAAAGGAAATCTGTCCTGAATAGTCATTGGAAGTACTGATGCTGAAGCTTAAACTCCAATACTTTGGCCACCTGATGGGAAGAACTGACTCCTTAGAAAAAAACCCTTTTGCTGGGAAAGATGGAAGGCAGGAGAAGGGGACGACAGAGGATGAGATGTTGGGTGGCATCACCGACGTGATGGACATGAGTTAGAGCAAGCTCTGGGAGTTGGTGATGGACAGGGAAGCCTGGCCTGCTGCAGTCCATGGGGTCGCAAAGAGTCGACTGAGTGACTGAACTGAACTGTCCTCACCCCACACTCCTGCCAAATAATTCGAAGCTGTAAGACGTAGAGTTACAGGCTCAGCTTTCAGGAAACTTCTGGTCACCCCTGAAGGCACAGCATGGATGGAAGTGGGAGGTGACAGTTACACCTGGGTGGGGAGTGGTTCAAGGCCAGTTGGGGGGTCCGCACTCATCCATCCTCAGTACTAGAGGGGCCCTGGGGTCTGAGCCTCAGGGTAGAGAGGTCACTGCAGATGGTTCAAACCCAGATTTTCTGGCTGTAGGGTTCAAGCTAGGGTAAATGAGATCCAGTGTTCTGAACAAGCTTGGAACCATCCTCTATAGTTTTCTCCTGGGAATCCCTTTACCTTTGAGGCATGCTTGTCCCTACACAGCTCTTTCCATACCTGTCTACATTCAATTTGTTAACATTTTCGATACAATTTTCTAAATGTTTCTATATAGATTTTTATGTCCCTCTCCATATAACTTGGAGAAGGAAATGGCAACCCACTCCAGTATTCTTGCCTGGAGAATCCCATGGATGGAGGAGCTTGGTGGGCTACAGTCCACGGGTCACAAAGAGTCGGACACAACTGAGTGACTTCACTTTTACTTTCCATATAACTAAAAAAGGTTTTCTTTACATGCATGTACATGCATGCTAAGTCACTTTAGTCATGTCCGACTCTTTGCAACCCTATGGACTGTAGCCCACCAGGCTCCTCTGTCCATGGGATTCTCCAGGCAAGAATACTGGAGTGGGTTACTGCTCTCCTCCACAGGATATTCCCATTCCAGGAATCAAGCCCTCATCTCTGAGGTCTTCTGTGTTGGCAGGTGGGTTCTTTACCAGTAGCACCACCTGGGAAGCCTGTTTCTTTTCATACAACTCTTTCAAGTCCTATATGATTCTCTAACTTGATATATAACCTGAAATAACTTTTTAAATGAGTCTCTGTCTATATGAGGGCTTCCCAGGTGGCTCAGTGGTAAAGAATCTGCCTGCCAATCCAGGAGACACAGAAGACAAGGGTTCGATCCCTGGTTCAGGAAGACCCCCTAAAGAAGGAAACAGAAACCCGCTCCAGTATACTTGCCTCAGAAATCCCATGGACAGAGGGGCCTAGTGGGCTACAGTCTATAGGGTCACAAAGAGTTGAACATGACTTAGCGATTAAACAACAACAACAATGTCAATATGTGCTCCCCACAAATATTTTTTATAGCTTTATAGGGCTTCCCAGGTGGCTCAGATGGTAAAGTGTCTGCCTGCAATGTGGGAGGCCCAGGTTCAATCCCTCGGTCGGGAAGATCCCCTGGAGAAGGAAATGGCAATCCACTCCAGTACTCTTGCCTGGAAAATTCCATGGGTGAAGGAGCCTGGTAGGCTACAGTCCATGGGGTCGCAAAGAGTTGGACACGACTGAGAGACTTCGCTTTCACTTTATCCCTCTTTATATCTATATCTATATTTATATTTATATCTTTAACTGTCTTTCAATATAATCCATTTTTTTCTAAATTATGAATCTTGTGTTTGAAAAACGCTGTTTGTCACTCTTTCTTCAACTTCTCTATAAAGAATATTTCCATCCATTGGTTTTCTTAAGAAGCTGCTGAAGGTCAGGCCTGGGCAGTGTTCTGTGTATGTGGGGCGGGGTCACAGACAGGCATTCCACCCCTCCAAGCCCCTCAGACAGATCCCTAAGATGACTCCAAATCCTAACAACCTATGAATCTTTCTTTAGTCGAGAGTCTCAGTTTGATAGTAGAATTGTGAACTTAGTATGAATTGATGATTCTCTGTGGGTGTTTTTGTTACACTTTCCTTTGGGTGATCAACTCGTCCTTGTTTGTCCTGGACTTTTGTGGTTTTTTAGGACCAAAAGTTCCACCTCCCAGGAACCGTCTCAGTCTTGGCAAACCAGGATAGCTGGTCACCCCAC
Source organism: Oryx dammah (assembly GCF_014754425.2). Lineage (NCBI taxonomy): Eukaryota > Metazoa > Chordata > Mammalia > Artiodactyla > Bovidae > Oryx > Oryx dammah. Next base: position 42,015,664 of record NW_024070194.1, read on the forward strand.
TTTCCTTCAATATGCCATTCACCATCACAACATACTATATGATCAACCTGTGTCTGCACTTGTGTGGGGAGGGAGTTTGAGCACACACACACTGACTCCCCACCACATGTCGTGGGCTGAAGGATTGAACTGGGCTCCCACCACATTTATGCTTTGAATTTCCAATACCCTGAACCTCAGAATGTGATTTTTTGATGGAAACAGGGTAATTGCAGGTACACTGAGTTTAAGATGAGGTCACATTGGAACAGATGGGCCCCCAATCCATCACGGAAGGAGGGGAAATTCCATGTGAACAGGAAGGCAGAGATGGGGGTGATATATTGACAAGCCAAGGAGCCCCAAACAAGGCCAGCAAACCACCAGGTGCTGGGAAGGAGGACAAACAAATTCACAGACTTGGAAGGAAGTAATTGTGCTCACACCTTGACCTCAGACTTCTCAGTTTTTCCCACCAAAAATGAGAGACCTCACATTTCTACTGTTTAAGCTGCCCAGTCTGTGATGTTTGTTACAGCAGCTCTGGCAAACCCATACACCCAGTTCCCAGCAGTCCTTTAGGTGACATCTCACAGAGAGTTATGTTTTGAAAACTCCCAGGGGGAAAAAAAATGCAAGTTCTGAGAGTCTTGAGTATTAAGATAAAGACCTTTTCAGGTATTAAAATTTCATTCAATTTAATTCAGTTAAATTTCATTATAACCTTACCCCTCATGTGAAAACAGCCAAGCAAATCTGTAATGGGTTCAACTGCCTTCTAGAGACCTTCATTCCACATGAAATCTTTTCGTGGGGCTGGAAAGGCCGATGTTGGGATCAGGCAGGGAGTGGGCATGGCAGGAGGGGGACAGAAAAGAACACAGAAACAGCAGCCTCTGCTCACTCTGTCTCCCAGCTACTCATGGGGCTCCTATCCATCCTCAGGAGCCCATGGAAGGGAAGGGAGTTGGCTGAACCCCAAGTCATGGGCCAACCATGGGGAACTGCCAGACTGTGATGTAGCCTTGACTGAGGCATCGTAGAAAGGGTCAGAAGAAAGAAGGACCAAAGCCAATGGGCAGAGTATAGCCGTGAGGCTTAACCCTTGTCTCATGAGCTTGTTTGCTTATTGCTGTTGAAATCCCAAGGAAAGACCTTCATTTGCAACTGGTCACCTGCACTCCAGTCCCTTTACCCCGGCCTGACCCAAGGCACATGCCTCTGGGTCCCAGATTTCAGCTGGCTAAAGACCAGCTGGACTCTCCCCTACTCTCTTGTGCCAGTAAAACATTTTTCTTGGGGGTGACGGTTAAGGTTTGAGCTTCCCTGACCCTTCTCTGCCTCCTCCCTCTCTTTCTTTTCGGAGGAAAACATTTCAGAACTTCACTGAATTTACCCTAGAAGACCCAACCAATAAATTCCTAATTCAAAAGATTAAAGACATTTATGTGCAATGCACAAAAGAAAAGTCTTTTACATCAGAGTCCTGATGTTTGTATAGCTTAACCAAACAGAGAGTAATGGTTGAAAGACAAGGACAGACACAGACATTTCTTGTTTTCTAAAACTGGGCTCAATTACTCAAAAAATATGGCCTGCTTTGTTGTTTTTAAATGCTTTTATCTCTTTCTGATTTATGGCAGTTCCCTGTATAGAAATACATCCCTTGTTAACCACCTTCGGCAGGTGTATCCCTTTACACACAATCCCCAGGAGCTCCATTCATCTGTCACCTGCCCTCACTCAGAGGTAGGAGCCTTCATTGTCTTTTTTTCTCTGTGACCACGTCAGCCAATGGGTCTTCAAGTCTACACAACTACCCAGGACAGAAGAAGAAAAAGAAAAATTTGGTGGAAGAAGATCAGGATCTGAAAAGAAACTAATATCCATTAAACATCCCTCTGGGGGACATATTTTCAAATATAGGTATATATGTATCATATATCGGTATATATGAGCAAACAGATAGGGTGGACCCTGAAGGATCTGGCGATGGGGCCTCCTGCTAGCACGTCCTCCAGCTCCAGCTAGCTCATCAGCTCAAGGAATCCACAGAGATGCAAAGCGTTTCTCAGAGGGAAATCCTTCCATAGTTTCATTTCTTCACTAGTTCCTGCAGAATAGGGCCGGGGGCTGGGACTTGTTTTGTGTCTGCTCTTGGAATAGCCCTTATCTGAAGGCGGAGTTAGAGAAAACCTGTGTGAAAAGATGGACCTCACAGGAAGTGTGTCCTTGGGACCTGAAGTGTGTGTGCCCCTCCCTGATGCAATCACCTAGGCAAAGAGATTCCTTCCTTAAAAGGAAAAGGGGCTGCTTGGGAGAAGAGTTAGTAAGACTAAGCCTCTGCCCCATTGGACAGACTTGCCTGAGCCCACGGAAGAGCTTTCAGTCAAGGGACTAAGCTTGGAACTTGACTAACAGGCTGGTGTGGAAACCCTTCCAGGACTCCTCAGATTCCTTAAAGATCTTGACTTTTCTGTAATTGGAACTGACAAAAAGATCTTTGTAGACCAGCATTGCCAACTCTCATTATAAAAAGTTGGACAAGAACTTAGACATCGACTGTTCTCAAACTTTGCTCTCGGAGCCGCTTTACATTCTTAAAAATTCCTGAACACCCCAAAGAGCTTTAGTTTATATGGGCAACATTTATTGATAGTGATATTTAGCATATTAGAGCTTTATTAGAGCTTGAAACACAAGCTATAAAAATATTTATTAATAATCTCAAATAATTGATAAACCCATGAAATGTTAACACCAAAAACCTATTTTTTTTAACCAAAAATGACTATATTTTCCTAAACAGAAACATTTAAGGATAAGAGTGGCTTTTTTTTTTTTTTTTTGCATTTTTGCATATCCCCTTAACATCTGGCTAAATGAAGACACATGGTTTCTCATTTCTGTTTCTGCATTCATTCTGTTGTGTTATGTTATTTCTGTGGCAGTATGTGAAGAAAAGCTGTTCTTATATAGATCATTGTTGGGAAAGGAAGGTGTGTTTTAAGAGCCTTTACAGATCTTTGTGGATATTCTTTTTTGACGCAATGACAAATCCTAATAAAATGTAGTTTCTTAGAGGTAAGTTCGGAGAAGGCAATGGTACCCCACTCTAGTACTCTTGCCTGGAAAGTCCCATGGACAGAGGAGCCTGGTAGGCTGTAGTCCATGGGGTTGCTAAGAGTCAGACACGACTAAGCGACTTCACTTTCACTTTTCACTTTCATGCATTGGAGAAGGAAATGGTAACCCACTCCAGTGTTCTTGCCTGGAGAATCCCAGGGATGGGGGAGCCGGGTGGGCTGCCATCTATGGAGTTGCACAGAGTTGGACATGACTGAAGCAACTTAGCAGCAGCAGCAGAGGTAAGTTGCAATGTGACTTCCAGGAAACTTGGCATATTTTTATGTTCATGAAATTTCCCTATTAAATAAAAGTGGGAGCCATTCCATTTTGATTATGCTAAAGGTGTGAGGCTGGGGGTCTGGAGGTATGTATCATGAAGATCTTCTCTGTTGCTGCTTTGCTCAGTATCTCCCTTTGCCATGCCAAACTCAAATTTTGTTAAATGCTTTATTGATCAAATTGAGATGTGAAATCAGTTGGGAAGAGTTCATTTCATCAGCCTCTCATTTCATTTCCCCAATAGTTTATAAATTACAACTACTTTAGGGGCAGAGCCTTTCAGAACTTTACCTGGAAATTGCTGATTTCCTTAATTCTGAAAGAGCTTATTGCAGCTCCATGAAGAGAACATGAAAAACCAACCCCCCCCTTTTTTTTTTACATGAACTGAAATGTTCTCTGGGCAGTAATGGAGCATGTGAGTGATGCCCAGAAGACAATGAAGGTAAATATAATTGTACAATGAGCCGTGGCCTTCACGTGTGCTCTTTGTGCGGGAGACAGCTGTTCTCGAGCACCTGCCTGGGACTTGCATATACTGCATCCTCCAGCCTCTGCCTGGACCTGGCTGCACATGACGGAGGTGGGGACTGTGTTCCATTCCCCTCCTCCCCATCCCCTCCCACTTCTATCTTTATTATTTTTTTTTCCACTTCTATCTTTAGATTACCTTGGTGACTGTGTGCAGATGCATGTGATAATGGGGCTGTGAGCTCCATTTCCAACCCTGCCTTTGAGATGTGTCAAAGCAGCATCATGAAGCCCAAGGGAAAGAAATTTAAGAGTGGCCATCCATCCCATCTCAGAACATTTCATGCCTTCTTGTGCCACGTGCGTGTGTGCATGCTAAGTTGCTTCAGTTGTGTCTGACTCTTGGCGACCCCATGGACTGTGGCCCACCAGGCTCCTCTGCCCATGGGGATTCTCCAGGCAATAATCCTGGAGTGGGATCCCAGGGGATCTTCCTGATCCAGGGGTTGAACCTGGATCTCTTTTGCCTCCTGCCTTGTGCCACAGGAGATAGCAAACCTGGTCACTCTCAGGCTCCTGTTGACTTGGCCTCGCTTCTTCATCAACAAGTAAAGCCTGTATAAAGTCACTGCTCACTGAGAGGATTTGGCAAATGGCTTTTCCAGCTGTCTTCCCACCTGGAGGTCAGAATTTCCTTCAACATTCAGCAAAGCCCTCTTTCCAGCGGTCTTGAACAATATAGCAATCACGCAGTCTTTCTTTCTCCAAAGATCACAGAATCTTTTTACCTCACTCTGATTTGTTTCCAGGAAGTAGATCTCTCCGTTTGTATGGTTTTAGTTCCTGGGGGATATGCTTGCACAGCTCGGTAGATGACCCTCCTTGTAGAGATGCCTTCTGAAAATGACTAATGCACCCCTGAATGGCTTATCAGCTCTTTGCTACCCCTGAACTTGTGCAGATTTGTGAGAGACACGTTTACCTTAAAATGCAGTGAACACAAGTCTGTTTACTTTGGGTTCAGGCCAAGAAATTAATCTGACTTATTTGCAGGTAAAATAACTTCAAGTTCAGACCAATAAAGGTCTATTTTAAGTCCTTTTGTCTTTGAAATGTAGAGATGTGACTTAGTGTTCTTTGCTTGGGTACTTTTTGAACTTGAGGAGGCCATTTTGCCAGCAGATATTCCCAAGGGAAAGGGCCAGACACTGAAACTCCAGGCCTGAGCCTTAAAGGTTGGAGTTCACGGGTCAGTGTGTGCTTGGGCCTACGTACCCCTGTGTTTGGGAAAAGATCCCTATTGATAATTAACATCTCCCCCAAAGATATTTCCAGGAAAAACAGCTATTATTGAGCAACAGAGGCTAGTCTAAATTCGAAAAATTGTTTTTGCTGTGCTTTTCTGAGAAGAGCCAAATTGTCAATAGGACTGCCCTCAGAGGGCACTGATCAATACGTCCTCCAAAGGTGGGGGACAGTCCCCCTCAGGAGGTGAGGCTGGGACAGATGGGGGCTGGAGAAGGGTGTCTGCAGGAGCACTTGGGAGTATGTGGGTTGGTTTTGGGTTTCACCTCTTGCATTTACTGGTTATCTGGAGATGTAGCATTTTAATTTAAGGAGTCTCATTGAGCATCTTCTATGTGTTAAGAGAGACTATTTAAGACTCTTGACCCAAATATGCATCTTGAGGGAAGGGGTAGGGACCCAAGAAACCAAGGAAAGATTCTGGAAAGATGAAACCTCTAGGTTGAGTCCCAAAAGGTGAAAGTTGGTTAGCACTATACGTGGTGCCTGGGATCAGTTTTCCTGAAGGCAGATACTGAACCAGGAATGACAGGTGCAAAGGCCCTGTGGTAGACCTCCACCTGGTGCATTTGAGGGGCAGGTAGGAGGCCAGTGGGCCAACCTGCACAGGGATTCTCCCCATGGAAACTCAGTGGGTGGGGCACTTAGTGGTCAGGATGCCAGCCCTTACCTGGAACCAGAGTGCTGTTTTGCTTCAAACCAAACAGTCAAGTCCCTGTTGTTCATGGTTATTTGACAATGCTCCTGCCCCCTGTTCTTAGCTGCAGGACCTGCTGTTTGGGAGGCTCCTCTGATCTGCTGAGCTGGACATGCCTTTGGCCCCTTGCTGGGTTCTGTTTCTCCTACAGCATCTCTCCATGTTCAACACTGTATCCATATGCTCACTCACCCGCTCATCTTCCGTCTCCTCTCTTAGCAGGGGTGTGGCCTTGGCCACGCTGTATGCTCTGCTTGGGATGCACTGTGGAATGAATGAATGGACTAAGCAGGGAAGGAACGAGTGAATGAATGGGATATTGAGCCCAGCACCTGCTGCCAGGAGGTCCCTGTGGGTGGAGCCTTTCTTGGCATCAGATTCAAAGGTGGTCTGTGCAAGGTCCGCCACAAAACCTCAGCCTGATTTGGGGTTCACCTTCCTGTTGGGAACTGTTTCCCTTCATTTTGGGTCTTCCTCGGGCCTGTGAGGTGGAGATTTTCTTCCTCTCACAATTTTCCCTTCCTTCTCTCCTGGTCTTTGTTCCGCAGAGCTTGGAGCTCCATCCCTGCAGTGGACTGTCAGTCATGATTGATGCCGGGTGACTGGCTCCTGCTGATGTCTTTGTGCTGGTGTTTAGTTAGCAGGTTTAAGTTTCATTTAATCCCGAGGGAAGGTCCTGGATGCAGGCTGGAGCCCCCTGCCCAGCCCTGAGGCTTGATTTGCTTCGGATAGGTACTGAGATCTTGGATTCTTACTGAAGCGGCTGGGCCCACCCACCTGGCTGCCGCTTTCTCTCTTTTTTTTTTTTTTTTGATTTTTTTTTTTTTTTGAAACCACTCAGATGGTGTCCTCTCCCTCTTACTCTCCCAAAGGAAGAGAAGAACGATCATCAATGGCCAATGGCAGCAGCAGAAGCAGCACCAAGGACCGGCTTCACGCTCAGGAGAGAACACTGCACCTCCTCCTCGTGGTTTCGGGTGCTCTACACGATCAGAGAAACTTCTCTAGTAACAAACTATAGAAATGATCCCTGAAAGTATACTCTTTTAGGCAATCTGGTGAAACTCCTTTAGCATCTGTTCACCTCCCGATGGCCTAGCGACCTCTTCTTGCAAACAGCCTCCTGCTAGGTCCACCAACTGCTTCCCACCATCGGGGGCAGGCTGCGGGGGAGACACACTCCCCTCTTCTAAGGAGTTATATGACCAAATTGACATACTTCCTGATGGCTCAGACGGTAAAGCGTCTTGCTTACAATGCAGGAGACCTGGGTTCGATCCCTGAGTCAGGAAGATCCTCTGGAGAAGGAAATGGCAACTCACTCCAGTACTCTTGCCTGGAAAATACTATGGACAGAGAAGCATGGTGGGCTACAGTCCACTGGGTCACAAACAGTCGGACACTACTGAGTGACTTCACTTTCACTTTCACCTTTATTAAATGACCTCGGACAGTGACCAGAGGTTTAGATCCCTGGGCTGTGTAGACAGACCTTCCAGGAGTTTTCTAAAGAAGCAGGCATGGCAGCTGCAAGCCTTGATGTCAGCTGCAAAACATCTTGATGGCTCAGCACTGACGACCAATTCAGTTTCTAAAAATCACCCACAGTCTGAAAGATGGGGCAGCAGGCCTCCAGCTCTGACCATGGAAAGCCTGCCTAGGACCTGTCAGGTTCATCTAGCGTTAAATATAACTGATTGTTTCATTCTCTTTTTCACCAAGAAAAGGATGTGTTCCTGTAGAAAACTGGCCTTATAGAGAATACAAAGAGACAAAAATAGAATTTAAACTACTCCCCTTAGGGGAAAACCACTGTAAACATCTCATGGTCACAGGCTGCCATCTTACACTGACGTGTCGAGATGACCTCCCTTGGAGCATCCTTGCTGGGCGCCCGTAGAAAGCATCTACTGGGCACAGAGGCACAATTTCCTTTCATGCATCTCAGAAGAGGCTATGTGGAGAGGGAATGGAAGAGTTGAGGGGGAACAGAAGGAGGCAGCCTTCAGAAGGGAGCTCACTCGTAAGCAAAGAGTCCACCTACCAAAGCAGATGACGTGGGTTCAATCCCTGGGCCAGGAAGATCGCACATGCCACAGATCAACTAAGGCCAGGCACCACAGCTACTGAGTTTGTGCTCTAGAGCCTGGGAACCACAACTACTGAGCCCATGTGCTGCAACTACTGAAGCTTATGTGTCCTAGATCCCATGCTCTGCAACTAAAGAAGCCACTGCAAGGAGAATCCAGTGCATTGCAACTAGAGAGTAGCCTCCATTCTCTGCAACTTAGGGAAAGACTGCACAGCAACGAGGACACAGCATAGCCAAAAAGAATAAAAATAAATAAAATTATTTTTAAATAGAGAAGTAAAGAGAGAGAGCAGGTGAGGGAGCCTCATGTGTGGATGGGGCTGAGACAGGGCATGGACAGGCAGGTGTCATCGGGCAGAAGGGGGCTGCTGGAGCCTGCCTGGCCTGCTCACGGGCATTCTGTCACTGGACACCACTGGGTCTCCTTTGGCCCTGAGCATGCAGCAGGGAGTGTTTGCAGATCCAAAGGGCCCTTTGTGTAACAGCACAGAGGTGACCAACTGCAACCCTGGGGCCAGAGAGTGACCGTAGGCACTTTTAAACTAGCAATATCAAATTGCTTTTAAAATGTCAGTTTCATCCATTGCTAGTGCCTAAGCATACACGGAATTTGCATGCTAGCTAACTTAGCTTGGGGTTGAGGTAGGAAAGAGTAGATTTCTGGGCAGGAAGGACCTTTAAGTCAGGTGCTGTGATTGTCTACATCACATCCCCACATAATAGAGAAAACTGCCTTTTATCTCACAACCACTGCCTGTTAAATTCCTCGGACTAAATGGGGGTTCTACTGATTCTGTTCTGCCAACTGTGATAATGCGTGTAAGTTCAGGCTGGAGAATATTTAATTTCTTTCTACAATAGATGAGGAGAATATGAACTTGCAGGCCAACAGACAAAAGCAGAAGAAACAAACAAAATGTCAAAAAGCTGGCCACCACATGTAGGACAGGACCTTGAGAGGTCGGTGACATTGGAAAGGGGATGGCTAAAATACCACTGTACTCTGGTGACCCTCTCCCCCTCAGGTGCCCAAACCTTCACTGAAACCTGATTCATCATCAGGTGCTTTGCATCAGCGGGTTTTAGAAAGTGGACACGGACAAAGGGAACATATCATCCTATTTGGATGAGACTTGGATGAGATTCCTGACACCAGGAATCAGAACTGGCGACTGGAGGCAGAGTCCCCCTGAGGACATGAGCCATCAGGAATATGAGGAGGAAACAGCAGGAGGGCTTAGACTCCCCCAGAGTGTGAGATGGAGACTGGATGTGATTTGACTTGTGTTCATGAGTCTGGAAGATACCACCTGACCTTCGGCTGTGCAGTTGCTGAAGCTCAGAGCCCGATATACACTCTAGAATCAGGACACTGGCTAAAAGCAAAATGTGGTCCTTCTCAACCTCAATGCCAAACCCATGGTTCATCCAGATGAATGCTATTTGTGCAGGCAGAGCGGAGATGGAGAGAGAACTGAATGCACACAGAGTCAAGCAAAAGTCAGCTCTGATTATATCAATCCCGCAAATTAAGATTAGCCTTACACTTTGCAAAGCAGCAGCACTATTTGCCTCTTTCCAGAGTTTACATTTAAGAACCACTGAATTTATGCATGAGCAAGTAATGGATATTTGTGTCTGGGGGGAGGTCTTCTGTGTGGAGATGTTCAAATGGTTTTTGGCCAAGTATCCCACAAGCTACCAGAAGAACATGTAACCTAACATGTGTAAAATGAATATATTTACCTGGTACAATGCCCAGAATCCTAGCCACTTAGACTACCAAGAGTATATGTTTTAACATTTTCTTCCCACACCCCAATGCATCTGCTTTTGTGCTCCCTGGAGTTGAAGCATCACATGGATTCTCTAATCTAAGGCCCTCAGGGTCTGTCTTTGGCAGGGGATATTAGGGCTGAGCCAGAAGGAGGCAGAGTTTTGAGGGATAGGTGAGCACCAGGGAGTTGGGGATTTCTCTCTGGTGCCATCCACACACTGTCTTTTAATGTTTCTGTAAAGCATCTTGAGGCATGGGCATCTATTGTGCTGTAAATGTGAGGTATTTTTTCTCTAGAAGTCTTCTGGTTGAATATTTGCTATTTCACCAGTCTAGAGGTAGAGATGGGTGACTCCTTCTCTGGTGGGTAGGGATCCAGGGTACCATCCTTCATCCTCGTCTGTTAGTAAAGGAGTTTGTGATGCTTGCAGCCACCCAGCTCCAGGTGCCATGATGGGGCCCCACTGCCCAGATGTTTACAAAAGGAAGCTCCCCTACAGCATGCGCTATATTGACTTTACCTTTGCTTCCAGGAAGGTAAGAGGTAATATTGGTAACTGTTATTCTTGTTTCCCTAAAACATCTTTCTGGGTGGACTCATGAGAGCTAAGAGCAGTGTGGTATCCCTCTTGCTTAACCAAAGGCTTGAATGAAATGACAGCCCGTATGGGGTTTCAGTTCAGTTCAGTTCAGTCACTCAGTTGTGCCCGACTCTTTGCGACCCCATGAACCGCAGCACGCCAGGCCTCCCTGTCCATCACCAACTCCCGGAGTTCACCAAAACCCATGTCCATTGAGTTGGTGATGCCATCCAACCATTTTATCCTCTGTTGTCCCCTTCTCCTCCGGCCCTCAATCTTTCCCAGCATCAGGGACTTTTCAAATGAGTCAGCTCTTCGCATCAGGTGGCCAAATATTGGAATTTCAGCTTCAACATCAGTCCAATGAACGCCCAGGACTGATCTCCTTTAGGATGGACTGGTTGGATGTCCTTGCAGTCCAAGGGACTCTCAAGAGTCTTCTCCAACACCACAGTTCAAAAGCACCAATTCTTCTGCTCTCATCTTTCTTTATGTGGTTTAGTCATCCTATAATCGATAGAGAATAATGCTCTTAAGCTCTGCCAGGTACTGAGGGGCATGTAACAAAGGTGAAAATAAACATACAGCCCATCATTCAAGGAGCCCATCGGTAGGAAATAATACCCATTTGCATGCCTGATCACATTTGGAACACCCAGGAAGACTGTGGTCCAATGCTTTCTATTGTAACGTGGCCACAATCACTGGGAGCTCCGAAGATGGGAAAGGAAGCATCTTGGGTATCAAGCACATCCTATTTCATTCTCAGAACCATACCGAAAGGAAGGTGTTCTCCATCATGGTTCACAGATGAGAAATCAACATTCAATGACTCCCCTCTGGGCCAGCTCGCATGCGGTGGGACTGAAATGAGCACGTCTGTCTTAGCAACGAAGCCCAAGACACAGAGACACTGCAGGTGAAATGTGCCAAGAAGGGCTTTGGTTTCGGTGTGTGTTGGTACATCTGGGCATTGAACTCAACTTCATAGAGTAGGTCAGCTTAATGGGATGGTGATGGTGGTGGTGGTTTAGTCACTTAGTCGTGTCCAACTCTTGCGATCCTGTGGACTGTAGCTTGCCCAGCTCCTCTGTCCATGGGATTCTCCAGGCAAGAATACTGGAGTGGGTTGCCATGCCCTCTTCCAGGGGATCTTCCCAACCCAAGGATCAAACCTGGGTCTCCTGCATTGCAGGCAGATGATTTACCAGCTGAGCTATGAGGGAAGCCCTAATGGAATGGTGAGCATGTAAACAAAGTATGGAAAGACTGACACCAAGAAAGCCACAGAAAAGGCAGAATTGACCAGACCAGAGAATGTGTTCAAATGAACGCAGAAAGACCCGGAAGGCTCACTGGAACAACAGTTTATCTGTCTCTACATCCATCTTTTTATCTGGATTTTATTTCTCTATACTTCCAAGAAAACATTTGAGACTAAGCATAAAACCTAAAAAAAAAAAAAAAAAACACCTAAGGAATAAAAAGTTAAATTTACTTTCAAAAATCATACAGAAAAAAGAGGTCACGGATGCTCTTTATCAAAAACTGGGCAACACCAACAAGGACCTACTGTAGAGCACACGGGGTCACTCTGCTCAATATCATGTAACAACCTAAATGGGAAAAGAATAGGAAAAAGAACAGACACCTGTATATGTATAACTGAATCGCTTCGCTGTGCACCTGAAACTAACACAATATTGTTTATCAACTATACTCCAATACAAAATAAAAGTTTAAAAACAAAACAAAAAAAACAGTCAACAGTTTCCTGTAGTTCTCAGACTCCTGGTGTCCAATGTGAAAAGGGAAATCTTGCACAGGGGGATTATATACAGCAGAAGAGAACCAGGGTAGCTTTTAAGGAGTTCCCCTACATCCGATACAATTCTTAAAGAATCCTCCATTGTGCGCGTCTTTATACACAGGACAAAAAAACCTAATAATGACCTTCCCCTCCAGGGCCTTGATCTCTGGGAGTCTCGGGGTGAGGACAGAATGGAAGGTTATGTTGGAACAGCAGACCCAGAGGCCCACTGCTCAGATTCCCTTTCTGGGGAAGGCTCTCTGTCCAGCTCTGGGGGTTGGCATTGGCCCGCAGCCTGCAGACTCAGCCCAGCCTTTGAGCCCCTCTTGGGCGGCTCCAGCCCAGGTCAGAGCAGGATGGGGTCCAGAGGCCCAGCAGCTTCTGCTCTTCCACGGGCACAGGCACTCCTCACGCTCACAGGGGTCTGATGTACCCACTCGCTTCCCTACTTTTCCTCCCACACTTGCTGCTCTTAGGGAACAGTTTAACCTCCTAAGTGCCCTTGGGGTCTGCCCTCCCCTGCAAGAGTGCCATTAATTCCTAACATCATCACGAGGAATGTGACGCTAAAGGGGTTTTAGAGACTCGCCTATTTATAAACTCAGTAAGTAACAGCTGTATCCTCTGGTCAGAGGGACCCCTTCTAAGTTACAGGCTCCCTAATGAGACTCCATAAAACTCCTGGGAAAATGTCTTGGCCTTTCACCCCATTCCTTCCTAGAACCTGGTGTTTCCTGTTAACCCCTTCCAGCCACAGGGAAGGCATGTCCTAGCCTGTCTTATTTCCTGAGTCTCAAGTCTTGGAGTTTCTCCCTGGCCCTGGCCCTGGGTTATCTGCTGTCATCTCACTAGCTCCCTGACAGTCCCTGCAGCCTGACGAGGTGGGAAACCAGCCCCCAGGGCTCCAGAGGAGACTCCACCACCACTGCCTGGTCCAAGCCCCTGGTCAGATCATCAGAAGGCAGGGACATGAACCTCATTCTTCCAACCCCAAGTCCTCATCTGGGTGGGTAGAGTGCATCCTGCTGTGACTTCTGTCAACTCTGGTCAAGGCCTACCAGGAGTGACCCCATGTGGCCCCTGGTTAGAGGGCATGACTCACACACACACCGTCCCCCTGGCAAGATGCACTTGGGGCCTGGAGGGAGGCTGTTCTCATGAAGGAAAAGGCACCAAGGATACTGCAAGTCCACCCTCTTCCTGCAGCCGGCGCTGGTTGCTTCCCGGGTGACCTCACTGCCCTGTTCCTGGCCCACGTTTCTCACTCGGGGGGCCCTGCTCTGCTCACGGCGAGGGGTGTGGCTTCCTCAGAGCAGCTGGCCTCAGCTGACACTGTCCTGGTCTAGAGAGGATGAAAATCAAACCAGACTACGTTCAAACTGATACTCTCCAGAGACACACAGGGGATGCCCAGGACCAGGACCAAAGAACCAGAGCATCTCCGCATGGGGAGGCTGAAACTCAGAGGCCTTGTAACTGACACAACACAACCAGAGACTGCCATGAAAGACGGGCGTGCCCCGAAGCCGACAGGCCACTAGGAGGGCAGCGGTGGTTTCCCTGAAGCTGGCTGGGTGCTCATCGCCCACCTCCTCTGACCTGTTTGCCTGCAGGACAAAGGTGAACGCTCCCCTCCAGGATGTCCAGGAGCCAGGTAGACACAGCCTGGTCCCTGTGCTTTCCCTGCCTCCAACACAAGTCAGAGGAGTCTAGCTGGGGGTTCATTCCTTCAGGTGCAAAGACTGGGAATAAATTGGCTGGAATGAAATGACTTTTCATTTTTCCCCTGAGAAGACAATTTCAAGTTCCCTCATTGTAGCTTAAACTAAAGAAAAATGCAGTTTAGCTTTGGGGGTTTTGTTCAAGTTACAGTAAACACACGTGTGCACACACACTCATGCAGCTAGAGAGGTTCTGTTTTTTTAGGTTTATCCCTTTCTTTCATAACCATTGGCCAGCCCCCAGTCAGAGCCCAGTGCTAATTGTATTACTAGAAATGCACTCCTATAAACACGTCTTGGGCCACGTGTTTTTCTCCAAATATCTGATTTGGCTTTAACTAAGGGTTTGCAGGGCTGCACAATGTGTGGGAATAATTGCCCCAAGCTCCAAATATTTATCACCCGGGCCAGCAGGGAAGCCAGCAACTGACGTGGCCCGTGGCTGTCTGGCCCCATTCTTCTTGACAATGGGTGGACGAAGAGAGAAGTGTTGGACTGTTTACTGCTTTGCGACATTTAAAAAGGTAATGAATGTACAAACAGCATGAAAAAAAAAGAGGCCTCTGGAAGGTGGCTTAGAGTCAGGAGAGAAAATTCAAACAATTTTAGCCTCAAAAAGTCAACATCAGACACCCTTCTACTAAGGACCTACAAACAAACAGAGTTACTCTGTACACACATTAAGCGATGCAGTGCCCTGCCGCCGTGACTTTGACCTCACAGGGCCCAGCTCCCACACGCGCAGGCGCAGGACTGCAGGTTTGGGGGTCCGGGGTCTTTGAATCCCCAGAGCGTGCAGTCATAGGACTTTCACATCTGGCTTGTCTGGGGGTCAGAGAGAGATGGAGAGAAAATATGATTCAGGCCAGGACTGAGGTGCCCTTGACCTGAAGACCAAGCTGTACCGAGTATGTGGAGCATCTCTGTTTCATCTCCTCTCAGCTCAGCAGACAGCATTACAGACAGATGCCTCTGGTGCCCAGACATCCCACATCCCACATAATTAAAAGGCAGAGGGTTACCCTTTAAAAAAGTAAATAATTAATAACGGGAGAGGAATCTAGCATCTTAGGCTCCTACTCACACGGGCCTAGACATGTCGGTTATTTGCTTTCCTTCCAAGCATTGAATAATATGATTGAAATAGGAAATAAATTCTCCCATTTTCTTCTCTTTTTTCTATTTTTGTGAGAGATTTTGTGCTCTGCTGTCTAAAGACTGCCCTCTTTTAGTCTCTGCTGGTGATAAATGAGACTCCTCGGTCGTTCAGACATCTCACTAGAAACAAGAGGTTGAATGATTCCGGTGGGGGGAGGTCTTGTTTTCACCCCACAATCAGGAGCTGTCTGCACACTGCAGAGTCTATTGCTTTCTGAGACTCCTGATTCCTCCCAATAGACCTGGACAAGGGCTACACAGAAGAAAAAAAACTAAAAAGAGGTGCGTGAAAACAAGTATGCCTCCCCCCACCCATGTACTCATCCAACAGATCTTATAAAATCTAAGAGAGTGTTAACTCTGAGTTTTACATTTTAAAGTCACTGTGCCAGAACATGTCAAGAAGTAAAATGGGTAATAGCAAGGATAGTCCTGAAAAGCATCTCCAAAGTAAATTGGCCCCAAGGTTCCTTTTAGCCTGTTTCTTTAAATGCAATTATGCAAAGAGGGAACATTTAATATTGCAATCGATAGAGTCCTGTCCTTTTCTAATACCAGGTCTTAGCACCCATTGATTTTGGGGCTGGCTGCACAAACTTTAGTGATGCACCTGAGGATTTGATGCCACGAAGACATGAACATGATTTGCTTCCTGCAATGAGCAGTGAGATAAACCATCATGAGCTCACAAAATGGAAGGCTCATCCCCAGCCTTTAGAAACCACCCAGGAGGAAGGCAGTGGGCATCCTCAAATTATTTACACAGATTTAAAAACAGAGACAACTTGTAAAATGAGGAGAGATACACACTGCATCTTTGTTTTCTGCAATGACAACATGGCAGGATCAAGGGTGCTGGTTTCCAAGGGTTTGTTTGGTTTTTTTTTTTCCTTTATTCCATCACACATTTCCCTGGAAAATTATTTCTGAGGAAAGAAATGACTTAAAAAAAAAAAAGCCTCTAATTGTGGTTGGCTTAACGCTTCTCCAGAGTAGGTCAATAGCAGGCCCACCGCAGGTGGCCTCAGGCCGCTCCCTTCCAAGCCTCTGATAAAGCCAGCCTCCTCCCCGGATCAAGGTATTAAGGTTTGGGTTATTTGTATTGATTTTATGTGCTGCCACGCTGAGCCAGTCATGCTCATATCTGCCGTTCACAAATTCCCCTTTAAAATGTCACCACTGCTTCATTTCCTCCTGGATCTATCAATACTGTGGCTGGAGGGGCTGGTCGTGAACCCCAAGGGCTGTCATCTGGTCTGTGGACCCTGGGGCACTGCACACCCCCGGATTGTCACAGACATCAGCAGTGGGCTGAAGTGGGTTAGAGGAGCGGTCAGTAAGATGCTAAACAAAAAAACACCCCAATAACCTAACAAAAATTTTTCTCTGACATCCAGAAGGATTTTTCCTCCTTGTCCAGAGAAGCCTAGCAAATGGATAGGCCCTCTAGTGGTTCACAGTCCTGCTCAGAAATATGGGGAGGACTCAGAACACATCATTTGACATCACTTGAAAGTCCAGCCACACCCACAAACAGGTGTATACATGGGAATTTCAATACCTGTCTGAACCTAGAGATTATGGGCTACAACCACCCCTACAATTCTGCTGGGCATAAATCTTGAAGAAACTGTATTATTTGCTGACTAACGTGGGGCCAAGATTTTCCCTGGAAGTTCTAATTATGTAGTCTTTCTCAGCAAAACACGTAAACTAAGCCATCGAATAATTTTAAACAGATTCTCTTCCTTCTCAGAACTGAATAA
This sequence comes from Oryx dammah, assembly GCF_014754425.2. NCBI lineage: Eukaryota > Metazoa > Chordata > Mammalia > Artiodactyla > Bovidae > Oryx > Oryx dammah. The sequence goes on from NW_024070194.1 coordinate 42,032,429, forward strand.
AACGAGCCTTCACTGGAAGCCAGGCAGAAATCTACACACAGACAGTCATGGCTGTATTTATCAGTCTGTGGTGATCCTTTAACAAACATGCAGTGGGGTAAAAATAAAACACATGTTTCCCCTTATTTCTCTGCAAGCGCTTACTTAAGGTTTTATTATATTTGGCCATGGGACATTCAGTCAACTTACTGATGATATCAAAGAATGATTTTACAAACAGTAAAAGTTACACTATTGACACCTCCAAATTCTAGAGTATTTACATTGTGTTAGGTGCACACTTGCACAGGGAGATTAACAAACATTACCAGCAAGGCTGTGGCCAAATCCACCCTGGTTGTTTATAAAACCTTTACAACTCATCAGCTTCCACTAACACACTGGCACTGTTCAATTACCATCAGTTTTAAAGAGCCTTAGCAAAACATCCAGTGCCCATGTAAATAGACAAATCTGAAAACTAGCTGGTCTGTTGGCTTACATACTGTAGGTAATGTTTTCTTTTGCTCAAATTTGTTCTGGAAACTAATCACGCTCTGATAAAGCCATTTGCAAATATGAGAAAGATTGACACCCACATGTCAAAGTTTACACAGCCTGACCAAGTGTACATATAGTACAGATGATGTAAGGGCTGTGCCGTGCAGAGCTTCTCTGGGGCCATGTTGGAATGGAGCTCCCTGGGAAGAATGCAGGCACCCCATCCGTGTTACAACAAGGCTTGCCAGTCTCCCCATCAAGTTAAAACTCTTCCAAAAGAGATGGGCGCATTCCTCAATGCTCATCGTGTAGCTCACTTTGTTGCCCCAGCAGCGTAGTTATCACCCAGGTAATTCCAAACACAATCGCTTTTCTACAAGTCCCTAAAGCTTTACCTTTATCGAGACCATGATAATACCATATTGTCCTTCTGCTAGGAAGAACAGCATTAAATATCCTGTATTGAATGGGGTGATATGAAATGGCATTTGCCCAACAATTCATAGGTAAGCAACCCCTTCCTGTGCTTTATCAAGTTTACGGGTAGGACTTGATACGTGGATTTGTCCACTCACACTTAGAGAAAGTCCAGAATGAAAACCTGAGTCCCAAGCAGATGGAGTACCTGAATGTGATGGAACGGGATGAGGAATTCACCTTCATTGTATAACAAGCAGCAAGGAACACAATTTCCTTCCAGTAGGTGACTGTGGTGTCTGTCAGAAATAAACCCAGAGGTCACCTACTCTGGTCTTGAGCTTCCTCTTCAGAAACACAGCGGGAAATGAAATCAGCAGGCTTGTGAAAGGACTTATGTGTAGTGACCTTACTGCGGTTCCTATGCACACTCCTTTTTAAGAGCTCAGAAATCCTGTTTAAATTTTCACTTGAGAATTTTTCTAGGAATTAACCAGAAGTTCCCTCATTTATTATTTCCAGAATGCAGTCTAGTAAGTCATTGAAAAAAGAAAGCAACTATTCTTTCTCTCTAGCCTTCTGATAATTCTCATGATTTTTAAAAAAATGTTTTGTTATTCCAATTCTGCTAGACACTTAGAGATTTATTATTATTTATTGTATTTCCCCGGAGGGTGAGGATTGGGGGAAGCCCATATAGCTTCATATCTTGGGGAAGAATTTGAGAATAGAATCTTAGAAATAATATACATGAAGATGATATCAGTCATTTTTATCCCATGAATTTTTTAGTTACCAGGCTAGCTCTGTAATTTCATCTACCAATTCATTCAGTTCCCGTTCTAAAGTTCGAATTATTTTTCTTAGCAATTCACCAATTCTGGATCTTCATTCTTTCTTTCAAGTTTCCAATTGCAAATCCTTCTTCTTAACATTTATTAAAACCTACCACCAGTAATGAGTCCTCACTTCCCTATCCTTCTTGATCTAAATGTAACAAAATAAAGCTTTCTGGAATTTCCGGGAACTTTTGTTTTAGAAAGCATCATCAACATTTAGTTTTCTGGCGTTCTTGAACCTCACTCATGGTGACATCATTCTGTGTTTGTCTCTGTCCATCTCGAGATTGTTTTAAAGATAAAGTGAAAGTCGCTCAGTCATGTCCAATTCTTTGCAACCCCATGGACTATGCAGTCCACGGGATTCTCCAGGCCAGAATACTGGAGTGGGTATCCTTTCCCCTCTCCAGGGGATCTTCCCAACCCAGGGATCAAACCCAGGTCTCCCACGTCGCAAGTGGATTCTTTACCAGCTGAGCCACAAGGAAGCCCTTAAAGATAAAAGCTCAACAAAAATCTCTTTGTTCAGCCACATTCAATGGCTTACATGCCTTTATCTTTCTTTACAAATCTATGTAGGCTGACACTTTCTAAACTAAGTCTCATAATCTACAACTCACATCTTACCTAATAGCAAAATTTCATGAACAATAGCTGTTCCAGGACACGTGTGTGCTTATATCATGAAGCCAGATCCCTTCGACTTTGCCCAACCATTCGAGCTGTCTTTGATCCTAGGATACGACTTCTAGAATCCTATAACCTCTTTAGTGCTTCACTACATGCATCAATATGAAACGTGTAACAATTTTATGATGATTCTTGTTAAACAGAAGCCTTTTCTACGTTAGCTCATAAAAGTTAATTCCCCATTTCCTCTTCCCAAAGAATAAATGATCTTTGCCCTCCTGTGGATAATTGGATCATGAAGGTAGGTGAGAGCTTAACCGTTACCAGGGGATATTGCTTTGGGGGAGGTGTTTAAGGGCTGGGTAGTAACTCCTGTGTCTGAGGGGAAAGACACAAAGAAGAGGAGGAAGAACCAGCATTTGCTGAGTCCTGTACTGGGCCAGACACTGGTATGGATGCTTTATGCTATTACTCTCATCTCATCCATTCTCTTCTTGTCCCTAATTTATTCTCATGCCACCCATTACCTTGCTCAATGCACTTTAATGGTTTCCAGTCACTCTTTGCACAAAGACCTAATTCCTGATCACTGGCTTTGAGATCTGGCGTGGTTTGGCTCTTGCCGATGGAGTCGGCCTGCTTTTTTCTTCATCTCTTTGTTTTTGGTTCTTCAGTCGTACCTGACCTTCTTTCCGTTGGCCATAATTGTTTGGTTCACTTAAATATCCTGAAGCCTCACCCACTTTTGGCACAGAAGAGGTGCTCGAGAAATATTGGCTGGAAGAACAAACAAGCGAATGCATTTAATCCTTTCAACCATCCTCCCAAAATGGGGAAATAGAGTGTCAGATGGTTTCAGATCCATGCCTGAGCCTCAGTTGATAACATGTAGAAGTGAGCCACATTTCAGCAATGCTATGCAGTTTCCCTAAGGTCCTGTGTGGGGGCCACATTGAGACCCCTCAGTAGATGGAGAAGTGCACACTTAAGAACAATGCTACCCAGCATGATGGTGAGATAAGCAGGACTGGGCCCGCCAGCTACCTCCTGATGCAATTTCCTCTCCCCTCAGATGTGTTTGTAGCCCTGGTGTTCACTGAGAAGTTTTATTTATCTGTGGATTTTCTCTGAAGAAAGGCAGTCAGAGGATGTTCTTTAGAGGCCAAGGTGAGAACTAGCAAGATGCTTCGACACAGCACCTTTTATAACACTGAGAAGTGATCATTAGGCTTCCTCACAAGGATGAGGGATTTGCATTTGGCTTGCGTTGTGCAAACATGGCTTTTGTTGATTTATCAACAGGACTTCGCTTGGGGTTTTGGATTGGATTCCAGAGGTTGGCACCTACGCTCTAAAAAATCTAAACAGAAGGAGAAAATAAATCACCAACTGGCACTTTAAAGGCAAAGATTTATACCAAATTTAATGAACTTCCTGTCTTGCTGAGCATGAGGGAAATGTCATGTTTACCCCAATGCTCCCAGCTCCTGGCAGCAGCTACACCGAGTTGGAAGGGATGCAGAAGTGGGTCGCCTTCACCCCACTGTAGCACAGAAAACTCATTAGTGAGAGAGCCCCGGGTGAGGACTCAGACCCTCAGGGTGCACCACAGCCCTGGCTACCAACCCCACTCAGAACTAATCCCCGGAGACATGGGGATCAAGTCATGCTTTCTGGTTTGTCCTCCCCTAGAAGCAGACCAAGATCAAGGTGCAAGTAGTTGACTTAGGAGGTGGTCCCAGGGAATACAGATCAAGGAGTAGGAGAAATGAGGCAGGAAGGTGGGGAGTGAAGGGCTTCTCATCAAGACAGTCCCTGCTGGGAACAATTAACTTACTCCTGCTGGGACTGCACTAGGCACCAGTGTAGAAAGCCCACCTCAGGGTCATCCCAACCGAGGGCTGGAGGGCTGGGGCATTGGCCCACTAACTCTCCCAGTGACTAGTCAAGGGCTTCTTCAGGGCTATTAGTGCCCCCAGAAATTCCAGCCAGAAGCACCTTTAGGAGAAAAGACTCCAGCAACCAAAGTCCTTAAGCAGAAGGATGCAGGGATGGCCAGGTGGGAGTGGACAGGCCTTCACTGGGTGGATAAGGATCTAGGCAGATGGGCAGCATGCTGTCTTAATCTGGTCCAAATCAAGCTCTGTTAGATCTCTGGTTCTGCTGTGACTTTTCAGCTTTTACATTTTCATACATGTTACCTGGAGGAACACGCTATCATACTCGCCATTCAGTTCAGTTCAGTTCAGTTCAGTCGCTCAGTCATGTCCGACTCTTGCAATCCCATGAATCGCAGCATGCCAGGCCTCCCTGTCCATCACCAACTCCCGGAGTTCAGTCAGACTTGCATCCATTGAGTCAGTGATGCCATCCAGCCATCTCATCCTCTGTCGTCCCCTTCTCCTCCTGCCCCCAATCCCTCCCAGCATCAAAGTCTTTTCCAATGAGTCACCTCTTTGCAAGAGGTGGCCAAACTACTGGAGCTTCAGCTTTAGCATCATTCCTTCCAAAGAAATCCCAGGGCTGATTTCCTTCAGAATGGACTGGTTGGATCTCCTTGCAGTCCAAGGGACTCTCAAGAGTCTTCTCCAACACCACAGTTCAAAAGCATCAATTCTTCAGCATCAGCCTTCTTCACAGTCCAACTCTCACATCCATACATGACCACTGGAAAAACCATAGCCTTGACTAGACGGACCTTAGTCGGCAAAGTAATGTCTCTGCTTTTGAATATGCTATCTAGGTTGGTCATAACTTTTCTTCCAAGGATTATATACAATCAAAGAACTTTCTTTGACTTAACCATTATATTCGTCCTCAAATTCTTTTGATTCCCTCCCCTGGCAATGAAGCAGATCTAAAGCTACAACTAAAGTTGTGTATAGCCAGGAATGTGCATTTCCCAACTCTTCCCACATCAATAAATGAGGAACATGACTTCCCTGGTGAGCCAGTGGTTAAGACCCTATGCTTCCCACACAAGGGGCACGGGTTTGATCCTTGGTTGGGGAACTAAGTTCCCATATACTGTGTGGAGAGATCAAAAAAATTAATAAAAATTAAAAAAAAAATAAGTGGGGAACCTATTTGTAAGTCTGCATAAATGATATACCTGCCCTTGGAATATAGCATCTTTAAGCATCCCTGGACAGAAAAAAAGTAATGCTAGCAGTGTTTGGGCATCTAGGTGACTTCCTCTCTGGGACCAGATGACCCTCTGAGTTATGCAGTCTGTCACCAAAAATTGTAATATCTGAGTTTCAGTGTACTGAGAGTACAAATGAGAGTCAAAACAGAGTATCTTGCAATTAATGTTTCTTGACTACAAGGAAGGTAAGAATGCTCATTAATGATGCATATTAACGATAAATTCCTCCAGCTCAGATGCAAGAAAGAAGAGGAAATTACAGGACACATTACCCGGTGCCCACTATTTCTATGTCTGTCTGTGCCATTACACAAGTCAGCATGTATAATGTTCACAAGGTTGGGATTTTAATCCCTGGTTGGTATTTCCTTATCTTGCTGTTGAAACACCCAAAAGTTGAAGAACAAAGGTCAATATTTAGACACATTATGAAATCACTTCAGTTTTTCTTGATTGGAAGCTTGTTTGGATTTGTTGAATTAATAATTTCTAAAGTTGGTATTCAACATTGTGTAAGTATGACTTTTTAAAGTAGTTCTCAGCCATCTGTAATGAATAATTACTAGAGGGAAATGACAGTTGATCTGAGTTTCATTCATCCATGTATTAGAGTAAAAGAAAATTAAGTAAGTTCTCCAGATAGATGTTTTGGATAAGAATTGTAAAAAATAGAATACAGCTATCCATTAAAAATATTATTTTAGTAATGCTAATAGAAGAATGGAAATTAATATAAACTTATATTAAATAATGGACTGAATACCTCTTTGCAGGAACATCCCCAATGTGTATTCTTTGTAAAGGGTGGAATTTAATAGCAAATAGAAGGAGGAAAAATGAAAGCAGTGACAGATTTTCTTGGGCTCACTGCAGACAGTGACTGCAGCCATGAAATTAAATGATGCTTACTCCTTGCAAGGGAAGCTATGACAAACCTAGACAGCATATTAAAAAGCAGAGACATCACTTTTCTGGCAAAGGTCCACATAGTCAAAATTATGGGTTTTCCTGTAGTCATGTATGGATGTGAGAGTTGGACCAGAAAGAAGTCTGGTGGCCTAAGAATTGATGCTTTCGAATTGTGGTGTTGGAGAAGACTCTTGAGAGTCCTTTGGACTGCGAGGAGATCAAACCAGTCAATCCTAAAGGAAATCAACCCTGAATATTCATTGGAAGGACTGATGCTGAAGCTGAAGCTCCAATACTCTGGACACCTGACGTGAAGAGCCAACCCATTGGATAAGACCTTGATGCTGGGAAAGACTGAAGGCAAAAGGGGAAGGGAGTTGCGGAGGACGAGATGGTTGGATAGAATCATCAACTCAATAGACATGAATCTGACAAACTCCAGGAAACAGTGGAGAACAGAGGAGTCTGTCACTCTGCAGTCCATAGGGTTGCAATCAGCCAGACACGACTTAGCGACTCAGCAACAACAAGCGACAGGACTGATTTGCTTTAGCCAGCACCAAGGATGGACTGTTTTGGAGGGACCTTCTGGTACTTTCCCACCCAGCAGCTTGTCTAACTCCATATTCATCAGCCTGCACACCCTCAAACAGTTCTATGCAAATCTGTTCTCATTTTTACATCCCTTGCTTAAAACAGAAATAAGACAACTTGTCTACCTTGCTCATCCTCTCAGTCTGCACTTCACCCTCAGTAAACTGTACTTTTTTTTTTTTTCAGGTTTCTCAAGGAGAAGGAGGAATATTGTCCCAAGTTCATAAAGTTTATCATCAGGAAGTTGTCTGGTGGTTGTAATGTTCTCATCATGACCACCACCACTGATGTAATCTGTTATTTCAACTCACCATCCATGGGACTAGCCCTGGGTCACAGCCTGGACGTTGTGGAGACCTGGGTGAGAAACAGATTCAATGAGAGAAAGACATCTGTTCTCTGTTGTCTTTAATGTTTTTACTCATGGGAGGACATTCTTTTCACACCTTCTCTCAGGTCTAAAATCTGGGAGTCCTCATGAACATTATCTGCTCCTTCTCTTCTTCCCAAGCTTCCCAACCATCCCACACCCTTCTGTGTTCCACCTTAGTCCTTTCTCTGGAAATTTCTATTCTCCACCTTGCACTTCACCTTGGTTTTGAGTCTCACTTTTGAGTCTCTTAATGTTGCAGAAACTCCTACGTTCACCCCCAAGCCCGCCTTTGGATTACCCTTCTCCACATCATTCTTTAAAGAAGAAGAAGCTGATTGCTTCTTTCCCTCTCACATCTTCACAGGCTCCTATCAGCCTGTAGCCCTTGTCCAATCCCTCCCAGGAACTCTGCCTTCTCTCCCTGCCCGTCTTTCCCTTATCACAGTCAATGACACCAAAGATCCACCTGGAGACTTTAGCCAAAACTGGGTATTATTTCCATCTCTTCCTTTTTCCTCTTATTTGTCCAGTCCTGAAGCTCTGCCTGTGCCATGGGGCTCCTCTCCAGACCCTGACTGGTCTCATTGCTTTCTTTCTTCTTCTTCAATACCTTCAGCAAACCATTCCAGAATATGCTTGAAAAAATCAAATTGCATCACTCTTTTCTCAAAGATCTCAGGGTTCTCACAGTGTTTTGAATGGAATCCGACCTTCTCAAAGTGGTCCTCTTGATCCTGACTTGATCTTGTACTGCCCTACCTTTAGCATGTCCCTTATTTCCTGGTGATGATGAATGGGTGTGTTGTTTAACTCCTACACCATTTATCATGGGGCATACACCCCACCACCCACTATGCACTGGACACACTGGCCTCTTACTCCTCCAAAATGGCAGGCTCATCCAGCCCTTGGATCTTGGTCTGGCTCTTCATTCAGGAAAGCTCTGTCCACCCCACCCCAACATCAACTCCAATTCCAGATACTCAGTCAACCAGCAACATCTTGGTTATCCTTCTTTCATCCTCTGAGGTCTTCCTTGTAGTTCATCTAACTCCCTTACCTGGTCTAGTAAATCATGCTATTTATTTATTGGCAGAGATGTCATCATCTAAAATTACGTTCTTGTACTTTTTAAATCTGTTTTATTAACTATGTACCTGCTCTGCAATGCAAGCTTCTGAAGGACAGGACAACTATTTCGTTCCCAGTAATGACAACAGTTAGGCCTGCCATAGGTTCAGAAGTGGAAATAATTATTAAATAAATGAATGAATGATTATTATCAAACTTAACATTTACCGATACAATAGGGTAAAAATAGTGTCCTAATATTTTAATTTGACCCTGATTATTACTGAAATTGAGTCCTTTTCATATGTCTACTGAAAATCATTTTTTCTTTTTCTATGAATATCTTGTTGGCATCCTTTCCTTATTTTTCTATTGTTTTTTTCTTCTTTTTGTCACTCACTGTTGTGGTTCTTTCTTTGTTTGCAGTTATTTATGTCTTATATAGGGGATGATAGAGGATGAGGTGGTCAGATGGCTTCCCCGACTCTATGCACATGAGTTTGGCTGAGCTCTTGGAGTTGATGAAGGACAAGGAAGACCAGCGTGTTGCAGTCCATGGGGTCGCAAAGAGTCGGACACAACTGAGCGACTGAACTGAACTGAATGTCTTAGATAATTAGTTTGCTCTATATTTTTAAAATATTTTCTCCTATTATGTCATTTGTCTTCATTTTATTTAGGGAGATATACATCGTTACATAGTCAAATGTTGATATAGTAAAATGCATCTTTCTTAAAATTTAAGAATTTTTTTTCTTAACAATACATAATAAAAAAGCAACAAAGGCAGCTCCAAATATGAACTCTCGCTGGACCACACTGGTTAATATTAGGATCTATGAAAGTTTCATAGATACTTCATATTTTATTTCTATTTCATATAAAGTGGATATTATATAAGTTCTGACATGATGCAATGTGAAGCACACAGCACAGTCTGTGAAGTATTCTTACAGAAGAAAAGTAACACACGTTTATTGAGGTCTTTGCATTCGATCTCCAATCTACGTCCATATGGAGGGCGGAGTTGCAGGTTACAGAACATCAGAAAGGCACAGCCAGATGGATCTAGCGCACAGCATTCTACAGCCACGGTGACTTCAACAGCAGCCTAATGAGAGAAAAGGGGATTGTCTCAGATAAAAAGAAACTTGAGATACATAGCAAATGCATATAATTAATAAACTTTAAAAAAAATCATCATTCAATAGACTATAAGATGGAATATTTGGATAACTAAGGAAACTTGAAAATGGTCTAGATATTTGATGTTATCAAGGAAATATTTTTATTTTAATAATTTAAATAATTCTCTTTCTTATTTTGCTAAGGTCATATGCCATGGCAATTATGTTGGAAGAATTTTTTTTTTTTTTTTTGAGAAGTGTATTAGGTATTTAGGAGTGAAAATGCCTGAGATTTTCTTTAAAACAGCCCTTCTCCCCAAATAAAAGAACACATGTGTTGGCGGTGGGAACAGATAAATTAAGAAGAGAAGCATGCTGATGGCATTTGCTCAAGAGAGGTGACTTGAAGCGGAGAGAAGAGGTGGAGAGTTCTGTGAAGAGGCAGCCCAACCACCCAGGGGTGAACATAAGACCCCAGCCTTTGGTCCGGAGTTAGGTCCCTCTCTTCCCCAGTCCCCCATACTCCTTTTGTAAGCAGATCAATCCAGAAGGTGGGGGTCCTGAAGGCCCCCCTCAGAGAGTGGAGATTCATTCTGGAGGAACAGACATCTGGGGGAGGGGGACCTAATAGGCCTGGTAAATCACTCTTTTGTGTACGTTAGGAGACTTTTATAATTAATCATTTGATTAAGAAAGAGATGTGCATTTTCTGCTTTGATGCAAGAAAGATTAATACACAATTTTTAGAATGTATTAACTACATTATTCAAATGTCCTTTATTTTTACTTATTTCTGCATATTTGATATGCTGAATTCCAAGAATATTGTGTTAACATTTCTTACCTATATTTTTAGAATTATAAATTTCTTTTTATTCTTCATAGTTTTCATTTTATATTATTTGAACCTATAAGTTTTCATGAGTAGTAAATACAGCTTCTTGATTTATTGTTCTTTTCATCCATATGAAATGTTAGTTGCTTTATAAGGCTTTTGCTTGCTTTCTGTTTGCCTGGCATTTAGCTCTACCTGTATTTTGGTTAGTATCTGTTTTGCATATTTTCTCTCTTTATTTTCAACATCTTTTCTTTTTGTTTCAGGTGTGTGTGTCTTAGGACTTGACCAGATCCTTTTTCTTTTTTTTAAACTCAATCTGAGTATCCCTTGTCTCTAAACATGGGAATCCCACCCTTCATATTAGTTGTGATCACTGATTTGTTTGGACATGCTTATGCCAAATCTTCAACTTCTAAATTTCCTTTTTAATGCCTATTCACTTGTGCTTACAGACTTTGATTGGATTTATCAACATTTTTTTTTTTTGCAATGTTTTGGAAATTATACTTTTATTTTTGTTCTTCAGAGATTCTTTGTATGATCACTTACCCTGTGATTAAATGTACTGCAATTTGATCTTTATCAACATCTAGGATTAGTTTGACTCCCAGATAAGACTTTATTTTCCTCCCTTATTCCTCTCATCGTGTAGAAGTCATCTAGAATTTCTTCTGACCGGGGCAGTCATCACCACAGGCCACTAGGGGCTACTGAGCCCTGGAAACAAGCCTTGCATGGATGGAGAAGTGCTGTAGGTGTCAGATACACAGCACATTTCAAAGATTACATCTTTGAAGAGAATTCATCAACAATATCTTAATATTAATTACATCTTAAAATGGCAATATTTTAGATATACTGCTTTAGATACATAAATATACTGTCAAAGCCATTCTACATTTTGCCTTTTCTGAATGTGACTACTAGAAAATTCAAAATAACAGATGTGGCCCATGTTATTTTTCCACTAGATTTCTATTAGACATTGTTGCTGTAGGATTTTAGTGCTGAATTATAATTTTTCAACAGTAAACCAGTTTTTCTCCTTATTTTTTCCCCTTCTGTCTCTCTGATTCATTGATTCACTGTCCAGCCCTCGAATTATAGTGTCTAGTGGGTATAGAATTCTAGAATTCAAACTCAGTTTTAGAGCTCAATTGCTGTATTGTCTTCAATTCCTGGCTCTATTTATAGACAGGCTATTTTTGTTGATCTTCTTCTTCTAGAAGATTTTAAGCATGACCCTTCACTCTGTGTACCCTGGTTTCACAAAAAGTAGAGGGGTTTCCATGCCTTGCATTTCATTCTCAGGAAACTCTGAAACACGGTCTTGTGTGCGTGTGTCTTTTAGGCTCTGGGAAAACTTCTTGCACCATTTCTCTTCCATTCTCGTGCCTTCTGTAAGGCAATGTCTTTTCTTTAATTCACATCTCTGCTGAAAGGGAGTTGTATCTATTAGATCCATTTTCCGCCTTCAAACTTTCTTTTATACCTTCTTCTCTTCATTCTTGGGTGTAAGTCATTGATTTGTGAGTTTTTCAGGTTGTTTCTTTTTGTGTGTGTGCATCTGTTTCTCTATTCAGTGCACACACTGTAGAGAAGAACTGGATTCTCATTTCCAAGGTCTGTCCAGTCCTTTTCCATCCTAGCACACTCTTGTGTCACAGAAGATATCTTCTTATATGTCCTGTGAGGATTTTCATTCTCCTTCTTGTAAACAGTGACTGCAGCCATGAAATTAAAAGACACTTACTCCTTGGAAGGAAAGTTATGACCAACCTAGACAGCATATTAAAAAGCAGAGACATTACTTTGCCAACAAAGGTCCATCTAGTCAAAGCTATGGTTTTTCCAGTAGTCATGTATGGATGTGAGAGTTGGACCATAAAGAAAGCTGAGTGCCAAAGAACTGATGCTTTTGAACTGTGGTGTTGGAGAAGACTCTTGAGAGTCCCTTGGACTGCAAGGAGATCCAACCAGTCAATCCTAAAAGAAATCAGTCCTGAATATTCCTTGGAAAGACTGATGCTGAAGCTGAAACTCCGATACTTTGACCACCTGATTCGAAGAACTGACTCATTGGAAAAGACCCTGACACTGGAAAAGATTGAAGGCAGGAGGAGAAGGGGACAACAGAGGATGAGATGATTGGATAGCATCACCGACTCAATGGACATGAGTCTGAGTAAACTCTGGGAGTTGGTAATGGAATGGACAGGGAGGCCTGACATGCTGCAGTCTATGGGGTGGTAGAGCCAGACATAACTGAGAGACTAAACTGAACTGACTCTTGTAAATGAACCAAGTTTTAGTTATATTTTCTTTCTGCTGAGTTGATTGCCTTGTGAGAAGAGATGGAAACCACCATGACTGTCAAGACGTTGCTCTTTGCACATCATGACCCAGAGCACAAACCCTCACACGACTTCACCAGCTTGTTCCAGTGTGAACGCTCAACTTGGGGTACCAGGCCAGTCCTGTGCATTCACAGCACACCCAGGGCTCACGTGTTCTATAGGTAACTCCACTTCCTCTTTGCTACTCACCTGCTCTACACATTCTAACCAATCTCTGCCTAGTCCACTCCATGGCTACTGCCAGTCCCCAATCCCCCCAGAAATTTCTTTCCCTAGCTCTACCATTTCAGACAATATTGAGAGATGTTGTTGCTGTTTAATGTGACACAAGTATTGTAGGGTCAGCATATTTCCCTGGAAGTCTTTTTGTGGAGGCTTCATAACAGCTCTAAATATTTGATGATTCTTGGTGGTGTGTTTTTCTCACATTGAAATCTCCTTATTAACCCATATTTTAATGAGCCCCCTCCCCATCCTCCTTCACTGCTGGATAGGGAGGTGGGGGCCATCCTGTTGGCCAGAGGATGAGTGGAAGCTTTTGGCTGCCCTTGGCACCAGTAGCCCCGCAGGCCTTGCCTGTGTCTCTAACGGGGCTCTCAGTGACCCTGGTGTGCCCCTATGCAGCACACCTGGTCTGCGAGGGTGGGGCAGCCCTTTCTCAGTCTCCCAAACCATCACCCTTGGCAGCCCGGGGCTTCCTTGATCTCATAAGCCTGCTGCCTCAGAGCCTGGAACCTTAAAAAGAAGTTGGTGTCTGTTTTATAGTAGCACCTCTGTCCTCACTTGGAGCAGTATCCCTGTTTAATCCAGGTTTATGGCTCTTCCATTAGGGTTCCTCAACATTTCAAATCCACTGAGACTCACCTCTTGCTTTCCAACACTGTGATGGATTCTCTGTCTAGATATGGGGGCCGTGGCTGGGGGCTCAGGCATCTGGGTTTCCAGCCATCTCTAGTCCGTTCATGCATGCACCCTTGCTGTTCCCTGGGCCTGAAATACCCTTCCCCTCTTCTTCCCTTTGCCTTTGTCCCTTCATCCTCCCATCTTGGGAGACACAGTCTAGAAAACCTTTCCCAATTTCTCCAGGTGGATTTAACCTTTTGGCTCTGCTGCCTTCAAGGAACATACATATGTTTCTGCTTTTATTTCTTTATTTCTTGTAACTCATCCCATCCTATGTGAATACACATATTTGCACATCTGTTAGATTTGTTTTCACTACCAGGTTGCATATTTCCCGAGTAAAACAGAATAGCCTAAACATCTTTGTTTTCTTCATTCTAGCATAGGACCAGCCCAGAGAGGATATGCAGTAAGAATTTACTGACACTGAATCTGGAAGATTTGACACTCTCTGCCCTTCTTTCAGTCTGGAATAAGGAGCAGTAGGCATTTGCCAGTTTGAGTGGTCCTCCCTGAGACTGCTGAGGAGTTTGGCATCATGGGAATTTGTTTCACACTATTCTGAGTGTGCAATCCAACCCTAAACCCTCTCACTACAGTTCCATCCCATTGCTATTACTTGAAATAAAGGGCATGTGTGTGTGCGGGTGTGCTAAGTCACTTCAGTTGTGTCCGACTCTGTGTGACCTCACTGATTGTAGCCCACCAGGCTCCTCTGTCCATGGGATTCTCCAGGCAAGAATACTGGAGTGGGTTGCCATACCCTCCTCCAGAGGATCTTCCTGACCCGGGGATAGAATCCCTGCCTCTTACATCTCCTGCATTGGCAGGTAGGTTCTTTACCACTAGCGCCATCTGGGAAGCCCCGAATAAAGGGTCAGGGGTGCTTTACTCTCCTTAAGAAAAGAAACCACATTGTTCCCCTTATACAAGAGTCAGTTTCCTTTCAAGGGTGAAAATATCTGCTGAAAGTTTAAATAACTTATTCCTCTCTACCTTTGTCTACCCTCTCTGCTTCCCTCCCAATCATGGAGATATTAAGAAGTAAGACTGCATCTAAAGAGAAAGCATTCTGAGTAGTCTCCTGATTTGTCCTTATCTGCAATATATATGCAAGCTAGACAGAGTTGATAAACACAGACAGCCCACGTGACTTCAAAACACAAACAAATAAATATACAGGCAGACGTTGATTTCCCTGTGGAAATTTTACAGGGGAGTTAAGTTATGGAGTGTACACAGACCTGAAATTGCCATGCAAACTGAGTTGGCGGGGATTTCAGTGACTATACGTGGGTTGGGTAAACCAGTTCAAATAAAGAGACCCTGGGATTTGGGCTGGATATTTGAATGAAAGCAGCTGGAAATTTAGAGAGCTGAGATGTTCTCCCGTCACCGTATCCATATGCATCCATCATCTGTGGCGACTTTTGCTTTAAACAGGAGTCACAAGCTGTTATGAAAGTGATGGCTACAGGTGTCTAAATCTGGTTGAAGAGAGAATGTCTTGAATGAGAATTCCAGGCACGTAGTTCATTTGGGAGATGGCTCCAGAAAGCCCTGAGCTGAGTGGGAGGGAAAGGCAGCCAGTGCAGGAGAGTTAGCAGGCAAGCCACCAGAGCCTCATTCTACTGGGGACATCATGGAACATGCATCTCTGGGTTATGCCCCCTCTCGCATAGGAGTGAGGGATTTGGGGTATTTATCCACCAACACCTGTCCATGATTAACTGTGGGCTGCTCCCAGAGGGTGTCAGGTCCCATGAAGTCTAGTAGGCTGTGCACTCTGGGAGAGCAGGCTCCAGGGCCCCCAGAAGGGAAGTAAAGTGACATGGGGGTGCTCTCCAAAGTCAGGCCAGTGTAATAACCCAGGATTCTGGAAATGACTGTAACAACATGTGGATTTTCCCGTTTAGACTAATTTTTATCATTTGGAAAATGTTAGGAGCTTCCTGGTAGCTCAGATGAAAAATAATTTGCCTGCAATATGGGAGACCTGGGTTTGATTCCTGGGTTGGTAAGATTCTCTGGAGAAGGTAATGGCTACCCACTCCAGTATTCTTGCCTGGAAAACCCATGGACAGAAGAGCCTGGAGGGCTACCGTCCGTGGGACCTCATAGAGTCAGACATGACTGAACAACTAACACTTTCACGGTTTCACAGGGGGAAATACAACCTCCCAGTGTTCCATCACTTATGAAATCCATGAGTGATGAAAATTTTATGCTCAACTTGTCATAAAAAACAGAGAAACAGAGTCACCTATATCAGCTCTTCAAATCATCCAGCCACTCCTTCAATAAATGCCATGCTGCTGCTGCTGCTGCTAATTCGCTTCAGTCATGTCCGACTCTGTGAGACCCCATAGACGGTACCCCACCAGGCTTCCTCGTCCCTGGGATTCTCCCATGACTGTAGAGAAAAGTCTCTAAAAAAATAAACTTCTCCAGGAAGAGGAAAGAAGAGGAGGTGTGAACGTAGGGGCATGCAGGAGGTGGGGAAGTGTTGGATGCAGCAGGAATTGCTCTGGCGAGAGAATGGGGGCCTGTTCACCCCCCATCCAGCCTCGGCCTCCTCAACAGTAGCGTGTAGGCAGCGCTGCACACTTGGACACTCTCTAGCCATCTTCCAGCTCTGTCTGTAAGTTCTACCCTAAGATGGTGCATTGGGCACTCAGGTTATGCAGAGACCACATGCAGAGGGTTATTGATCAGAGTTCAAGCATGGCCTCTGCATAATTCTCCTGCTTTTGAAGCTTACCCCTATGGTGATATTGGGGTGTTAGCCACTGTCCCTCCATATCTAATGGTCCATCCACACATATCTCACCTGCTTGGCAGTGGGCCATGTCCTCCCTATCTAGTATACAGTGTTCCTCAGTAAATGCTTGTTTTTTACTTAAGCTTTAAGAAACATTTTCAGAACATGCTGGGGCTTCCCTTGTGGCTCAGCTGGTAAAGAATCTGTCTGCAATGCAGGAGACCTGGGTTTGATCCCTGGGTTGGGAAGATCCCCTGGAGAAGGGAAAGGGACCCTTCCCCAGTATTCTGGCCTGGAGAATTCCATGGACTATATAGTCCATGGGGTTGCAAAGAATCAGACACAACTGAGTGACTTACACTTTAGAACATGTTTTATTTATCTTTAGTCCCTGCTTCCAACTGTGCTCTGCCTTATGGCCCTTTTCATTTTCTTAGTAACATCTGGGCAGATTGCATAACTTTCTGATCACTTAAAAAAATTTTTTAATCATAATAAAATACACATAACATAAAATTTACCATGTTAACCATTTTTTAAAAGATTTTTTTTCATGTGGATTGTTTTTAAATTTTTAATTGAATTTTTTACAGTATTGCTTCTGTTTTATGTTTTGGTTTTTTGGCCCCAAGACATGTAGGCTCTTAGCTATGTTATCAGGGATAGAACCTGAATCCCCTCCATTGGAAGGTGAGGTCTTAACCACTGGACCACCGGGAAAGTCCCTTTCTTAACCATTTTTAAGTGCACAGTTCAGTAGCGTTAGACATTGACTTTGTTGTGTAACCCATCTGCAGAATGTTGCATCTTGCAAAACTGGTACTTTGTACCCAGTAAACTACAGCTCCCCACCACCCACCTACCCCAGCTTCTGGCAACTGGCATTCATCTTTCTGTGAGCTGGATAATTCTAGGTACCCCATATAAGTCAGACACGACTGAAGTGACTTAGCAGCAGCAGCAGCAGCATATAAGTGAAATCATATAGCATTTGTCCTTCTATGCCTTGTCTTCTTTTATTAAGCATCATGGCCATTCATCTTAGACTGTGTATCAGAATTTTCTTCCTCTCTAAGAATGAAAGTCACTCAGTCGTGTCCAACTCTTTATGACAACATAGATGGTACAGTCCATGGAATTCTCCAGGGAAGAGTACTGGAGTGGGTAGCCTTTCCCTTCTCCAGGGGATCTTCCCAACCCTGGGATTGAACCCAGGTCTCCGCATTGCAGGCGGATTCTTTACCAGCTGAGCCACAAGGGAAGCCCCTTCCTCTTTAAGGCTGAATAATACTCTATTGTATTTAATACATCACTTTTTATTTGTTTGTTTACCCAGTGATGGAGACTTGGATTAAAATGCATGTTTTAAATGAATGAAGAAGAATTCCTTGGACTACAGGGAGATTAAACCAGTCAGTCCTAAAGGAAATCAATCTTGAACATTCACTGGAAGGACTGATGCTGAAGCTGAAGCTCCAGTACTTTGGCCACCTGATGTGAAGATCTGACTCATTAGAAACGACCCCAGTGTTGGGAAAGGTTGAAGACAGAAGGAGAAAGGGATGTCAGAAGACCAGATGGTTGGATGGCATCACCAACACAATGGACATGAGTTTGAGCAAGCTCCAGGAGATGATGATGGACAGAGAAACCTGGCGTGCCGCAGTCCATGGGATCACAAAGAGTCAGATAAGTCTGAGCAACTGAACAAAAAATGAAATTCAAATCTTGCTTGTCAACAGCTGACTTTGAACCCACATATTAAGAAACTTCAAAAAAGTAACGTTCTACATATAAAGCCCTCTTTGTAAAACTTTTGCAACTTTTGATGAGGGTTTTCCCCCTTGAATGAGAAGTTAAAAAAGAAACTCACCTCTGTTGAGCATTTACTCTCTACCAAAATTTGCATCATTTTCCAAGTGAGAAAAGACGATGCTGTCATGATTTGATCAGTGACACTGTTACTGCTCTTCAGGGGCTGCCAGGTTCCTGGCATCATGTGAACCCATGACCCAAACATACCATCTGTGGGATACCACTTCACATCCCTGACATCTTGCCACTGTGATTTTTTTTTTTTTTTTACTGTTTTTGCCGTAATATGGTTGACTCCCAGGAATGATTTCCTTGTTATGAGAATTTTCCAGTAAATGGCAATAAGACGTCATGATCTAACAAAATTAGAATATTACAACAATTTTGACAATGGAAGTAAAGAAATTGTTTTTAACTTAAGGAATTATCATAATCAAATGACAGTGTCAATCTAGCACCTAAAATAGCCAGTGACTCTAAACAAAGATTAGGCAAGTAATGAACTCATGGGTGAGGACTTTCACATGTAAACTTTTTTTAAAAAAATTCTTATTGTGAATGGCATGGTGCCAATGTATAATCTACTTTATTGACATTCAAATCACCTGTTGTTTTTTAAAGTACTAAGATGAAATTGCTGGGTCCCCAGTTGAAATTGAATCACCTTCATTACAACATGAATCATGTAACAATGAATATCTATTCATTATTAATAATCTATGAAGTAAGTATTGCATGGATATATTATAAAAACTGTATATGCTGTTACTGAAACTTATTCAGTAGAAATTAATTTTGAAATTGTAAACTTAGACATTATTTCAAAATGTTAAAAATTCCAAGATAAAATGTTAAACTATTATCAAGTTTATCCCAAGATATGAAAAAAGTCAGTTAAAAATTATAACAGAAAAAAATGAACACTATCATATGGGGGGAAATGAAAGACAATGATTCAATTATTGAATCAAGTTTGGAAGAAAATAAAGTATCAGGAAGGCAGGAAATGGCATCAGAGTTACGTTTTGGGGCCAGTTCTAGCCCAGGTCCTTTACCTGTAGAGCAGGGCGTATATATATTTTTCTTCTATTTCCTGCCAGAGAAGCTGACGAATTTCTAGAAAAATCAGAGGAGAAAGATTCAAGCAAATGTACTTTCTGCCAAATGAAGTGCTTGCTGTGGGATCCAGATATCCAACAAAGGAATACTCCATTCTTATTGGAAGTGTCCTATCTCAGGAGGAATTACTATCATTTCAAAAGACAGCACGCCAGAGACTACCCTGCCAGAAAGGCATTGCTCATGACTCACTGCAAGAGGTGGGAAAAAGTCGCTTCAACTCAACTTCTTCATTACCTTCAAAGGATTTAAATAAATAGTTTATCTATTTTGCAAATAGTGGGGCAAGGGAAATAATTGAAGAATATGAAGATGGGCAAAGACTGACAAAGCAAGGAGCAGCTGGAAGGGCATTTTAAGATCATCCTGGATGTTGGAGATGCTCCAGTTTGGGGCTGCCCACAACCCCCAGTCGCGAGATGTGGGCAGGGCTTAACCTGAAGCAATCTGGACCTCCGTTGCCTCCAGTGGAGCCCTTCCAGCAGCTAGAGCCACAAGCCCCACTGTGAGGGAGGCTGAGGAGAGCATCTCACAGCACCCCCCTGGACGTTCCCACATCACAACCTGATCTGATGGAGTCTGAGACAGAGCTAGAGTGAAAGCTAACAGCTGGGATTTTTATGAAGAGGCTGGATTTTCCTTAGAGGGAACAGAGACCAGAGAAGAAAGAAATACATGTTAGCTAGTCAGCCAATTCACAGCTATGGGATCTCTAGCAAGGGTCTTCCCTGATGGCTCTGTGGTAAAACAAATCTGCCTGCCAATGCAGAAGACACTGCAGGTTCAATGCCAGGGGTGGGAGGATCCCCTGGAGAAGGAAATGGCAACCTACTCCAGTATTTTTGCCTGGAGAATCCCATGGGCAGAGAAGCCTGGCAGGCTACATACAGTTCATGGGATCACAAGAGTCAGACACAACTTAGAGATTAAACAACAACAACAAACTCTATTAAAAATCATTTCAGACATCAGACCAGTGTGGGCAAGGAGGCTTAGGAGAAAGAGGGAAAAGAAATGGTAACAGACATACCTCCTGAGTCATAAAAATGTTCTAACAAGGAACTAGCTTGGATGGCCTGACAGTACAGATGTTTTAAACAGGACTGCGAGGTGTCAGTGGTTATCCCTAAGGATTTTCTGAGAAACACAATTGCTTTGGAATATCTTCTTTTCTGTTAAAATACACATACCCATGAAGACCTCAAAATTTAAAGAATGAAGGTCAACATAATGTATTAAGAGCAGATCCTCTCTCTGAGCTTAACCCTCGAGATCACCACCCTGAGGCAATTCGAGTATTTGCTCCCATAATGTTTTCCACAATATCCCTGTATAACAATTATTTCATAAAACAATTATTTAATAAAAGGGGATGTTTCTGCCTATAGAGTTATTTGTTCATTTCATAAAATGTCTAGCATAGTTTCCCATTTTAGGTTATTCAGATTCACCATTTTGCTTTTAGCACACATCTAGCATATATAAAGGATAATTTATTTCAACAGTCCTCTTTGGAAAGACATTTCTGGTGTTTGGAACTTTGCTATTTCAGATAAAGCCACAGTGACCATCCCTGAATGGGTCTTTGCAAAATTGTATGTTTTTCTATGGAGTGAACACACAGAAATAGACTTACTAAGTAAAAGGATACACTCATTTAAATTTTAGTGGTTAATGTCTCAAAAAGGTTGCACCAACTTTTATCGTCTAGCCAGCTGTACTCGAGGCTACTGGAAAAACAGTCACTTTAGATGGAGTTTAGGAAGGTGACTGGTCTTCTGGAGGCCCGAGTCTTTTCTTAGTTATACGTGAAAAGTATAACTTAGTATAGTTATACTTGACACTTGGGGAACAGGGGGCCTTCCAGACAAGCTAGGTGAGTCTTGTAATCAGCCCATTTCTAATTCCATTAAGTGCCCTCAGTCATGAGGGTTGTCCAAGTCTGGTAATAGACATTCTCAGAAACTCCAAACACCCAATCCAGGGGTCAGGGTGAAGAACATTCCTGATAGGCCTGAGTCCAGGGCTCTTGCAGGCCCATCAGACATGGTTAGAGGACAGACTGGGTCAGGCTACCTGGCATTGCCCTACTCTCTCTTCACCTCAGTTCCTGCATCTACAAGATGGGGTTGGTAATCCCATCTCCTGCTTGGTTATCAGGAGGATGAAAATGAGCCTGGAATATTGGAAGTACTCAGAGCATAACACATAGGAAGCATAGTAACCAAATAAACTGTCATCACTTCTCCATAGTCTCCACTAACTATTGCGGCTGATGTTCACAGAAAAACAACAACAACAACAACAAATACTTCTGTTTATAACTCGGTTCCACCTCCCAGACCATTCATGCTGGGAGATCGGCTTTGCAGGTATGGGTTCCAAGCCATCCCAAGGACATCCATCGTGCCATGATCAAATACACCTTTGATTTCTACTTTCTCTTGCCTGGAATCACTCTTCTCTCTCTTTGGTAATACTGCCCTCTGCCCTGCAGCTCATCACTACACCCTGATTACTTTTTCCTTAAACTTCCCTTCCAGCTACATTTCACAGGGCGGAGGAAGAGTGTGTACACGACCCCTAGATCCACAGTGTGAAGCTGCAATAGGGCAGTGCTGGGGTGAGGAAGGTTCTGGACAGTGGTTCTACTTACAGCCCCTCAATCAGACCTCCAAACCAAAGGTGGCCGGGTTACAAGGATATGGACGGTCTTAGGCCCAGACAGATTGTCTCCTGCAGTGTTTTTAGAAATTTGATGGCTTTTATAATAAACTCTACTGCTTCATAACAAAGGGGAAAACCTGGCTTCCGGGTGAGGGTCTGGAATATTTATTTCCTAAATACAAATTGCAGGGGCGAATGCTTCTCTTGACCATCCTCCCCTCACTTATGCAGCCGCTAAGCCAGCTCTGTCTCCTTTGTTTGGTATTCAAAGCACAAGAATAGTGGCCGTGAATATCAGCTAAGAAGAACGCCTGGATTCTCGGTGGAATATCTTAACCCCAGGACGTGGCCCACGCCGGGTGGTCAGGCTGTTTGCTTACTGGGTTGGGCTGGGGATTGGAAAGTGAGGGCTAAAACAGCCCAGATTAGAGGGATTGAAAATATTTCACATTTGGTACAAGCACAGAAAAATTACCATTTTCCTCATACATCTTCTTGTCTGTTTGGTCAAGTGGGGTTAGAAAGCAGGATATAGGGAAATATTGCTTTCCTGCATAGATTCAGAATTATTCGCAGCCTGCCTGGCTGCATGACACAGTGTCTTGTCCCCTCTTTCTGCTGGAGGTGGGGCTATTCCCTTAGACCTGCTGTCCCTTCTGGGTTTTATTTTATTTTCCAAGATTTAGATACATACATACATACATACATATACTATACATAGAAAAATGGACAGATAGGTAGACAGAAAGATAGACAAGTAGATAGACAGGTAAATGGGTAGACAGATCAATAAATAGGTCGGCAGATAGATACATACATACATAGGCCAGTATATAGAGAGATAGAAAGGTAGATGGATAAATGGGTAGACAGACAAAGAGATAAAGTAGAAACCTTTTTAAGTTTTTTTTTTTAAATCTCTATTTACAAGAACGACATATCCTTTATTTCTGCAAAATTCAGAATGGGCAGAGGGTATTTCATACATAAAAAGGAAAATGCAGCTGGGAAACCCGTGTACAGAAAAGTAACTATCGGTCGTGACATGTAGGGTTAATTTTTTAAAGTCTAGGAAGCTGATGAGAAAATGAAGCAAATGCATGGAGTGAATTTAAAGTTTGGAGATTCTAGGTACCAGGCAGCCGTGGTTCCCAGGGCCGCCCCAGGCCTGTATCCGTGCAAGCTCCCTCTTCTGTTTGCCTGCGCCAGGACCAAGCCGAGTGCCCGCCTCCGCCTCCAGGAATGGCCAGGGTGACAGCACAGCTCTCGTGAAAGGGGCCAGTCTGGGGCTTGGCCTGGGCTGACTGCTTTGGAGATGGGAACCCGTGGCGCTGGAGCTGGACGACTTCCACAGTGTCCAGACCTCCAGGCTGGTGGGCAGCATCGGCTTGCTTCCCCGACGGCAGTTCAGCAGGGGTCAGCTTCTCGCTAGGAGAACAAAGTCCCACTGAGTGCACGGTCCCAGCTGCAGGATACTGCTGTGTAAACACAGAGCAGACAACCAGGACGGCCAAACGTCCCCATGTGGTGCTTTGTTAGGACGGAGACAAGGCCAGAGGCTGATTTCCACTGCTCCCTGTACCCTCTCCCCTTTCTCTCTTGTTCCAGGGTCGAAACATCCTTCCGCAGCACAAACCTTTGGCTGTTTTGCCTTTTTTGCTTCCCAAGCAGGGCCTCCCATCACAGCCCAAACAAGCTAAGTGCCTTCGGTGGGTTTGGCATCAGCAGAGGTGGCCCTGCCCCTCCTGCAGGGTCCCTGGAAGATGTTTCCTGGTTCACCACCACCACCTGGACTTGCTTGAAGTCAGGAAAGGGAGAGGAGAACCTGGGCGGGGCGGGGCGGGCTGTCTCCCCATCCTTCCAATCACCAAGCCCACGCCTGACGTTCGCCGCCCCTCTGAGGGGCCTGGTTAATAGAAACTCAGAATGCAGGTTCATACCCCTACTCTTAGGTGTTCAAGGGTGCTCTTGGGGACGCTGATGGCATCGATCACTGTCCACGGAGCTGCCGTGATGGACTGGCCGGCAGAGCCCCTCCACCGCCTGCCCGCTGCAATTCAATTAGTTGTGGCTGGAGGGAGGCATTAGTATTCATACACCAGCGATTGTTCCCAAAGTAAACAGAGCACGATGAGGTCTCTGATCCCCCCCAGCGCCTTTAGCTGGGACACAAAAGGAAGAAAGCTCTGAGACACAGGGGTGGGACATTTGGTCTGAATTTTGATCTCTGTTGAAAGCTTCCCCATCAGAGCTCACTGCTTTTTTTCTTTCCTTCTCTCTTTTTTTTCCCCCTCCACGACCCTACAGACAAGTGTCCTGTGTGCACACGCAAACCCAGCAGGGCTATTTTAGTCCTTTATGGTCAAGAGAGCCAGGAAGTCCCTTTCCATCCTAGATATCCCACCCCCCCCCCCCACCGCCAGCCCCTCCTCCCAATGAGCAGTGCCTCACAAAATTTGGAGAGTGGACCCTTTAAATTGTGTGAATGGTCCTGTTAGACTATCACAGACCAATAACTTCCCAGTTAGCAGTAAATAACCCCAGCAGGAATAAAGGGTGACATTTGTGTTTTGTAAAGTGCTAACCAAATTAACCGTGGCCTGGCGAGCCCCCATCTGTTTATCAGTTTTGCCGGGTGCGAGTGAGCCCAAGATAAATGCCAGTTTTCCCTGGATAAATTTTACTACCATGCCGAAACTGCCAAAGCACACAGGAGAAGTCAAAGCAGGGCTGTGTTCTCATTGACAGAAAAGTCCATTTTGCAGGATGCACTCAGGCAAGAGCTTGGACTCCTCCTGTCCGCTCCCAGCTCCAGTTCTGCATGTTTATAATAGGGCTGTTTTCTCTGGCTGGGGAAGCAGCCAAGTGAGTGAGCTGAAAGTTC
This sequence comes from Oryx dammah, assembly GCF_014754425.2. Taxonomy (NCBI): domain Eukaryota; kingdom Metazoa; phylum Chordata; class Mammalia; order Artiodactyla; family Bovidae; genus Oryx; species Oryx dammah. Next base: position 42,057,361 of record NW_024070194.1, read on the forward strand.
AGTTCAGCAGGCTCTTGAGAGCCTGCTGTCGGGAGTGATGAGGCCGGCCGGAGCGTGCCAGCTGTAAGGGGCCAGAGTCAGGACCACTGCCCCCCCTCCAACTCCTACCCCCTGACGCCATCAGCCATCTGTTTTGTGGGAGGAGCGCTCATCCAGGCTCAGACAATTGGCTGAAGAACGGGGGTAATCTGGAAATTCAAGGCTCTGATGCTCACCTTTGCTGCTGGTGAATTTCACCGCCTGTTCAGCCCAGGGACGCCTATAGACACAGCATCCTGGTTCCTCTGTCGGCCTCGGGAGGCCTCAGAGCCATCGGTCAGTGCTGGGGAAACCTGGCTGTGAATAAGAATCACCAGGAAACCTTTTAGAAACATAGATTTCCAGGCCCACCTCAGACCTATAGGATCAGAATCTTGGGGACAGGGGCCTTGTCATTTGTGGTTCACAACACAAATTGGCAATTTGCGCGAATGCCCCCTCCCCCATAAAGGAAAAAGACTCCCAGGTGCTGGGAGTGTCCTTTGCTGATGGTCTTCGTGTAAGTCCTGTCGAGCAGGGGTCAACTGCCCAGAGACATCAAGAGCCCAGCTCATGTCCCTTTTGGGTACAGCATCCAACGGCCACTGATGCTCCTCTTCTAAGACCAGGCATCTAGGCAGCCCACAGGACTATTCAAGGAGGCTCTGTACTGCAGAATGTCCTGCAGGGTCCACTGGGACACACTTCCTCGGGTCCTGACCCAAAGCTTGTCCTCAACAAACATCCCGTACATTGATCTCCACCTCAGGGAGGGAATCTGTCTACAAGGCTTGGGGAATGACAGTCTGGAGACCACTATTTCCCAAAACTCATCCCAACAAGACACTCTCCCCAGCATGACCAAGACAGGGGCTTTCAGTCTCAGCTTCAGTGTGGTCATGCTAGAGATGGGGAACCCCTCAGGTCTCGGCCCGGGCCCTCTGAATAGCCCCAGAAGTGGCACTTTAAGTCACTTAATTCTCTTGCTGTCCATAGAAAATTGAAGCCTTCTGGGGTCCTACTACTAGATGTGCTATTAAAGATGGGTGGCAGGCCTCAATCCAAAGGCACACCTCATGTTATTATGCTTGGCTTTCTGGCACTTTACAGATCCTGGGTTTTTAACAAATGGAAGTCTTGTGGTAATGCTGCACAGTCAGATGGGAGTACCTTTTAGTAATCAACTATTTTTAAATTCAGGCATGTGCATTGTTTTTTAGACATAATGTGTTGCACACTTAATAGATGACAGTCTAGTGTGACCATAATCCTATAACAGAGAGTGTGTGTATAAACCTGTTCCCTGTGTGACTGGCTTCACTGCAAGGTGGGTCTGGAAGCAAACCTACAGTATGGCGGAGATCTGCCTCTATGTGGCCTCAGCTTTTCTCTATGAAGACGTGGGCATGGCAGCAGGCATTTTGAAGACTTGGAGGAGGAACAGGGATCTCCTAGAAATCTCCTGACTCCACCCATAGTAGCCCACAGACCTGAGGAATGCGGGTGAATGAGAAGAAAGGAGTGTCTCCAAGGCTTGGTCAGAAGCCAGATCCTGACTCTGAGATCTTGTCCCCGTGTTCTCTGAAACTCCTCCCTTCCATCAGCTGGAGGCTGGAAACCTCTCTTTGCACTGGGCAGGACTTAGCGCCTCATTTCTGGTGAGCAGGATGGGGCAGAAGGGGTGCTGTACCCCGTCTAAAGTTATCAGAAAAGGTGGGCCAGCTTCCACCTGAAGCCTTGAGCCATCCCCCCACCTCCCAGGGAAGAGACATAAGGGGAGGCCATGCTGAGCCAGAGGCAGAGGCCTGGGACCACAGCGTCACAGACCTTCCCATGGGCCGACTCCAGCCCCAGCCTCTGTCCGATTGTTCCCACAGGGAAGACGCCAGTGAGAACCACCCAGCTGAGCCATCAGCCTGCAGAACTATGCAGTGTTATAGGAAGTTTAGGGTCGTTGCTACACGGTCAGTTCAGTTGCTCAGTCATGTCCGACTCTGTGTGACCCCATGGACTGCAGCACACCAGGCTTCCCTGTCCATCACCAATTCCCAGAGCTTGCTCAAACACATGTCCATCGAGTTGGTGATGCCATCCAACCATCTCATACTCTGTCATTCCCTTTTCTCCCCAACTTCAATCTTTCCCAGCATCAGGGTCTTTTCAGATGAGTCAGTCCTTTGTGTCAGGTAGCCAAATTATTGGAGTTTCAGCTTCAGCATCAGCCCTTCCAATGAATATTCTGGACTGATTTCCTTTAGGATGGACTGGTTGGATCTCCCTGCAGTCCAAGGGACTCTTAAAAGTCTTCTCCAACAGCACAGTTCAAAAGCATCAATTCTTTGGTGCTCAGCTTTCTTTATAGTCCAAGTCTCACATCCATACATGACTACTGGAAAAACCATAGCTTTGACTAGGTGGACCTTTGTTGACAAAGTCATGTCTCTGCTTTTTAATATGCTGCCTAGGTTGGTCATAGCTTAAATACAGTAAGTTCCCTACATACAAACAAATTCTGTTCTAAGAGCACATTTGTAAATCCAATTCATTTGTAAGTTCAACAAAGTTAGCCTTGCTACCCAGCTAACACAATCGATTACATAGCACTGTACTGTAATAGGTTTATGATACTTTGCACACAAATAACACATTAAAAAGCACAAAAAATAAAGAAAACATTTTTAGTCTTATAGCATAGAACCTTGAAAAGGACAGTAGAGCAGCACAACAGCTGGTATACAGGAGCTGGTGCTGAGTGAACAAGCAAGAAGAGTTACTGACTGCACCACTACTTTTGTGCTCACTTCTAAACATCCTGGGCTTGAAATAAAGCTAATGCACTACCGTGCTCTATCCAGTACTGTACAGGTAAGGACACAAATACACAACCACTTGTAGGGCATGCATGCCTGTGACAGTGTGTGCCAGACACGTGAACTGATTTATGTGATTGGACATGTAAACAAACATTCACATCTTTGAAAATTCCCAACTTGAAGGTCTGTATGTAGAGGACTTTCTGTAGTAGAAGACTCTGGGTGAATGAGAGATCTTATTGCAGAGCCTCTCCTTCATTCATAACATAGATACCAAACTGAGAAATATCAGTCATTTAGAAGGAGGGAAACTGGGAATGCACTCCATTATCCCTGCCTGGAAAATACCATGGACAGAGGAGCCTGGCGGGCTCTAGTCCATGCGGTTGCAAAGAGTCGGCCATGACTGAGGGACTGAGCACAGCACAGACTAGTTCTTAAGCCACCCAAATGAAATGAATCCGGTGGTGTTAGTGGGATTTGCCCCTCAGGCCTCTGAGACTGAGCAGTGAGCTCTTGACCTTCACCTACACACACCTCAATGACCAGACTCGTCTGCCAGAGGAGGTACAGGAACTCATGCTGACATGGATCTGAGGTTGAAGAGAGCCTTAGAGATGTAGTGGGATAGACATCTCATCACTTCTTAATGTGCCTCTGGCTGAGACACAGAGATGTTTGTAACCTGTAATTCACTGAGATCCTGAAAATGTGCAAAAAGAAACTCAATCAGATCACGCAGTCTTTTGCCTTAAGGGGCACATGAGAATAATTAATGAGATGACACTTCTCTTAAGGAGATGTGGAAATGCATTCACTTATTCCGTCCATAAATCCCTTTGGGGTGCTGACCATATGTCAGGGAGCAGGAAAGCAGTTGAATTAGTTGAGTATCAGGCTCCACCTCCAGATCACACCTTGTTCTGGAGAACAGAGCTGTGTAAAGAAACAGCTATCCCACCATGACAGATACTCTCATAGAAGCCAGGTGTGTCCCAGGGCAGGAGGGAGAGAGTGATTGGTTAGCCTAGGATGGTCAGGAAGGGCCATGAAGACATAGTGTCTCAGCTGAGACTTAAGAGATGAGAAGCCCCATCCAAGGAGACGAAGGTCAAAGACACGAGAAGTCAAGGGCAGAAAGACCCACAGGCTGAGGGATTCAGCTGGTGCTAAGGAAGGGCCCTGAGTTGCTGCCCTTGGAGTCCAGCTGTGACAGATGAAGAGCTTAGATGTTCCTCCTGGAGCTAGTGAAGAGGACCTGATGTGTATTTCAGAAAGACAACCATGGTGGTGTAGCAGGGACGTGGAGCGGAAGTGAGGACGTGGATGGCCCCACAGGGACCTGGGGCGGGGCGGTGCTGGACTCAACCTGGAGGGGAGGGCTGAAGGGCCCCTGAGATGCTTCTGAGATGTGACATTTGGGATTTGTTGATGAGGAAAGAGTCCAACCTGGGCAATTTGTGTCCAATGCAAAAACGGAGGAAGGTAACACTGGGCAGAGATTGTGGGGACGTCAGGCAGGGGTGAAGAGCAGGAGTTTCTTTCACACATTTGATCCTCAGAGACCCAGACTGTTCTTTGAGAAACACTCAAATGTCCTAACATCTTTGCTGTAAACTGGGTAAACATCAGAACTGGCCAAGGATTTCTTAGAAAACCAGGTGCTGAATTTTACTGATTGTAAAACCTGTGGAATAAGAAAAGATTGGGGGGAAACATTCACTTAAAATGACATCTGGGTGTGTGTGTGTATGTGCACAGACACATATACACATTGGAAATTGAAAAGAGAAGTTGAAAAACAAAGAAAGATGTAAAAACAGAAATAGAGTTTTGGAAACACTGGCTTCAATCCCTTTGCTCAATCCACCCTTTGATGTAGGGGAGAAATCAATCCTGTTTTGGGGTGGAGACACTTGTTCAAGGACAGAAAACAATTATATTAACCAGAAAGACCCCCATCAGTCAACCCTGAAGAGTTTCTATCCCGACAGGACCTTTTATTTCACAAGGTATGTAGAACTTTATGACTTGTTCAAACTTCATGATTTGTTTATATTTATTGACAAATATGACTGATTATTTCTTCTGATAGATTCTATGTCAATTATTTTGGCAAAAAGTGGAAGTAACTCTAGAATAAGGTCAAAACAGACTTTATTTCTATCATGATCTCAATACAATTGTACAACAGAATCTGTTTTCACACATTTTTCCTTCTTAGTGTTTGAAAAATAGGATCTTCAAACCTAAAGATCTAGAATTCACTCAATAAAATTAATACCATTTGCCAAGTGGATTTAGATTCATTTCTGTTAAATTGTATTTGACCTTTGCTCTAGGCAGTCGGGGTCCAGGCAGGGACACCCTACTATATACAAAGTGTGGGAAGGTGCTGGTACCACAGTGCGGGGTACAGTGGGAACTGTCACAGACTCTGGGCCCAAGGGACAGGGAGCAAACCATTAGCAGAACCCTAAGGGCTGAAGCCCTCAGTAGAGGAATGCAGACACCCCATGGCAACATAGTGGGTACTGGCAGGACTAGGCAGATCACCTCCCCAATCTGACCTTCTCCCACCCTCCAGTCTCTTCCTGGTGAATCCCATAGACTGAGGCCAGCTAAAGTTAGAGGAAAGAGAGCAGACAGTGTAGTTGACAAGGACCAGACTCCCAAACTGAGCAGGATGGAGAAAGGTGAGTATTGCGTGTAGAAGCAAAAGAAAATGTCCAGCCTAACTTTATTTCTTAAAAGAACTGATTGCATGTACTTGGGTATGAATATCATGTGCAAATACAAGCCCTATAGACATTTCACCCAATCTCTCATAAGCTGGGGCTTCCCTGGTGACTCAGAAGGTAAAGAATTTGCCTGCAATGCAGGAGACCCAGGTTCACTCTCTGGGGTAGGGAAGATACCCTGGAGTAAGAAATGGCAACTCATTTCAGGATTCTTGCCTAGAGAATTTCATGGACAGAGGCGCCTGGCAGGCTACAGTTCACGGGATCACTGAGCTGCAGTCCGTGGGGCTGCAAAGAGTCAGACACGACTGAGTGACTGAACTGAACTGAGTGACTAACACTTTCTTCTTTTCTCATAAGTAGTGTTCACCACCATGGCACTGCTGACTGGGGACCGAGCTGTGGGGTTCTCTGGATAGCAGATGCCAAGAAATTAAAGGAGCAAGTGATTTATTGTGAGGAGTACCTATGAATGGGGCTTCCCTCATATCTCACAGAGTAAAAAATCCACCTGCAATACAGGAGGGTTTGATCCCTGGGTTGGGAAGATCCCCTGGGGAAGGGGATGGCTACCCAGTCCAGTATTCCTGCCTGGAGAATTCCATGGACCAAGGAGCCTAGCCGGCTACAGTTCATGGAGTCTCAGAGTCAGATACGACTAAGCGTCTAACACACACACACACACACACACACACCCCTATGAACAGCAAAGAGAAGAAGAAGGAGTGAACAGCTAGAGCCTTCAGACAGGAAGGCAGATCTGACACCTGTGTATTGGGAGGGGTGGGAAAAAAGAGGCTGAGATTGTCTCTCTCAGTCCACACAGGAACTCTGGCACGAAGGCTCCCCACAGAGTGGTCCCTGCTGGGAGGAAATGGCCCAGCCCCCGCCCACTGCTTGGTCACTCTCTGCCTCTCCCACCCCACCCTGGGATGGATGGAGAGGGAGGGAACTCTGGAGGACATCAGTCAACTGCATTCCCCGAGGCAGCATGATCAGTCCTCTCTGGGGCGGGCTCTGAGTGACACATCTCTACGTCTGCCCCAGACACCGACTGTCACCTCAGGAGGAGGAGGAGGCCGTGACACAGGGGACATTCTCGATGGACATCACAGGGAAGGTTGGCACAGAGAGAAGAGAGTCCAGGCAGGAGCAAACAAGAGGTCGGTGACTAGGACAGGCTCCTCCTGTCTGGACTGAAGTGGTGGGTGGGCCGAGGTGCTGAGAAAATCCCAGATGGAAATCCTGGCTGGAGAATGTGCAGAGGACACCCTGAGTCCACAAAGCATGACCATGGGTGAGTGCCAGTGGGCAGACATAAGGCCTGAAGTAGCCTCCAGGGCCCACCTGAGGGGCTGTAGCATGAGGGAAGGATGCGGAAGTCCTCGTCTGCTTCACAGCAGACGTGCAGGGCAGCCGTCAGTTCTCGGGGCAGTACCACTGCGTGCGTGTGCGAAGTCACCCAGTCATGTTCTACTCTTTGCAACCCCATGGACTGCAGTCCATCAGGCTCCTCTGTCCATGGGATTCTCCAGGCAAGAATACTGGAATGGGTTACTATGCCCTCCTCCAGGGGATCTTCCCAAGCCAGGGATCAAACCCACCTCTCTTAAATCTCCTGCATTGGCAGATGGGTTATTTACCATACCACTGTGGTAGGGATAAAATCCTGTCAGGTGAGGTAGATAACTTGACTGGAGATCAAATTAGCCATTAAAACCAGAACTCAGGGACATGGCGATGCTGGAGAGGGTGCACACTCAGACTGAGTAAACTGAGGGCGAGCACAGGTCCCTGAACTGCACACCTGGTCAGCGACACAGTCCTTGGGCCAGCCAGGATGCAGAGGATCAGAGCTCTGTCCTTCCCTGCAAAGCATCCAAAGCCCAGACCACCCCCTGCCAATGCCATTGGAAAGACAAGGAATGCTCTGATAGGAGGCAATCTCTGATTCAGCTGATTATCTACCTGAAATGCAATTGTGTTCCAGGAGAAAATACTAATACCCTCTTACAGATAAGATTAAATTCCCTTGTCCTCTCCTTAGGACTGTAGATTGTCAACTTCCTAGAAGACCCCAGAACAACCTTTTGAAGAAACAAATCTAAGACTTAGATGCACTGTGGAGTGAGAGAACCGCACCCTGACTGTCAGTAGCTTCTCGGAATGCAGAAGTCAGTGTCTACACTGAGAGGTTCTGGAGGCCTGGGTGGAGGTTATGATGTAATAGCTTTGGATCAGTGAGCCCCGAGAGATGGATGGTTTTGAAGCAAATCTCAGTGAGTGAGCTGCAGTTTCGATAAGTAAATGCTTTCAGTTGATTCACATTTCTGAGGATTAGGTTTTCTTGGAGGAAGTGGGTAAGTTATTTTTGCCTGGTCCTTAACTCGGGTGGGGAAATGGGAACTGATGCTTCCCTAAGACTCTACCTGGAAACTACACTGGCTTCGATTCTTCCTACCCAAAAGGGTGGAGCATTGTGAGAAGGAACTTGTAAGTAAGAAAATAAAGACACAACATTTCCTTTTGCATTTCTAGTAATTTTAAATACCCGACACAGTATTAGTACTAACTGAAGTCCATACTTCACTGAGTCATTTTACCCCATGTCCTTTCCACCCAGGACTCTACATCACATTCACTCTTATCTTCTCAGCCTCCTCTTCATTGTGACAGTTTCTCAGATGCTCCTAGTTTTGGATATCCTGACGCTTTGAGAAGTCCTCTTTAGGCATTTTGTAAAATGTCCCTCACTGGGATTTGTCTAATAGTTTACTTAAAGTGAGACTGGGGATCTGAGTTTTGGGGAAGAAGACCTCAGACATCAAGTGCAATCCCATTGTATCAAGGCCACAAAACATCCAGAGGCCATCACTGTCCTTGTTAACTTTGATCACCTGGATGCCATGGTGTATGATCAGGCCACTCAACATGGTTGTGGTCTTGCTCTCTGTCCATCCCCTGCCTGACCAGCACCTGATTCAGCTGCACCCTACGAGCAGGACTGACTTTCCTATGTTCTTGCCCCAGATCCCAGCTAGTGATGGTCCTTATCAAAGGGGCAGTGAGAAATATCCCTGGTAACTAATGAGCTTACTTGACATCAGTGCCTCATAACTGGTACTCTTCCCACCTCCAAACTGGGAGTGAAGACTGCTACTAGGTCCTGCCCACTGTCTGCTGCACACAGTAGGGCATCACTCCAGGACCCTCTTTCAGACATGACAGTGCCCCCATCCATTACACCACTGATGACTCTCTGCAGACTTCCAGGCTCTTTCTTCTGTCTTGAAGCTGGTCAAGCACAAGTCTTGTAGACCTCTGGATACAGCCCAACAAGAGATAACAGTCATTTTCCTCCACTAAAAAGTTACTTTTTTCTTCTCTTTCCACCCTGTATTCTTTGAAAGGTGATCACTGGGTGCTGCTTGCACATAAACAGTGAGGGTTATGTCCTACTTCTCTGAAAACAGAATATATAAACTATTTGCAATTTTTTTGCATGGGAGATTTCTCTATGCTACCCCACTTATTGACTTATTTAAATATGTATATTTTAAAATGTATTTATATTGAAGTATAGTTGATTTATAATATTACATATGTTTCAGGTGAACAGCCTAGTGATTCAGTATTTTTACCCATAATATTCCATTAACAGTTATCACAAGATAATGGCTATATTTTCCTGTGCTGTACATTTTATCCTTGTTCCTTATCTATTTTATACGTAGTAATCCCATACCCCTAATTTGCCCCTCACTTCTTCCCTCTCTGCACTAGTAGCCATTGGTCTGTCTTCCATATCTGTGAGCCTGTTTCTGTTTTGTCGTATACACTGGTTTGTATTTTGTGGCTCCCTATGCGTTTTAGGATAATTGGTTCTAATTCTATTTTAAAATGTCGTGGATATTTTGATGAGGATTGCATTACATCTGTAGTTTGCTTTGAGTTGTATGATCATTTTAACGGTATTAATTCTTCCAGTCCAAAAGCATGGGTTTTCTTTCCATTTTTTTGTATCATCCTCAACTTCATCAGTGTTTTCAGAGTATTGGGCTTTCACATCCTTGGCTAAGTTTATTCCTAGGTATTTTATTCTTTCAGATATGACTTTATTTTATTTTTTAAATTTTTTTGGCCACACCATGCAGAATGCAGGATCTCTGTTCCCCAATCAGGGATCAAACCCATGCCCCCTGCAATGGAGGTGCAGAGTCTTAACCACTGGACCACCAGGGAAGTCTTGGGATGTAATTTTAAGTGGGATTGCTTCTTTACTTTCTCTTTCCAATGGTTCATTATTAGTGTATAGAACACAACAGATTTCTGTATATTAATCTTGTATCCTGTAACCTTGCTGAATTCTAATAGTTTTGGGGGTGGAGACTTTAGGGCCTTCTGTGTAAAGTATAATATCATGCCAGCTGCAAATAGTTGACAGCTTTGCTTCTTCCCTTCCAATCTGGAAGCTTTTTATTCATTTATTTAATTTTGGAATGGCTGTGGCTAGAACTCGCAGTATTTTATGTATGTTTATACTAATATAGTCTCATAGATATTTATTGTATATTTTGGGTTATCAGTTCAGTTCAGTCACTCAGTCACGTCCAACTCTTTGTGACCCCATGGACTGCAGCACGCCAGGCCTCCCCGTCCATCACCAACTCCCAGAGTTTACTCAAACTCATGTCCATTGAGTCAGTGACACCATTCAACCATCTCATCCTCTGTTGTCCCCTTCTCCTTTTGCATTCAATCTTTCCCAGCATCAGGGTCTTTTCCAATGAGTCAGTTCTTCGCATCAGGTGGCCAAAGTATTGGAGTTTCAGCTTCAACATCAGTCCTTCCAATGAATATTCTGGACTGATTTCCTTTAGGATGGACTGGTTGGATCTCCTTGCTGTCCAAGGAACTCTCAAAAGTCTTCACCAACACCACATTTCAAAAACATCAGTTCTTCACCACTCAGCTTTCTTTATAGTCCAAGTCTCACATCCATACATGACTACTAGAAAAACCATAGTTTTGACTAGACAGACTTTTGTTGGCAAAGTAATGTCTCTGGTTTTTAATATGCTGTCTAGCTAGGTTGGTCGTAAGTTTTCTTCCAAGGAGCAAGCATCTTTTAATTTCATGGCTGCAGTCACCATCTGCAGTGATTTTGGAGCCCAAAAAAATAAAGTCTGACACTGTTTCCACTGTTTACCCAACTGTTTGCCATGAAGTGATGGGACCAGATGCCGTGATCTTAGTTTTCTGAATGTTGAGCTTTAAGCCAACTTTTTCACTCTCCTCTTTCACTTTCATCAAGAGGCTCTTTACTTCTTTGCTTTCTGCCAGAAGGGTGGTGTCATCTGCATATCTGAGTTTATTGATATTTATCTTGGCAATCTTGATTCCAGTTTGTGCTTCATCCAGCCCAGTGTTTCTCATGATGTACTATGCATATAAGTTAAATAAGCAGGGTGACAATATACAGGCTTGACATACTCCTTTCCTGATTTGGAACCAGTCTGTTTTTCCATGTCCAGTTCTAACTGTTGCTTTCTGCATACAGATTTCTCAGGAGGCAGGTCAGGTGGTCTGGTATTATTTTGGGCTTCTCAGGTAACTTTGTGGTAAAAGAATCTGCCTGTTAATGCAGGAGACTTAGGAGATGCAGTTTGCATCACTGGGTCGAGAAGATTCCCTGGAGAAGGAAATGGCAACCCACTCAAGTATTCTTGCCTGAAGAATCCCATGGACAGAGGAGCCTGGTGGGCTACAATCTATGGGGTCGCACAGAGTTGGACATGATTGAGCGACTCTGAGCATCCATGCACTAATGCTATTTTGTCATTCTTTTTTACCTTCTACCTTTGGAGCTCTTTCAGTTGGCTCCTGAGTCTCTTTGATATTCCTCCATCATTGTGTCCTTTCTATAAAGTACTTTCTTGCTTCCAGGCCTTACAAGTTGTACCAGGCTCATCTTGTGTTTCTCTGCCCTAGTCTGAAAATCAGCCATTTCTTCAAGGATACCTGGTCTTTTTTTATCCTACGATAGGTGCTTAGTGTGTTCATTGCTTCTAGGGTATCATTGTCTTTAGTAGCATTTCTTCTTTATGTCTGAGTTCCACATTTGTGACCTTTTGTACCTGCAAATATTCTTCCAGTTTTCCACAGGAGTCACTTGAGAAATCTAAGGAAGAGTGACTGACAGCTTGGTCTCTCACAATGAAGGTATCTCCACAGGACTGGAAGAGTTAGCCAAAGGAATCTTCTGGGCCCTCCAACTCCAAAAAGCCTAAAATGGCATCATACATGGGAAAACACAGAGGAGTTTTCACTTTTTCAGTGCTCATCCTAAGCTTTGAACAAGGTAATTTAGAAGTCCAGGAGACAAAGGCCCATCTTGCTGTGACAGATGACTCTTCAGGACATGGTGATGAATGAGTCTGTAAACCAAACACATCAATACCTGAAGGACGACGCAGTTACCTTCAATGAGGTTAAACCTCTTCTTTCAGGCAGCAGGTAGAAACTAGCTCCATGGTTATAGTTTTATCCCAAGACAAAGAAATACAGATCAATGACTGAAGTAATTCTTTACCATCAAATTAAGATGGGACAAATTTGTCTATTCTTCACTGACAATATTTTGCTTCTTCTGCAAAACTAAGATTAAAGTGAAAGGGAAAAAAAGAAGAAGAAAGAAGCTTTTAAAGATTTCCTGTTTCAACTCTCTGGTTGTTTCTGTTTGTTCATGGAGATGTTCTCCATAGTGGTTTTAAAGTTAATAAGATACAGTGCCATGGAAACTTGAAAAACCAAACCAAAGCAACAAAATTATTTTGCAAAGAGCTAAATTTGACCCCCATGAAGATTTGAGTTTCAACTAAAGGAAGTAGGGCTTGAGGACATGTTATCTATATTAATAATAATAAAAAGAAAGAAAGAGGGACTTCCCTGGCAGTCCAATGGTTAAGACTCCATGCTTCCAATGCAGGGGGCATGGGTTCAATCCCAAGTCAGGGAACTAAGATCCCACATGCTGCAGAACAGGGCCAAAGAAATTAAAGTGTGAAGTGAAAGTGTTAGTCGCTCAGTCATCTCTGACTCTTTGTGACCCCATGAACTGCAGCCCACCAGGCTCCTCTGTCCATGGAATTCTCCAGATAAGAAAACTGGAGTGAGTAAGCCACTTCCTTCTCCAGGGGATCTTCCCAACCCAGGGATCAAACCCGGGTGTCATATATTTCAGGCAGATTCTTTACTGTCTAAGCCACCAGGGAAGCCCTCCAAAAAATTAAAAAATAAAAATAAATGGATGCAATTAAATCCCTGTGGTATTAAGTTCTACAATTTTGTGATTCTATCAATGTGTATGTTCACTCTGGGTCTTCGAGAGCAAAAGTACCCCCAATAATTCCTTACACACACCGTCATGTAAACTGATTCTTGACCCAGAGCTGATGGGTTGGGAGTCAGCCATGATCCAAAGACACACAGCTGGATTCTGGCTCTGACACTGGAATACCATGGTCTGTAAGCTGGTTGATAAGTTGGCCGTGTGTGAAAGGCTGGGAAAGTAGTGGTACTTCATCCTAAATTGTGACTAATCAGTTAATGAATCCTCTCCTCCAGGAGATAAGGTGTCCTCCTCCCCCCAGTGGCTGCAGAATCACCAGGGCTCCTGTCATGACCTGAACCGTGCTCCAGCATGTCTCTGGTCTCCATGTGGTCCAGTTTTGTGGGCACTGCAATAGCATCTTGTGCTTTCTAATTTCCTGGAGAGCTCTTACAAAAACAAAAAAGCCTTTTCTGTGGTTACCTGAGCATGTCTTTGCTTTAGGTGCCTTAAAAGAGTCTAACAGAGTAGTCACATATTAAAAGGACCCAAAAGTGTATATCGTGCATTCCTTGAGGGCGGATAACAAGTCTTACCTTTATATCCTAAGGGGTGCCTTCAGTCAATGTTTACTATATGATTAGTGAAAGAGCGAATGTGTGAATGAAAGAATGAATGTCATAACAAGAGCTGCAAAGGTCAAAACTGAGAACAGAACTAACAGAATTTCTTGACATTGTGTGAAACAGCACTAAAATGAGTCATTCTTTTCTGTTCTGATATTAGATCACACTGACACCAAGCTAAAGTAGCTGCTTGATCCTGGAAGATAAGACCACAACCAACCAAACTCTCTTCAAGAGCCTTGCCATTGCAGTGCCCCCTACACTGAAACTATAATATCATAAACTCTGTCCATTTCAAGCCAGTTCTCCATCTGGTGAGAACCACCTTAAAAACGTCCCAATCTAGACCTAAAGGCCTACCCTACCTTTCACTTTAAGTCACTAATACCCATCAAGGTGATGTTGTCTCTTACTGAGATGTGACAAATGGTTGATTCTTCACTGACAACAATTTACTTGTAGAAAACCAAGTGCAGTCTTTGACAAAGCACAATATAGATTTGCATGGTAAAGTCTGTTTTTCTGGTGGTCTTTGGAAGAGTTGACAGTGTGACACAACTGGTTTTAGGTTTGTCTCTTTTTTCTTTTTTTTTAAACAAAACTTTCATTTCTTTGAATGTACAAAAATCTACTAAGCACAGAGAGATATAATCGTATTGCTTTCCCCAGAGAACTTGAAATACAAAGTAAAGAAGTTATGTGGGGTTTTTTTTTTTTTTTTACTTTGTCCAAGAAATAAAATAACCAGACTAGAAGTTATTTAAAAATGTTTTCCAACTCTAGGATTTGGGTTTCAGTGAGTCCAAGGAAGTGCTCCTGTGTGTGAACTCTGTCGCTCAATCATATCCTACTCTTTGTGATGCTATGGACTGTAGCCACCAGGCTTCTCTGTCCGTGGGATTCTCCAGGCAAGAACACTGGAACGGGTTGCCATGCCCTCCTTCAGGGAGCCTTTCCAACGCAGGGACTGAACCTGAGTCTCTTGCGATTCTTGCGACTCCTGCACTACAGACGGATTCTTTACCACCGAGCTACCGGGGAAGCCCAAGAAGTTCTCACTAGATGCTAGTTTGCATAAATGTCCCAATCACTTGCTACTGTGTGAATGCAGAAGAAATCTAACATTGTCTCAGTACTGAAGCAGAGAGTGGCTTAGGGTTCATGGCCAATGTGTTAGAGCTCCATGGCCCATTAAACATGGAGTTTAATTTGTCAAATATACACAAAAAATGTGCAGCTCTGGACTTGCAGTAAAGTATCCATCATGAGACTCATTTTAACCCAAACGACTCTAAAAAATGGCTGTCAATTCCAGACGTTTCCAACTGGATGGGACCACAGGCACACATGTCACACAATACACCACACACAGTGTAAACAGACCATTCACATCCACAACGGAGATATTTATGGTATTTTCCGTTGTTGCCATGTCAACCCATGGAACAACCAGGCCATTAAATCATGCTGTCAGCAGGCCAAGACAGTAACACTGCAAAAAAATTCCAGTTGCTGACATGAAAATTGCATTTATCATTTCAAGACTTGTTTTTTTCCGCCCCCCCAGCTGCCTCTTGCTTTATGCTTCTCACTGCTTTTGAGCTGGTCTTTCAGGGCACAAGGAGGACTGGAATGAGCTGTTTAAACAGCAAGATAAATTCCAACTCATTCTTTTCTTTTTTTTTACAAATATGTGACTTTAATTTTTATTTATTTATTTTATTTTTGGCTGTGCCGGGTCTTTGCTGCTGCAAGAAGACTTTCTCTAGTTGTGACAATTGGGCTTCTCATTTCAGTGACTTCTCTTGTTGCAGAGCATGGGCTCTGGGACACAAGCTTCAGCACTTGCAGTACATGGCCTTAGTTGCTCCACAGCATGTGGAATCTTCCTTGGCCAGGGATTGAACCCATATCCCCTGCACTGGCAGACAAATTCTCAACAACTGTACCATCAGGGAAACCCTGCAGATCGTTTTTGATTATTTTTATTTTCATAGGAACTTACTTTTTAAGGTGGCAATCTTGAGGTCCGATGCTAGGAGAAGAGCTGTGTTGAGGACTGAAGACTTATTGATAGAACTCCTGAGCTTTCAAAGTTGGATTTATTACTTACTTTTTCCCATCAGCAAATCTCTTAGATTTGAGAGCATTCGCTCTGCTTTCTTCTGAACCCAGCTTGAGGGCTTCTTGTTAAAATTTGTCTCCGGGATCACAGAGAAAGTCCAATTAATAGCTACGGGGAGGGCTCTGTAATGAGTAACCACATACCCAAGAGTAAATTTCTCTGGGCCATCCTGATTTTACATGATCATTCTAATTTCAGAAAAGATAGTTCATTAAATATATAACTACATAGAATTTAAATTTTCTACCATTAGAAGACTTTCCACATATATTCCCAAGTCAGAAATGCACTGAATCCTAGGAGTGTTAGATAAGAAATATAATGAGTGAAAAAGTGTTAGTTGCTCAGTCATGTCAAATTCTTGCAACCACATGGACTGTAGCTTCTGTCCAGGGAATTCTCTAGGCAAGAATACTGGAGTGGGTAACCATTTCCTTCTCCATGGGATTTTCCTGACTCAGGGATCAAACCTGGGTCTCCTGCATTGCAGGCAGATTCTTTACCATCTGAACCACCAGGAAGTCCAAGAAATAAGATAACCATGATATTTCAGTGTGACTCATTATAGAATCCCCAGACAGTGAAAGTGACAAATAGATTCAAAGGATTAGATCTGATAGACAGAGTGCCTGAAGAACTATGGACGTAAGTTCGTGACATTGTACAGGAGGCAGTGATCGAGGCCATCCTCAAGAAAAAGAAATGCATAAAGGTAAAATGGTTGTCTGAGGAGGCCTTAGAAATAGCTGAGAAAAGAAGAGAACCTAAAGTAAAAGGAGAAAAGAAAAGATATACCCACTTGAATGCAGAGTTCCAAAGAATAACAAGGAGAGATAAGAAAGCCTTCCTCAGTGATCAGTGCAAAGAAATAGAGGAAAACAATAGAATGGGAAAGACTAGAGATCTCTTTAAGAAAATTAACGATACCAAGGGAACATTTCAAGCAAAAATGGGCACAATAAAGGACAGAAATGGTATGGACATAACAGAAGCAGACAATATTAAGAAGAGGTGACAAGAATACACAGAAGAACTGTACAAAAAAGATCTTCATGACCCAGATAATCCTGATGGTGTGATCACTCACCTAGAGCCAGACATCCTGGAATAGGAAGTCAAGTGGGCATTAGGAAGTGTCACTGTGAACAAAGCTAGTGGAGGTGATAGAATTCCAGTTGAGGTATTTCAAATCCTAAAAGATGATGCTGTGAAAGTGCTGCACTCAACATGCCAGCAAATTTGGAAAAAGCAGTGGCCCCAGGACTGGAAAAGGTCAGTTTTCATTCCAATCCCAAAGAAGGGCAATGCCAAAGAATCTTCAAACTACCACACAGTTGCATTCATGTCACACACTAGCAAAGTAACACTCAAAATTTTCCAAGCCAGGCTTCAATAGTACATGAAATGTGAACTTCCAGAACTTTAAGCTGGATTTAGAAAAGACAGAGGAACCAGAAATCAAATTGCCAACATCTATTGGATCATTGAAAAAGCAAGAAGATTCCAGAAAAACATCTACTTCTGCCTTATTGACTATGCCAAAGCCTTTGACTGTGTAGATCACAACAAATTGTGGGAAACTCTTCAAGAGATGGGAATACCAGGCCACCTAACCTGTCTCCTGAGAAATCTGTATACAGTTCAGGAAGCAACAGTTAGAACTGGATATGGAACAACAGACTGGTTCCAAATTGGGAAGGAGTACATCAAGGCTGTATATCATCACCTTGCTTATTTAACTTATATGCAGAGTACATCATGTGAAATGCCAGGCTGGATGAAGTGCAAGCTGGAATCAAGACTGCAGGGAGAAATATCAATAACTTCAAATAGGCAGATGACAGCACCCTTATGGCAGAAAGTGAAGAAGAGCTAAAGAGCCTCTTGATGAAAGTGAAAAAGCTTGCTTAAAGCTCAACATTCAAAAGACTGCGGTCACGGCAGCAGGTCCCATCACTTCATGGCAAACAGATGGGGAAACAATGGAAACAGTGACAAACTTTGTTTTCTTGTGCTCCAGAATCACTGTGGAAAGTGACTGCAGCCACGAAATTAAAAGATGCTTGCTCCTCGAAAGAAAAGCTATGAACAATTTAGCGTGTAAGCAGAGACATTACTTTGCCGACAAAGGTCCGTCTAGTCAAAGCTATGGTTTTTCCAGTAGACAGACATGTATGGATGTGAGAGTTGGACCATAAAGAAAGCTGAGCACTGAAGAATTGATGCTTTTGAACTGTGGTGTTGGAGAAGACTCTTGAGAGTCCCTTGGACTGCCAGGAGATCAAACCAGTCAATCCTAAAGGAAATCAATCCTGAATGTTCATTGGAAGAACTGATGTTGAAGCTGAAACTCCAATACTTTGGCCACCTGATGGGAAGAGCTGACTCATTAGAAAAGACCCTGATGCTGGAAAAGATTGAAAGCAAGAGGAGAAGAGGATGAGATGGTTGGATGGCATCACCGATGCAATGGACATGAGTTTGAGCAGAATCTGGGAGCTGGTGATGGACAAGGAAGTCTGGTGTGCTGCAGTCCATGGGGACAGAAAGAGTTGGGCATGACTGAGAGACTGAACTGAACTGAGCACACAAGCAACACAGATACCAGTGGCTCAGGTTAAGGTATTTAGTGCTTTTCTATGTATGGGAAGATGCAAGCATCTGGGCTTACTGAAATCATTTTTCATGTGCACTTCACCCACCTGGGACCAGTGTCCTGTTTTCACATCCTGAGTTTCCTTTCCTCAGGGCTCATCTTAAGGAGAGACTACATTCTGATGGCTGTTAGATAGCAAGTATTCTTCTCTTTTCTTAATTCCCTTAGGGTGCACTGGCTGTCACCAGAGGGCTGCAATCCCTAATGACTGTGACATCCTTCTTTACTGATGTGGCAGGAAATACTCGAGTTCATAAATCTTAGAAAGAAAAAGTAGATCACGTGCTTTTAAAGGAAGACCAAGTTAGGGGCATACAGGTGCCTGGAAGGGGTGAGGAGGAGAGGCAGAAGAAGAGGTTTGTTTTTTTTTTCAAATTAATTTTAGAGTATAGTTGCTTTACAATGGTGTGTTAATTTCTACTGTACAGCAGAGTGAATCAACCTTATGTATACATATATCCCGTCATTTTGGTGGACTTCTTTCCCATTTAGAGTATTGAGTGGGCCTCCCTGGTAGCTCAGCTGGTAAAGAACCCACCTGCACTGCAAGAGACCTCACTTCAATTCCTGGGTCCAGAGGCTCCCTTGGAGAAGGGATAGGCTATTCACTCCAGTATTCTTGGGCTTCCCTGGTGGCTCAGACAGTAAAGGACCCACCTGCGATTCAGGAGACCTGGGTTTGATCCCTGGGTTGGGAAGATCCCCTGGAAGAGGGTATGGCAACTTACTCCAGTATTCTTGCCTGAAGAATCCCCATGGACAGAGGAGCCTGGTGGGGTACAGTTCATAGCGTCTCAAGGAGTCAGACACGACTGAGTGACTAAGCATAGTATAGCACAATACAGAGTATTGAGTAGAGCTCTCTGAACTATGCAGTAGGTTCTCATTAGTTATCTATTTTATACACAGTATCAGCAGTGTATATATGTCAACTCCAGTCTCCTAATTCCTCCCACCTCCCCCTCCCTGCTTGGTGTCCATATGTTTGTTCTATACATCTGTGTCTCTACTTCTGTAGAGAACCTTCTGTACCATAGACGAGGTTTTGAGGAAGAAGATGTCATCAGATCTGTGTTCTTGGGGGATGTTTGCAAGATGAATCTGATGGGGAGAAGGAGGAAGCCACAAAATTATTAGAAGCTTGTTGGAATAATTGGATTTGGAGGAGAAGGTAATAAAAAGAGAATTCAGAAAATAGTGATTGGATCTAGTGAGAATTCTTGTCTCAGATATTTTGAAAATAAAAAATGGCACATTCAGCATGAATGAGTGGTGATGTATTCACATCAAGGAATACACGCAACGATGAGAAAATGTCAAGGGATGCTTGTAGCACTGAGCTATGTGTCAGCACAGAAGTGTGGTTGACTCTTACAAGGCTGAGTAAAAGCAGCCAGTGAAAGTGATCATCACTCAGTCGTGTCTAAATCTTTGCCACCCAGGCCAGAACGCTGGAATGGGTAGCCTTTGCCTTCTCCAGGGGATCTTCCCAACCCAGGGATCAAACCCAGGTCTCCCACATTGGAGGCAGATTCTTTACCAGCTGAGCCACAAGGGGGGCCAAGAATCCTGGAGTGGGTAGCCTATCTCTTCTCCAGGGGATCTTCCCAACCCAGGAATCAAACCGGCGTCTCTTGCGTTACAGGCTGCTTCTTTACCAACTGAACTATCAGGGAAGCCAAAAGCAGCCAGTACAAGGGAGCAAATACAGTCAGTCTGTTCATTTAGAGTTCAAAAGCTCATCTCTGCTGCTGGGTAAGTGGAGATGCGCGGGGAGGGAAGGTGACTGAAAAGAGCACAGATGGGCCCCCGAGGGACTGGTGATGTTCTCTTCCTTGATTTGGGTGCTGCTTACAGGATGGGCTTAGTGTGTAGAACTCACTGGACATATATTTATATGTTCACATTTCTTCATGTTAAACTTTGATAAAAAACTTTCTTCAAATGGCACACCTTGTTTTGGAGACCATCATTTCAAGGGGAAGATTGTCTAAGAGCTCTTGAATCTGAATAAAAGTGGGGTAAACAAGGTCAAGTTTCCTGGATTCCAGGGAAATGAGGAGCTATGAATCAGCGAATAAAGCTGTCATATCAGGTAGTGAAAACTGACTCCCCCTCTGCCCTCTGTAGCCCAAGGCTTAGAATGTCAGAGCAAAACCCACAAGCTTGGAAACAATCACCACTAGTTACACCTAGAGGCAAACAACCCAGCCATTGTCTCATCGATTTAAAGGAAGCAGACAAATAAAAATTGATAAGGCCCGGAACAGGGGAGCTATCTCTTAGTGGCGTCAGAATGAAACCGGTGCAGCTTGGTTCCTGCCAAGTCTTGGGGAGAAATCCATCATTCCTGGCCAGCCCTGGTGGTCAGCCCCACTGTGGTGGGTGATTAGCACAGAAACCTGTAATGATTAACCGGCCTTGTATATAAAATGGACACAGACTTATCATCCAGCACCTCAGCATTTAGTCACACCCAAGGTTCAGCCAAGGAAATGTATAGCTATTAATATGCTTCAAATTCTGGAGTCAGTGTTAATTCCTATAGCTCAGCATCATTCGTCTCAGTTTCCCCCAACTGGAGGGAAAAGGAAACTTTGGATTAAATTTGGAAAAAGCCCCCAGTTACTCCCAGATGGATTCCTAGAGAGCATTTCTTAATGCAGTTTCCAAAAATGGATTTAATAAATTATTTACAGATTACTAACACCTTAAAAAGGGAGCAGAGACAAAGAATGAAGGCCAGGTTGGAATGGCAGTACAAAATATAGGTTACCAGAAAAAGTGTAACCCATATTAACAAAAAACAAAACCAAAAAACTCTTGTTAACCAATTTCTTCAATAACACGTATATAGGTCCTAAAAAAATTGTGGATTGCAATCCGTGCTTTCAACTTCTAATCAGAGTTGGCTTAAATAGACAATGTCTTTGCTTACCTGCTCTGATGAAGGAGGAATAGCTTTGTACAGCACTTGCTGAATCCTGGAGCTGTTTTGCAGCTATGAACAGACCCGGGCTCTCTCCCCATCTCACCCCTGCTTTCTGTTTCAGCTGCCGGTTCACTCAGCAAAGCTGCCTAGGTCCTTGTAGGAGCCAGGCCCTGACTTGCTTACTGGGGACCCAGACAGCGGTGGGTCAGGCCTGATACAGGCTGTTGGGAACTGACCCCTTGTTGCTCTGTCCTGGGGCAGAATCTCACACTGGCTTTTGTAAATTCCCCCAACTCTCCCACCTCCTGTCAGCCAGCTCCCAACTTTCCAGGACCCTGGCTATCAGGGTGATGCCCTTAAAGATCAAGTCTAATGATTTTAGAAGCTACTGCATATTTCCTTTTTGGCTGCCATCCTGTGGAGTGATAAACCCATCAATACAAACATGCAAATTATCTCCCACCAAGCAAAAGCAAAAGAAAACAAAACCTCTGATCACATAGAGGGACAGTCCTTAAGATAAGAAAGTATTTAGAATGTTTCCAAGTCTGACTCCAGATTTCCTTTTCAGGAGAATACCTCATGTCAGCGTCCTCCCTAGGCCTTTCTGTGTCTCTGTGTCAAAATGGTTTCTCTATTTTGCTTTGATCTAAGATATATCTTTTACCTGGAGAGCCCTTTCCTCCACCTTCACCTATAACAATGTACCCATTCTTCAAACCTCAAGATCAGATGTCCCCTCCCCCATGAGTCTTGTAGGTAACTCTGGCCTCTCTCCAACATCTGTGCTCAATGACATCATCTTGATAGCTTGAAATCAGCCCGATGAGAGTATTGACACCATGGAAATTGACAAATCCCACCAATCAGAGCTTGATTAATCATTTTGTTGACCAGGTTTAAGAAAGTGGTAAAGAAGGTGTTAAAATAGCGGATTAAAGTAAAAATGTGTGCTGGGCTTAGAGCTATTATACTCTGAAAGCTCATGGATTTGAAGAAATATTCTCCAGTACTTGAAAATTATTCTCCATTTCAGCAAAGAAGCCTCTCACACCGCTGATGAACCTATGGAGTTTCAACAGGTTTTCATAGCTGCTCCTTCGTTTTTGCAGTTTAACATCTGCAAAAAGGTCAGTCAACATCCATATTGGAACTACGCCTGTTCATTAATGAGATGAGCAATGTCTTCGTGAATATGATAGTAAGACTTGTGCTCCAATTTTCAAAAATCATAGTTGAATCACAACCATCGGTTGGCTATAAATACAAACATTCAGCAAAAACCAGCAAAAGCATCAAACTGCATGGAATTGAAACTAATTGCATTTTATTATTGTTGACATATCATGTGCTATTCTTTCTTTATATCAGTAAAATTTATAATAAGCAAAGAAATGTACACATACACACACACATACTTTTTTTCGAGAGCCAGTTGTGAGACATTTATCCCAACATCAATACCTGGGGTGGCAGGACGAAAGGAGGGATGCACTAGCTGACCTGCTCGCCTCCCCGCAAGCTGGCTTCCCACAGGGCTGCTGTAATAAGCAAGTGGGTAATGGGTGTACATCTCAGCTTGGCAGCCCTGGCGCAGCAGTAGCCTCACATTAATAAATATGACGGATGTCTGTTGAAAGCGTACCACGTACCACGTGTGTTCTGAACTTTGTGTTTAGTCTTCATGGCAGTCTCATTCATGGGCTCTCTGTCACTCCCAAGGCAGAACACAGATTAAGAAATCTGTATGGCAAATACTGTATGATATCACTTCTATGTGTGGAATCTAGAAACAATACCACAAACTAAGAAATATAACAAAACAAACAAACTCACAGACACAGGGAATTAACTAGTGGTTACCAGTGGCAGTAGAGAGAGGAGAGAGGAGAGAGGAAGAGGTACAAATTATTAGGTGTAAGATAAGCTACAAGGATATATGGTACAACAAGGGGAATACAGCCAATATTTTATAATAACTATAAATGGAATGTAATCTTTAAAAATTGTGAATCACTATATTGTACACCTGTAACTTAGGGTGAGCACTTCCCTGATAGCTCAGTTGGTAAAGAATCCACCTGCAATTCAGGAGACCCGGATTCAGTCCTGGGTCAGGAAGATCCACTGGAGAAAGGATAGGCTACCCACTCCAGGATTCTTGGGCTTCCCTTGTGGCTCAGCTGGTAAAGAATCTGCCTGCAATGCGGGAGACCTGGTTTTGATTCCTGGGTTGGGAAGATCCCCTGGAGAAGGGAAAGGCCACCCACTCCAGTATTCTGGCCTGGAGAATTCCATGGACTGTATAGACCATGGGGTTGCCAAGAGTCGGACATGACTGAGCAACTTTCACTTTCACTTTCAGAAGAAAATGGCAACCCACTCCAGTATTCTTGCCTAAATGATGGACAGAGGAGGCTGGTGGGCTACAGTCCATAGGTCACAAAGACTCAGACACAACTCAGTGACTAACACTTTTTCTAGCTACAAGGATATATTATACAACATGGGGAATGTAGCCAATATTTACAATAACTGTAAATGGAATGTAATCTTTAAAAATTGTGAATCACTGTATTGTACACCTATAACTTAGATAATACTGTATATCCATACTTCAATAAAAGTAAAAAAAAGAAAGCTGCCTGGGCCTCCTGGTTGGAGGATTGAGCAGGCTACTCTTGAGAGTTTCAGACATGATTCTCTCTCTTCTCCCATCAAAGGGTATGCCTTTGCTCTTCCAAACTTTCTTATCCTCCCTTTTGGTTGTACTTCTGTTTGCTCACTTTGACTTCAGCCACCAGAAAAGAAGAGGGAGGAGGAAATATCAACCAAGATTCTTTTTTTTCCTCTTTCTTTGCCACTCTTTATTTATTTATTTATTTATTTATTTTTGAGGCTGCATTGGCTTTTTAAAGCCTTATTTGCATTTAGCTTTAAACTTACAGAAAAATTGCTGTAACAGAACAAAGAAATAGCAAAAATAAAAATAAAATTACATATATTATAAAAAGCAATATTTGGCCCTACTCATCCACAGGTTTTACATCCATAGATTCAGCCACCCACAGTTTGAATTTCAATCCAGAGTTAGTTAAATCCCAGGATTTGGAACCCATGGGTAGGGAGAGCTCAGTGTATGATGCCATTTTATACAAGGGACTTGAGCATCCTTGGATTTTGGTATCTGCTGAGAGTCCTGAAACAAATCCCTGGCATAGACCGAGGGACAGCTGTATACACACTCATACAGTTTTAGGAAACTGTCTACAGAGTTGTGGAATAGATTTCTTTAACTTTGCTGGAAATAAGTAATTTTGTTACTTAAATTATGGGAGGCCCTAAAAATATGGCTATATTGAAATTGTCAAAAACAATTGCAAATATTATCTCTCTGTCTTATTTTTAATTCAATTTTTTATTTAGAGATAATTATACGTGTGTTAGTCACTCAGTCGTGTCCAACTCTTTGTGACCCCATGGACTGTAGCCTACCAGGCCCTCAGTCCATAGGATTTTCCAGGCAAGCATACTGGAGTGGGTTGCCATTTCCTTCTCCAGGGGATCTTCCTGACCCAGGGATCAAGCCCAGGTCTCCCACATTGTAGGCAGACGCTTTACCATCTGAGCCACAAGGGAAGCCCTAGAGATAATTATAAATTTACATGCAAATGAAAGAAAAAGAAATAGCAAACACCCTTTCTTCACATCACTCCGTGCCTATTTCTTTCTTCTTTTAAGCTTTACTGAATTAGCTACAATATTGTTTCTGTTTTACATTTTGGTTTTTTGGGCCAAAAGGCATATGGGATCTTGGCTCTCCAACCAAGAGAAGTCTTAACCACTGGATGGCCAAGGAAGTCCCCACCCTGTGTCGGTTTCACTCCACTTGCTTTGTCACCTTTTCCCTTCCTCTTCTCTCCACCTAGCTGCGCCCGACATCAAGTTGGTGCCATCAACTGGCCAAATGGACACTGCAGCCACCACTCGGGCCCTCGACACCTCCCCACAGCCTTGTATGTGAGTGGAGGAACAGCTTCCTTTTCTAATTATGCTTTCCTGTCTGGTCTTTTCCAAGCACAGCCCTGTCAGCCCCATGTTTCATTGGCTGCATGAGTGTCACCACAGAAATGCATGGAACACATCTTAGGCAGGTACACACAGTGCTATCCCAACTCCTCGGGTCCAAATGTGTTTCTATACATCCAATTCCAGGATTTTTAAAAGGTAAGATGCAAAATATTACCCTACTTAATAGCATCCCCAGTGAAGTCTTGGGGAGCAATCCCAGAAGCTAACCCAAACATATCTGCAGCCCATGCTCGCAGAGTAAACAAGGTCTCGACATATTCTCCAGTGAGATCATGACACTCTCAGTCACCAACTGAGATTTGGCGTCAAAAGTTTAGTATTCAGAGCTTCTTGCTTTTTGGAATTACTCATGAAGTGTGGGGAGAAATATATATTTTTAATATGGACAAAATAGGTGCTAGATGGATGCTTTAGTGATGCGTTGACTGTATGGCCTCTGTGTAGCATGGAAATTTTAGCAAACAGATCAGTTTTGTTTTCTTGAACAGTATTAAAAATTCTAATAATCTCTGTAGTACCTAAATATCAGGATATTGAAAATATCCTGTTATGCAGAGTAAATCATGAGAAACGCTAGGCTGGAAGAAGCACAAGCTGGAATCAAGATTGCCAGGAGAAATATCAATAACCTCAGATATGCAGATGACACCACTCTTATGGCAGAAAGTGAAGAACTAAAAAGTCTCTTGATGAAAGTGAAACAGGAGAGTTAGTTGGCTTAAAACTCAATATTCAAAAAACTAAGATCATGGCATCTGGTCCCATCACTTCATGGCAAATAGATGGCGAGACAGTGGAAACAGTGACAGACTTTATTTTGGGGGGCTCCAAAATCACTGCAGATGGTGACTGCAGCCATGAAATTAAAAGACGCTTGCTCCTTGGAAGAAAAGTTATCACCAACCTAGACAGCATGTTAAAAAGCAGACATTACTTTGCCAACAAATGTCTGTCTAGTCAAGGCTATGGTTTTTCCAGTAGCCATGTATGGATGTGAGACTTGGACTATAAAGTTGAGCATGGAAGAATTGATGCTTTTGAACTGTGGTATTGGAGAAGACTCTTGAGGGTCACTTGGACTGCAAGGAGATCCAACCAGTCCATCCTAAAGGAAATCAGTCCTGAATATTCATTGGAGGGACTGATGTTGAAGCTGAAACTCCAATACTTTGGCCACATGATATGAAGAACTGACTCATTGGAAAAGACCCTGATGCTGGGAAAGATTGAAGGCAGGAGGGGAAAGGACGACAGAAGATGAGGTGGGTGGACGGCATCACCGACTCAATAGACATGAGTTTGAGTAAACTCTGGGAGTTGGTGATGGACAAGGAGGCCTGGCGTGCTGCAGCCCATGGGGTCACAAAGAGTCAGACACAATTGAGCGACTGAACTGAACTGAAGTATCCCCCACCACACACACCAGAGTAGAATTTAAGTCTTAAAGATGAAGCAAGACTAGCTTTTTCTTTATGGTTGCAGGGGGGAAGAATGAGGGATAAGGGATAGTTAGGGAGTTTGGGATCAACTTGTCCACACCACTGTATTTAAAATGGATGATAGACAAGGACCTACTGTTTAGCACAAGCAAGTGTGCTCA
Source organism: Oryx dammah (assembly GCF_014754425.2). Taxonomy (NCBI): domain Eukaryota; kingdom Metazoa; phylum Chordata; class Mammalia; order Artiodactyla; family Bovidae; genus Oryx; species Oryx dammah. The sequence goes on from NW_024070194.1 coordinate 42,084,294, forward strand.
GCATTATATAGCAGCTTGGATGGGAGGGGAGTTTGGGGGAGAATGGATACATGTATTTGTATGGCTGAGTCCCTTTGCTATCCACTTGAAACTATCACAGCATTGTTAACTGGCTGTACTCTGATATAAAATCAAAAGTTTTTTTCTTTAAAAAAAAAAAAAGACTGGTACTTTCTTTCTCCACAAGAAGGGTCTTTTGAAGTCAAGGGGAATTGGGAACTCAGTTATAATGAAGATAGTTGTCTTCTAAAATAGCAGGATACTTAAAGCCATCCAGACCCCAGACTGGTAATAACATTGTATAAAGGAATAGACAGGTCTGTATTCCAGACCACAGCCCTTACAACAAATTATTTCATGTAACAGTAAATAAGCAAACCTATTTCAGGTTAGCTCACTGGTTATCACTTTAAACACACTATAGGCATCTTATATTTTCTAAATAGATAGAATGAATAATCCCTATTTAGCAGCCACTACTGAGACCTCTTTTCTAGGAAACTTTATTTTTGTTGTACTTTCTATAAGATTCCATCCAATGTGGGACTGAATACTATCTAGAGCTCTCCTCAAATGACTTCATGTGTGTTTAGTACATCTGTTGGAATTTTTGTTTCTTAAGTACCAAGCAAGTATTTCAGGCTAGTTCCAATTGATTTGAATGAAAAATTGCAAAGCTGAGTTGGGATGGACTTTAATACTTATCTTAGATATAGAAAAGTTTTCTTGATGAATTTCTTGTTACCAATCCTTTATTCTAGGGATTCATTTACTGGAGATGATTAACACAATGTGCTTATTTTTAAGGACTGAGAAAGTGAAAGTTTGAACAAAGTGCCACAGTCATAACTCACATCAGAGCTGCATCAACCAGTGACGTTATGTTTTAAAGTTTCCAGCATCAGCAGTGGAGTGCACAGTACATGGCGATGGTATTTGGGATCAGACTTGTGGACAGAGAGACAAGGAATCACAGGTTTTCCAAAGGATTGCTCCTTCCCAAAGAAGGTAGCAACCTCATCTCTGCTGGGAAAACTGTCCCTGGGTTGATGCTGTTCTTTTTATGATGTCCTTGTTGAGATTTTTGTTTGTTTGTTTAAACCATTTTTTAAAGTCTTTATTGAATTTGTTATAAATATTGTTTTATGTTTTTGGCTTTTGGACCACAAGGCATCTTAGCTCCCTGACCAGGGATTGACGCCAAACCCCCTGCATTGGAAGGTGACGTCTTAACTACTGGACTGCCGGGGAGACCCCAGTGTTGTTCTTAAAACAAAACGGCGTAGCTCAAAAACCTGAATGCTTCTTGGAATGGAGAGCATTCAACAGGAAACTGCTGGTACCAGATGCAGAAAAGCAGGGAACCAAGCTGTTGCCTAACATTTTTTTAAGTATGCGTTGTATCTGCTGAGCACAGTGATACTGTCCATAGCTGACTGTCTGTCACGGAGACAGTCTGTCTGATGTGAATTATTAATGGAAAGTACTGTGACCTTCACCAACAATAGAGGAGGCTCCTAGATTTGCCCAGGTACCCCAGGCAGGCAGGTACCCAAACCAGGCTCAGTGGAGGAAAGGTGCGATATGGCGGTTCCAGGCAGCCGTGGTGACCCAGGTCGAGGGTTACATGCCGATATGAGCCCTGTCCTAAAGCCTCATTCCAAGGACTAACCCAGGAGAAGAGAGCCCAAGAGCTGTCACCAGGCAGCTACAAACTAGAACGATGACATTTTTAAGCACTGCTTCCCAGCTCTGACATAAAATTATATTTAAATTTCCTGCCTCTGTGCAATCAAAAGAAGCCAGCTGAAAGAAATGTGCACTTCAAGGCTATAAATCTGAAACTTCCTAATCCCCGAAAGTCCACACTAGACTTCTTGCCTCCATGGAAACAACAAAGCATTCAGCCCACTGATTGGCCTCCAATGAATTTTAGATAAGACAGCTTGGAAGGGAATGGATGTGATTTTAATGCAGAAGAAAGCTCTGGAAGGGAGGTCCACTTGGTTCATATTTGAATAAAGCAAACAAGGCAGACGAAAGGCTGACAGCTGTAAATGACATTGTCAGTACAAAAATTATCAGCCAGTTTACAATCTGTTTGCTTATGTTGAACAAACAGACTGTGTGTGGCATCCTTGGGCCCCGTGAATGGCAGAAATACTTGCGGGCTTCAGAAAACCTATCTGCTCTCCGGCAGCCCGGCCACAATTAGATCGCCATTTGACAGCCACACTGAAAAGGAAACTGTGTCCCCCGCCTCCCCCCACACCCCCTCGGCTTTATCTGGTCCTTTCTTTCCTTTTCTTCATCGTCTTCTTCGCGCACTGAAGTTGGGCAGAGACACTCGCCGTGGTGTGTCGATGGCTGAATTATGTCACTTCTGGGGCTGCATCAAGCCGTTGAACTGATGTGTTCTACATTCCGAGTGGGGCCTCTTCGGTAACCTAGCGAGGCCCAGGGCCAACAGGCTGCACTTTTTATTCCTCACAGGAAGCAGAATCCAGGAGCCCCCGAAAGAATGTCACTTTTTTTCTTCTTTGTGCAAGCCGTCTCAGAGACCCCGTGCTTTGAACTTGCTGGCATCGCATCTGGTTTCGAAACAAAACAGGACCCAAGAAGGCCTTTGCAGTGGGGCAGGCGTGGAGTTCCGATTCCTCACTGAGTGAGGCCCACCCTGGCCAGATTGCAAGAGGGAGTGACAACCCAGCAGAGGGGGTGGAAATTGGCCTCCTCTGGGGGCTGGGAGGTGTCTTCCACCTGCCCCCCAGCCCCCACCCCCCAAGCCACGAGTGTGTGGTCCCTCTGCTTAATCCCCTCTGTGTTCCACATACTCATAACACAGAAATAGCTCCCTTTGTTCAGAAAGAATGGAGAGCAAACACAGGTACTAATTTTATGCCTCATGTTCTCTCCGGAGAGAGATTTAAGCCTTGAGTAACAGCTTGTCATGGACCTGGAGGCTACTGGGTACCCAGTGCTTCTTACCTGTGTGATTCCTGCTCACCTGGGAGGTAGGGAGGAACATAGCCTCCTGCCCAGGGCCCCTTCACCTTTGCAGAATTGCACACAGAATTGCAAATAGAATCTTCTCCCAGGAAGACAACAAGGGCTCACAGATCTAGACGTTTGACTTTTATGTGCCACTTTGCGTAGGCTCCATGTTTATTGTGGGGTTTTTTTGTTTTGCTTTGTTTTTGGTTTTTAAACTTTTTTTTTTTTTGCCAGTGATAGCCTGGAAGCATTCAATTTGCAAAGAGGACCAAGTCTTCCCTTATACCCTCTTTTCTTATTTCCTTTTTTTAATATAAAGAATCTGTTTGAAGGTACTTGGTTTATTTGACCCCAGGAAAAAAAATAGTGATGCTAGGTGAGTGTGGTGTGTTTGTGGCAGATAACAAGGGCAGAGCAGGCCACACAAAGCCAGGAAGCCCGTGGTAATTACAGTTAAGCAGCGAAGCATCAAAACACCTCTTGTATGGAAAGTTCATCCAATTACCACTAACCTGGAGAGGAGGTTCTGTCAGGGCTGTGCTTTTCATTTTAATCTAAATTGCTGTTTCTTTTTCTCTGATATGGCCATTGGTCATAAAGAGTTGACCATCATTAAAACTGTTTGATTTGGAACCCTGTAGTGTTTGGCTAAGAGGGTAAATGCAAATTTGATGAAAGAATAAGGATAAATTTACATATCAGCCTCAGCTCACATGGAGAGAGTAAACATTCTGTTTATCTCAAGTGTCACTTTATGATTTCAGGAGAATATAAAATTGACCTTGGCCCAGTCATTGCAAAAGGCCCAGATGAAATATGAGGTTGTCTAAATACGATTTACTCGAGTAGAACTTGTGGGCAAACCCTGCGGAACTCAACAAACAAAGCCAGAGAGAACAGAACTGAAAGCATTTTGTTCTCATAAACTCCAAATGGAATTCTGGAATGAAGGGTTGGTGAATAAAAAAGGATAAAAAATTTATAAAAAAACCCAAACCACTTCATGAATCTTTGTCAATCACCATGAATTAAAACCTCTTCTTTAGCCAGTAGTTTTCATCTTCATTCATCTAAAAATGAAAAAACATAAAAGCTTAAAACCCGGCATTAACCCTTTAAGGTAGAGTGAGCTTTCATCAAACCTTTGTTTGATCATTTGGAGACAAGAGTAAGACTATCTATCATCTGTTTGGTTTCTAGAAAATAAAATTGTTTCGAGGAACTTTCAGCACTCCATAGCCAGTTTATACTGCAGGAAGATGCCCCCTTATGAAAGCTGTCTGAAGCAACATGCTTGCATTTCCTACACTTTTAATTAGTTTTATTCTGAAGCTAAGTCAACATTCATCAGTGTGTGAAGAATATCAAACTTTTGTTCCAAACGAAGGCTTTTGAGTGTGCAGAAAAATATTCAGATGTTTGCAGGCAACTGGATTTTCCCTCCACTTTCTCACACCCATACGTTTGTTGCAGGAAATGAAGGAGAAAAATGAGCTTATGTTCTCTTTCCGGAGGAAAGTTGATGGCATAATTTATAGTAAGGAACTAGAGGATTATGTATATATGCAAGTGTGTATCTGTTGGTAGATATTTTTAATTTGAGCTATTCCTGAAAAGTTGCCCACTATAAAGTGGAGAAATATCCTAAATAAAGAAAAGGTTTTAATTTAAAAAATCAAAGAATATCCTTGAACATATTTATGCATTTACTTTTGTAGCCCACAAAATAATTATTTTTCAAATGAATAATATATAATCAGCACAGAATAACAGAACTTTAGCAGAAGACCCACAGGAACTTCATATCTGAGTATAGCCTGCATCTTATTTACAAATAACTAACCATAGTTAGCAATTCCTTCAGTCAGAGCTCACGTTTTTGAGGCTTACAGGGGTAGGAATTTTTTTTTTTTTTTTTAATGGGTAGGAATTTAAGAAACTAATGTAAGTAAGGAAAAGGCTCCTCGTTACTAACAAGATCATGGCTGAGTTTTTCAAACGATGTTTGAAAGGAACCGACAGGTTGTCTACACTGGAAAGAGCATGTGGGCGGGGGGGTGGAGGGGGCAGTGGCGGAGTGGGTTGTATATGTTTGAGGAAATGAGAGGGTTTAGAAGCTCTCCTCTGATGCCTTACTTTACACTGCACGCTCGAGTGTTGCACATGGAATCGATTCTGAAGAGGTTATAAAACACATAGAACAGAGACTCCAGGCTGGAAGGGTCCCAAGAACTGGGCAGGCCCATCCTTTCCCGGCCCCGGGGTCTGAGCTGCAGGGCTTCCAGAAAGCAAAGTCTGCCTGCAGCACACAGAGTATTGGGACTTGGTGATTCTAAGACCAAATAACTGAGAAAGGAAAGAATAATCAGCAATACACAGGGGTCTGAATAACTCAGATGAGGATGTGGGCGATGGCTCAAGGCACTGGAGACCTCCTGCCAGCCACAGGCCACCTCCGCCCAAGATGCACCAAGATGGCATTGGAAGCCACCCTTTACCTGTCCCCCCCAGGATCTCGTTAAACAAGATCCACACAATACCGAAAGCAATCACTAGACATGGAAGAATCCACCCAAATGCTCACCAGCTGCTTGACGGATAAACAAAATATGGCCTAGCCACACAAGGAGTATTACTTGGCAGAAAAAAAAAAGGAATGAAGAACTGACACACCATGCATCTTGAAAATAGGATGTTAAGAGAAGTCAGTGACAAAAGGCTACGTGATGTATGATTCCAGGTCTATGAAATGTCCACAATAGGCAACACTACTGGTTGCCAGGGGCTTGGGGTGGGAGGCAGGAATGAAGGAGGAATGATGTGAAATGGTGTGAAGTTTCTGGGGTGATTAAAATGTTCTAAAATGAGACTGTGATGGTGGCACAGATCTATGAATATAGTAAAGCCATTGAGCTGTGCCTTTGGGATGGGTGAGCTTTATGGTATGTGAATTCTATCTCCATAAAGTTGCTTTGCCAGTCTATGTCTGATGCAGGATATGACACGCTTGGGGCTGACGCGCGGGGATGACCCAGAGAGATGTTGTGGGGAGGGGGGTGGGAGGGGGGTTCATGTTTGGGAACGCATGTACACCTGTGGTGGATTCATGTCAATCTATGCCAAAACCAATACAGAATTGTAAAGTAAAAATTAAAAATAAATAAATTAATTAAAAAAAATAAAAAAAAAAAATAAAAAAAAAATAAAGCAGCAATGACCTCTTCTATTTACTAAAAATAATAATAATAATAAAGCAAAAACTGATAGAGCCAAAAATGAGCTTCCAAAGAGAACCATGTGGATCTAAAAGTCATTGTTCCCTCCTCAGACTGTTTCTGCTCCATGAAGGGAGTGAGCGTCAGAATTAGAGTCAAAAATACACATGATAAGTCACCATGATTCATCTGTGATGCCCCAACCTGGTGGACCACAGAGAGAGAAGAGGTGTCTTGACCCATAGCCCAGAATGAAAGAGGAAAATTTAAACCATAGCCAAGTGCCTAGTAAGATTCTTTTTTCTTTTAATTTATTTTTTAATTGAAGGATAATTGCTTTATAGAATTTTGCTGTTTTCTGTCAAGCATCAGCATGAATCAGCCACAGCTATACATATGTCCCCTCCCTCTTGAACCTCCCTCTCATCAAGATTCTTGATTGCATGAATAATGGTGAGTCTTGAACACAATGCGGGTGAGTTTACTACCCTGAGGCGTGGAAGGCATCCAAAGGACAGTGTTCAAGCCCAGACACCTCTGTGCAGAAAGAGCACATTTGAAGAATGTGGTCAAGACATGGGAGGAGCTGCCAATCACGAGAGGTTGAAGAAAACTTGAAATGTTCAGGTGGGCAGGAGAAGAGGGTGCCTGATGGCTAATGTGCAGCATCACCCTTGCTCTGGGTACCACTTCATTTAAACCTCAGAGCCCTAAGAACAAGGTGATAAGCAATGATGTCACTCCCATGAGGATGAGGAAACCAGGGGATGAAAAAATGAAGGCATCTGTCTAAAGTCAGTCAGTAAATAGCAAAATCCCTCTGATATAGCTCTTATGTCTTTAACCACTACCTTATTCTACTTTCTTGTTCTGAATAGTCACAAAGTATGTCAAGTTTCAGAAGCTTCAATGGCAGCAAGTTTATTTTTTGTAGTCAGTAAAGAAGAATAGTGTGAGACTTTCAGAAATAGTGAGCTCCCAGTTACGCACATGTTCACTCAGGGGCCAAAAGACCATTTGTTGGAAACATTGATGGTCTAAATTATTGAGATCAAATGATCTTTATGTGTTCTTTCAACTTTGTGATTCTGACGTGGTAACTATGGGGTCCTACCAAGGGAACAGGAGCCCCTTTGTCCGGTCATGCAGGCTGTGCACTGCACAAGTCCAGAACAGAGCACTCTTCACATCCACACACATTATGGGTTGGAATATTTACTAGGACAACTTTCCTGAAGATGTCAATAGAGTTTCAAGGGCTAGGAGCTATTCCTCATGTGTCCCAAGTTTCTATTTAGTAACCTTACCTGATTTAGAAGGGTAATTGCAGAAAAGGGGTTAGGGGACATGAAGCCAGAGACAGGGATACAAGTTAGGAGGTGATGGCAAAGACTCTGGTGTAAAGGCAGTGGGCTTGGGGATGGAGTACTTGGACTCAGTGGAGGCTGAGGACCTGTTTCAGTTTGTGCTCATTCAGGAGAAAGGTGAGCTATAGACCCAGATTTCAGAGACACATGTTGAGAAGTTAGCTGGAGAGAAGAGAACCATGCGTTTTTACATGAGCAAGACCAAGCAGCAAAATAAAACAGGCTTGGTTGGCAGCAGAACTGCAAGTAGTTTTGAAAATCTTAGAGGCTGAAAAGGAAGTGGAAACAGGATTCCACAGCTGGCTGGGGATGGCAGAAGAGGTCTTTCAGAGAAGACTTAGAGAGACGGGGAGCCTCATAGCTGTCAGTGGGAGCTGGCTTTGGGAGATCTCTTTCAGAGGATTATGCATGGAAAATGGGGTGAAAACTGTACTGGCTGGTCAGAAAGTAAGAGACAGCAGAAATTCCTCAGTGGTCCTGTGGTGAAGACTCCACGCTTTTACTGCCAAGGGTGCAGATTCAATCCCCGGTCAGGAAACTGAGATCCCACAAGGCACATGACCATAAAAAAGAAAAGAGATACAGTAGAGAGAGTGAGTGAGTGGTGGTGAGGCTTGAAAAGGAGCCTCGTGGAGTCATAGCTGAGCAGGCAGGAGGTCACGGGAGTTTCTGAGGTGGGTTGGGAAGAGATACTGACATACAAACCCTTTGGTCGCAGGAACCCTGCCTTACGCATCCCTATAACATCTAATGCAACTCTAGTGTGGAATAGAGCTTGAATCACTAGAGACAGCAACCCACTCCAGTATTCTTGCCTGGAAAATTCCATGGACAGAGGAGCCTGGCAGACTGTAGTCCACGAGGTCGCAAAGCGGACACGACTGAGTGACTGAGCGCGCAAGCACGCACACAGCCGCGTCCTACAATTCTTTGTCCCGGCATTTCTCAGAACATGACATCTCTTTGGGGGGAAAATCCTTATTTCTGGTCTTGACTGGCTTGAAAGGATGGCCCTACTCTTGCGGTATGGAAAACACACACTTCAGAATGTCTTTCTAGAAGGAAAAGGGGGAAAACAGTTTCCAAGCATCTCAGAGTCATGGAACCGGCTGGCTTGATGGTGTAGCTTTTCTCTCTTGGGTCCCAAATGCACCCTGTGGCAGAGAAACATGGGAGAGTCTGGGGACAGACAGCGGGGCTTGAAGACCAGGAGGCCAAGGCAAGTCCTCCTTACCACCCCTGCAGCACCCAGGAAGCAATGGTTGAAAGTGCTGGCTGTGCATCAGCGCTCTTAAACTAGCTCGGGGCAAGTATTTTGAAAAATCAGCTGGAGCTATTTTATTGTCTCCTTCTATCATTAAGTTCTTCAGAGAAAGAGTTTTGCAAAATAAAAGGCCTTGACATGTTTTAACTTAGGGGGGAAAAGGCATGACATTAAAGCTTCCATATGAAAAGAAAGTAGCGTGTGAGAGCAGGACACCTAATAACTTCATTATTACTCTCCGATTTCCAGAGCTCCACGTGTTTATTGAAGTGAACAATGGTGGGATTATGAATGATATTCATTATCTTCTTTACAATACCCAACCCTTAAAAGTAACTACTGCTATTATATTTACATCTTTTCTAACATATACATGTAAGTTATTATTACTTATGTAATTAAGCCTCTCACTCAACATTCTGGATAAATGAATGCATACACGCTTTATAACTGTCCCCTGTACCATCCATTGCAAATTACTTCCATAGTTATAAGTGTTTGTCTACATGATTTTTATTATCTTCATATTATTCTGATCCTGTGCACAAATACCTCAATTGGGTTAGACCTTTTCTTTTTTTTACTATTGAATAATTAGATCGTTTCCTTTTTTATCCAGTTGTAACCAGGGCTTCCCAGGTGGCTTAGTGGTAAAGAATCCGCCTGCCAATGCAGAAGACGTGGGTTCGATCCCTGGATCAAGATCTCCTGGAGAAGAAAATGGCAACCCACTTCAGTATTCTTGCCTGGAGAATCCCATGGACAGAGGAGCCTGGTAGGGTGCAGTCCACACTATCTGACAAAGAAGTCAGATATGACTTCGTGACTAAACAGCAGCAGCAGCAGCAACCAATGCTATAGTAAATATCTTTCCTCCAATCTGTTGTATCCTTAGGATAACCTGATATCTTAACATCGTATATACTACCTTACACGGAATGGATTTTTCTTAGTAACTTAAAGCAACACAAACTGTTGCAGAATTTTCCCTTAGGATGATTATTCCAATTTATATTCCCTTGAGATAACATGAATGCTCCTTTTCTCTTTGCACTTTTACAAAGTGCTGGGCATGTTCATTAAAAAGGGAAAAATTAGTTAGTTTTACCAGATGAATGTTGAATATGTGCATACATGTGCTAAGTTTGTTGAAATTACTGACATTTGATTACAAATGAAATACATTTTTCATATACTTATCACCCATTTTTATCTCTTCTTCATTTCAGTTCAGTTCAGACACTCAGTTGTGTCCGACTCTTTGAGACCCCATGAATTGCAGCACGCCAGGCCTCCCTGTCCATCACCAACTCCTGGAGTTCACCCAAACTCATGTCCATCAAGTTGATGATGTCATCCAGCCATCTCTTCTTCAGTGAGTTTATATGTTTTGCTAAATTTTCCTCTAATCTATTGATGAGTTTATCTTTCTTATTTCTTTATAAAATCTCTTTATATAGGAAAGATATTAGTCTTGTCTGCCGCGTGCACTGTGGCATTTGCATGTATTTTGAAATTTGATCTTTGATGTATCCAAATATACACTCATTTGCTTGGTGGGATCTCTGTTATTCTGGTTATACAACACTTCCTTAGTCTGAAATCATCTGTTCCTCTTTCCCCCTGATTTTTATTCTAATTCTATTACATGACAATGATTATCTTTTAACTTTTAGGAAATGAAATTCATCTAGAATGTATGTGAGTATATGTATGATACTATAAAGGGTTCTAATTTTTATATTTTCCCCAGAGATTTAACCAATTCCCTCACTAGCTTTCACTCTCTCCCTTTCATATTATTTTGAAAGCTACTCTTATCACATCCTGGATTTCTATATAGGCTGCACTCCCTGAGTTTCTGTTCTGTTTCATTAACCTGTCTATTCTTATATTGGGGTTATACTGCTATAATAATATATCAGCTTCACACAGCAGTAATCTTCAAAGGAGAAGACTAACAGGATGATAATAATGCCTCTAATGTGGTCTGGCAGCGAAGCTTGGAACTGAAAATCAGAAGTTTCTTGTCCTAATGTCGGCATTGCCGCCTGTTTGATGGCTGATATAAAGTCCCCTAAAATTTTAAAAATATTCATTCACTTAACAACTTTTATGTTGCCTACCTAAAATTGAGGTTATAACACCTATTTGGCCAGACTTATAGCAGTGCCCCTAGATCATGAGTGAAATGGTATCAAAGCACTTAAAGTTCCATCTCAAATGTTGTAGTTGAGGAAATAATTTGTCCTTCCTATGACAGAGTGGGGCTCCCCTCATAGCTCAGTCGGTAAAGAATCTGCCTGCAATGTTCGACTCCTGGTTGGAAACCCGGGTTCGACTCCTGGGTTGGAAGGATCCCTTGGGGAAGGGAATGGGAACCCTCTCTAGCCTTCTTGCCTGGAGAATTCCCTGGGCAGAGGAGCCTGGCAGGCTACAGTCCATGGAGTCTCAAGAGTGGACATGACTTAGTGACTAAACCACCACCATGACAGAGTAAGGAAGACCTCAGATTTTGCAACAATGTTTTAAAGAATGAGTATCTAAGAGAAAGAGTTCTAGGTTTAGTTTTCAATACTAACTAATGGCAACCCACTCCAATATGCTTGTCTGGAAAATCCCATGAGTAGAGAAGCAACCCACTCCAGTACTCTTGCCTAGAGAATCCCCGGGACCGGGGAGCCTGGTGGGCTGCCATCTGTGGGGTCGCACAGAGTTGGACACGACTGAAGCAACTTAGCAGCAACAGAGAAGCCTGATGGGCTACAGTCCAGGGGGTCGCAAAAGAGTGACTTAGCGACTAAACAATTAACAAATAATTGAGAAGAATCCTCATTAGAACATGCCATGTAGCCAGAGGATCTGCTTCTTAAAAAAAGAAAGACTTCAGAAAAAAAACTTTGAAGCATATTTATTTTTTGGTCTCAGGAGGAAAAACCTATTTCAAGACGAATCTTCATACTGGCAGTGTGCAGGGCACGTGGGATCGTCATAAAGCAGACTCAGCTAATATTGATTCAGCAGTTCACTAGCTGCTGAGCTGTTAGAGGGGATGGGCTGTGTCTTCCAAAACCACTTTACAAGTAGTAGTAACAACAGAAAGTTGATAAGTGACTCCCCGGTATTCATATCTGTATAAAATCTTCAGCCCCGTGGGATGAGGAGAGAAGAGTGAAGGGCGCTGGGTGCCCTGGGTGGGGCGCTGGCTGGGCCATCAGAAGCTATAACATCTGACCACGTGAACTGCCTGTGTGCCTTGGTTTCAGGGTCCCCTTTTGAGACCCTCGTTTGGGGCCAGATTGTCTCTTAGGTCTTTGCCATCCTAGCTTCCTGTGGCTTGGTAACAACGTCCAATCTCCCCTGTTGGCCCAGAGTTTGGGAATCATCCAAGTAGCCTAAGTGTTAGCTGCACAGTCTTGTCCTACTCTTTGTGATACCATGGACTGCAGCCCACCAGGCTCCTCTGTCCATGGGATTCTCCAAGCCAGGACACTGGAGTGGGTTGCCATTCCTTGCTCCAGGGCATCTTCCCAACCCAGAGATCGAACCTAGGTCTCCTGAATTGCAGGCAGTTTCTTTACCATCCGAGCCACCAGGGAAGCTCTTAGGAATCACAGCCTATGAAAAGAAAACCGGGTAGGGTGGGCATGATTTGTTAAATTTGGGGAGGCAAGGAACAGCTCCCCGAGGCCGGCTGTGTCATCTTCTTCCATAGCATCTAGCGCTGTTCCCCAGGTGCCCAGGGAACTTGGGTGGAAAGAATGAATGGATGGAGTTGACTAGATAAGAAAGCACACAGGTGGTCTGCCCTCGGGGGAGGAGCCTGAAAGGTGTTTACCCTTTGGAGAAGCATGAGAATCTTATTCCTTTTCTCTCAGATTCCTGTCTTCCATCCCACCCAGGATGAAAGGGAGCTGGCGCCTCCCACGTGCCCCCCTCCAGCTGGCCCATATCTGTCCACACACAGAAGCCCCTCCTTGTTTATTCTGCTTGTAGGGGATGCCCCCAGGAGGCAGCACTTCAAGGCCAGCATCTCTCCAGGGGCCATCCTTGAACTGACGGGCAGTCTCTACATCCCCAATACCAGTGAGCGCTGTCCCTTGACCCAGGGTGGGACTCCCACCTCGGAAGTGGGAGGTGTTGTCTCTCCGCCCCAGCCTGGTGGAAACATTCCATTTAGACAGGTGGTGGAGCATCCTACCCAGCCTCACAAATCTCCTCGGGCTTTGAGCTCTGTCCTCCCTGTGGCTGAGTTCTGCCCAGGATGGGGGGTAGGGAGGCAGAGGAAGAGGACCTCATTCATTAGAGTTGTCTTTTTTAAGTTAATCTTATTGGAGTAGAGTTGTTTTACAATGTTGTGTTAGTTTCTGCTGTACAGCAAAGTGAAGTGTGCAGCAAACTATACAGCTATACTTGTACATATACCCCCTCCCTTTTGGATTTCCTTCCCATTCAGTGTATTAAGTCAAGTTCCCTGAGCTATACAGTATGTTCTCATTAGCTATATATTTTATACATAGTATCAGTAATGTTATGTGTCAATCCCAATCTCCCAATTCTTCCCACCCACCTCCCTACAGTTGCCTTTTGAAGTGAAGTCAAAGTCGCTCAGTCGGGTCCAACTCTTTGCGACCCCATGGACTATACAGTCGATGGAATTCTCCAGGCCAGAATACTGGAGTAGGCAGCCTTTCCCTTCTCCAGGGGATATTCCCAACCCAGGGATCAAACCCAGGTCTCCTGCATTGCAGGCAGATTCTTTACCAGCTGAGCCACAGTGGAAGCCCAAGAATCCTGGAGTGGGTAGCCTATCCCTTCTCCAGAGGATTTTCTGGACCCAGGAATTGAACCAGGGTCTCCTGCATGGCAGGCGGATTCTTTACCAACTGAGCTATAAGGGAAGCCCAGGGAGTAGAATTATTCTGCCTTCATTTGTCCAGAAATGGAAGAGCAGGATTAGGATACACTGATCAGACATCCCCAAGACCAACCTAGACCTCCAGCCTTGTGCCCAGGGAAGCCCCTTCACCAGGGAAATCCAAAACTGGCAAGACCCTCATGAAGTGCCACTGTGGTTAGTTTCTAGCGATGCCCCCATTGCTGCCCTTTGTTGTTCCTGTGTATCTCGTGTTAAAGGGATCAGTGCTCCCCACTCTCTTTCAGGTTAGCTTTCCCAGGATGGATGAGCTGCAGGAAGGCTGGGAGAAGTCAGGCTCGCCCTAGCATCCAACTGCACGAGTGCCACAAAGCTGAACAGCCTAAACTGGCAGAAGTGTTGGGAGCTCACAAAAGATAGGGCCACTATGATGTTGTTGTTCAGTCATTCAGTCCTGTCTGACTCTTTGTGACCCCGTGGGACTGGAGCATGCCAGGCTTCCCAAGATAGAACTCTGCATAGGCAGCAGTCTTCAGGGAAGAAAGCCCATGTGTTTCCTTTCCATATCATTTAATGGAGTCATTAATTGACTCCATAAATGGAGTCATCTATCCTGAACCCTTTGTTGTCGTTCAGTTGCTCAGTTGTGTCCGACTCTTTGAGACTTCATAGACTGCAGCATGCCAGACTTCCCTGTCCTTCACCATCTCCTGGAGTTTGTTCAAACTCTTGTCCATTGAGATGGTGATGCCACTGAACCATCTCATCCTCTGTTGTCCCCTTATCCTCCCACCTTCAATCTTTCCCAGCATCAGGGTCTTTTCCGGTGAGTCAGCTCTTCACATCAGATGGCCAAAGTATTGGAGCTTCAGCTTCAGCATCAGGACTTCCAATGAATATTCAGGGTTGATTTCCTTTAGGATTGACTGGTTTGATCTCCTTTCAGTCCAAGGGACTCTCAAGAGTCTTCTCCAGCACCACAGTTCAAAATCATCAATTATTCAGTGCTCAACTTTCTTTATGGTCCAGTTTCCTCACAGCCATACATGACTACTAGAAAAACCATAGCTTGGACTACATGGACATTTGTTGGCAAAGTAATCTCTCTGCTTTTTAATATGTTGTCTAGGTTGGTCATAGCTTTTCTATCAAGGAGCAAGTGTCTTTTAACTTTATGGCTGCAGTCACCATATGCAGTGATTTTGGAGCCCAAGAAAGTAGAGACTGTCACTGCTTCCACATCTATTTGCCACAAAGTGATGGGACCTGAGCCCTTTACCTCCGTTTGATACATGTCCTGAGGCGGTCACATATCCCTAGACTTGAAAATCCCACCATAGCAAATAATGTCTCCCAATTCTTTACAATCTAGAACCATTTAACTCAATAGATACGGTAATTCCCAGTCATTCATTAATAACTGTAACCAGAGACCCTATTTCCTTGTCTATTCTGATGAGGTCAATGTTCTACCTCCAGGGAGTTTTGGAATGTGTACCCAGATAGTCCAGAGGCCAGGCAGGTGGGGATGTTCAGTACATGGCCAACTTGATCAATAGTTTAGGTGTTTGCTTCTGCACACCAGCCCTCTGAATTTGTCCTATTCAAATGTGTCCCTCTGCAAAACGAACAATGAATGCACAGC
Organism: Oryx dammah; assembly: GCF_014754425.2. Classification (NCBI taxonomy): domain Eukaryota; kingdom Metazoa; phylum Chordata; class Mammalia; order Artiodactyla; family Bovidae; genus Oryx; species Oryx dammah. The sequence continues at coordinate 42,099,655 of NW_024070194.1, forward strand.
CACTTGGAAATGTTAAATCTGCAAATACCAGGCCAAGTGAATAATGTTTCCATATGGCTTGGGCTTCTTGCTGTGTTGTTGCCATTTCTCTGGGGAGGGAGAGAGGGTCAGGATGACCACTTTGCATGTGGGGAAGTAAACTCGAGAAACTCAGGCCCAGGCAGGAGTACGAGCTCATTTGATAGAATCAATGCAAGAACCATAGCACAAATCCCAGAGAGAGTACAGTGGGGGAAAAATATCTCATGAACCTTTTCAGCCATAAATAAATTCTTATGCAAACATATTGCAAAATGTGAGCGTGAGTGTACACCCATTCGAATGAGGTTTTATTCGCCAAGAGGAAGGTCGCGTTTTCATACAGAGGACTCAGTGGCGGGGGAAGATGAAACCGTCTTCCATAGAAATGGGGTCACGGAGGTCATGGCTCCTGGAAGACTTATTAAAAAAGAAATAATTCCTACTTCTCATTCATAGCAAAACTGGAATGCTCTCAAGAAACATTTCAACTTTTAAATATCATAGTGTGATTCATTTTGCGGCTAGACTGCATTTGGGAACTTATAGACTGACAGCCATTTGATTTAAGAAGGCTAATAGGTTGGACTTTATGTTGATGTTTTTCTTCCTTGACAAACAAATCTTTTCTGAAACTTTACATTCTGCATGAATCTTGGGGATGGATCGTATTTTTAAAATTTCCCAAAATGTATTACATTCTTTCTATTTTATTCCTCTATCTTTTTATGCAGGTGATCTCATCTTACATCCCTATGTGTTGAAACAAATCATTATTCTTATTTTTAAACATGGACAAAACTGCAATATACTTCAACAAGTTGAATATTCATAATTGGACATTACTAAGCTATGAGCCATTAAAATCCTTTAGTATAAGCCAAGCCTCAAAGCCTTCTATGTCATAATTTTCTACATAGCTTCTTATAACTGGGGAACATTGTTTATCTTGATTTTTCCAGGTTATACAAGTAATATATAATAATTTACAAATATAGCTGAGATGACACACTGCTAGCATTCTGAAATATAAATATATCATTTTACATGTTTAGGATCATATTGTATGCAGATTTTTTGTTTTCTCCTTTGTTCCTGGAATGATACATTGTAAGCATCTTTCACCAGTATTAAATAATTTTTTAAAACATGACCTTTACTACTTTATATATGTACATTATCTCTGTTGCTATACATGTTATATCTTAATATGTTACAACAGGCAACAGAGTCCAATCAATTTGCTGGGAAAACAGATCAATTTCACACCATCAGCCAATTTCATGGAAAAAATAATGTATATTTAGAATTATATTGAATTAAGAACTATGTAATTTGATAGAAAGAGTTTGGCTTCTCAACTGCTGCTGTCCTATGCGTTTGTAACACGTCTAGATCTTGCCCACAAGGAGTCAACAGATGGCTGCAATCAAGAGTCAGAGAACTGAGAAGGTGGAGTGAGAGTGCTATGCTCTGGAGCACTCTGATCCCTGGATTTTCCGTGAACTTCATGCAAGTTCTGCCATTTTGGATTCGAGAAGCAGAAACAACCAAGATGAAAAACAAACAGCCCCTAAGTGGACAGGTGGATAAAGATCTCTTTCTGAAAAAGCCACTGTGTTGTAGTTTCTAACTAGCTTTATTCTCCTAAGTGATTTCATTCCAATCTAGTTGTCCTGTACCAGGTATAGTTCTACCAACAATCAAAGTTCTAATTGAGTCTTCTGTGCTTTTCCTCCTTTGCATTGGCCAACTGGTTTCTTCCACCTTTCAAACGCCTCCAACCAAAATGGTCCTCGACACTTTAGGATGTAAAAACATGAAATTTCAGGTAAGTGCTTAAGCATTATTTAATAGGTCAAATTCTAATAGGAGGCTCAGAATCCTTGCTGCTACTTACCCAAATGCTTTGCTTGGAGTTTTAATAAATATTATTCAAGCTTCACAGAAAATTATCATGGATATTTAATAGTGTATCCAAAAGTACAGTCTACTTGCTTGCTGCTCAAAATCCAATAAAGAGGCAGGGTTGGTGGAAGGAAAGTTTGCTTTGATTTGGAGGTCCATGACTGGGGTAGGGTGTTGGGGAGGGCAGACGCCTGTCCAAAGGCCAACTCCCCCATCTGACAACCAGGGAACAAAGCTGTTGTAGGCTGAGGGAGGGGCCTACATGCAGGAACAGACTTGAAAGGGGTCCTTGGTGGCCTGATCAGTGTCATCTTGATTCTTTTCAGTACAGTTAGTCTTTAATTCCAAGGTCAGTTTGTTCCCACTTCCTTGAGACCAAGTCTTGGAACTGGTGGAAGTTGCAATATCTATAAGACAGCTCAGAGTATGATCCAGAAGGACCTAAGGTCCTTGACTTTGTTTCACGACTAAACTATTAGTATTTAGTTTCTTTTCTCTGTTTTCCTTTATTTCTGCATTTTCTCAGTTCTCTGATTTAACTGATTCTTGGCTAAATTTGTTTCCATAGACAAAAGGCAGGCAGAGGGCATGACTGAGATGGACCATCGGGTCCTCCTCTGTTTCAAGAGGAGACTGAAGAGGACTTAGAATCTGAGTTTATATCTAAACTTCAACCAGAAAATTTTATCCTTGCCAGTCTCCCAATCCATTTTCTCTGCAATGCTGTTCATTTTCCTAGAGTTTTAATGAAACTAGTCCATGATTTATTCTTTGTCTCCCATCACCCTTTAGCTTATTCTTTTAATGTAGAGTGTTAGAAAGCAGGCCCTCATTTAGAAGAGGTAGTGTTCCCTTTGCTGTCCACTCATAAAAACGCCAGTGGTGTCTGAGCAGCAGGAACTAAAGGACAGTTGATCTCATACGGTAACAAGAAAGAATATAGAGTGGGAGAACACCCATGAAAAATGAATGAAGTGAAAGGTCTGATGGCCCTTTCTGCCCTGAGAACACATTCTTCCTTTGGAAGCCACACCCATGAAAGTCCATCCTTGGGGGCGAGTCAAGCCACACATTTTCTCTTTTCCTTCTTTCGGTCTCAGATTGGGCAGCTCAGGTGTGTGCCAGGTACCTGCTCCAGATCAGCCCTCCTACGTCTTGTCAGAGAAAAGCTTGTTGTTATCCAACGGAAGCTCATGATTCAGCAGGTACTTGACGTGTGGTTTCCTAGGAAACGGCTGCCAGGCATCTGAACCACTCATTGCCGACTGACCGCATCTCCAGCCACCAAACCCTTCCCATAAATGAGCAGTCATCTTCCTCTAAGAGCAGCAGGGTCAGCATGCCCCCTGGGGCTAATGATGGAATGAAAACCTCAACCAGGCTGATCCCCCACACCCCTCGGCTCTAAGGCGTTTTAGGCATTCATGCTGGGACACAGATTGGTTTCTGGGCATTATGTTCAAACTAGGTTACTGTGTGGACACAGGCCAGACGTGTCTGTGGCAACCGCAGTGCAAACTTTCTGGCTTTTGGCCACTGGTGATTTCTTCATACCCACTCAAGTGTAAAGGACCAACCAGAGAGCAAGACTTTGCCAGCATCTGAGCATATACATATCCACCTGTTAGCCAACACTTGGGCCTGGAACTGAGGATATAAAGATGAATAAAATCTGATCCAGAACCTAGTAAATGTCCCATAGTAGTAAATTCACACAGAAGGGGTATGAACAAAACACTGTGAAAGAGAGATTCAATATGAGGGAAGAATTGACTAAGCTTTCCCAAAGGGAGTGGGACATGTAGAGTTGGGTCTTAAAGGATGAATAGGAGTTTGTCTGGCAGAGAAGGGGAGCAAATCTATTTTGGGCTTAGAGAACTACATGCTTTTTGTTACCACAGTTTGGGAGCCATCATCTACTGTGAAGTTGAACACAATTCATTTTTTTCATCTTTACTCAATTTAAGGGTACAGGTAAATTCAGTTATAGACATTGTTTTGTTATGAAATCACCATGATACAATTTTCAACAGCAGTTCCACTTTTCCACATCAATGTTTCCAGGGAAAAGAACCCTGCCCACAGATATATAAACTATGAAATGTCAGTTGGTCTCCTAGTTTCTGCTCCTACTTGCTTCATGGAATAAGAGTTTACCCCAAACTTCCCCTTAGAGATACAATTGTTTCTCTCTCTCTCTCTCTGGACTTCTCTAACTGATCCATCAGTGAGGCTGCTCCTCTGAGCCATTCACTGCAGTGAAACAACCTGGACCCAATGTCTTTATCATAGTCATACCACATTTTACTGTATTTCACTTTAATGTCCTTCACAGAGATTGTGTATTCACAAATTAAAGGTTTGAGGCAACCCTGTACAATCAAGTCTATTGGCATCATTTTCCCAACTCCCATTTGCTCACTTCCTATCTCTGATTTAACTTACATGCAGAATACATCATGCAAAATGCTGGGCTGGATGAAGCACAAGCTGGAATCAAGACTGCTGGGAGAAATATCAGTAACCTCAGATATAGAGATGACAACACCCTTATGGCAGAAAGTGAAGAGGAACTGAAGAGCCTCTTGGTGAAAGTGAAAGAGTAGAGTGGAAAAATCTGGCGTAAAATTCAACATTCAAAATGAAGATCATGGCATCTGGTCCCATCACTTCATGGCAAATAGATGGGGAAACAATGGAAATGGTGACAAATTTTATTTTCTTGGGCTCCAAAATCACTGCAGATGGTGACTGCAGCCATGAAATTAAAAGATGCCTGCTCCTTGATAGAAAACCTATGACCAACCTAGACAGCATATTAAAAAGCAGAGACATTACTTTGCCAACAAAGGTCCATCTAATCAAATGGACACTTACCAGTAGTCATGTATGTATATGAGAGTTGGACCATAAAGAAAACTGAGCACTGAAGAATTGATGTTTTGAACTGTAGAGTTAGAGAAGGCTCTTGAGAATCACTTGGACTGCAAGGAGATCCAACCAGTCAATCCTAAAAGAAATCAGTCCTGAATATTCATTGGAAGGACTAACGCTGAAGCTGAAACTCCAAAACTTTGGCCACCTAATATGAAAAACTGACTCAATGGAAAAGACCCTGATGCTGGGAAAGATTGAAGGCAGGAGGAGAAGGGGACAACAGAGGATGAGATGGTTGGATGGCATCACCGACTTGATGGGCATGAGTTTGAGTAAGCTCCAGGAGTTGGTGATGGACAGGGAAGTCTGGTGTGCTGCAGTCCATGGAATTGAAAAAAGTCGGACACAACTGAGGGACTGAACTGAATTGGACTATCTCTGTGACACATTTTGGTAATTATTGCAAGATTTCAAACATTTTGATTGTTATTACTTTTGTGTTGGTGATCTGTGATCAGTGAGCTTTGACGTTACTATGGCAAAAAGGCTGCAGCTTGTTGAAGGCTCAGATGATTGTTAGTACTTTTTAGCAAAAGAGTATTTTAAAATTAAGGTAGGTACAGTGATTCTTCAAACATAATGCTATTTTACACTTGCTAGACTATAGTAGAATGTAAACATAAGTTCTACATGCACTGGGAAACCAGAAAGTTGGTGAGACTTGCTGTATGTTGATTCTTGCTTTATTGTGGTGTTCTGGAAACAAATCCTCAGTATCTGGGAGGGCTGCCTGTATGTACCCAAGGGACCCTTGCTTCCTCTGGACAGCTTTCATCACCACAACACTGCTCTTGTTCTATTGCCAGCTCCCTTCGGGTGAGTCTTAACCTAAATGAACCTTCCTAGTCACCCATCTTGCCTGTCAATTAAATTACCATTTCAAATTCTAGTTGTTTTTTTTTTTTTCCCCCCAGCATTGGAAAATGGAGCTTGTGGTCTGCAGCCAACACCAGAGGGAGAAAGGCGGTGTTTTTCCACATTTGTATCAGTTACACAAAAGTAATTCCCCTCTCCTTCCGTGACTCACCTGTTCACCCATTTTAGTGGCATCACAATTACAGGGAGTGGCAGCGATGACAAGGGCGAGTGCAAGTCCTGTTCGTCCTTCACCCCCTGCTTCCACCTCTGGCTCTGCTCATTCCTGCATCCAGTGAAAGGTACCCAGATGGGCAAGGCCATCACTGAGCTCTGGTGGGCAGCAGGATCAATGCTACCAGAATGTTCACATTCAAATCATTTATTCTCTCTGGGTGCTAGAGTCTCTGATGGAGCCCAGTGTCTGCTTATCATGGAAAACTGAGAGTGTGGGATTAGGGGTCTTGTGGGCAATGGTATGTACTACAATTGCAGAAGAGTGTGTAAGATCCTAGCCCTTCCCTCAAATAAATACCATGGAGTCACAGACAATGTCCTTGTTCAACTGAGGGTCCCTAACCCTCTGGCCCCCCTTGCAGGGATATGGGGTCCTCCTGACATTTATAGGGGTGCTCCCCACACCCCTGCACCACCCACAGCTTTCTCTATGAATCATCTGCCATTCAAATCCAGGCCATACTTTGAGACTAAAAACATTTTTAAAAAAGCACATCCGAATGTGCTCTTTGCCAAGATGTGAAAATGTAACAGGTGAAACTCAGGGACAGCCCGTTGTGATAGGTGAGATGCATCAGCTCTGTCCCCTCCCCCAGGGCATCTCAGTCCCAGTGCCTTGAGACAAGCCCCAGGACTCTATACACTTTCTTCTGGTCTTGTTCCAACTCCGGGATGCATGACCTCTCTGAACCCATCAGGGATCTTCCAAGGCACAAATTATAAAACACATCTCCTTAAAACTGTGACCGGCTTGTGTTCACACCCAAATCTCAGTCTCTTCAGTGAAGCAAGGTATTGTCTTTTAACACAAGTCTCAACACTGGGGAGGCTGGTGATGACCATCCACACATCACTGTTTGCAAATCAGTTCACATGTATGCCTAGGACGTCTTATTCTGATCATCCAGAGCACATACAGAGCAGAGAAATCTGGTCAATGATTAAATCCTCTGATTTCATTATGTTATGTTAATTCACAAAATCCAACTTTAACGGTGTTCTCTCCTAGAGTTAAGTAGAAACATTTAAGTAACTGTCCATTGTTTCAGTTTTAAAGGAACGAGCTTCTGTACAGATGATAGAAAGCCAGCATTGGTTTGGGATGTTGTTTTGGGTGGTTCACATACAGGCAGGGTGTGAAAATATACAGGTATTGTATAACAGACTAGAAACCCCATTCTAACCAGAGATTTTTATGACCAGATATATTTTTGACATTTTTTTATTGGAGGATAATTGCTTTACAATGTTGTGTTAATGTCAGGCATACAGCAAAGTGAATCACTTATACATATACATATATCCACTCTCTTTTTTAGATTCTTTTCCCTGATAGGCCATTACAGGATGCAAGATTTGCTACTACACCCGATAAAAGAATGGATGTTTACAACAGGGACCGCTGTGGAATACAAGGATGCTTGCGTGGAATACCTGTCAAGTGTCTGTCCCAGAGACCTGTGACCGGCTTGGAGGGCTGGGAGCCTTGGTAAGGTGAAGTCTCTGCCTCTGCCTGCATTCTTTAATCAAGTTTCTCCTGAAAATGTGGGGGTAATGAAATGAACTGATTATTTAGGTAATTCCCCAAGGAATGCACTTTGGATGAAGTTCTTCTGAGTGACTGTCTCTGAAGTTAGTTTTGCCTCATTGTGAGAGATTCAACAAAAGACAAAAAAAAAAGAAAGAAAAACGAGAGAAATGAAAAGAAAAAGAAAAAGAGATGACTGACAGAAAAACAAAGCACACACATGTGCGGGGAAAACAAATCTGAAAATTCAAAAGATTACATTCCTTTCAAGTGGGTCTTGAAATATCTTTGACATCTTACATTGTATTTCCATGCAAATTGATTACCTTGCTGCAATGACCCGAAGCCTAGATAAAGTTCCAATTCCTTTTTGGTCACAAGGAGAAAAAAAAAAAAAAAACAAATTCTTGGACTAGGCTCGATGTATATAATTAGGAAGAAGATAGACCCTCTAAAAAGCTAAATGCAATGTTTATTTTAAAATGTCCTAAGGTTAAGACCTCACCAGCAAGTTTTTATTGCTAAGCGACAGCCTGGAGTGAGAAATGCGGTTTTTTAATGGAAATGCTGAGGCACAGTCTTAATTATCAGCTTGCCCCTGAGCAGTGGCATAATGAAGGAATTTTCTTATTTTTGCACAATGAATACTAATTGAAGAGGGAGACAAGAGAACTCGTGCGGCTACACAGCAGTCAAAGGGTGCCACCTAAAGGAGGATGGCAAAGCCACACAAGTGGTGTCAGTGGAGGGGACAAGCTGGACAACCCCTTTTAGACCCTGCAGAGCTGGGTTTCTGCACTTGGATTTTTAACTCAAAAGACAGAATTGAATTCTGCTGTTACTGATATAGCAGGCTATCCGGTGGAGATAAGGCAGGGGCGCAGGTGATACCACTGTCCCCAAAACCCTCCTCCCTAGGATGTAGTTCTCATAGGACAGACTACAGAGAAGTACCCCAGAGGGGACGAACAGGGAGGGAGGGTAGGACACTAGAGGTGAGTGGGGTACAGGGCAGGGTGGAGATGGCGATGAAGAGAGAAAACCAGGAGAGAAGAGGAGTGCCAAGCTTACACTGGGCCAAGTATTCAGCTTTCAGATGTGTAATGCGAAGTTCAGTGTCCACCAGCAGGCTCACTTGTACATATGAGGAGAGTGAAATAGAAAGGTAAAATAAATTGCCCCCAGATGGTACACTTGGCAAGGGACAGAGCGAGCCTGTGTGCTCCCTGGACTGCAGTGTCTCTACAAGTAGGAGGTTGGGAATGGGATAATGTGACGTCTATTCCCAGAAGAACTGCTTATCGGGTTTAAATCAGAATCACCTAGATTTAATAGCATCTTTCTCCTCCCTGTGTAAACCTACCCATTAAACAGACATGGAGAAACATACACGCACACATATAAACAAGGTCCAGTTAAAATTCTCACTTCACCTACCTTCCTGCCTTTAAAATGTGATTTCCTGGCACATCAAAAATTCATGCGAGAACAGCAGGGCTGAGAAAACCATTGGGTTTTTCACTTTAACTTTGACAAACTGTCTCAGCAGAATGAGCCCCTTCTCATGAGCCAGAGAAAACTTGGCCCCTGCTGTCCTGTTTCATGGAAATATATGGAAAACAAATGCCACTTGGTGACCAAGGAGGTATTAATAGATGTGAAAAGACGCTGCCTTGAGTGGCCACCCACACCCTGGAGACCTGGTTAACAGCACTGAATGGATGTGGGGTGTGAGGCTAAGTATAGCATCTCCAAAGAGCCCAAGGAGCCCCAGGTGGCACACCACAGAGCGCGGTGCTGTGAATGGAGGGCATTTTGTACGACCGGAACCGGGGCCGTGAATAATTTTAGTCATTTAAGGGCTGAATCGCCACACCGCAGACGCTCACGTGGAGGAAGCCTCTCCTTCTTGGCGGAGATGGTCTAAAATGCTGACTTGCTGGCTTCTCCGGCTCCCTGGTGCCATCTGGACATTGCCAGTCTGGGGCTCTCACTACCGTCCTTCTGCGGCAACAGGGACAGCGCTGCCTGCCTGATCGGAGGTCCAGGCAAGCCACTCGACTGGAATGTCTCCCGTCGGTTTAGCCCAAGGAAGGAAGGGGTGTAGCATCCCCTTCTTACAGGTCGAGGATGGCAGTGATTTGAGGCAAAAGCAAAGTGGTCTGCTTTGAAAATGTTTATTAACCTGAAATAGACTCTTCACAAAGCCTGAGCTGTTTCTTCAAGGAGAAAAAAAAAAAGTTGTTTGGAGACTTTTGCTTTATTTTCTTAAATTTTTAATCAAAATATAGTTGATTCACAATGTGTTAGTTTCAGGTGTACAGCAAAGTGATTCAAATATACACATATATGCATATTCTTTTTTACAATTTTTTCTGTTATAGGTTATTACAAGATACTGAGTATAGTTCCCTGTGTTCTACAGTAGATTGTTTACCCATTTTGTATATAGGAGTATGTATATTTTGATGCTAAACTCCTAATTTATCTCTCCCTCTTTCCCCTTTGGAAACCATATGTTTGTTTCCTACGTTTGTGAGTCTATTTCTGTTTTGTAACTTATGTTACTAGTATCATTTTTTAGAGTCCACGTATAAGCAATATTATATGATATTTGTCTTTCTAGGTATGACTTACTTCATATGACAATTTCTAAGTCCATCCATGTCACTGAAAATGGTAGTATTTCATTCTTTTTTATGACTGTGTAGCATTCCATTATATAAATACACCACGTCTTCTTTATCCATTCAGCTGGTGATGGACACTTAGGTTGCTCCCATGTCTCGGCTTTTGAACATTTGGGTGCATATGTCTTTAAATTACAGACAACTGGAGTGAGAGTTATGTTTCTTCCTCTAATTTTTTTCAGGGGAACCTTTGTCTTTAAAGTTTGTCTCTATCCATGTTACTCAAGGATGATCAACTACATGCTGCAAAGTGAATCAGAGAGGAGACAGGGAGAGAACAATTATAGAGTTGGAGATAACGCTTTTCATCGAAGAGAAAGCCTGAGATTCAAAGGGTCAGGTAAGATCGGGAGACCCAGCTTCCCTCCAGGAGGCTGGCAAGATTCAGGACAGAATTTTCAGAATGCTTACAGGTGTGCTTTGAAAAAAGAGTTTAGTAGGTCAGTGAATTTCAGAGATACTTGTTTATGCAAAGCTCAAGAGATGACTTTACTGCAGGACTTTTTAGAGTCTTTCATTCTCTAAAGTGTCTGTGACATTCCAGGTGGGGACAGGCTGCCTTCACGTTTGGCTCACCTGCTGCTGCGGTGGTTCTTTGAAAGGCCAGAGGAGGGACTGTTGTGGCTCGACAGGGTCCTGAGGAGCTGCTGATGGGGCTACAGGCCCCCCAAATGCTGAACTACAAAGTGTTTTTTTGCGGAAATATTAACAGTACAGCAGAAAGCAGGGGACACAGCAACACAAGTGAAGGGTGTCAAGTATCTTCTCCCAACGTGGGTGGTACAGCAAAGGGCAGCTACCTGGCTGCCATGCCCTGGGGAGAAAGCAGGACCCAATGTTTGGAGCTCTTTTTGAGCATCACAGTAGCTCTTTAAAAACTATTATAAGGTATAAACATTAGGGATAGCAAGATATAAAGTTATTCAATGCTTAGCTTAGAGGAGAAAACAATGGTCCAGGAATGTCTGGGCTTCCTATGGTGTGGCCTGTGAAGGAGTCACGACAAGGGTCCCTGCATCCATCTATGCCCCAAGCATCAGCCACAGCCCTGGTAAATAATCCATCTTACATGGTAATCTCATGCCTCTGCTTCAAACACCCATAAATACTACTATGACTGATACAACACAGTTGATATGAACATTTTGCTGAACTCACAGCAACCTCTTTGGGTGTTTTCTCAGTAAATGGACAAGACAAGCTAGCGTTAGGTGTAGGTCCTCAAACTTTCTAAATTTGTGAATAAGCAAGAAAATCACATGGTTCAAAACCTAGAAAATGTCAAAAGATAAAGAAGAAAAACATCGCTCTCTCATCCTTGTCCACCCATCTGCCAAGATCCTGCCCTGCACCTTTGACTAGAAGATCTTTTTTCTTAGTTTCTTACATAAACTTCCCAGCATTTTCCTTAACACACATAAAAGCACATTAAAATGTAGAATTTTATTTCTCCCTTTCTTACAAAATGGGTAGCATAGTTTACATGCTATACCTACACCCATTTTTTGAAGCCATATTTCTTCTCTGTTGAAAGAGGTTTGCCCACCCTCACACAGATCCAAAAGCCAAACACTCCTTGAATCACACACAGTTAATAGAGTCATTGGTTTTGTATCACACAACCCACTTGTGTCCCCTCCCGCTCTCTATCAATGCCCATAAAATTCTTCTGGCCGTGTGTGGGACCAAGGCACCATCATTTCTTTGTGACCTTCATTGCCTCCAAGGGTCGACTACCTCTTTCTATCTTGGTGGGATGACAAGACATCATCAGGAACCTCAGAAGCTACAGAGGTGCTCACCTTTTAGTTGTCAGTTCTACTAGGGCATGGGTTAATTCCCTAGGGTCAGAGTTAATTCTCTAAAGCGACCCAAGTCTCTGTGCTGTGCTTAATCGCTCAGTTGTGTCTGATTCTTTGTGACACCATGGAGTGTAGCCCATCAGGTTCCTCTGTCCATGGGGATTCTCTAGGCAAGAAAACCAGAGTGGGTTGCCATTTCCTCCTCCAGGGTATCTTCCCAAACCAGGGATGGAATCCAGGTCTCCCGTATTGCAGGTGGACTCTTTACTGTGTGAGCCACCAGGGAAGCCCAAGAATACTGCAGTGGGTAGCCTATCCCTTCTCTAGGAAATCTTCCCAACCCAGGAATCAAACAGGGGTCTCCATTGTAGGTGGGCTGTTTACCAGCTGAACTACCAGGGAAGCCCACACTGAGAATACCTGATGCCAAATGCTGGTCACTGTGCCTGATGGTCTGGACCTGTCATGGCCCCATCTGGACATCATTCTCTGGCAGATTTCAGATGAACGGGGAGCCATCTCACCTGCATAACACTGAGGTTAGCCCTGATTGGTAGAGAATTCAAGCAGCATTGGCTCAAATCTTATAGACTGTCAATGTTCCAGGGCCTGCAAGCTTTTGGAAAGTGTAGCTCCCTGGGTTCTACACAGACCCATGTGATTCTGACCCTCAGAACCCCTGGGATTTTGACAAGACATGTGTTTTTTCTAAGTTCCCTGGGTGATTCCAATTAGACTTCAATAAAGAAGATGGTCAGATGGGTCCCCCACCCTTCATGGATATAGGGATCAATGGGAAGGAGAAAAGAAAAGAAAGAAAGCCGTTCAGTCGTGTCCGACTCTTACCCTTCTCCAAATCTGTGTACAGTTTGCATGTATCCCCTTTAAGTATAACTTTAAAGAGAAAGTCTTCATTTCTGATTTCATCTGGTTTTCAAGTCTGGATCTGCTGTAGGCAAGGAATTGCTTAGAAACAGAGGAGAATAATTAAAATAATAGAGGGATTTCTGTGTCCTTCTGTGACGCTGAAGGAATGAAACAACGATTAAGCCAGCCAGCAAAAGTGAATGTGATGCAGCACAATCCTACAATGCCTTAAAATCCAGGAAAAGTTCTTTTTCCTTTCCCCTTGCATTTTATTCACCCTGGAAGTATCTGTAGTGTATGAGGATCATATTAGAAAAACTCACACCATTGGAATTTAACAATAGTTTGGCTTGTCTTGAGGATTTAAATCTTAGCAAATACATTCACACTCTTGAGAGTCCCTTAGACTGAAAGGAGATCCAACCATTCAATCCTAAAGGAAATCAGTCCTAAATATCTATTGGAAGGACTGATGCTGAAGCTGAAGTGCCAATACTTTGGCCATCTGATATGAAGAACTGACTCATTAGAAAAGACCCTGATGCTGAGAAAGATTGAAGGCTGGAGGAGAAGGGAGATGGTTGGATGGCATCACTGACTCCATGGACATGAGTCTGAGCAATTTCCGGGAGTTGGTGATGGACAGGGAAGCCTGGCTTGCTGCAGTCCACGAGGTTGCAAAGAGTTGGACATGACTGAGCAACTGAACTGAACTGAACTGAACTGAAATACATTCATATACCTTTACTTGCTTTATCCCCCCCAATATCTGAAACCTCTTATTATATATCAAGCTAACAGATTTTGAGTAGAGGAGAAGTATAACTAGAAGGAAGAAGAAATTAGGCAAGTACAATGGAACCAGGAACGAAGGAAGGACATCAAAATGAAAGAACAAAGTTCAACATTCTTAACACAAGTTAGCTCAAAATGTACTTCCCACCTTCTAGCATATTGATTTTATACATTTCCCATACCTCATGATTTGAAATAAGATGAAGTCACCCAGACTCCATTGTGAAATCGAGTCTCTTCAAAATCCCTCTGACCTCAGAGAGGCAAACAGTGAGTAATTCAAAATATTTTTGAATGAAAGTGTCAGTTTAAGATCCTCAGCATAAAACATACCTACAAAGCCTATTTGCAAAGTAAATTTACTCTGGATTCTTGATACCTAGGAAAGTTTTTTCTATTATATTTATTTAAAATTACAACAGTTTACATTAGAAACAAGCTCAAACAATTAAGGTAAAAGATAAATAACTGCATACAGTTTAATTTTACAAAATGCAAACATACATCTTTCATTGTTCTATTATCTGAGTATTAAGCGCCACATAATTGCACAAGGCATTTTCAAATGTCTTAAAGGCTCTAAAATTACTGAGTTGACTTTGGTGAAATAGTCTTTATTTTCCTCCACTATTATACAAATAATTGACCACATAGATTAAATTTAAATCGGCATTGGATATGTCCCTTGCAGAGTTCATTTCTCTTTTGCAGCTGAAGGCTGGTGGCTTGTGATGGTTCAAGCAGCAGAGTCAGGCTTTTGAGGGATACAGAACAGGACTCAAATTTCCATAATTTAAGATGTTTCAGCAAGGAGAGATCTATAGTACCCTAGGACTGTGGTGACACCACAGAAAGGTTTACCTAAGACAATCCAGCTTCTAGCTGTTTCGAGGTAATTCTAGCAGTGTCCTTTCTTTAAAAATTGAGATATAACTGCTTTACAATGTTGTGGCAGTTTCTGCTGTGCAACAAATTGAATCGGCTCTATGTATACATATACCCCCTCCCTCCCGCCCCTCTCTCCCACCCCTCCTCCATCCCAGCCCTCCAAGTCATCACGGAGCACTGCGCTGAGCTCCCTGTGCTATACAGCAGCTTCCCACTAGCTGTCTATTCTACACATGGCAGTGTGTCTATGTCAGTGCTTCTTTCCCAGCTCATCCCACCCTCCCCTTCCCCCACCCACATCTGCAAGTCTGTTCTCAATGTCTGTGTCTCTATTCCTGTCCTGCAAATAGGTTCATCAGTACCATTTTTCTAGATTCCATATATATGTGTTAATATACCATATTTATTTTTCTCTTTCTGACTTTACACTGTATGATAGGCTCTAGATTCATCCACATCACGACAGCTGATTCAATTTTATTCTTTTTCATGGCTGAATAATATTCCATTGTATATACATATCACATTTCACTCTCAGAAATACCTCCATTTGGGAGATGGAGTTGGAGGGTTGATTCCCTCTGCCCTGGACTCAGCAGCAGAAACCTGCTATCTGCTCCTGGGACTCCTGAAAACCCTCCACTCGCCACTGCCCCCCACTGTGGGAGCAGAAGGTGGGAAAGACAAGGTCAATATCCTTTACATCCTCATCATTGCATGAAACTTACTCATCACTACCATTACTCACCAAACCTGAGAAGAGGACAGAAGAGAACATTTTGTACATAATTTCTTCTTTAATTAAAAAGCAACACCAAGGCTGGGGGAGGGATGGAGTGGGAGGTTGGGGTTAGCAGATGAAAGCTTTTTTTTTTAAAGATTTTTTTTATGTGGACCATTTTTAACATCTTTATTGAGGTTTGTTACTTATTGCTTTTGTCTAATGTTTTGGTTTTTTTGGCTGAGAGGTATGCAGGACCCTAGCTTCCTGCCGTGCTCTGCTTAGTCGCTTAGTTGTGTCCGACTCTTTGCGACCCTGTGGACTGTAGCCCATCAGGCTCCTCTGTCCATGGGGATTCTCTAGGCAACAATACTGCAGTGAGTTGCTATGCCCTCCTCCAGGGAATCTTTCCAACCCAGAGATGGAACCAAGGTCTCATGCATTGCAGGCGTATTCTTTACCATCTGAGTCACCAGAGAAGCCCAAGAATACTGGAGTGGGTAGTCTATTCCTTCTCCAGGGGATCTTCCTGACCCAGGAATTGAACAGGGTTCTCCTGCATTGCAGGCAGATTCTTTACTAGCTAAGCTACCAGGGAAGCCTCCTAGCTCCCTGACTAGGGATCAAACCTTCACCCTCTGCACTGGAAGGTGAAGTCCCAACCGCTGGACCCCCAGGGAAATCCCCAAGCTTTTATATATAGGATGAATAAGCAGCAAGGTCTTACTGTATAGCACAGGGAACTATAGTCAATATCCTATGATAAACCATAATGAAAAAGAGTATATAGTAAAAAGAATATATATATGTGTGTGTGTATAACTGAATCATTTTACTGTACAGAAGAAATTAACACAATGCTGTAAGTCAACTATCCTTCAATAAAAACATTGAAAAAATGTAAAAATATTTTTAAAAAAGCAACATAGGGTTTTCCTGATACACTCGAAAATGCAAATAGAGAGAAAGGAAAACAAAGAAACCTTCTCCTCTAGACATAGTGAAGAGTTACGTGTTGCAGAATTACATAGGAGTTGCAGGAAGTGATTCTAATTCCCTGTGGTAGGAGAATATTTTCACAGTATTTTCAACATTTAGAAACCTGATCTGGTGACTCAGAGTTCGTTCTGAAACTTTATCCCCTCAGCTCAATTTCTTCTCACCATAACTCTTTGAGACCTTTACCTGTTACAAGACAGGGGAAGGGAAGGGTAAGAACAGAGAATGGATTTGCATGGTTAACAGCTGGAAGAGGAAGTGTGATCCTGCAACATGAGAACCCCTGCAGACCACGGGCTGGATACCACAGGGAGGCAGGGGTGGAGGGTGGGCTTAGGAGTGGTCAGCCTGGCTCAGTTTGTCAAGTCTAATCTGGGTTGGAGAGAAAGTTTCTGATTTCACCATTGTTCCCCTGGTAGCTAGCAGGATACCAGGCATGTAATAGACACCGGTTCATTTTTACTGCCTGAGCTAATAAGGCTGAATTTTCACAGTTTTTGTTGCTGTTGAGCTCCTCCTGGGCTGTGCTCTGCTTAGCTGCTCAGTCGTGTCCAACTCTTTGTGACTGCACGGACTGTAGCCCGCCAGACTCCTCCGTCCCTGGGGATTCTCCAGGCAAGAATACCAGAGTGGATTGCCATGCCCTCCTCCAGGGGATCTTCCCAACCCAGGAATCGAACCCAGGTCTCCTACATTGCAAGCAGATTCTTTGCCAGCTGAGCTACCAGGGAAGTCCATGAACTCCTTCTAGTACAATTTAAACTCTAGATCAAACTGTTTAAAGTTTGTTTGATAATTATTCTTTTCCTTCTGCAAATATATATAAATGTCTAATTTCTTTGCCAGAGGTTAAGAAGATGGGGTGAACGAGGAAAGGTTGCCTCTCTTGGGGGACACAGAGTCTCATAAATAACCAGACATTAAGTAGTAGCCTGAATCAAGTTCAATAGACAGACTTGGGTTCAAATTCCATCTCTGCACTCACTGGTTTTGTGACCTTGAGCAAGTTTTCATTATTATTGTTAATGTCTCCTCAGCAGGAGACATTATGACACTACTAGGTATCATATGATACCTACTAATGATACTACTAGGTCATAGTTTGTCTGAAGGTTAAATGTGTCAACTGATGTAATACAACAGGAAAGCTGCCTGGCACACAGCAATCCTCCAGTGAGTGGGGTTGCTCCCTTGATCATGCCGTGTGCACCCTTGGGCAGGAGAATTGCACCGACTCAAAAATGGGTACAGTATAATAATATGATGATTCATAGCAGTTTTTACAAGTGTTTTTTTGTTTGTTTGTTTGTTTACATGAGCTTACGAGGTAGGGTCCCCATCATAGACACCATTTCAAAGGCTTTAAGCTATGTGTCCACTCTGGAAGTCAGAACCCAAGGCTGATGATGGGACATAAGGCCTGGGTGTGTCTGAGAACCGAGCTGACATCTACAGTGGATGGCCAGTCCTGGCACCTGGCCAGAGCCCCTTGGACCCCTTTTGCCAGCACTGGAATGTCTTGAAGGTACACATAGAGAGATGACCCTCCACCCACCTTGGCCAAAAACCTCTGAAGTATAATTTACAATGCAGAGCTCCCGGAGGGTGCAGGCCAAGGCTGGGACTTCACCAGAAGGCATACCCTACCAGGCATTCTTCCCTTCCCTGTCCACTCCCCACGACCCCATGCCAGCTATTCTTGTGCAGTCCCTCCCAGCAGCACACTTAGCTTAGGGGCTGCTGCTCCAGAATCTGAACAAAGACTGCACCTGTGAGGTATCGGTCAAGGAAAAGGTCCCAGCCCAATTCCTAATGTTGATGGTTCAGCAGTAACTTCACAATGCTGGACACTTTTCCTGAGATGCAGGGTTGACCCTCAAGGCCACAGGACTTTAGTTCTCCTCCCAAAGCCATGGGGCTTGCTATCTGCTCCTGTGGGGACATCAGGGCCCTCTCTCCACCCTGTAGCCCCAGCCCTTCTCAGAATTTGCCCCAGTGCTCTGAAAGATGGAGAACACCCAGGATGAACGCTCGGATGCCACAAGTGCTGCTCTGTTACAAGCTCATTGTAGTCTCAAAATAATGTGAGAAGCAGGCATTATGGTCTCCACTTTGCTCATGAAGAGGGTCACAGTTTATGTTACTGGTCCTGAGTCATACAGCCAGCCAGGGTCAGAACTGGGACACATGGTTGATGTGATGAGAAATGCAGTCCTTAATCTTCCAGCGTGTTCCTCCCCTGGAACTCCCTGACCTGTTAAACAAACAGATTCCTGGGCCCCATTCCAGACACACTGAGCAGATCTCCACCATGGAAGGCTGGAAACGTCATGTGATTTTTCTGCCCACCAACATTTAAGAATTGGAGGTGGGGGAGTAGTGTGTATACCGGAGAAGGAAATGGCAACCCACTCCAGTACTCTTGCCTGGGAAATCCCATGTACGGAGGGGCATGATGGGCTACAGTCCATGGGGTCGCAAAGAGTCAGACACAACTGGGCGACTTCACTTTCACTTTTCACTTTAATGCATTGGAGAAGGAAATGGTAACCCACTCCAGTGTTCTTGCCTGGAGAATCCCAGGGATGGGGGATCCTGGTGGGCTGCCATCTATGGGGTCACACAGAGTCAGACACGACTGAAGTGACTCAGCAGCAGCAGCAGTATGTATACCAAAGAGGAACTAAAGAGTCTTTTGAGGAAAGTGAAAGAGGAGAATGAAAAGCTGGCTTAAAACTCAACATTCAAAAAACTAAGATCATGGCATCCAGTCCCATCACTTCATGGCAAATAGATGGGGAAACAAAGGAAACAGTGAGAGACTTTAATTTCTTGGGCTCCAAAATCACTGCAGATGGTGACTGCAGCCATGAAACTAAAAGATGCTTGCTCTTTGGAAAAAAAAACTATGACCAACCTAGACAGCATATTAAAAAGCAGAGACATTACTTTGCTGACAAAGTCTGTCTAATCAAAGCTATGGTTTTCCCAGTAGTCATGTATGGATGGGAAAGTTGGACCATAAAGAAAGCTGAATACCAAAGAATTGATGCTTTTAAACTGTGGAGTTGGAGAAGACTCTTGAGAATCCCTTGGACTGTGAGAAGATCCAACCAGTCCTAAAGGAAATTAGTCCTGAATATTCATTGGAAGGACTGATGCTGAAGCTGAAACTCCAATTCTTTGGCCACCTGATGCAAAAGCCGACTCATTGGAAAAGACCCTGATGCTGGGAAAGATTGAGGGCAAGAAATGAAAGAGGTGGCAGAGGATGACATAGTCGGATGACATCACCGACTCGATAGACGTGACTTTGAGCAAGCTCCAAGAGTTGGTGATGGACAGGGAAGCCTGGTGTGCTGCAGTCCATGGGGTCTCAAAGAGTCAGATACAACTGAGCAACTGAACTGAACTGAGTCTACTTCTAAAGGAAGCTGTTGCTGGTAGCTGCCACGTGATAACCTCCCACTTCTTTCAACACAGATTTCTGCAGAGCATCTGAAACAACCTGTCATCTAAGCAAAGTGAAGTTTATTCTAGGTGGCCATAGAGAGAGCACTGCCTTAAGAGCTTCAGCTAGGCCACACAATGGGGAAGTCATGGGGTAGGTGAGGGGTTTCCTAAGGGGTTTTAGGATCTGGAAGGTTGATGACAAAACAGTTTAGGATCCCTGGGGGCCCAGAAAGGTGAGGGCCTTGAAGAGTCAGGGTTAGTCTTAATTAGTAAACTGTTTTGTTGGTTCAGGCATTTATGTTCCAGGAGCAGAAAATTCCTGGAGCAGGTTGATGGTTTTGCCTGCTCCCCAAACTGTTCAACACAAGCACAGAAAACCCTATCAGGGTTGGTATTATTTCATCAATGTTAAGAAATCATCTTAATTTTAGTTTTTCAGAGGGGTAAATCATATGCAGTAAGGTAAAAACATAGTGTGTGTTCCCTGAAACAAACTCTCGGAATTATATGTTCAACAGTCACAAATCTTAAATTCTGATTCACTCACCTTCAGGGAGGGCTTCCTGATGGCTCAGATGGTAAAGAATCCATCTGCAATGCAGGAGACCAGGGTTCAGTCCCTGGGTCAGGAAGATTCCCTGGAGGAGGAAAATGAAACCCACTCCAGTATTCTTGCCTGGAGAATCCCATGGACAGAGGAGCCTGGTGGGCTACAGTCCTTGGAGTTGCAAAGAGCAGGAAAAGACTGAACGACTCACACTTCACACTTTCAGCTTCAGGGAACCCCAAATACCTATCGCTGTGAACTTCCACACAATATGGTGTGGAAACAGAAGACTGTACCCCAGAAGCCTAAGAACAGCACTGACATGGTGCACTGAGACAGTGGATCTGAAAACGCCCCAGGATGAAGCCCTGGGGACCCAGGGAGGAAGGAAGTTTCAACAGGTGGTAGAGATGACCACACAACTGAGCATCCCCCAGACCCCACTGCTGACTCAGTGTTGGAAGCTCCCAAAGCACAGGAGAGCATGGATGAGGAGGCTGGGTTCACTCCAATTTCCTTTAGATTCCAAATGGAATGGGAGTAAATAATAATTAAGTTTTCATGAGAACTAAAGAAAATTATGTTTTCACACATCTTCTCTTGTGCCCTTGTAGTTGTTGTTTAGTCGCTAAGTCATGGCCAACTTTTTGTGACCTCATGGACTGCAGCACACCAGGCTTCCCTGTCCTTCACCATCTCCCCGAGTTTGCTCAAACTCAAGTCCATTGAATCGGTGATGCCATCCAACCATCTCATCCTCTGTCATCCCCTTCTCCTCCTATCTTCAATCTTTCCCAGCATCAGAGTTTCCCAGTGAGTTGGGTCTTCATATCAAGTAGCCAAGGTATTGGAACCTCAGCTTCAGCACCAGTCTTTTCAACGAATATTCAGAGTTGATTTCCTTTAGGATTGACTGAGTTGATCTCCTTGCTATCCAAGGGAGTTTTAATAGTCTTCTCCAACCCCACAGTTCAAAAGCATCAATTCTTCAGTGTCCAGCCTTCTTTGTGGTCCAGTTGTCACATCCATACATAACTACTAGAAAAACTATAGCTTTGACTATATGGACTTGTGCCCTGACTTTTGTTAAAATGTGTGTGTGTGTGAGAGAGAGAGAGAAATCTTAGTTCAGGCTGCCCCAGAAGTGTGCCTTCGAGGAGGATCTGAGTGCAATAATTGACCTGGGAGATGATCCCAGAAAGCCTGGGTTAGGAATGAGGATGGAGGAGGGAGAGGCTACAGGCATGGAGCAAGTCACAGCAGTCCTTGTTCGAGGGAGGTTTGCACTTACACGCAAATTAAAACTACAGGAAAAGTACACTTCAAACAGTGTAACTTGAAACAAGCAGGATCTTTTGTGGCAAAGAAAATCACCATCAAATACCACACCTACCCTTTCTTCTCAGCTGGGCTTTGGGAACTGTTTGTGAAGGCTGGGGCTTAGGTCACTTTATTGACTTTCGGAGCTCTCTACTCAGCTGTCAAACTCTGGGCAAGATTTTGGAACCTCTCACTTATTCAGCCCAAAGAGCCTTTGGGGGTCTCCAACCAATGACTTCTCTTTCCCTCATTCAACAAGGATGGTGCTTGACCAGATGGATGGCAATGCTTTCTCCCGCCTGAGTCACCATCAGGTCATCGGCAGGAAGGAGTAGCAAACAGTGGGACCCTCTGGACACGAGGGTGAGGGGCTGCCACGATGTGGAGGGGATCCCCGGCAGTGTGATAGATGGTCTCAGTCACTCCCTTGTTTCTCTCCCACCTGGACTTAAGAAAATGGGGGCAATTTGTTTTCCAAAGAGCAGGTGTTAGGAAAAATGGCAAATTTGTATAGATTGTGGCCTCTGTCGCCAGGAAACTGCCCATGACAAAGGGAAAACTTTCACACTTAGGAAAGGGGCATTTTTCCTCCTCAGTCTCCTGTGAAGGGCAAGGCATCTTCACCCTATTCTAGACATGCTGGGCTTCCTTCCCTTAGAAAAATAAAAAACACATAGGCAGGATATAAGTGAATTTTTTTTTAAAAAGATGTTCATTTTTTAATAAGCAATGAATTCAGCCCTAGCTCATCTTTATTCTGCCAGAATGAAAACTTAGAGACACTAATACTGTCCGATAGCACAGAAATTTGTCTTGAAGGTTTGTAAACAAAACTGCCTGAGCAGGAATGAAAACAGTTCATATGACACAGGCTTGCATTAAAAAGTGTCTTCCGGTTAGACTCCATTTAATCAGAAAAATAAATCGTATGAAGCTCTCTGGGAAAGACAAACCTCATGCAGGAACTCAGGGAGTTTGGGCTCCTTATTCTTTTGTCAACGGGGGCTGTACTTTCTTCAAACTTCCAGACCACTCAAGTCAAAGGTAAGATGGGGGTCAGCATTTTCTTCTTGTTTGGAATTATTTCTTGCTTCTATTCACTTCTTTTTAGTGTTTCATTCCAAAGCAGTAAATCCTAGATATTTCCATAAGGAAAAAACATGTTTTATTTTCTTAAGCTTTGGACTCATTGAGGGTTGATGGAAAGTAGCAAAGTGCATGGGGTCTGGGAAGAGCAAGGAAAGGGATTCTCCTGCCTCCCACGTGCACTGGTGGATGGAGGTGCAGGCCGAGGACTACAGCGAGGACATCACAAATACCGTGGCTAGTCCAGATGGAAGCGTGTTCCCCTTGAACTCAACAATTCAGAGGCTCCATCCTCCAAGCCTGCCTTTTGCCTCTGGGTGCAGCGTAGCTGCGTGAGTCCATCTCAGCCAGTGTGAAGGAGGAAAAGGGCTCCCCTTTTGTTTCTCCAAGAGAACAGCAGCATCCTTTCTGCTCACAACCCATTGGACAGAGTTTAGTTGTGTGGCCACAGAACCTTCAAGGGAGGCTGGACTCCTATCTGCACCTTTGACTAAGGAAGGAGCAAATGCATGTTGACAAACAACTAGCAGCTTCTGCCTGTTGGAATCTCCTCCTTTTCTGGTAATCTTAACAAACTATGGAGAGGGCAGGCATAGACAAGAGGTCTCAGTTTTCAAGTAACTGTGATCGCTTGGTAGCAGTTGCCTAGGGCCATTTCACTAGTAACAAAGAGAGTCAATGTCGGTGCTTGGACGCTCAGTCATGTCAGACTCTTTGTGACCCCATGCGCTGTAGGCTGCTAGGCTCTTCTGTCCATGGGATTTTCCAGGCAAAAATACTGGAGCGGGTTGCCATTTCCAGGGGATCATCCTGACAGGGATGAAACCTGCATCTCCTACATTGTAGGCATATTCTTTAACATGTAAGCCACCAGGGAAGCCCCAAAGAGAGTAGGCTTAGTAATAAAGAGAGCTATAATGGATATTGGTGGCTGCAATGGATTTGGGCTTGGGGATTGGTGTATTAGAACATCTTGCTTCACATAAAATATCATAAATGTGTCATTTTCTTTATACTAACATTCTCTTACTTTAAATTCATAGCTTTTTTTCCCCCTTGGTACAATCAATCAATTTCCAAAGAATACAAAAGTCCTTGAACAATGAAGATGATGACTCTCAGAAATACACAATGTTAATCTCCAGCAAGATACTTAATTGCAAGTCAGTAGACATTCAAAGCACTCTTTGAAAATATAATTCATTTGTTACATAAAAATATGAAAACAGAAAGGCCAAGCTTTCATCCACAGCAGAGAATGCAGAATAATCTCAAAGATCTGCAGGTGTCTGGCTGTCATCCTAGATGGCCCTGCCTCCTTTTCTATAGTGATCCTGGGAGCTTTTCCTAGAAGTGACGAGATTGTCTCAGCTCAGCTTTCCATAAAGCCTCTCTCTGCCAACACATGCATTGTTCCCCCGTATTCTTCTTAGTCCAAGAGAGACCACAACGCAGGTCCTTTGTGTCTCTTTGTTTTTAAATTTAGAAACAGCTGTGTCCCTCACTGGCTATTATAAAGATGCTATGAGCTACTACTGAGGCACATTAAAGAAGTAAAATCATTGTTCATAGAGAGCTGAGAAATCCAGGTGGTTTCCTTTTATCCAGGTTAATTTCTTCACCCATCCCAACTCCAGTAGCCCAAGCTTTGCACCAAGTGCAGGAGTCTGGTCTTAAGACAATCTGGAGTATTTATGTATTTGAGACAAATTGCAGACACATAAATCATCTGAAAGTTAACTGCACAAAGCATTTTGTTTATAAATTTCTCCCTTCCTTGGCTTTCTGTCCTTTACTCTTGAGAAACTTTAATTTTCAAAGATTTTATCTTCCTTTATAAGAGTGATTCATTCTCACTGTAGAAGAATAAGATACCACATGAAAGTAGAACAAAGGAAAAAGCTGCCACTCCTTACTTCTACCTGATGATGTCACGCCAAACTCGTGTATTTATTTTTTTCTCATTCTATTAGAAAAGACACAAATGTGTCTTTTCCTTTTTTCATTTCACATTTTACCAAAATCATTGCTTGCATTATTATAATTCCTTTGCAAACATCACTCAAAGTGTTGCCTGAATTTTTCTGGCCCGAGTCATCCATGAATGTCCCTTTTCCATTCCATTCTTGTCAGCTTGGCCACCACTCCATCTGGAACCTTCTCACCCTGTTCCACCTTCCTTTCCACACTGGAGCTGAGTCCAGGCCCAGGGAAGACCTCTAATCAGGCGGGGACACTCACTCACGGGTGGACTTATACCACCACGTGGCCTGTGACTGGACACCCATTTACTGTTTTATGATTCGCAACGGCAGACAGCACTTAAGAGGACCGTTTTGGTTTTCAATGATTTCTACAGCCCTGCATCAGTCAGTACCTTTGGTCTCGTGATACAGAATTCACTCTGATTAACTTCAGAGTAACAGGGACCGCCGCAAACTCCACAGGGACCTGGACAGGAAACGGGACAGGAGTGGAGGACACAGCATGAGCGGTAACCCACAACTGCTGCTCCTGGTCCTGCCTGGAAGCAGTCCTCTTATGTTTAAAAGTCCTAAAGAAGAGTCTAGGACTTCCCTGGTGTTTCAGTAGCTTGGACTTCACCCTCTAATACAGAGGATGTGAGTTCCTTGGTCAAAGAACGAAGATCCCACATGCCTTGTGATAAAAAAAAAAAAACAAAACATAAAACAGAAACAATATTGTAACAAATTAAATAAAGACTTTAAGAATAGTCCACATTAAAAAAAAATCTTAAAAAAAAAAAGAGTCTGATGGGTTGGAAAACAGTGGCCAGCCACCCTGAAGGGGAAGACGAGGTAGGTAACAACAGAGGACCCCAGAAATCACACTTCTAGGGAAAGGCAGGGATCTTATGGTCTCCTAAATGGGGAAGGAGTATTTCCCAAATGACACAGGAAATGAGCTTAGGAACAGGGAGAAATGCTTTGTAGCCTAAAAATGGCAGATGTCTCTGTGGCCTCTTCCTCCTCCTCCCCATCTATGAGACTGAGCTAAGTCAGAGAAAACCCAAGTGTCCAGAAGAATCTTCTCTTTATCTCTATTTCTCTATCTTCAGGCTTTGTCCTTGGAAGAAAAGCTATGACAAATCAAGATAAAACAGACACAAGACTTTACCAACAAAGGTCTATATAGTCAAAACTGTAGTTTTCCCAGTAGTCATGTATGGATGTGAGAGTTGGACCATAAAGAAGGCTGAGCATTGAAGAATTGATGCTTTCGAACTATGGTGTTGGAGGACTCTTGAGAGTCCTTTGGACTGCAAGGAGATCCAACCAGTCAATCCTAAAGGAGATCAATCCTGAATATTCATTGGCAGAACTGATACTGAAGCTGAAGCTCTAATACTCTGGCCACCTGATGTGAAGAGCCAACTTATTGGAAAAGACCCTGATGCTGGGAAAGATAGAAGGCAGGAGGAGAAGGATACAGTAGAGGATGAGATGGTTGGATGGCATCACCATTTCAATGAACATGGGTTTGAGCAAACTCTGGGAGATGGTAATGGACAGGGAGGCATGGCATGCTGTAGTCCATGGGTCACAAAGAGTCAGACATGACTGAGAGACTGAACAGCAACAAGGCCTTGTTCGCTGTCCTGGTTTCTCCCTGTTCTCACCTGCACTGGTGAGTCTGTACCTGTCTCGTCCTTATAATCAGCACCACCTGCTGCAGTTCAGGGAAGTCATGAGAACTTCCTAGACATCACAGGTTATATTCACATGTTCTTTCTGCCTCCTTCCCGGCAAGAGCCCATTGCTGTGACGTACCTCCCCTTACCCCTTGCCACCCACTCTAGGCTTGCGCACCTCGGCCCATGGCTCTGGGCTTGGCCATTGTGGCCTCCTTGACCCATGACCTCTGAGGCCAAGCCAGGGGAAGGCTGTCAAGTAGAGATTTGGAGAAGAATTCAGAGGCTCGTCCACTCCTTTGCTTCTGCCCTTTGTCAAAGGAATGGTATGTCCTGCAGGAAGGTGCCCTTCTGCCCAATTCTGGGCAGATGCAGTGAGAGGATCTGCAAGGCCCTGAGACTCTGGTGTTTTGTTGCTGCAGCCAAGAGGCCGCCAAAGTGGGCAACGCAGGCAGTGGCCCGAGGAAGGCTTTTCTCCTTCAGAAGCAAAATCCTCCCAGGCAGGCAGCCATCACCCCTGTCTTGCCCCCTCCTCCAGGCCCATGAGAGCGCCGAGCATGGGCTTAGCATCTAATAAACACCAAAGGCCCAGGAATTCAATGTCTGTCTCCCTCCCCCTTCCTCAGCCCCGTATTAAGTTCTAAGAAGCAGAACAAAAGTCGAAGGGGAAACACGACTGGGGGAAGACACAGGTGAGACGGCGACACTGCCCACACCGTGAAAGTAAATAATGATACGTGTTATTTTAAATCTGCATCTTCTCAGTGTCTTCATTGTGTGAAAGAAAATGACAGGTCACAGGGCAAGGTCACAATAATCGTAATAACTCAATGCGCAGTCTCTCTGTCTTGAAAAGATGTGTCACCAAGGAAGACAGATGCCTGGCCCACAATGGCTGGACACAGGCGAGGAGGGCGAAGGTCAGAAGTTATGTGTGCTGGTCAGCATGCTTGGGGAAGCTGTCCGAACTGGCCTGAGACAAAACTTTAAAGGTCAGTCCCATTGTCTCTGGGGCTCCTGCTTGCACCTGCCTTTATGACCCTCTGCAGACAAAGCAGGGGCCAGAGACCTTTGGGGAAAACAGTGCCGAACAGGCCATTTCCTGTTGTGAAATGAAGCCAAGGACTCACTTTTGTTGAATTCATTCTGAAGATGGGGCATTCTTCAGAGATCTGGTTGCAAAATGTAATCTTCCTCTCTGGAACATTCCAGCAAGTGAATTCTCAGGAACCCTGCCTCCTAGGGAGCTCACCACTTGCTATCCTATCAATACTTTGGAGACTGGAGTTCAAGGTTATTTTTCTCTCTGAGTGGGGAATCTGAGCGATGTCACCAGTACATCCTGAAAGAAAAAAACAAAACAAAACAAACAAAACCCAGAAACTAAAACCAGTGTGGAAACCCATGCAACTAAATTCTTAGGGCTCTGTGGAACTCCTTTGTGATGGAGGCATCAAGAGACCATGTTCATATCCAGTGGAAGGAGTTGGCATGGGGGCAGAATCATTGCTTCACATCCCCAGAGCCCCCAACCTGAAAAAGGCAAATGACAATCAGGGTTCCATGGTGTTCTTAGGAGAACTCTACAGGGCAGCTCAGAACCTTTCATGTTGGCATGCTTGCACATAGTCACCCTCAAGGAGATCAAACCAGTCCATCCTAAAGGAAATCAACCCTGAATATTCATTGGAAGAACTGATGCTGAAGCTGAAGCTCCAATACTTTGGCCACGTGATATGAAGAGCTGACTCACTGGAAAAGACCCCAGTGCTAGGAAAGACTGAGGGCAAGAGGAGAAGGGGGCAACAGAGGATGAGATGGCTGGATGGCATCACCGACTCCATGGACATGGGTTTGAGCAAACTCTGGGAGCTGGTGATGGACAGGGAGGCCTGGAGTGTTGTAGTCCATGGGGTCACAAAGAGGGTACCTACTCCTTGAGGGTAAGCCTACCTACCCTCAAGGAGGTACAACATCCTTCTCTGTGGATCACAAATGTGTTTGCAAGGACAGGTGTAGAAATGTGACTGCAGAGAAGCAGGGGCAGCTGTGTATTATGAGGTTATTGCATGGATTCTGTGAATGGCTCGAGCAATTGGTTTCGTTATTTCACCGTTATGCACATACATGTCGGATATCACCTGTTTTTGCATCCCTGGGGTTTACATGCATGTGATCACTTGATTCTGATCATAGGTGCACAGATGAATCAAGGAGGGAGCCCCCGCCAGGACCTTGAAGGGGAGGCAGGAGGTCAAGGAGGAAGAGGAGTAGCTTGATTAACGCAAATAGTATCGTGCTAACTCTACATCTACTCAGTTTGTTTACTATTTGGAAAATATAACAGGAAAGTGGAACATTAAAAACCTTCTCTGCTTTTATGCTGATACCATGCTGTTTCGAGCTTTTGTGGCCAGCTCGAATAGTAGCACTGCTGCTGCCACTGCTTCAATTTTGTTTTCCTTTTGTCTAAGGTCATTTAGGCAATCTGGGATTTCTGAGATTCTACATGAATTTTAGGGTGGATTTTTCTATTTCAGCAAAAAACTTACCAGGAATTTGATAGGGATGGCCTTCAATCTGTAGTTCTCTTTGGCTATCATGGATATCTTCAGAATATTGAGGATTCAAATCCATGAGCATGGATGCCTTTTCATTTACTTGTATCTTTTAAATATTTTGTAGCAAATTAAATTTCATAGTCTTCAGTATACAAGACTTTCACTTTCTTGACTACTCATTCCTAGGTAGTTTATTCTTCTTAGTGCTACTATCGGAGAAGGCGATGGCACCTCACTCCAGTGTTCTTGCCTGGAGAATCCCATGGACGGAGGAGCCTGGTGGGCTGCCGTCTATGGGGTTGCACAGAGTAGAACACGACTGAAGCTACTTAGCAGCAGCAGCAGTGGCAGCAGCAGTGCTACTATAAATGGAATTTATTTCTTAATTTCTTTTGCAGATAGCTCATTGTTAATGTATAGAAATGCAACTTATTTTTGTGTGTTGATTTTATATCTTGAAATTTTGTGAATTCAGTTATTTGTTCTAACATTTGTGTGTATGTGTAATCTTTAGGATTTTCTACATATAAGATTATGTCATCTTCTAACAGAGGTGATTTTTATTTCTTCCTTTCTGATGTGCATGACTTTTACTGCCTTGTCTTGCCTATTGCTTTGGCTAGTGAAAGTGAAGTCGCTCAGTCGTGTCCGACTCTTTGCGACCCCATGGACTGTAGCCTATCAGGCTCCTCCATCCATGGGATTTTCCAGGCAAGAGTGCTGGAGTGGATTGCCATTTCCTTCTCTAGGGGATCTTCCCGACCCAGGAATCGAAGCCGGGTCTCCCGCAATGCAGGCAGACGCTTTACCGTCTGAGCCGCCAGGGAAGCCAAGCAGACACCCTTGTCTTGTCCCTAATCTTAGAGGAAATGCTTTCAGTTTTTCACTGTTCAGTATGATATTAACTGACAGATTTTCATATACTGTTTCTATTTTATCAAGGTAATTTCCTGCTATTCCTAGTATCTTCAGCATTTTTGTCGTTAATAGTGAACTTTGTCAAATGGTTTTTCTTCATCAATTGAGATAACACTCTGCAGTCTATCTGCCTTCTTCAGTGATATATTACGTTGATTGATTTTTATGAATTGAGCCATCCTTGAATTTCAGGAATAAATCCCACTTAGTCATGGTACAGGTTCATTTTAATATACAGCTTAATATGCTGTTTAATTCAGGTTAGTACTATTTTGTTGGGGATCTTTGCAGCAATATTCATAAAGAATATCAGTCTGTAGTTTTATTTTAATCTGTCTGGTTTTGGTATCAGGTACTTCTGGTCTCATAGAATGAGTTAGAAAGTGTTCTCTCTCTTTCTTTTTTGGGAGAATTTGAGTATTGGTGTTAAATCTTTAAATGTTTGGTAGAAATAATCGATTATAAATCATCTTGTTCAGGGTTTTTTCTTGTTGGA
The DNA here is from genome assembly GCF_014754425.2 of Oryx dammah. Lineage (NCBI taxonomy): Eukaryota > Metazoa > Chordata > Mammalia > Artiodactyla > Bovidae > Oryx > Oryx dammah. The sequence goes on from NW_024070194.1 coordinate 42,129,933, forward strand.
AGGTATGATGCCTGACACTGTCACCAGAGCTGTGGTTTAAGTAGGCACTTAATCCCTGTGAGCCTCCATTATTCAATAAGAGGTTCATTATTTAATTAGCTTAAATAGAGGTTAAAGTACTTCTCTTACCTACTTTACAGGGTGGTCTATTGCTAGATGCCATGAAGTAAGTCCAGTTTCTAGATTTGTAAGAAAACCCTATAAATATTATTGCAAAGGGGTTTCTGAGACCCTATGTTCAGTCCAAGCCCTCAGCTTTAAGGTCACATTATGATAAAAATTAGGAATTTCTGAGTGGCACTTTACATTTCTCAAGTCTTTTATGTCCATTGCACATGCATTAGCTTATTTAATACCCCAACACATAAGGAAAACTATTATTATTGAATACTTTCCCTACTGTAGATGTTAACATGAAGGCTGAGAATAAATACTATTTAGATGTGTATGTATTCATCATTTTCCATTTTCCTTTTGTAGCTTGATTTAGAGATAGAGATTGCTTTTGTATGCCATAGCTGTCCTTCTGGAAACAGCTATCTGAAATGTGACGGGCCAGATATTTGCAAATTCCACCCATGCACCTTGAGCAAATATCACTCTAGTCCTGAGAACTGTGACTCCTAGAAATACTGCTGTTGGACCAAAGGTGTTTAACATCCCAGAGAAATGCCCTTCACATTGCAGAGCACACCTTTGATTTTCAAGTCCCCAAGGAAAAAACCTTAATGGAGAAAGTCATCTCAAGTTACAGATTTAGCTACTGAAGTAGATGATGGAGGAAATGGATGAGAATCATAGCTAACAAGGCAGACTCTTCCCCCCACAAAGCACTTCACATCTTCCCCCAAATTCAGTGGAACTTTAGTAGAACGTCATTCATCCAGACCTCCATTAGGAATAAAGTTGAGAATCATAGAATTTTCCTGCTGCAAATGACCTCATTAAATGCAACAGGGGAAGAATTTGTGCTTCAAAGAGCTCAAGTAAATTGTCCTGGCTCACAAAGTTCGATATGGTAGATGTGGGATCAGAAGGTAGAACCTCTGACTCACAATATAACACTTGTCATACTGATGTGATTGGCACCTGCTCTGGAAGTTTGGTTTGTTGTTGTTCAATTGCTAAGTCATATCCATGAACTCTCTGTGACCCTATGGAGTACAGGACACCAGGCTTCCCTGTCCTTCACTGTCTGCCAGAGTTTGCTCAAACTCATGTCCACTGTGTCAGTGATGCTATATAACCATCTCATCCTTTGTTGCCCGCTTCTCCTTTTGCCTTCAATCTTCCCCAGCATCAGGGTCTTTTCCAATCAGTCAGTGTTTCACATCAGGTGGCCAAAGTACTGGAGCGTCGCTTCAGCATCAGTTCTTCCAATGAATATTCAGGGTTGATTTCCTTTAGAATTGATTGTTCTGATTAGTTCGATCTCCTTTTTTGGTTTGTTAGGCTCTGAAAGCATCATGTGATGAGCTGGCAGATTCCTGGCCATAAGCCCAAGCTCAGCCTGATAAAGTTCTAAAGAAGTAGCATCAGCTAACTAACTCCTGCTGCTTTGCAAGGCTTCTTATAATTCCATAAAGTTATCAATTCATCTGTGGACTTGATATCAACATTATAAGGAGGCATGAAGCAGGCAGTTAAAAGTGGGCAGAATTCTGGGAACAATGGTGGACAGCAAAAAGAAGAAGGAGAAGAGCTGGGAAGATGGACTATCTTAGCTTTTACCCGTTTCTCATTTTGAAAGAAGCTGGAACTCTGTATGGCCAACCCAGTTTAAACAAAAATGGTAAAAGACCAAAGGCCCATTACCACAGAAACTACCCTTCATCCAATCAGTGTTGTGGGGACAACTTTTTTCCATGAAATATTAATTCATTACTTCATTCTACGGGTTTGTAAATCAACGGCACTGAGACTGTGGTTTCCCCACTTTGTGTGGGCCATCACAGGTGGACGGTATTTTGCGTTCTAGTTTCCGCTGGGTTCCATCTGGCCCAGAGGTCTCTTCCAAGGGTTGATGGTTAAAAGAATAAGATCAGTCCCAATAGGTGGCTACTATTTTAATAAATATTTTCCTACTCATAGAACTACTCATCGATGCTTCTCTAACATTGAAAAGAGCGATTTACATTTTTGAATGTCGCATTTTGAATTAGGTTATAGAAGAAATAATTCGTTGACCAATTTTCCATTTGCCGTTGGTTATTTGACTACTAATTTGATTGTAAAACGGTTTTTATGTTGTGATTGTTGTTTAGACGAAACTAGGCATTCAAGTGAGTTTTAAATTGCTGCTTTCAAATTGACTCATAGTCAAAATATACAGAAAATACATTAAACAGGTACATGTCAGGCTAAGTAGTTGTTTTTTAAATCCCTTGATTCTCTTTCAAAATAAGATAATAATGGACATAGTCTAAAATAACTTAGACTTCCTTTGACTAAAAAATGTAAAAGTTAAATGATATGGAAAAAATGTACTATAAAAAATGAAGTAACAGATGTTTACCTTTATAACTTTTTCCTCATAGAAAATCACTTCACACATGTAGTGAAACATCGGGATGTTTCAGCAAAGAAATACAAACTTACAGCATTTTACAGTAGAACTAAGAAATCAGTTCAGTTCAGTGGCTCAGTCGTGTCCGACTCTTTGCGACCCCATGAACTGCAGCATGCCCGGCCTCCCTCTCCATCACCAACTCCTGGAGCTTACTCAAACTCATGTCCATCGAGTCAGCGATGCCATCCAACCATTTCATCCTCTGTTGTCCCCTTCTCCTTCCACCTTCAATCTTTCCCAGCATCAGGGTCTTTGCAAATGAGTCAGTTCTTCACATCAGGTGGCCAAAGTATTGAAGTTTCAGCTTCAGCATCAGTCCTTTCACTGAATATTCAGGACTGATTTCCTTTAGGATGGACTAGTTGGATCTCCTTGCAGTCCAAGGGACTCTCTAGAGTCTTCTCCAACACCACAGTTCAAAAGCATCAGTTCTTCAGTGCTCAGCTTTCTTTATAGTCCAACTGTCACATCTGTACATGACCACTGGGAAAACCATAGCTTTGACTAGACATTCTTTTGTTGGTAAAGTAAGAAATAGCTTGATTCTGTGTCATAACTATCCCATCATGTTTGTGGGAAGCAAATATTTATACGGAGTCAAAAGCTCAAAGTTTTGCTCAATCTTTTAATTTCTAGGACTGAAAACACATGTAAACTCCAGTTAAAAATACATTGTAGGTGGTAACAATCTATAAAGGGGAAAGAATTTGAAAAAGAATAGCTACATGTAAATCACTTTGCTGTACACCTGAAACCAACACAGTATTGTTAATCAACTCTACTGCAATGTAAAAAAAATTTTAAAATACATTATCTTGGTAGGTAGAGGGCAACTTAGTGAAAACAAGAACCAACTCTGAACTCTGGAAATTGAGCTTATTGTTTTTCCTCAACCTGCATGCAGGACCTTCTATTATCCTTCAGAGTAAGAAGGACAATGTCTGAGATCCACCAGCTCCTACCAATTTTATCTCCAAAACTTCTCAGGTTTCTGGGCTGATTCCAGATGATGTGCCCTCTTCTGAAGGAACAAGACCCCATGGGAAGTTTCCAACTGGGCTTCATGTAGAAGAGTTCCAAATGCTGGAAACCAGCTGGACCCCTGACTCCTTTTCTTCTCAGTTTGGTGGGGAGTGAACTCAGGACTCTGGGATGGCTCACCTGTCATAGGATGAACACAGGGGACAGAGATGATCGGCTCTGTGATGCTCACCCATCTTTTCCACCAATATCCTTTCAGCCATTTTTCCAGCTGTGCACGGGGCCAGAAATATCACCAAATGGTGAAAATCAACTTTTTCCCCATGCGGCAGACATTACTGAGTGAGGAACCTGGGCCTTGTGATGAAGTAAGTCACTGTCCCTTCATGAAGCTTTTATAGAAAACAACCTGTTTTCCCAGCTCACTGTTTGGTTGCTATAGTAACCAGTAAGCGAGGGCTCTTCTGCAAATGGAGACATTTTCTCCTTTGACCTGTAGATAGAAGTACCTCTCAGCAAGGAACTTAGAATTCCATTGGAGATTCTCGATGTGTGCAATGTCTCCAATAAATTCTCAATAAGCCAGTCATGGAACCATGAAGTGGCTCAGGCATCAACTTCCTCCTTCGCAGGGAGAAAGAAGGTCTCCTTGTGCTTGTCCTGCTAGGGAAGCCCAGCTCCAGCCACGGGGCCATCGCTGCCAGGCTGGCTGACACTCGAGGCACCTTGTGACATCCTCCTCCTCCAAACATAAACCTCTCTGTTCAGCAGCAACTTCTGGCTCCTGAGCCTCCCACTTCCCCAAACCGCCACCTCTGATTGAATGAAATACCTCTTTAACACATTTGAATGTTCTGCTCAAAGTATATTTTCAGACACAGAGTAGAGAAAACATTCCCCCACCCGAGAGATTTTCTTGGGAGTCCTTCTCAAGATAGGAAGAGAGTTTATTTTTCATGGCAGAATCATCTCTTCCTATAAATTTTCTTGGACTGGATTTCAGGATTTTAATAGCTTTCTTTGGATCCCTTGTGTTCAGGAAGTTTCTTGATGGTGAAATTCCAAGTGATTTTTGAAATCTCTCAGTTATGGCAGGAGTGGGAAAATCATGGCCCCCCGACCAACTTCTACCTGCCACCTGCTTTTGTAAATAAACTTTTATTGAAACACAGCCTCACCCATTCAATGACAGCTTGTCTATGGCTGCTTTCTTGCTTCAGTGGCAGAGCTGAGTTTTGGGGACACAGTCTATATAGTATACAAAACATAAAACATTTACTCTCTGGCTGTTTATAGGAAAATAGGAAATGCTAGCTCGCCCCTGCTGCAAAAAAGAAAAGCCAGCCTCCCATGACTTACCGGTGCCTGTCTGGTTATAAGCTTAACACACGTTACTGTTCTTTCCAGCTCTGCTTTCTCATTCATCCTTGAGCTTTGGGCCATGCTTTTCTAAACACAGAGCACCTGCCTCTCCCAAATGATTGCTGACATTCTGCCCAGGCTTCAGATTCAACTTCTTCATGAGTCTGTGCTGAAAGAAGCAGGTTGGGTCACCTGCACTTCCAACCCTAGCCTCCCACGTCCTGCCAAGAGAGTATAAAATATATCTCTATGCACATGTCTTTTTCAGGTGTATAGATCCTTTAATTTTTTTAAAAAAATGCTTTCATTTATTTATTTATGGCTGCACTGGGTCTTCCTTAAGTCCTTTAGTTTTTATCTCATAAACTTAATTTTCTTCCTTGTTACGTGCCACACGCATTGCTGAGTGCATTGTACTCTAAACACAGCTTACCGTTTACACTTCCATCAGCCCTCCAAAGGTCGTATCATTAAGCCCATTCTGTAGATGGCAGACTGAGGTTAACAGAGGTTTGGTTATTTGTTCCTATCTACCAACCCAGTTAGTGGCAGAGTAGGAATTTAAAGCCAGCTTAGCCGCATTCCCAACTGTGTGCAAAAGGACTTCATTTTCAGAGCGTCGCCATGGAATAACAAAGAATACCTACTTGCACCACTCTGATGGAAATATTTCAAAAACGCTTTACACATTGAGCTGCCATCTCAGTTAGATCATACCAAACATAAGCCAACCTCTTCAGGATGACTCAACATTCTAACTATTAAAGTATGTTTTACGGTCGTGTAGAAGAATTTGAGTCTACAACATGACAAACAAGTCACTGTCAACTGGGTTTGAAACCCTGGCTCCACTCTGCTCTGATGGGGTAAAAAGAAGACCCATCCCTTCACCCAGGTCGACAGGCTTGCTTGTAGGTTTCCATCCACGGTTGGCTGAATCCATGCTTGTGGAAACTGTGAATACAGAGGACCGACGGCACTGATATTTGCAGACTTACAGTCTATCCTCCCACCAGCCGTGTCTTCTTGGCCATCAGCATCCGTGGTCTGTGCATTTTCTGCTCTGGGTGGTATCTCTAGCATCTAGTCTTGTTTCATAAAGATTATGAGCCCTCGTCGTCACCCAGTTTGTCACCTTCAAAGTGTTGCTGACGACAGATAAGGTCCACTGCCAGGGTCCAGCTGACCACAGCTCTCCATGAACTTTCTGAAAAGCAAGGGGATAACCATAATTTTAAGAATGCTCTGGCACATCAGAACACATGATGGGAGCCACCTCTCATACTGCTGATATGGGTCCATGTGGCCTGGCTGGCAGAGGCGTGGGCCCAGGGCACCCAGGGGTGCTGTTCCTTCAGGGGGGGTTCTGAACCTACTGAAGTTCTTTGGAAAGGAATGGATACAGGGTGAAATTTGGGGGCTGTCTTAGTGTTTCAAAGAACTCTTCACATGGAAGGGACATAACCTTTCCTCTGAGTGGTTCTCTGATGTAAACAACAGGCTGGTGAGTGGTATTACTAGAGAATCAAGTTCCAGCTTGTCCTAAGGAAGCACTCTTGAAAAGCCGTTCTAGGGGCCTTAGCTGCTTCGGAGTTCACAATGGGGTCCCCAGATGGGGCTGTTCCCAGGGAACTCATGCATTAGCTACATAGAGAGAAGACCCTCTAATTCCAAGACTTTTGGAAAAATTATGCTGTAACTTCCAAAGAACCGCTGATGAAATCTTGAAGCTCTGGCCCACACGCTCCAGGCAAGGTTTCCAAGGAGCTTCTGGCTGCACTGAATACACAGACCCTCCCGGACCTGCTAAAACCCAGCTCTTCGTTCAGCGGGTTCGGGTTGGGGTATGAGGTTCTGTCTGGGGGACAAGCTCTGGGACATGGCATTGCTGGATCAGATTCAACCTTCAAGGAGTAAGCTTGTCAAAAGCACGTGGGTTAGAAAGAGTTCATGAGAAATCCTCTCCATCCACAGGCCCTAGTTCCTACTGCCCCATCTTTGCCTCCACCCAACTGAGTAAGCATTCTGCTTCTAAGTGAAATCACTGTATAATTTCTCATCCATTCCAGGACATTTTGGGTGTGAAAGGTGCATTCTACTGGGACATTAAACTGGAACCAAGATGTTTTTCATATAAGGCCCTCTACTGAGGGTTTTTTCCACCCATAAAATTTATAGTCTTATATTTTCCTCTATTTCTAAAACAGTATTTCTGGTTTCCCATTTGCTTTTGTGGGTAAAGGAAGCATCCTGGGTTATCTGCCCAAGGGAAATGGGACAAAAAGCCAAAAAAAAAAAAAAAAAACTGTTCAAAAGGTAAATAAACTATTTAGGATTTGATGTGTATTCATGAGTCACGGGGTAGGAAGAGGAACTGAGCTGCACCAGGTCGGTAAACCACAAACCCTCTGAATCAATAGCATTCAGTTTGCTGTTCTAATAATGGCAAACACCAAGGTGTACCAGAGTGGGTGTGAGGGGGTTCCTTCTCTTTTTTTCTTATATGATGTTTGAACATGGTGTTAAGTTCATCCAGAGGAGGTAGGGTGATTCTGCTTCACTGTGTGGGAAGGAGTGGGCCCTCTGTCTGAGGGATGGGAGAGTCAGCTGGTGGGCACCCTTTGTCCTTCTGTTGGACCTGAGAGTGCTTAGGTACGTCCTGTATTTCATTTAATCCCCACTAAGACCCACTGGCTGGTGGGGCTCCCCACTGTAACAGAATAGGAAACAGAGCTTCCAAATGAAGGAAATGCCTCAGATGAAGCTGGGGTTTGAACTTGAGCCCTCCAGACTCTGAAACCATTGCTCATGTTTGTCAAAGAATTGTATTTGAACCCCAAGTGGGTTTAGTCCTCTTCCACTCCTTTATCTTGCTGGTGAGGAAACGTGGCCCAGAGGATTAAGGCTTTTGCAACCAACATAATTCAGCAAAGAGCAGTGCAGTGGGATAAGAACCAGGCTTCTGGTGTCTGGATTCCTGTTTCTTCTGCTCCCCAGAACTATCTGAAGTATCCACACAGGCACAGTGGTGCAAGAGGTGACTGTCCCCATCCATCTTCATTCCGGCACATACCAGCATTCACGCAAATCAGTACAGTGAGTGTGTATGAGTGTGCATATGTGTGCGTGTACATTTGTAAGGGTGTTTTTGCAGGCAAGAGTGTGTGTGTGTACATGAGTTTGTGCATATGCATGAGTGTATGTGTGTTTTAGGGTGGGAAAGGAAAATAATTAAGGGCTTATTATTTCATGTCAAACCCTAACTCCTGGCAGTTGAGCATTCATGAGGAAGGAGCAGGGAGGGTCAGGAGACTGGATACGTGGGCTCTCTGGACCAGGACTGCTTGGATGTCAAGGTTCTGTTTAGACCCAGCCTTCTATAAATAAATATCTGTGTATTTAAATCCTCCTATTAATCCTTTTGTTGTTGAATGTCTATCATACTGGGGGTTCTTTGGCTGTGCCAGGTCTTTACTGTGGCATGTGAACTCTTAGCTGTGGGCATGTGGGGTCAAGTTCCCTGACTAGGGATTGAACCTGGGCCCCCTGCATTGAGAGTGCAGGGTCTATGCCACTGGACCACCATGGAAACCCCTAAATCTGATCTTTATCACAACATCAGAGTCTAGAACAAAGGTTCTCCAGCTCTGAGGTCTCAGAACCCCTTTACATTTCCAAAAAGCACGGAGGACTCCAAGAGCTTTGTGCTATGTGTATTTTTTCTACTGATTTTTCATGTACTGAAAATTAAAACTGAGACATTTAACAATATTTGTTTATTAATTCATTTGGAATAAAAAGGATAAACATGCTTGTAACATAGGCAGAATGTGAGCACGTTTCTAGAAGAGATGAGCAGTCAGTCAGTCCCACCCCCTCCCCAGCATTTGGTGGGAGTCAGTGTTCAGAATTTGATTCATGGAGGTCATTTTTAAAATGCAAGTTTCTGTGTGATGTGTTGAAGTTTTGTCAGCTGTTTATGTTTAATGTGCATGTGACCCAAAGATCATTTTCCAAGGAGACTCTACCCTGGGGAAGAGGCTGAGGAGGTTAATACAGAGGGGAGAAAGGCCTAGAAAGGGAGACAGGGACAACCAGCACCCTCTGCTGGCCTCTCGCTGGGGCTGACCTGATCTGCTGAAAGCTGTTTCTGATCCTTGAGGCTTCTGCCCTTCCTCTCTCCCATTTGGCATGAGTGCTAACTCCAACAGGACCCTGAGCCTCACTTCCACCTCTAGTCTTGCCTTTTCCCAAATTTCCTCCAATTCACACCTGAAGCCCAAATTGTCTGCAGAGCTGATGAGCTGCAACGCTAGAACTTGCATCAGCCAGAGAAAGAAATCACCGTAATTATGGTAATGGAGTTTAATATAAAAGATTGTTACCATTAATGCAAAACTGAAAGGGCAAAGAGGGATCCCAAGGTTGGAAAAAGTAAGGAAATTCCAGAAAAAAACATCTGCTTCTGCTTCATTGACTACACTGTGACTGTGTGGATCACAACAAACTGGAAAATTCTTAAAGGGGTGGGAATATGAGACCACCTTACCTGTCTCCTGAGAAACCAGTATGCAGGTCAAGAAACAGCAGTTAGAACTAGACATGGAACAACAGATTGGCTCAAGGTTGGGAAAGGGGAACTTCAAGGCTGTATACTGTCACCCAGTTTTTTAAAATTTATACGCAAAGTACATCATGGGAAATGCCAGACTGGATGAATCACAATGTGGAATCAAGATTGCCAGGAGAAATATCCATAACCTCAGATATGCAGATGATGCCACTGCAACAGAAGAAAGTGAAGAGGAACTAAAGAGCCTCTTGATGGAAGGTAAAAGAGAGTGAAAAAACTAGCTTAAAACTCAACATTCAAAAAACTAAGATCATAGCAACCAGTGCAAAAAGAAGGAGAAAAATTGGAAGCAGTGACAGATTTTATGTTCTTGGGCTCCATAATCACTGAGGATAGTGACTCAAGCCATGAAATTAAAATATGCTTGCTCCTTGGAAGGAAAGGCTATGACAAACCTACATAGCATATTAAAAAGCAGAGACATCACTTTGCCAACAAAGATCTGAACAGTCAAAGCTATGATTTTCCCAGAAGTCATGTATGGATGTAAAAGTTGGACCATAAAAGAAGGCCCAGGCTCAATATTGCACTGGGCTCCGTTATCAGGCCTCCTCTCTGATCTAACACTGCCTTGCTGTTGGACCCAGGAAAGAGGCAACAAAAGTGGTTACTTTGTCTCTTTTCCACCCACCCCAGTCTTCCTTCAGTTGCCTTGATGAGGCTGAGCCTTTGGAAAACTGGGTTCTTGGAAGAGTGCCCTGCTGCCAGCCTGTTCAGCATGAATCCCAGCCCCCTGCCTTTTTCAGATTGTTACCTCCTCAGCCTCTGCCCCAAGCTCACCTGTGGATGATGGAAAGAAAGCCAGGACCTGGCTGAACTGAGCCAAAGGGACCTCTGGGTTCCCTTTCTAAATTATCCGCTCCCTGCCTCATCCTCTATAATCACATTTTATCAAGCTCGCGTCTATCTATTTATTCTCAATCCGTCTTAAAAGAAAGCTCCTATATTTCACTAACCTCCCAAAAAGGAACGGTGCTGAGCGGACCGTGCATGGATGTTGTCTCAATTTGCTGGTCTACATCGCCCCCTGGTGGCCAAACCATTCAAGGTGTCCTAGGTGTTCCTGTATTCAGTGTGCCGCTGCTGCTGCTGCCAAGTCGCTTCAGTCGTGTCTGACTCTGTGACCCCAGAGACGGCAGCCCACCAGGCTCCCCCGTCCCTGGGATTCTCCGGGCAAGAACACTGGAGTGGGTTGCCATTTCCTTCTCCAATGCATGAAAGTGAAAAGTGAAAGTGAAGTCGCTCAGTCGTGTCCGACTCTTCGCGACCCCATGGACTGCAGCCTACCAGGCTCCTCCGTCCATGGGATTTTCCAGGCAAGAGGACTGGAGTGGGGTGCCAGTGCCTTCTCCGGTATTCAGTGTAGTTAGACCATAAAGAAGGCTGAGCGCTGGAAAACTGATACTTCCGAATTGTGGTGCTGGTGAAGACTCTTGAGAGTCCCCCTGGACTTGAGCAAGATCACACCATTCCATCCTAAAGTAAATCAACCCCGAACATTCATTGGAAAGTCAGTTGCTGAAGCTGAAGTTCCAATAATTTGGCCACCTGATGCAAAGAGCTGACTCTTTGGAAAAGACCCTGATGCTGGAAAGAGGGAAGGCAAAAGGAGAAGGGAGCGGCAGAGGATAAGATGGTTCAGTGGAATAATCACCCACTCAGTGGACATGAATCTGAGCAAACTCCCGGAGATAGTGAAGGAAGCTTGGGATGCTGCAGTCCATGGGGTAACAAAGAGCCAGACCAGCTTAGTGCCTGAACAACACGACAACAGCTGTTCCAAGCTCTGCTCTCTTTAGGCTTAAAACATATATATATGAAGCCAAAATATGAAAAACACAACTGACTAAGGAATTAAAATGATACCGTAGTTTTTAGGGATAAAATTATGTTTCTGTTTCAAGAAAACACAGTCACTCCATTTTTATTCGATTTTTTTTCACATATTTCTGGCTGTTTTTATGAATGTCTTAGACTCCAGACTCTCTTTTCTAACATTCTACTGCCCATGGACTGAGGAACCTGGCGGGCTACAGTCCACAGGGTTGCAAAGAGTCGGACACGACTGAGCGACTTCACTTTCACTTTCACTGCTGCTGTATAGTTTCTGCTATTGATACAAATCAGAGGTTTCATATCTGAGAGTAAAGAAATAGCAATGGACCTTTAGTGACCTATAGTTTTATATAAAGCAAATGTTCTCTATTGTTTAATAAGCCAAAATATGGGACTTCCCTGATCCACTGATCCTGGTGGTCCTATGAGTAAGACTCCGCACTTTCACTGCAAGGAGTGAGGGTTCAATCCTTGGTCAGGAAATAAGATACTACATGAATGAAAGTGTGAAGGTGTTAGCCACTCAGTCATGTCAGACTCTTTGTTTCCCTATGGACTGTAGCCCATGCTGCTGCTAGGTCGCTTCAGTCGTGTCTGACTCCGTGCGACCCCATGGACGGCAGCCCACCAGGCTCCCCAATCCCTGGGATTCTCCAGGCAAGAACACTGGAGTGGGTTGCCATTTCCTTCTCCAAAGCACGAAAGTGAAAAGTGAAAGGGAAGTCGCTCAGTCGTGTCTGACTCTTAGCGACCCCATGGACTGCAGCCCACCAGGCTCCTCCGTCCCTGGGATTTTCCAGGCAAGAGGACTGGAGTGGGGTGCCACTGCCTTCTCCACTGTAGCCTGTAAAGCTCCTCTATTCATGGGAGTCTCTAGTCAAGAATGCGGGAGTGGGTAGCTATTCCCTTCTCTGGGGGATCTTCCTGACCCAGAGATCCAGTCCGGGTCTCCTGCATTGCGAGCAGGTTCTTTACAATCTGAGCCACCAGGGAAGCTCCTCAACATGCTATATGCATGGCCAAATACATAAATAAAAATAAATAAATAAATAAATATTTTAAAAAGAAATTAAGAAGAAATAAGCCACAGTATCCCCAACCATACCCATCCCCAGGATATTAATGACTTAAAAGATAAAAATTCAGCAATCTATAGGTTAATAAAGTCCATCAAAACTCCCAGAGATGGGACTTCCCTGGTGGTCCAGTGGTTAGAACTTCCCCCTTCCAATGCAAGGGGTGTGGGTTCAATCCCTGGTCAGGGAGCTCAGATCCCACATGCCTCGGGGGAAAACACCAAAACATAAAACAGAAGCCAGGGGACTCTGCAATAGACTGCTTTTCTGAGGTCATCTCTGAGTAAATTTCCCCCAGGGGCTCGTTCTTCTCTCTCCACTGATCTTGCTGTGGGCATATCCATGGCCTGGAGTATAGAAATGCTTCTGAGATGGGGCAGGGGTGTGGGGAGGTGGGGGCATCACATTCCCAGTGTCGGCAGCTCAAAAGCCAAGGTGTAAACTCTGACTTCAACCTTGAGCCCGACTGTCACTCCTGTGCAAGTTGGAACCTTGCTGTCACCCCTTCCCTGAGCCTTTGCTGTCTCAGCTGTCCAGTCAGGACAGTGGCTACCTCTCAGGGGACACAGCTCCTTGGGAGCAGCAGTTTCATCTGTTTGTGATCACTTTTCTGTCCTTAGTGTTTGAGAAGCAAAACCAACGTGCCCTGACTACTGCAGAGGACAGGGAACTGTAGTCAATATCCTATGATAGACCATAATGGAAAAGAATATTTTAAAAAGAAGATATATATATGTATACCCAAATCACTTTACTGTACAGCAGCAATTAACACAACATTGTAAATCCACGATGCTTTAATAATTTTTTAAACTTCCATATGCCCTATTAAAAACTATTGAGAACAGGCAAAAATAACTCACCGCCCGCACCGCCCCCCACCCGGAAATTTCCACTCCTGGAAAATAAGACTCTGAATGAACTAAATAGTTTATTTATCAAGACTAACTCCTTGAGGTCCATTTCATGACTATTACTTTCTGCGCTTTAGCTGATAAGGGGAAAAAATCTGATCAATCCCGACGGCTCACCACCTTGCAAGGCCTGATTTAAAAATCACTTTGGCCTGAAGACCCAGTAAATAGCCTTCCCTGAAATCCTCATTTTGAGGTCCTGCAGTCACAGGCTGTCCCTCTAACTGCAGTAAGTGTAATAGATTCAGCTTTGCTGGGTCGATTTGGTGTTTCTGGTCCCTCAACAGTGAACATCCTCAACGTGACCAAGCCCTGGGGAACACTGGTTGTCCTGACTTCTGAGACGTGTCCTGCAACATGAGTGTCCTTTACTTTACACATCAGGAGACAGACCTCACAGTGGACCCTACTGTTGTGACCTTGGGGAATTCACCTAAACTGCCCAAAGTTAGTTCCTTCTCTGTGAAGTGAGGGCCACTAATAGTTCCCACCTGATGTTTTCCTAGGAGGAGAAAAGGAGAAAAAGCCCATGCCCTACTTTTGTAACAAAGTTCCAAATATCAACGCTGAAGATATTTACAAAGATACATTTTTTTTTCTTAACAGGTGACCATTTACTAGTGGTGGACATTTTTTCAAACTGTGGTGTTGGTGAAGACTCTTGAGAGTCCCTTGGACTGCAAGGAGATCAAACCAGTCCATCCTAAAGGAAATCAGTCCTGAATATTCTCATTGAAACAACTGATGCTGAAGCTGAAGCTCCAATACAATGGCCACCTGATGCGAAGAACTGACTCACTAGAAAAGACCTTGATGCTGGGAAAGATTGAAGGCAGGAGGAGAAGGGGACGACAGAGGATGATATGGTTGGATGGCATCACCGACTAGATGGACATGAGTTTGAACAAGCTCTGGGTATTGGTGATGGACAGGGAAGCCTGGAATGCTGCAGTCAATGGGGTCACAAAAAGTCAGACCGGACTGAGCGACTGAACTGATTGACTGATTGGACATTTTCTTTCCTGGGCATCATATACTTTTAAATATATTCTTACAGGTTACAAGAAGCTTAGAACATTGCATTGACAGAAGATGATATATTTTACTGTAAAATATTAGAAAAGGGATACAATTTTGTGATTATTCAATGTTTCATTGTTTGATTTGAACATAAGAATGAAAAAAAAAAACCAACAAGAAAATCATCAAGACAGGTCTGGCTTTAAGACTTTGGTTGTTATTGTTCAAATTTTTTCTGCACTGGAGTGCATCTAGGCCTTTGGGCTGTAAAGAAAGCACAGCCATTTCAGTGACCTTTGGCTTTTGTAGTTGTCCCTGAAGCTCCACTGTGACAACATCTCCAAAGACCCAAACCTAATTCCCGGGGTGTTTATCGTCAGCCTGGGGACGAGCAGACGTGGGAACCCTCACGTCACCCGGGGAGTGAGCAGGCAGCTGGGAGAAGAGGCAAAGATGTGGGAACACTCTGAGGCCTGGAGAAGCAAGAAGGCAGTTATGAATCTGAATTTCCCAGGAAAGTGAGCTGCAGGGTGAGTTTATGGACTTTGCTGACAGAGGCCTTGGCGATGACATTCAAATCTCCTGCAACGTGGAGGTGTGAGAAGCCCTTTCAGAATGAGAAAGTATCATATCTGGGAGACCCCAAGGCCTGGAGAACAGCTGGGTTTGCGCTTTCACAATAGTATGTGGTCCTAGGAGATTCCCTTCTCCATGTGAGCCCCACACTTTCGACTTCCAGCCCCTCTTGCCCTATTCCTGAAAGCAGTGTCCGGGCACCAGGTCATCAGGTCCTGGCCTCTAGTGTTCTTGGTTTGAGGCTATGAGGTCTGAGTTTAATGTAAATGCTTAGAATCAACTGCCAAGTGGCTGGTTAGAGAATTCAAACCAAACTGGCAGAGCACCTGGGGGTTTACCAGCAGTCTCGGTGGGACCAACACGATTTTGTTTTTAATATTTATTTATTTGGCTGTGCCAGGTCTTAGTCGTGGCCCTTGAGCTCTTCCATCTTCACCGTAGCATGTGTATTCTTTAGCTGCGGCGTATGAACTCTTAGCTGCAGAATGTGAGATCTAGTTCCCTGACCAGGGATCGAACCCAGGCCCCTGCACTGGGAGCACAGAGTCTTAGCCACTGGACCACCAGGGAAATCCCAGAACCAGCACAATTTTGATGTTTCCTCCCAGGAAAGAGAAACCAAGACAGGGTGCCCTTTGCCAATCAAACCTACTCAAATCCTCCAAGCAGCAGCGAGCCATCCTCAACAGCCACTGTCTAGGCTTTAACCAGATGCCTGTTAAACAATTGGAAAACAACAGCTATGGGAACAAATAAAGAAGAAAAGGAAAGGAAGCTGAAAAGAGAGGGCAGGAGAAAGTGGAGAATTTATAAAAGAGTAGCTTAGAATTGCTCAGTGAATGCAATGATTTTACAGGAAGCTGATGGTTGGTCTTTACTGGAGGAAGAGGTAATTTTGCTACAGAACCTCTGCTCAAACCTCAGGTTTGAGCCATTCAGTGAATCCAGCATTGAGAATCTCAGCTTCCCCATGAAACCCGCAAGCAATTATCTCGGATTAGCAGGTGATCAGAACGGGCTTACCCCAAGTATTGTCTTCTAAACCCAGAGGGCTGGTGAAATTATTATCTGGTAATAACTCCAAAAGCCTTGTAGCTGGTAACATTTGTTCAAACTGGGGAGGAGAAATAGAAGGCCGTGACAGCATGGATACAGTCATTGTTCTAGTTTAATAGCAGGATAGAGTTTAAATGGAGTTGGCGATATTTGTTTTTATTTCAGAAAAATGCATGAGGAGACCAAGAAGAGGGCCCCGCCTTAGCTCTTGGGTAACTTCTCTGAACCAGGTGCATCAGGAAAGGTTTTACAAACTTAAGGTACAATTGATTGATGGCTCAGAACAGCTCAGACTTACCTGTTTACATCACACGGTTATGCTTCACATGGTTCAGGAAGACTGAAAGGAGGGTGTCCAGATGTTTAAAGCAGACTAGCTCACCCTCTGAAAGACAGTCAAGGAATGGTAAGTATTGGGTCAGAGATAATAAAATCTAGTCAGTTAATTTGGGGACTTTCATTTCAATCACATACTAACCCATGTATGTTTTAAGAGATAAAATCATATATGCAAGTGAAAGTCCAGAAAAATCATAAAGAGCTGTAAAAAAAAAAAAAGAAAGGAAAAATGAGGGTCATAATCATTGTTCAATGTTTTCTAGGCCATGAAAAAAGAGGTCCAAGTGACAGGAACAGCTTTCTTATCAAAAGGATACCATATGCACGTTACTTCCAGTGAAATTAAGGCTGCTAGAAATGCTTTCTTCCTTCAGACTCACATGTCATTCTGTTTAGAAAATGGACTATTGACTGCCCCAGTTTGTTATGATGTGCTTGGTGCCTGGGGCTCATGAGTGAGAGTTCTTCCTGAAGACAGTGACATAGAGACTCCCCAACTCATAGCTTCTCCCAACTAGACAGCCTTCAGTCCCCAGGTCCACTTACCTGAATGGGAATAATATTTGTGTCTAACTCCGGGATTTGCTTCTGTGGTTGGAGAAAAAAAAAAAAAAATCTCACCTAAAACCCCTTCATTCTCAATAATGAAAACATCAGGGCATTTTTATTATGCTGTCTGCAAAATTTACAGATTTGGGCAAGCGAGGGAGATGCAGATTACTTATAGCCTGAGCAGGCAATGAGGTCACCATCGGTTTTTTGTTTTTTTTTTTTTTACCATCGGGTTTTGTTTTTGGTTTTTCCAAAAGAACGCTGAACACAGACCTGGCTCAATGGCGCCCCCAGGTGAACGCGTGCAGACCTGCAACGTCGCCAGTTGGACTGGAAGGCGTCTTCAGAGTGCACCAGAGGGTGGTCTCAGACCTGGCAGGGACTGATCTGGTGGAAAGGACGCAGATGTGAACGCTGTGTGTATTCTCGAGACCTCAGGGATTGCTCTGAAGACTGATGAGTGAAAACAGGCTGAACACATCCAGTGGACATTTTCAGCCAGCAATTCACAGGGCCAGGCACATTCTTATTCCACAGGGCACAGCAGATTCCATACAGGGTCCCACTCGTCTCACTTGTTGCTGGACCTGCTTTCTGATGCCAAAGTCTGTTCCTATCAGGCAGTGGACGGCCCACTCCGTGACCAGCCCGGTCCTCCCATCCTCCCCACAGCAGTGACAGTCTCTCTCCTGCAAAAGTATGTGGAACCCACAGGCTCACTCCATCCTGTGCAGTTTTGATCTTCTGAACAACAGCACAAGGATCCAGGTGTTGGCTTGTACGATTTTTGCAAGATACAGTTTCCTCTAAACCAGAGGTTGGCCAACATTCACTGAAGAACCCGAGCGGAAGTATAAATATTTTAGGGTTGCCTGTCAAGAGGGAAAATTCAAGAATATTATCTGGGGGGTATATGCAGCCATTTGGGGCTTCCCTGGTGGCTCTGATGGTAGAGCATCCGCCTGCAATATGGGAGACCTGGGTTCCATCCCTGGGCTGGGAAGATCTCCTGGAGGAGGAAATGGCAACCCGCTCCATCGCCCAGAGAATCCCCATGGACAGAGGAGCCCCGAGGGCTACAGTCCATGTGGTCACAGAGTCAAACATGGCTGAGCAACAAAGGAATCATAGCATATAGCCGTTTAAAATTTTGCCATTTAAAACCATTGAAACCCATTCTTACTAAGCCATGAGAAAGTAGCTGACTGGGGGGATTTGGCCCAGGGGTCATAGTGTCCTGATCCCTGCCCTCACTTAGGATTTCTTTTGCAAATTAATGTATAACATTTTATGACTCGGTGCTATTCCAAGCAAGGCAGGTTTTTTTTTTTTTTTTGCTTTGTTTTCAAAATTACCCATCTTCACAGTGGGCAGAGACAGTACTGTCCTTCACTCCCTGGGACAGAGTTTGGCCTCCTAGATCATGTGGGGGTGAAGAGGCGGCGTATCGGCTCTACTTATTTCCTGATCACTTGTTGTCCACCAGTGAAGCTGGATGTCAAGGCCCCATCTCTGAATGCACTTAACACTTCATTGGTGAAAAGAGGGGCTCACCTGAGGAGGTGACAGGCAGATGTTAGCCCAGAGACCAGAGGCCAGGTGTGGGCTGCAAGACAAGTCTGGGTGGCTCTGGAGCATCCTGGCCACAAATAATTAAGTCATGGATTAGTTCACTGAACTGATGCTGACTGAGCTGCTATGTGTTCACACTCTGCTGGGTACTGGGAAGACAGCCCTGAGCAACAGAGAATTTCCACATCTGGAGTCTACATTTAAGTAAGACAAGGCAGATAACACACACGTGGACAAAAAAGACAAGAATGCTATCAAATGCTGATGTGCCTGGAAGGTGAAACAGGTGATGTAAGAGTGTCATCTGGTGGGGGTGGCAAGACTGAAGAAGGAGCTGTTTAGGAGAAAGAACAAGGAAGATAGAACCAGAGCGAGTGCAAAACCCTGGGGACAGGAACAAAGAGCCATCTAGGAATTTGGATCAGGAGTTGCTATCTAAAGTGGGATTTTCAGTGGATACAGGGACCTTTTACAGGGCCACTGAGAGAGGAAAGATAGAAAAATGCTTCTGTAGAGTTAATTTTTCTAAATCCTGAGAAATGATGTGAGCAAGGGATTCTGTGGAAATAATTACTAGATTGGTGTGGTGAAGGGACCAGAGGAGAGCAGCGGGATTTTGTCCAGATTTTGCCTTGAAGGTGATGGAGAGCCAGCAGAAAGGCAGTGCGTTTTGCAAGATTCACTTGGCAGCTCTGGGAGGGGTTGAAAGGGAAAATGGAAGCTTATTTTTTTTTTCTTTCTAAATTTGTAGCTCCCTCAATTTAATCAAAGGTTTGTGACTGGGACACCAAACCAGCAAGAGCTACCTCATTGTTTGTGGGGCTTGTTCACGCCTGGGGTGGACCCCACTGCATGGCACCAGGCAAAGCCATTCCCAGTACTGATGACCTAGGCTGAGCTCTGACTTTGTGGAGCTGGAATTAATTCCACATGTGACTCAGGAAACTCTGAGGGTCCACAGAAGGTCCATAGGTGTCCCCAGATGTTAACAGCAGACAGAGAGAGAAGAAGAGTGGAGGGCATACCCCACACACCCCCACCCCTCCCCCCGGTGGCAGCTGGGTGAGGATCCTGCCTCTTAGGTGCCAGTCCTGGCTCAGAGACTAGTTAAGCTGTGTGACCTCTGGTGAGTGGCTTAACCTCTTTGGTCCTTGATCCCCTCTTCCTTTCACCTCATCCCCACCAGAATCCAGTAATACAGAGCAAAGTTTGGTGATGGTGTGTGCCCAGGAACACCACCTAGGAGCTTAAAATATACCAATTCTTGGCCCAGCCCCAGACCAGCTGAATGGGAGTCTCAGGGGGTGGGACCCAGCTTACATACTTGGAGAAAGAAAGTGTTCCGGGTTTTGCTAATGTCCACGTGGGGTTGGGAGGCACTGGCATTAGGCACAGGGCCCAGGGGGTGGCCAGCAGCCCCGGTCAACTCCCCGGCCAGGGAAGTGCCAACTTACAGATCATTTGCAGTCCTGAATAGTCTTTGGAAGGACTGATGCTGAAGCTCCAATACTTTGGCCACCTGATGCGAAGAGCCAACTCATTGGAAAAGACCCGGATGCTGGGAAAGATTGAAGGCGGGAAGAGAAGGGAATGGCAGAGGATGAGATGGTTGGATGGCATCACTGACTCTGTGGACATGAGTTTGAGCAAGTTCAGGGAGTTGGTGATGGACAGGGAAGCCTGGCAGGCTGCAGTCCATGGGGTCGCAAAGAGGTGGACACGACTGAGCGACTGAACCACAACATCCAGGTTCAACCACAGTGAGGTAACAGGAGCCTGGGTTCCAGAGCCAGTGGACTAGGTTGAGGCTGATGAAATCAATGAGGACCTCCGAGGAGCTGCGTGGAGGAACCCACCGCCCCACCCCCGCCCCAGCGTCCTCACTTTCTCCCCTGCACTCTGCCATCTAGCTCCACCTCCCACACCCCAGGTGGTCACCTCCCTGCACCCCGGGGGTGGTACCCCTGCTGTTCTGACCAGGTGCCCCTGATTCCATCTGCTACACACTAAAGGCAGACCAGCTTCTGTCCACACCCTTCCTCGGATTTACACCCTCAATTATTTTAAACTGCATCTTATTAACGGTTCCCAGCTTCCAAAGTTCCATCCAGCAGGAAGACTGTAACCGGGAAGAGCCAATTCTGACTCATTGTCGGATGTTTCTTTGACTTTACCCTGTGCTTTGTGATGCTTTTGTTATTATAATCCTATATAGTAGCCTGCTTCAGGGAACCTGCCCCTCGGCCTGAATGTTAAACTAGAGTGCCTTTGTTCAGCCAACAGGGAGACAGTCCGACCCTGCCCACCTGAGAACCGCTATGAAAGAGGAAAAATGAACACATCTCCTCCTATTTTGCAAGATAAATGGTCAAGTTACTTTCCATTCTTACCTCCTCCCCCTCTCTGTTCTATAAAAGAACCTGTCATCCAGACCCAAAAAGATGGTTTTTATGAAGACACTAGATGGCTATCTCCTCAGTCAGCCGGCTCATATTCCTTGCCTCAACACCTCATCGTCTCTCATTTTATCGGCCAGTCTCACATCAGAACAAGCTTGGACTTGGGAACAAGCCCTCACTGGCTGCTTCTCCTGACATCTGAGAGTCCCCAGCGCTTGATTTGAGCTTTAGGGAAGAGACTCCTCACCAGGAGCCCGGGAGGGACAAAAAGTGCATGTCTCACTTTTTGAATCAGCGGCACTGAGGCGTGATTCACATACAGTGCGTGAGAGCTGGAGCCAAGATGGAGAAACCGGGGTTTCTGAGCAGAGCTTCCCCCTCGTGGGTACACACCCCTATCCTGGGTCCAGTTGAAATTTAGGGTTGGGTTCAGGGGTCCTGGGGGAACTGAGATGTGCAATTCTGACAAATCTTGGGGAGTCCTGATGCTGCTGGTGGGGAGCAGCCTGAGCAGTCTAGGAAGTGAGGACCCCAGGAGGACTTGGCCTCTGAGGACACCATCATCTCGACGCCAAGATCAGCAGAAGGCAGGCTGGGACCAGGGGATTCGACTGTGCTTGGAAAACCTCAAGCAATGCTGAAAGCAGAAAGTGAGCCAGACAGGTTAAAGTTGCTATGGGGACGGGCATTGACCAGCATCTGGGGAAAGGATTCTCCCCATTCTGCAGACAGAGAAACTGAGGCTAAGGGAGGTTAAGCACCCTAATCTAGGGCATGTGTATTTGCAAGCGGAGACAGGCTTGGGAACCACACATCCGATTCTAAATCCAACATCTTCTGTCAGAGTTGCCTATCCTAGGTGTCTAAGAAGAACTAGGACTTGGGAGACCAGTGTGGGGAGGAAGGAAGGAAGAAGGGAGAGCGGTGGGAGCAGAGGAAGAAGGGAAGAGGCATGTGGCTAAATCATTCTGAGCCTGTTTTCTCCTCTGTGAAATGGAGAGAATTGCTCCCTGGAGGTTCAACTGGCTAATCTTCAGAGAGCCACTAAAAATAAAAGTTTCCCCTTTAAGATAACGTAAATAAAGTGATTCTTGAACCAAAATTGTCAGGACTGTGTATGTGGTGCACAGTAGGAATTTAATAAAGAACAGTCAAATTATGTGTAAGTTAGGACTCTTTCTGCTGGAAGAGAGAGATTTAGATTTGCTGAAGCAGGAAGTGGAACGTGTTTGCTCACCTAGATGGGAATGCCCGCACAGAAGGATCCAGCAGCCCAGTGATGCCCTGCTCTCCTGCCACGGCCCCCTCTGCTTCTCCCTGTTGAATTCACTGGACCATTTCTCCCACCTTGTAGGAAAAATGGATCCCTATAGCCTGAGACTTGATATTCCTTCTCGACTACCCCAGAGACCACGTCTCTTTTGGCAGAAGACCTCTAACGGTGGGCTGACCATGACCAGGCCTGGGAGAGGTGTTAACCCTTGGAAGACAAGCCACCTCCATCAGACCACAAGCCCTGCCCTAAAGGACAAAGGGAGTTCTTCCACCAGAAGGAAAGAGGCCAGTTAGGCAAGACAACTGCTATGGACTTCAATATGCCAAAGCACTTTAAAAAAAAAAAAAAAGTACTATAAGCCTTAATCCATGTTAAGTGCAATAACTTCTTGCACTTTTTAGCAAGAACAAGTACCCTTTCTGGTCTGTGGGCACTAGGAGATGCTGGGGGACAGGACACAATGCAGACAGAGGACCACAGACGACTGTGAAATAGAGCTCAGCTCTGTGTCTCCCAAATCAAATGAGAACAGGAGGGGTTAACTCTGGGGCACAGGGAACCAGGGAAGGGGCCGTCCTTCCCAGGAAGACAAGCACCAAAATAATGGGCAGAAAAACAAAAATAACTTACTTCACTTTTAAATGATACACCTTTTAAAGCAAAACACAGGGCATAACATACTTTATTTTTACCTTTTATTGAAATATAATTGATTTACAACATCCTATTACTTTCAAGTGTCCAACACAGTGATTCAATATTTTTAAAGCTATGAAAAAATACTTGCTATATTTTACTGTGCTGTACAATATATTCTTGCTGGTTATCTATTTTAAACATAATGGTTTGTATCTCTTAATCACTTACCCATAACTCATTCCTCCCACTTCCTTTCCCCACTAGTTTTTTTTTTTTCTATGTCTGTGAGTCTATTTCTGTTTTGCTACATATATTTTTTCGCTATACACAATCATTTTTTAGATTCTACATATAAGTGATATCATACAGTATTTGTCCTTCTTGGTCTGACTTATTTCACTAAGTATGATATTCTCTAGGTCCATTCATGTTCCTGCTAATGGCAGAATTTCATTCTTTTTTATGGCTGAGTTTTATTCTGTTGTATATATTTACCACATCTTCTTAAACCAGTCATCAGTTGATGGGCACTTGGGTTGCTTCCACGTCTTGGCTATTGTAAACAGTGTTGCTATCAACATTGGGGTGCATGTATCTTTGTGAGTTAGTGGGTTTTGTTTTTTTTCTGAATATATGCCCAAGAGAGGAATTGCTGGATCATATGGTAGTTCTATTATTCGTTTTTCTGAGGAACCTCCATACTATTCTCCATAGCAGCTGCACCAATTTACATTCCCACCAACAGTGTGTGAGAGTTCCCTTTTCTCCACACCCTTACCAACAATTTGTTATTGGTAGACTTTTTGATGATGGCTATTCTAACTGGTATGAAGTAAAGGGCTGATGCTGAAGCTGAAGCTCCAATACTTTGGCCACCTGATGTGAAGAACTGACTCACTGGAAAAGACCCTGATGCTGGGAAGGATTGAAGGCGGGAGGAGAAGCGGACAGCAAAGGATGAGATGGTTGGATGGCATCACCGACTCGATGGACATGAGTTTGAGCAAGCTCTGGGAGATGGGTAAAAGAAGGAAGGCTGGCATGCTGCAGTCCATGGGGTCACAAAGAGCTGGACACGACTGAGTGACTGAACTGAACTGATGAGGTGATACCTCATTATAGTTGTAATTTACATTTGTCTAATAATTAGCAATGTTGAGCGTCTTTTCAGTGCCTGTTAGTTGTCTGTATGTCTTCTTTGAAAAAATATCTATTAGGGCTTCTGCCTATTATTTTTTTAATTGGGTTTTTTTTTTTTTTTTGATATGTGTATGAGCTGTTAATGGGACTCCCTGGTAGCTCAGTTGGTAAAGAACCTGCCTGCAATGCGGGAGACCTGGGCTCCATCCCTGGGTTGGGAAGATCCCCTGGAGGAGAGCATGGCAACCCACTCCAGTATTCTTGCCTGGAGAAACCCCGTGGACAGAGGAGCCTGGCGGGCTACAGTCGACGGTGTCTCAAAGAGTCGGACACAAATGAGCGACACAGCACACACATGAGCTGTTAATACTTTTTAAATTTTAACCCCTTATCAGTCATATCACTTCCACATATATTTTTTTTTTCTCATTCAGTGATTGTCTTTTCATTCTGTTAGTGGTTTCCTTTGGTGTGCAAAGCTTTTAAGTTTAATTAGGTCCCATTTGCTTATTTTTGATTTTGTTTCCGTTACAGCAGGAGACGGACCCAAAAAGATATGGCTCTGACTTATGTCAAAGGGTATTCACACTGTGTACTCTCCCAGCAGTTTTATGGTTTCTAGTCTCACATCTGAATTTATCTTTGTACGTCGTTTGAGAAAATGTTTCTCTTTTACATATAGCTGTCTATCAGCATTCTTTAGTTTTTAACTTGGTATCTTTTTCAGCATAACACAAGAAGGTAGATTAGAGGTATGAAATGTAGCAGCAAAAAAAGAAAATAGAACAAAAAGGTGGTGACCTTTTGGCATGTATTTTTGTTTTATGTGGCACATATTGAAGACTATACTGAAAATGATTTGAACTATGAGAAATTTAGATTCTACCTCTTGAAGAGTCCTAGGAAAGGGATTTTTTTAAGTGGGTACTTCCCCCATAATAAAGATGCTGGTCTCTGATGGTCTCTGCCCATCATTCTCTCACCCTTTAGTAAGCGTATTTTTTAGGGATCCCTCTGATGCGTATTCCCCAAATTCCATCTCTGGGTTGATCTGAGCCCCAGCTGCAAAAGATGGAGGGATTAATCATTCATTCTCTCAACCAATGTTTACAGGGTTCCTAGAGGCAGCTCTCATGTGAAATGCAACCCCAATATTTAAAAGGCAGGAGAGCTTCCAGGTAACTCATATTTCTATGTTCAGGTTGGCCATTGAGTTACAGTCATAGGAATGCTGTAGTCATGTATGAATATTCACTGGAAGGATTGATGTTGAAGCTGAAGTTTCAATATTTCGGTACATTGGCCACCTAATGCAAAGAACCGACTTATTGGAAAAGACTCTGATGCTGGAAAGATTGAAAGCAGGAGGAGAAGGGGATGACAGAAGATGAGATGGTTCAATGGCATCATCAACTCAAAGGACATGAGTTTGAGCAAACTCAGGGAGATGGTGAAGGACAGGGAAGCCTGGCTTGCTGCAGTTCATGGAGTCACAGAGAGTTGGACAGGACTTAGCGACTGAACACAACACACAGGAAGGAACTGATTTCCTCCAGGAATCTCATTTTCCCTTTACCCTTCATAGGTAAGCACGCCAAAGACTTCTGATTTCTTGGATCAGTTCAGTTCAGTTCAGTTCAGTCGCTCAGTCGTGTCCAGCTCTTTGCAACCCCATGAATCACAGCACGCCAGGCCTCCCTTTCCATCACCAACTCCCAGAGTTCACTCAAACTCATGTCCATCGAGTCGGTGATGTCATCCAGCCATCTCATCCTCTGTCGTCCCCTTCTCCTCTGCCCCCAACCCCTCCCGGCATCAGAGTCTTTTCCAATGAGTCAACTCTTCGCATGAGGTGGCCAAAGTACTGGAGTTTCAGTTTTAACATCAGTCCTTCCAATGAATATTCAGGGCTGATTTCCTTTAGGATGGACTGGTTGGATCTTCTTGCAGTCCAAGGGACTCTCAAGAGTCTTCTCCAACACCACAGTTCAAAAGCATCAATTCTTCGGCTCTCAGCTTTCTTCACAGTCCAACACTCACATCCATACATGACCACTGGAAGAACCATAGCCTTGACTAGACAGACTTTTGTTGGCAAAGTAATGTCTCTGCTTTTTAAAACCCTGAATTGGTTTAGTTGCTTGTGAACTGCTACCAGAGGGAACCTCTCAATATCTCTGTACTGAGTGAGTCTCTATACTTCTTTTCTGATCCTTCCTTAGATGTTGTCTGAATGCAGCACTAACTGGCTTACTTTTTGTAATTATGTGAAGGACAGGATTTCTGTGGGTGTGAGAGTTGACCCCAGATTGATTCTGAGTTATATCATCAGTCAGCTATTAGTCTCCAGCGAATATGAAGTTTCTGACTCATTGAAGAATTAAATAAACCTCCCAGGACAGCTTTGGAAAATTCCACTGTGGACCATTGGGTGTGTGAAGACCTATTACCTGTCAGCCTATGTGGCATTTGCTTTGGTGTGATATTCCAAAGACTCCAACCAAAACCTTGTTCACTCAGGGGCTGTAAAAGTCGCAGAATCAATAAAGACAAGTTTTGCAGGGTTTATACTCTGCCTCGCTCTTCCATCTAGGTCCCTTGGTTGGTAAATCCCCCATACAAAGTCTGTGTTTTCTGTGCTCACCCAGGCCCAGGTGCCAGGGTGAAGTTTGGCGACCTTAGAATTTATGTGTCCACAAGCTGGACAAATGCAGAGATGGGAACTGGCTGCTGCTTGAGGGGCCCCATCGCCGTTGCTGAAGACCATCCCCATGACCAAGGGAACCACTGAGGTCATGACAGGCTGACCTGGCCCCTCCAGGTATTTCAGGGCCAGTAAGAGCTTTAGAATCTCATTTTTTAAAAAAATGCATCTGGTCAGTTGCTCTTCTCATTTCAAGAGGGGTCCAGTTCCCTGTTTAACTTGGGGCAGAATCATGTATTATTCTTGTTGTTGTTTAGTTGCTCAGTTGTGTCTGACTCTCTGTGACCTCATGGACTGCAGTCCACCAGCCTTCTCTGTCCTTGGGATTCTTCAGTCAAGAACACTGTGTTACTCTAACTTAGCTAACTGCCCCAAACACACATCTTCCTTTCTCTTTTCTGGGTCATGTGTGTCATCCACACCCCAATTCTGTTGTAGGAGATGCATGACTTTGCAACCACCCATGACATGCTCTTGTACCAAACCCATAGCTGCCTTTGATCTTGACAAACCTGAGGGAGGTTACGTACAATGTTAGGGACATGGCTGGGCCCTACGTTCTTTTTATTTCTCTTTGAAGGTATTGACCTGATGGCAACTCTGCCCTAAGATGGAAATTGGAAATATAATGTGAGAGGAAGACTATTTTGCCCTGGTACTAAAACAGAGAAGGTTAAAAAATTTCTTCCAAACTTAGTCATAAATAATGAACTTGACAACTTTTATTATCTCACTTGAAAAGTTATCCATGTGTTAAAAAAGCTTAACATCATTCGGGGCTCAAAAATAAATGATACATTCCTCACAAGCAGAAAATGTTCTATCATTGGACAGCCAAGAACCTTAGAAAGGGTTTACAACACGTCAGATGATTGTGAGAGTTTCTGGACTTGATGCTGAGGACGTCAAGATAAGGGAGATGTTTAGATGACATTCGAATCAGTTGGTTGAAAAATATGACTCTTATAACTCAAAAGATTCTATAATATTAAAACAAAAATGCCATCCTATTGAAAGTCTTGGTGTTATTTGGCAAACTCTTTGCTTAAACTGCTTCAGTTTGTATAATTCTGAAAACAGTTCTCCAAAGATACAACCCTGGATTCCCTTTCCTCATTGCTCTGACAAATATTTTCATTTCTAGTTTTCAGCTGTAATTGTACAACAGGATCCTTGCACCTCACAGATGGAAGTTCCCTGCCCCATCTTTCTTTCACTGTTACTTTCAACAGTTTGGAGATTGTGTTGAGGTTAAATCAAAAATCAAAACCTTGTCACTGATGTTTTGCTTTCCCTTGGGGGAACATGCAGTTGGCTCGGCTCAGTCCTGACAAGGTAATGAAAGTCATTCTAATTTTTATTTAAGAAAAAGCAATTTTCATAAATGGTGTACCACTAATGGACCGTGATCATCTGTAAGCCCCACAGCAAATTACTCTTAATCCAGTTTGCTGTGTTGCCTTACCTGAGGGAAATAAGACCCACCCTTCCTCTGGGCTGGCATACTGTTCCCAGAGACTTCTTCAATATATATTAATCCCGTCATTTATCTTTGTCAACTGAGAACAAAAATAATTTGCAGAAGAGTAAACAGAAGCCGGTAGGAGAAGGGAGCTCGCATTATTAAATGGCGGAAAGCAGGTGCTCGCAAAGCCAAGCTTATTTTTATTGCAAAACTTGAGTAATTCTCCTTCTGCATCTGTGCATAGTAAATACAAGCCAGGGGGAAAAAATCTCATATTTTAGAGGAAACTGAAATCACTTCAGCTGAGGAAAGAGGGCCGGTACTGGCCTCGTGGCTTGATTTTTTAAATCAATCTGAAAATAGGAGATGAACGCTCTCCAAAGGGCAGAAGAGATAAAGGAAGGGGTGAGAGTTGAGGGGAACATCCATTTGATTTCAAAAATGCAAAAATAATAAAATATACATCCAATCATCAGTTTTCTGGACCAGATCTGGGTCTTAACTATATCTTCCCTTTTACTCACACTTCCTTGATTATTAAAATCATATTAAATCATTTAATGATTATTAAAATCTTTAAAACTGTTTCTAAAGCCAGTAATCATACTCATACTAAGCAGTATTAACTTAATTAATAATGACACGAATAATGCTACTAATACTAAGAATACTAATCGTGACTTTCTCTTGAGAGCCACCAGCTGTCAGACTCCATTATAAACATTTTGAGATTGTCCTCAACATTGCCCCAATAAGGAAGAAGATAAATGGGGGTCGGAGAGGTTAAATGAACCTCTCATGGCTAAACTTGCCACAATAGTCAGGAGCACATGCTGTGTGTCAGATGCTGGCAACCAAGCCTTTAGGGAGGTTTTATGTCTTACCCCCACTTTACAGATGAAGAAACTGAGGATTGGAAAAGTTTAGACACATGCATTGATTCACAAGGTAATTGAAGGAGTTGAATTCCAGAGTCAGGTCTCCCCATCTTCTGACCACTCCACTAGTGTGCTGTTAAGTCAGGAGCAATTTTTAAAAAGTTTTTATTGGGGTGTAGTTTATTTACAATGGTGTGTTAGCTTCTGGTGTATAACAAAGTGAATCAGTTATACACATACATATATCCATTCTTTATTTAGATTATTTTCCCATATAGGCCATTACAGAGTATTGGAATAGAGTTCCTCGTGCTATATAGTAGGTCCTTATTAGCGATTTTCAAATTGAAGTTCATAGGCTGTGAAATCCATGTTCTTCCCCTGTTCTGTTGTATCTCATTAAGGAAAACACAAAACAATAAAAACACTCTTGGGCATTTCAAAAACCCCAAGGTGAACCCAGCCCAGGGCTATAGCCAAGTAGATCTCAGAGAACTGCTATTGGGCACCCAGCCGCATCCCCTCGATGCACACCATCACCTCCTAGTTCTTGGAGCTGTGGTTTCTACCTAACATTGCCAGTGGTCTCTACTGGCAGTGACTCCAAACCCATCTCTAAGAAATTTCAGCTAAGAGGTGAACATCTTAGCTGCAGAGAAAGTGAGCAGAGAGCTGTAAGCTGCTATCTTAATGTGGAGGCTTTTATTTTAAGCCAAATGAAATTGAACTGTAAGAATATAAAGCTTTGGTTAGGTAACTCTCTCTAGAGTTGGGTTGATGGTAGGGTCTCAGGCATACCAGTCTTCATATAATAATATATGTGTTCATGAATCCTTTCAGTTAATAACAGTTTATGGAGGGTCAAACACTGGGGAAAACCAAGTGAGATGCAGAGAGATCAGAGAACTTACCTGGTGGTCCAGTGGCTAAGACTCCACACTCCTAGTGTAGGGGTCCTGGGTTCAGTCTCTGTCCAGGGAACTAGATCCCATGTGTCAAAACCAAGAGCCCACATGCCACAACCAAGATCTGGTGGAGCCAGATACATAAGTGAGTGTTTAAAAATTAAAGACAGGTCATTTCTTAAGGAGTTTGAAGTTTATTTTATCCTAACTAGCAAAGCCTTTGACTGTGTGGATCACAATAAACTGTGGAAAATTCTGAAAGAGATGCAAATACCAGACCACCTAACCTGCCTCTTGAGAAATCTGTATGCAGGTCAGGAAGCAACAGTTAGAACTGGAAATGGAACAACAGACTGGTTCCAAATAGGAAAAGGTGTACGTCAAGGCTGTATATTGTCACCCTGCTTATTTAACTTATATGCAGAGTACATCATGAGAAACGCTGGGCTGGAAGAAACACAAGCTGGAATCAAGATTGCCAGGAGAAATATCAATAACCTCAGATATGCAGATGACACCACCCTTATGGCAGAAAGTGAAGAGGAGCTAAAAAGCCTCTTGATGAAAGTGAAAGAGGAGAGTGAAAAAGTTGGCTTAAAGCTCAACATTCAGAAAACGAAGATCATGGCATCTGGTCCCATCACTTCATGGGAAATAGATGGGGAAACAGTAGAAACAGTGTCAGACTTTATTTTTGGGGGCTCCAAAATCACTGCAGATGGTGATTGCAGCCATGAAATTAAAAGACGCTCACTCCTTGGAAGAAAAGTTATGACCAACCTAGATAGCATATTCAAAAGCAGAGACATTACTTTGCCAACAAAGGTCCGTCTAGTCAAGGCTATGGTTTTTCCTGTGGTCATGTATGGATGTGAGAGTTGGACTGTGAAGAAGGCTGAGCACCGAAGAATTGATGCTTTTGAACTGTGGTGTTGGAGAAGACTCTTGAGAACCCATTGGACTGCAAGGAGATCCAACCAGTCCATTCTGAAGGAGATCAACCCTGGGATTTCTTTGGAAGGAATGATGCTAAAGCTGAAGCTCCAGTACTTTGGCCACCTCATGAGAAGAGTTGACTCATTGGAAAAGACTCTGATGCTGGGAGGGATTGGGGGCAGGAGGAGAAAGGGACGACCAAGGATGAGATGCCTGGATGGCATCACGGACTCGATGGACGTGAGTCTGAGTGAACTCCGGGAGATTGTGATGGACAGGGAGGCCTGGCATGCTGCAATTCATGGGGTCGCAAAGAGTTGGACACAACTGAGCGACTGAACTGAACTGAGCACAAACTACTGAGCCCAAACAAAAAGTTACGTGGGCACAAACAACTGGTCTTCCTCTTTTGTCCATCAAGGTGGGACTACAAATCAGCAGGTTTGGGGATTCAGATAACTGTGTGGTGGGCTTAGCAGAAAAAGCAGTCCTTTCTTAGGCTGCTGGTCTTGGGCACTCTCTAGTTAAAAGGAACTAAGCAAACAGTACATCTGACTCCTGTGGGAAAAGCTCTTTTCATTTGGAAAGACCTGTCTTTAAATATCTGTACCATCAGATAGTTTCCAGGGGCATCATATCCATCCATCACATGCAACTCAGAATGTCCTAACAAGGCTCCAAGTGTGTCTTATTTAGGACACATTTCACTTTTAGGAGAAGCCAGTCAAAGACCAGAACCCCCCTTGAGTTTCATAATGACTGGATTCATCCTTAAAGAGCACATCTGTCCTGGTAATGCCCTGGAGGGTTTTCCACTGTGGAGAAGTGCAGTACAGCTTGAGTTTGGTGAAGGAGGAGTCTACCTTCCATGAAGAACGGGATATGGGCTATTTAGATCAATCTTAGGAAACGCTGGTACAGGAGTTAAGGTGTGGGCAGGGATGTTCTTACACCCTTGCCCAAATACCTGTGGGATAATAATTCAGTTTCCTCCAGGAATAAGAGCACCCCAGGTTGAAGGCTGCTGCATACAGTGCATGGCACCATTGTTTCAGGATGTGTGCTTTGGAAAACTAGTGTCCCCTATTCATGTATTTAGTACTCAGAGCAAGGGAGCATGGAATGAAAAGAAGTCGAAAGGAAGGTAGGCGATGCCGTACCGATGGTTGTCCACTTATGAATCCGGCATTTGTAGTAGTGGTTATCTAAGAACATGGTTGAGTTGTGCAGAGGTGTGCTGCTAACCTGCAGTCCTGTCTGCCCAGCAGGATGAAGGCATGTGGTGACAGGTGAGTCGGCTGCCGATGGATGGTCACTGTCTGCAGATCTTGCAGTTCTGCTGCCGGGGACATCTAAACACTGAGTGCAGGCCACTTCCCAGAGCATTCTCAATATAAATATCCATCAGAACAATCTGCCAAGGCTCATCTTGGCAGCATTACGGTCACCTGCATCAGTCTGGATTCTGATATTACATATTTGCGATATAAGAAGAGTTCTCAGGCTTTTGAACTTTTACTCTATGTCTGCTTCTGCCAAGTTTTTCACAGAAATACCTCACAGACGCTAAAGCAATCCTTTAAGGCAGTTCTCGACGTTTCCATCATGTAGACGTGCAGAGGGCTGTAGAGAGAGGTTAATCAGCTTAGTGAGGGAGTGACTGGTGGGAGCTTACAACCAGGTCTGTCTCTGACTGTGAGCCAGGCAAAGTTACCTTGTACACAGTAAAATGTCTACCAGTAAATATTTCTGAATGATTTTTAGTAAGCTTCTAAAGGTTCAACTCTTAGTTTTAATCATCATTGGTCCTGACTTTTCAAATAGACAGAAATCGTTACTATTACTCTCCTCTCATTTAGCAGATGGCATGAAGGGCCATATGGTTTCATTTATTTTTTAGTTCCAATTCACTCTTCCAGGAGATATTTACTCAGCAGATACAGGGTTCCAGGTTGTGGTCTAGGCACTGGGGATGCAGAGGAGGAAGGTGGACACACGCCTGCTAGCGGTACAGACATTTTAGTGGAGTGTTATTAATACTAGGAATCAGGCTTATTGGATGAAGGGCATCACCTCATCTGGTTCCAATGAAGGGTCAAAATACCATAAAGCATCTAGGTTTGACTTCAGAAATTCATTATACATTTGTTCTTGTTGTTCAGTCTCTAGGTCATGTCCAATTTTTTGCAACCCCATGAATGGCAGCACCCCAGGCTTCCCTGTCCTTCACTATCTCCTGGAGTTTGTCCAAACTCACGTTCATTGAGTCGGTCATGCCATCCAACCATCTCATCCTCTGTCATCCCTTTCTCCTGCTCTCAATCTTTTCCAGCATCAGGGTCTTTTCCATCAGATGGCCAAAGTATTGGAGCTTCAGCTTCAGCATCAGTCTTTCTAATGAATATTAAGGGTTGATTTCCTTTAGGATTGACTGGTTTGATCTTCTTGCTGTCCAAGGGACTCTCAAGAGTCTCTCCAGCCCCACAGTTCAAAAGCATAAATTCTTCAGCATGCAGCCTCCTTTATGGTCCAACTCTCACATCCATACGTGACTCCTGGAAAAACCATAGCTTTGACTATATGGATGTTTGTCAGCAAAATGATGTCTCTGCTTTTTAATACACTGTCTAGGTTTGTCATAGCTTTCTTTCCAAGGAGCAAGAGTCTTTTAATTTCATGGTTGCAGTCACCATCTGCAGTGATTTTGGAAACTAGGAAGATAAAGTTTTCCACTGTTTCCACTTTTCCTCCATCTATTTGACATGAAGTGATGGGACTAGATGCCATAATCTTCGTTTTTTGAATGTTGAATTTTAAGCCAGCTTTTCACTCTCCCTTTTCACCCTCATCAAGAGGCTCCTTAGTTCCCTTTGCTTTCTGACATTATATATTGCCCATCTGCAACTCAAGGAGAGGGGTCTCACCAGAAACCAACCCTGCTGGCACCTTGATCTTGGATCTCCAGCTTCCAGAACTGTGAGGAACCCCCAGTCTTCTGTGAACCTCTGTCATTATGGCAGCTGAGCCTCTGAGTGCTTTCCCACTTTGTGCCTCACATTCCAGGCTCATTTTGACCTCTCCTTGCCCCAGCCGTGTCTCTGAAGATCCTGGATTCCTTTGAGTGGACAATGGTGTCTGGCAGCTGACCTCCTGGTGTCAGGTTCCACATTACTTGAGGATCTGTTGCCTCAAGACCTTCTCAGCAGACAGAACTAGGACAGATGGATGCTGCTTTCAGAGGAAGATCACACATGCCTGAAGCTTCTTGAGTCTAGTTTCTTGCTGTCAAGTACGAGGTGCTGATTCCTTCGACAGTTGGTTCTGCTAATTTCTCATTTATCAGACCATAAAGAGTTCAGACCTATATTCAGCGTGTGTGTGGAAACCATCTCTCAACACACATACGCACTGTGCACTTCTTAAACACACTCCATTATGTCTGACACAATTATACAAATCCAGTTGGAGAGGGAGCAGGGGCTTTATTTATTTACTTTCCATGTGAACATCCCTTCTGCATTTGAAAGTCCAGATGCCACACACTGGCATGTCAAATGCTGACAGATTTAAATGCTGTTGAAATAGGTGAAAAAACAGAGAAGGGCCTTGTGAAAATAAGAGCACAAGAATCTCCAGTCTTGGTTGGGGGCAGGGGAGGGTAGGGGATAGTACAGGGAAGTGGGGAAAGCGCTCAGGCTCACCACACTAGCAGACTTGGCCTGCGTCTGGAGCAAAGATGTGGCATCCTAGGAGGCCCACCAGGAGCTCAGGCTGAGAGGTACTGGGATCCTCCACCTTCCACTGATGGGAAACCAGTTACCTGCTGGCCTTCGGATAAAAGCTTGTGGGCCCAATACTGGGGACATTGCCTGGGGTTTGATATCAGCGGAAACAAAGGATTGGTGACTTACCTTGGTCACTCTTATGTTAAAACTAATGGGAGGGCGTTCAGGAAAGGTTACTCCTCCCCTTAAAACCACGAAACAAAAACACAGAAGAGACACAGTTCTTTTATCTGCTGCATTTGAGTCTCAAAACACCCAGATCAGAGACAGTTTTGAATAAAACACAAAACTGTTGTGAACATCTTCATTGTAATGATGCATAGATTTTTGTTAATAATGCTCTATGATCATTTGTTTCTTTGAATCGAGGGCCAGCACCCTCCCCCTTGAGGGCTGAGATTAAATTCTTAATCTTGCACCATCTGCACCCTCTAATTCCTGAACTTGGTCCCAGTTCAGGTCAGCACTTTCTTATAATGACCATTATTGTGATGGCCTTGGGGCTGCATGCAACAAAACACTCCTGCATGATTTTGCTATATATTTTTTCTCATTGATAGATTAAAGGAAAGCAAGCCTGCCTTTTAGCCCTAAGGGTTTCCCCATTAGCTCAGATGATAAAAATCTGCCTGCAGTGTGGGAGACCCAGCTTAGATTCTTAGGTCAGGAAGATCCCCTGGAGAAGGAAATGCCTGTCCCTTCTTGCCTGGAGAGTTCCATGGACAGAGAAGCCTGGCAGGTTATAGCTTATGGGGGTCACAAACAGCTGGACACAACTGAATGACTAACACTTTCACATTTTTTTAGCCCTAGTATTTTGCCTGGAGTGCACAGGGCACTGTGCTTGCTTTTCTTTGCAATTCCATCATAGAGAAGATAAAGTACAGCATCTCATTGACTGAGTCAGTCTTCCTGTGTCTCCCACATCCTCAGACTTGCAGAGCCCAGAAGCTGAATCAGGTTTTGTTTGGCACAAGCACCTGGCATGTGGCCAAGGCCGAGGTCTAGGGCATTGAGGGCTGACCAGAAGTCAGGTCCACTCTGGGGTGGAACTTAGGGTACCTCAGCTCTGATGCTGACACCCCGATATTCACTCACATGAGGAGAACTCAGACTGAGCATGTTTGCCAGGTTCCCCCTCTACCCCAGCTGTTTCCCATCCCTGCCCTGGGGGAGGGACATAAAGTGGACTTACATTTGTTTAGTGTTCTTTAGGGTAAAGTCCCCACTGTTCTCTGGTCCAAACAAATAGATAAAGGTTAGTGGGCATCTTTCATCATTGCTATTGCCAAAATCTTCAAGATTTGCCCCAACAATTCTTCTGACACAAACCTATGTCTGCTAAGAGAAGCTCCCTTGCGTTGAGGTCTCCAAATCAGTTTGGACTGAGCAGAATCACTTTTCTCACATCGAGCAGTGTTGATGAAGGGACTGGGCCATGAGGTCTAGCTGCCCAAAGGAATCACTATGAGCCCCTCAAAAAGGCAAGGAGGCCCAGCCAAGGAGATTCTGCTTCAGTTTGTCTGGTGGGGACTGTTAGGCATTTATTTTCAAGTGGGTATTAATATTTTAATTTTTAATAAAGGAATATTCCAAATATATAGAGGCACACAATGAATACATAGCATGTATCCTTGGACCTACCACCTAGACCTAGCAACATACTCCTTTGCTTTGGGTAGGGGAGAAGAGGGAGGGAAGAAAGAAAGGAGGGAGGGAAGGCAAGGCAGGTGGAAGATGTAAAGATAAAGGAATGAAGAAAGGAAAGGAAATACTCCTGGTGTCTAAACTGGGTCAAGTTCTATGGTCTGTATTTTCTATTCTCTATTTCATTTAAATTTCTTACAAGATGGGAACAGGTAGGAATATTGCTTCTTGATTGGGTAACCCCATTCTAAGGTCACACAGCTGCTAGGAGGCCCATATACTTGAACCCTACCTGTTCTGGCTGCAGAGCCCCTGACCTCTTTCCTCTACCTTGCTGAGAGGACCAAGAGCCCGGGAGCAGGCAGACAGATGTCTGTGCACTTGGTGAGGGGACCCCCAGCTCAAATGCATTCCATGGGGCCTGATTGGTCCCTCCCAAACCACCCAGGACTTCAAGTTACAGAAGGAAGGATGAACAGAGTTGGGAACCATCATGGCTGTGCTTTCAGACAAGAGTCCACTCATGTGAGACCAAGGGCACCTGGCGTTAACTGGGTTTCTATGAGGCTCTGGGCAGTGGGTCCTGAGGATGGTCTTTATACCTACTACAGAATAGGGTAGGGGTCATATCTCCACTTCAGCCATAGTCCAGTCACCCCCACTGCCTTCCAGCATGGGTAGCCAGGACCTCAGCCAAAATCTGTATCTATTCCACTTTGGCTGAGGAAGCAGAAGAGGCCAGGATTAACCAGGAAGGATAGATGAATATAATCAGTGCTTGCTGAGCATCCACTGGGTTCTGAAAATGAGCTATGAGAAAGAGACAGGTAACGGAGGATTCCTGATGGTGGATACAGGGACCAGAGAGCCCCATGCAAGTGGATATTCTAGAACATTCTCTGTCACATGAACAAAGACCAGGGAGGCAGGATCTTTGAGGGGAGGCCAGCACTGCCCAGGCCATGCCTAGTCCGGTCATTCACCGTGTCAGGTGGCAGGGGAATGATTTAAGACCTCCATTGTCTCTCTTGCCCCTGTATCCCTCTCATTTCTTCTCTCTCCTCCCTTCTCTCCTCTGTACATCATTTTATTTCATTAAATGATAAACTGCTAAAAATCTTTCATAGAAAAGTACTCTCTATTTGAACTAAATTCGAGGCAACTGTTTAGACCTCAGAAACGCAATGCTAATTGCAAAATACTGCAAACGGTGGAGGAGCATGGGCACAGTTACTGATACAGGAGGAGGGATTTGATCATTGTTACGATCCTGGTGAGGGCTACATGAGTGTGTCCCACTGGGAAAGCATGTTGACTGAACGCTTGGGACACAGCACTTCTCTATACCGATGTGACACTTCCATAAATTTACAAGCCTGGCGTGCTGCAGTCCATGGGGTCGCAAAGAGCTGGACACGACTGAGCAACTGAACTGACTAACTGATAGTGAATCGACACACCAAACAATGCCATGTCTCGTATTTGGACATGAATATGTGGTTAAACGCATGAAACCATGAGGAAACTGAGGCCCAGGTTGGTCACATCTCAGGCTGAAGTCTGTGTGCTCAGGAAGTGGTGGAGAGAAGCCAACGATCCTGGTCTGGAGTAATTCAGGCTCAGTCCTCGTGCTGAGACGCTTAACTTAGTAAGGATTAACTTAACCCTTACCAAGGCGCTAACTAAAGGGCAACTTTGCAGTGACATGGATGGACCTAGAGATTAGCATACTAAGTGAAGGAAATCAGAGAAAGACAAAGCCCAGATGATATCACTGATGCGTGGAGTCTAAAAATTGATATAAAGGAACTTATTTACAAAACAGAACTAGACCTACAGATTTCAAGAGTAACTATATGGTTATCAAAGGGGGGGCCATGGGGAGATGTGATAAATTAGGAGATTGGGATTAACATATATATACTACTATACATAAAATAGAGAAGGCAATGGCACCCCACTCCAGTACTCTTGCCTGGAAAATCCCATGGATGGAGGAACCTGGTAGGCTGCAGTCCATGGGGTTGCTAGGAGTTGGACACGATTGAGCAACTTCACTTTCACTTTTCACTTTCATGCATTGGAGAAGGAAATGGCAACCCACTCCAGTATTCTTGCCTGGAGAATCCCAGGGACGGGGGAGCCTGGTGGGCTGCCGTCTGTGGGGTCGCGCAGAGTCGGACACGACTGAAGCGACTTAGCAGCAGCAGCATACATAAAATAGATAATTAATAAAGACCTACTGTTTAGCACAGGGAACTCTACTCAATATTCTATAATTACCTATATGGGAAAGGTATCTGAAAAAGAATGGATATATACGTGCATAAATATATATATATGTATATATATATATACACACACACACATATGCATGTGTATGTATAACCGATTCATTATGCTTTACACCTGAAACTAACGCAATATTGTAAATGAATTATACCCAAATAAACATCTTAAAAAAATACTAAGGTGAGGCTGCCAACTGAGAATCCTGCATCCAACCCAGGGCAGTGACCCTGCAGGAGACCACAGAACTCTTAACTCATCCCACCTGCTTGGACGAGTCACAAAACTAACTTGAGACATCACTGTTCACATATGAGCACTGCTCTAGTGTTGGTATGATCCTTGGTAATGATACGATGTCCTTGGTAAGATCTCATCCATGGTTTGAAAAGCCCTTGTTTGTATCTGAGGAGACAGCCTAGAAGGGAGGCCCTGGGGGCTGAGAATGGCCACGGGTGCATAGGACAGGAGGGACCAAGGACGGATTCTGTCCTGAGACCTGACTTCATTTCACCAGGCTGTATAGACACACCCTCTCCTAACTTCTCACCCTTAACCGTGAGGGGATTCAATACTCTCTCTCCACCCAGGGCCCACATCTCTTTCCTGACTCGGAGACTGACTCTTACTTTGATCTTTGGACATCCCTGGGAGAGAGATGCTGTAGAACAGGTGAAGGAAATTGGTCTCCCCTTGGACAAACAGGATCCAAGGCTCAAAGGACTCACACCCAGCCAGGCAACCCCAAGTGAGGGCAGGGAGGAGGAAGCAGAGACCCAGAACCCTGGACAGGAAGGGAGGAGAACCAGCCACAAGCACACTCACCTCCATGCTCTGCCGTTGTGTTGGTTCAACTCTTGCACGTAGAGTCAAGGTATGTATTTCATGTGATCAAGGAGCTTTTCTTATATAACCACTGTGTTACCATCCAAGCAAGGAAACTTAGCATTGAGACAGTGCCAACACAGATCCAAAATTAACTGAGCTCAAAATGAACACCATCAGTCTTAGGACAAGTACATCCCGTGGGTCCTGCAAGACACACTCAGTAGGATGCAGGGTCATTTCTGTGATGTTCCTGCCTCAAATGAAAGACATTGGAGAAATCCAAATGAAGTCGTTCTACAGAATAACTGAGCTATGCTCTTCAAAACATCCGGGTCAGTAACCACAGGAAAGGCTGAGGAAATTTCCGCTTAAAAGGCAGCTAAAGTGTGATTGGATC
Organism: Oryx dammah; assembly: GCF_014754425.2. NCBI lineage: Eukaryota > Metazoa > Chordata > Mammalia > Artiodactyla > Bovidae > Oryx > Oryx dammah. The sequence continues at coordinate 42,169,707 of NW_024070194.1, forward strand.
CCAGACTGGGGGAAATGGCCAAGAAGGATCATGACACTTGACTTTAGTCTCTGGTCTAGAAAACAGCACTGTTTCAAATGGTCTAATAGCAGATAAGGCTTGAGGCCATGGATAAGATTTTTTTCCATAAAAAGTGAATGGCTATTTAGTACAAATAGCAAATTTTAGTATTTGATGAGAATTTTAACCTGAGTCAAGTAAGAATTGTTGTTGTTGTTTAGTAGTTAAGTCATGTCCAATTCTTTGGAGACCTTCCGACCCAGGGATCAAACCCACGTCTCCTGCATTGCAGGTGGATTCTTTACCACTGAGCCACTTGGGAAGCCCTTTGCTAAAGGAAATTTCTGGTATTTCTTCTATTTTCCTAGTCAGCTGCAATATGTGGAGTGACCATTAGGTGGCATACTAGTTCCAGTAGTTTCATCAGCAGGCTTCCCAACAGTTGTGTTGTTACTCACTCAGTGGTATCCCCCTCTTTGTGAACCCAGGGACTGTAGCCCACCAGGCTTTTCTGTCCATGGAATTCTCCAGGCAAGAACACTGGAGTGGGTTGCCATATCCTTCTCCAATGCATGAAAGTGAAGTTGCTCAGTCATGTCCGACTCTTCGCAACCCCACGGACTGCAGCCTACCAGGCTCCTCTGTCCATGGGATTTTCCAGGCAAGAGTACTGGAGTGGGTGCTATTTGCTTCTCCAGGGGATCTTTCCAACCCAAGGATCAAACCTGTGCCTCCTACATCTCCTGCCTTGCAGGTGGATTCTTTATCCTCTGACCCACCAGGGAAGCCAGCGGGTTTCCCAATGCGGAACTCCTTTTCTCCTGGAAAATGCTGATTGCTAGAGAAGCCAACTCAATCACCTCTCTGAATCTAAACAGAATGATTGGTTTGTGAAAATCTCTCATTGCAGGTAACCTGAGCTGGCACTGGATTCTTTTCCATAAGAATGCTTTCGTCTTTCTTGTTTTCACAGATTTAGGTGCATGACTAAAAAGAGGGGTAAAATAGCATCAGTCACTTAATAGAACTACTGGCTTTTAAATATTTAAGATTTTTGTCTCTACCATTTCCTGGAGGAAAAGAAATGCACAATGAAAAGAAACAGAAATCTTTGAAACTCTTGTTTCCTGTGTTCTTGTGTATGTGTTGTGTGTGTTTTACAAAATCTTTCTCATTCACACCAAAGTTTCATTAGGTTTTAAACTTCTAAGGTCTAATAATTTGAGTTATGATAACTTGACAAAACAAATATAATATGAATATAAATAAATATAAATATCAGTTCAGTTCAGTCGCTCAGTCATGTCCGACTCTTTGCAACCCCATGGACTGCAGCATGCCAGGCCTCTCTGTCCACATAATACAAACATATATAATATATATATAATAAATATGTATACAATATAAATATAAATAAATATAAAATGAGTATGAGAATATAGACAATCGCTAACTGAATTGAAAGGTTAACCACATCTTCCTCACATCTGATGTGGACTTGTCAATTACAAGTTGGCACTTGCCATGGGCACTTGCCATCTACCCTTACAAGGATTAAATCAAGTGCTGCTGCAGCTGCTGACCTTCAACACCCCCTGAAAGGAGTTCAGGGTGGAGAGCAGAAATGAGGCCCTCAGTCCTGGGTGAAAAACTGGCCAGCTAGGTCTTCAGATAGTTATATATTTTCAGGAGTCAACTTTATAGCCCCAATTCTTATATCTCTGCATATCTAGAAAAGCAGGAAAATTCTTCATAGTGATAACTGTTCCTCAGGGCTAGCAAAAGCTTTACAAGATGAGTAGAAACCTTCTGGAAAAATAAATGCTTGATTACATGTATTCCCACTTCATCAAAATCATGTCTATATTGGCTTTCTCCCCCTGCCTCTTGGGAACAGTTTCTCAGAGCTCGCTGAGGTGCTGTCTCCTGGACTGCAGTACTCACTTTGCCCCAAATAAAACTTAATTTGCAACTCTCAAATTGTGCATCTTTTTTAAGCGGACAGATTGAAGGATCCTCTCTGGTCTGCTGGGACTTTTTTTCCTTTTAGCACACCAAATTTTCTTTTACAAAATAGAGTACAAATCTGTTTGTGTGACTTAACGACAGTACTTAACAAGTTGGCTTTTAAGTGCCTTTTAATGCTTGGAGACGGAAATGGTAATCCACTCCAGTATTCTTGCCTGAAGAATTCCATGGACAGAGGAGCCTGGTGGCCTATAGTCCATGGGATCACAAAGAGTCAAACACGACTGAGTGACTTAGTGCTTGGTCCAAGTTCAGAAGCACTAGAAACCCCATATACAAGGTCCATCTCTTGACCAAGGTGTAGACCAAACTGTGGACTGTTTGTTCCTATCGCTGATTTCTGTTCATGATGTCACATGAATCACTCAGGTAAATAAGTGGTTCCCGAAACTTCAGTGGCATGTGTCTGACCCCCTAGAGTGGCGTAGGGAAGGAGACCAGAAGCAGTGGGGGCAGCCACAGCCTAACCTGTCTGTGGTATGAACATGGCCAGGAATTCCAAGCAGATGGATAGAGCACCTTGGGGCTTCTGCGCCAAGCTCTTCAGCTGTATTTGCCTGTGCAGACACTAGAGGGCAGTGTTCAGAGTTACACTGAAAGTTCTGCTCCGGCTGAGAGTTTCTGCTCATTGAAGACACTTACATGTGGAATCTGAACTATGACACCAATGAACTTATCTACTCACGGACGCAGAAAACAAACTTGTGGATGCCACCAAGGAGGAGTGTGGGAAAGGATGGATTGGGAGTTTGGGACGAGCCAATGCAAACTACAAGGACCTACTGTACAGCACAGGAGATTATGTTCAATATCCTGTGATAAAGCATAATGGAAAAGAATATGAAAAAGCACGTGTGTATATATATATATGTATATAAAACTGAATCGCTTTGCTGTACAGCAGAAATTAATGTAACATTATAAATCAACTATATTTCAATAAAATAAAAATAAGTTTTAAAAAATAGACAGTGAGTGTCTCTCAAATTAGGGGGAAAAAAGACAATGATTTTTTTTCTCAAGCTTCACATAATTATAACTGAACCAAATAACTGTTTGTTCTACTACTTTAAGTGCAACAAAAAGTCTAATAAACTTGTATATGAATAACAACAAAATCCTTTTACTTTTGGCAAATTACAGTACCTATAGGTGCAAATCAAAGACTCCATTCAAACCCCATGCACAAATGGCCTTGTGGATTCCACCAATAACTCTGTGCTTCTCCAGGGACTTTGAAGACTAGGGGAAAATATGGTTCACTTGAGCAAAGTGAAACCAACATGTTATTTCAAGACACTGAAGCCACAAAGCTTGCTCTTTGCTATGGGGCCGAGCCCTGTGCAAATCTTTCTTGGCAGCTTCCAAATTCCCTGCTTCACAAACATCATGGCTCTCAAATGTGGGGCATAAAACAATGATCCAAGGCACCTGCTAAGAAGGAAGAGGCTGGCGGCAGTGACTGGGGTGACAGACGAGGAGTCTGCATCTCATAGAGCATCTCAGGACCTGCAGACTTGTGTCAGCGAGCAGCTGTCTAGGCAGCAGCCACTTTTCATCATTAGTTGTGCTTCAGGTACAGGTCACTTTCAAGGTTACAAAGTGTTTTCAAGGACATTTAGTGGCTCAAGGAGCCCCAGGGAGTACCAGCAGCTTCTTGGGAGACCTGCCACCTTGTCCCCGTGCGCCTTTCAGCAGGGACAGTTTTTCCTTCCTGAGTTTCACAAATAACCTATGTAAGAATCAGCTACTTTGAGGCTCAGTTGCAACAGAAAATCACAGCCAAAGAAAGGTAACCCAGTTACAAGTCCATTTAAATGTTTGCTTTCTTTTCTCAAGCAATGTCCTAAGGCAGGGGTCCCCAACCTCTGGGAACTAATGCCTGGTGATCTGAGGTGGAGCTGATACAATAATAATAGAAATAAAGTGCACAGGAAATGCAACACACCTGGGTCATCTCAAAATCTGACCTCCCCAAGTCCATGGAAAAATTGTCTTCCACAAAATGGTCGTTGGTGCCTGAAAGGTTGGAGACTGCTGCTCTGAAGGATGGCACTGATATCTATTTCTTTAAAAGCTCTTTGTTTCATTCTCTTCACTTTCATCTCTTTGTGTCTGGACAGAAAAAAAAAAGTCTCTTGAGTACAGAATGGATTCTTGTCTTTCTTCCCTACTTCATTTATGTTCTTGCTATATTCTTTTATTCCTGACCAGTAATTTTATCTTTTGTCCCTTAAAGTACTTAGCTCCATTGACTTGTATAATTTTCTGTCCTGGGTTGTGCTCTGAGGACTACCCATGACCCTGATTCTTCGACATGGCCAATTGCCAGGTGCTCTGGGAGGACCAGAAGAGAGAAGGGATAGCGTGGTGACTGACCATCCACCTACCACAAACGAATGCACTGATCCTCAAAGGACATGTGGAGCCCATTTGTCCTTTACCAAAGGACATTTGCACAGGAGTTCCTGTGGCTAAGAAACATTTGAACACATGCATATGCATTTTCTAAGTTCATTTTTAGCGCACTTTCATAAGTTGGGTAACATTAATCCAAGTTTTCAAATGAGGAGACCATAATTTGCATGCTGCTTAGTTGCTCAGTTCAGTTCAGTTCAGTCGCTCAGTCATGTCCGACTCTTTGCGACCCCATGAATTGCAGCACACCAGGCCTCCCTGTCCATCACCAACTCCCAGAGTTCACTCAGACTCACGTCCATCACGTCAGTGATGCCATCCAGCCATCTCGTCCTCTGTCATCCCCTTCTCCTCCTGCGCCAATCCCTCCCAGCATCATGTCCAGTTCTTTGTGACCCCATGGACTGTAGCCCACCAGGTGCCTCTGTCCATGGGATTCTTCAGGCAAGAATACTGGACTGGGTTGCCATGCCCTCCTCTAGGAGATCTTCCCGACCCAGGGATCAAATCTGGGTCTCCTACATGGCAGGAAGATTCTTTACCTTCTGAGCTAACAGGGAAGCCTTCTAATTAAAGGTATAATCACTAAGAAATGTATAGGTGCAGGGATAGACAGAAAAAAAAAAAAGTACTGAATAGATCTATGTATCCATGCATGTATTGGCAACTCTGACTGTGGCAGAGCTGTTTCCCCCAGGGTGTGTGTATGTATGTTAATTGCTCAGTAGTGTTTGACTCTCTGTGACCTCTTAGACTGCAGTCCACCAGGCTCCTCTGTCCATGGGATTCTCCAGGCAAGAATACTGGAGTGAGCAGCCATGCCCTTTTCCAGGGGATCTTCCTTACCCAGGGATCGAACATAGGTATCCCCCAGGTTAGTGGTTTGGAAAGGACTTTCAACAAATGGTGCCCAAGAAACTGGTCATCCACAGAAAAGTGAAGTAAAAATTACTTCATGCCACAGGCAAAACAAACAAAAAAAACAAAAAAGGTGAGTTAAAGACTTAAATGTGAAAGGCAGAACCTCAGTGTTTTCAGCAGATAATATAAGGGAATATCTCTATGACCTTGGGGGTGAGTGAAGTTGCTCAGTCGTGTCCGGCTCTTTGCGCCCCTGTGGACTGTAGTCTATCAGGCTCCTCCATCCACGGGATTTTCCAGGCAATAGTACTGGAGTGGGTGGCCATTTCCTTCTCCAGGGTATCTTCCCGACCCAGGGATCGAACCCGGATCTCCCTCATTGTAGACAGACACTTTACCGTCTGAGCCGCCAGGGAAGTTCTTACGACCTTGGGGATAGGAGTTCTTAAATAATTCCCCCAAAACACCAACTATAAGAAAAGAGATAAACAAATCCAGTCGTATTTTAACTAAAAAGTAATATTAGTAAAAAAAAATCGAGGTAAAAAGAATGAAAAGCCTGTGGGAGCAAAGATTCTTGCAGCAAAAATGACAGACAAAGGGGTAGGAGAGAGAATGTATAAACTATACCCCAAATGCTAACAACCACAGCAAACCACAGCAGATAAACAGGAAGACATCTGAAGAGGAACTTTGTAGGACAAAACTCGATTGGTTAAACACACGAAAGATATTCAACCAAACTGGGTTAGGCATAAGGGAACTGCAAAGAGTCACGACTGAAGTGACTAAGTACGCAGGCACGCAAGGGAACTGCAAATCACAAAATCAAATGATGGGATTTTCTTGGCAGTCCAGCCCCTCAGTCACTCCAGGGGCTACTGACGACATGTCATGTGAAAGCTGGGTCTTAACACAGAAAACTGTTAAAAAAAATATTTTTTAAAATGCCATCACTTGGTCGAGAAACTTTGCAATTAAATAAGAATTGATTAAAATATTTTCATTTAAAAATACAACTAGTCAAGAAAAATAATGCCCTTCCTCACAATTCTGAAACTCAGTTTGCCATCCCCCGCATCCTATAAGAACACCCTTAGGACTCCCCTGGCAGTTCAGGGGTTAAGTCTTCTCTTTCCTATGCAAGAGGTTGCAGGTTCCATCCTTGGTCAGGAAACTAAGACCCCACGTGCCTCAGGTCCAAACACCCAAACACAAAGCAGAAGCATGGTTGTAACAGATTCAATTAAAAATGGTCCACATCAAAAAAAAAAAAAAACGCCCTTAAGATATTCTCCTGACTTTGTCACTACAGCCTACACATCAAGTGTTTCGCAGTTAGCTGAAGGAGGATCCAGACATTTCCCTGCTGGTGTTTCATCAAGTGTGGGGGCTGAAGACGGGGGTAGAACCTGACCTTCATGGTTTACGTCCCCGCCTTGTTTCTCATGGTCTCCACTCAGCCCAGGGAGGTGGGCCGACCCCTTTAAAGCAGGCCCAATGGCACAGGCCCTGGTTTAGGGACCGTCCCATAAAACAACGTGTGACAGGACCAGAGCACCTGCCTTTTAAGGCACTTCCTCCCCGTCACAGAAGGCTGGACTCGGCCGTGGCGCCTGGGATTTCTCTGACAGCCCGAGCGCCCTCCGAGGCCCCGGGTACAGGTGCGAAACAGATCTTCCCCAGCCGGCGCCCGGTCTTCAAGTAGAGCATAGAGCAGGATGAGGTGTCACGGACCGCGGCCGTTCTCAGGGAAGAAGCCGCTGGGGAGACGGGAGGATGGCCCGGGTGGCCAAGTGTTCAGGGCTGAGTGCAAATTTCCCTCATTTATACAACAGCAAATAAATATCTGTCTGGCCGAGAAGGTGACTGTATATACAGGTGTCTACTTGGCCATCCCTTATTTTATTTGCGCACATGAAGGGGAGACTGTGTAGAAACACAGATGTGCCTCTGGGCCCCCTGGGCCACGCTCGGCATGAAAGATATAAGACAGTAAGGGGCAGGGAGGGAGAGGGATCTCCCTGGACTGCAGGGGTTTCCGCCGCAGGCCCACAGATGGGCCCCCTAAGGATGAGTTGCTAGGCTTAGAGCATGTGGGTTGGGCCCATCTTTCTGAACCCAGTGCCTGTGAGAAATTCTGGAGTCAGTCACAGCAGAACTGTCATTTCCATTGTTTAGTCACTAAGTTGTGTCCCACTCTTTTCGACCGATGGACTGTAGACCACCAGGTTCTTCTGTCCATGGGATTTCCCAGGCAAGAATCCTGAAGTGGGTAGTCATTTCATTCTCCAGGGCATCTTCCCGACCCAGGGATCGAACCCGGGTCTCCTGAACTGACAGGGACGCTCTTTACCACTGAGCCACCAGGTGTTTCACTTTCATTTCCATAATATCCTCCTAAGTTCCCTGGGGAACTCGACTTGGGCCTACACAGAGGACAGAGGGCTCTGAGGTCAAACTCACCTGAGTGCCATCCTTCCCCCCAACCTGCTAACTGCACATAATCAGGAAAGATATGTAACTTCACCAAGCCTCTATTTCTTAATCTTTAAAATGAAGGTTACATGATGCAAGCGATTTACTATGAGGATTAAATGGGATGGTCTCAGCATGCCAGGACTTGTCACATAATGGTTACTTGACTTGAGCAGGGGTCCTAGGGTCACATTCTTACTGGGAGTCTGACAGTAGGAACTGACCAAATACACAACATGAAGGTTCTCCAACCCCATCCAGAATGTTTGAGAGCCCTTTGTATCAGATAGAAGAGGTTTGACTCTAGTTTACACAGATTGAAGGCCCTGCTCTGTTGCCCCATCTCAGTAGCTGGAGACTTAGGAAATGTAGTAAGTGGAGGGTCCTTTGAGACTGAGATTAAAATGCCCTCAAAATGCTGTAGAGGTGCCTCAGGAGGTCCCCAGTGTCTTTGGGGGAAGTCCATGGGCATGGAAGTTTTAGGATAACCAATTTCAAATCCCTGACATCATGTGAACTATTAGCTCAAAATAGTTGCACCCAGGGGTATGCTTGCAGGTAAAATAGCATGTGGGTCTCCATTCCCATGTTCTTTTTTTCATGGCTTCCCTCTTCCACTTCATTCATTCACTCACTCACTCATTCATTTATTCATTCATTCAGTATTCACCGATGAGGACGCCTTATGCCCCCAGCCCTGTTCTACCAACTCAGGATACAACAGCTGAACAAATAGACAAAAACCTCTGCATTTGTGACAGGACAGACAATAAACAAAGTGAAGCCGGTAGAATTGATAGCATTTCCAATGGTGACACTTGCTAAGAAGAGAAGTAAAGCAGAAAGGGAGATTGGAGGAGGTGGGGGAAGTTGTTATTTTAGAGGAAACATTTAGGAAAGAAGGAGACATTTGGGTAAAGATCCAAAAGAAATGAGGGAGCCGATCTGCACGTTTCTGGGGAAAAGATGTCCCAGGAGAAGGGACAGATTCCTGTGTGTTGAGGCTGAGAGAGGTCTTGAGTGAGAAGCCCATGGGAATGAGGGGAAGGATTGTGGGGAAGCAGCATCCGCACTCCTAGAGCATCTTTTTACATTGAGATCTTGTCCGACACAACCAGCTGGAGGGACCACTGTGTGTTGCCCAGAGACTGCTGATGTCAGAGAGACCACGGTCGGGAGACTGTCAGGCAAGTCTCCTAGGCCATGGTCATTAAGTAAAGGCCATCTGGCCCTTTGCAGCTGTTTTCTCTCAACAGTGAGACTCCTGAAGATACAGAGAAGCAGGTCAGGACCCATGGAGATTCTTTTGGCAATGGGCTGCTTCCTGCTCCTGGGACTTTGGCTGGGAGCAGAAAGAAAACTTTTGCAGGATGGGTGGGTGCGTCTGCAGTCCTGAATAGATGGAGGACTGTGATGTCTGCTGGACAAGTAAAGGTTCTGAGCACATGAGAGCAGGTACAACGTTTGAATGACCAAAGGCACAACCCATGACTCAGAAATGATGGTATCAAGAGGACGGATGACCTGGAGGAAAGAGAATTATTTGAATTTTATTTTGTTTCAGTGTGAACCTCAGTGAGGGGAGCAGACACCAGAATGCCTGTTGCAGGCAGGATTCTGGAATAGATTACACATTCTGCTTCCCTTGCAAAGGGAATCTGATCACAAGAAGCTAGCATGAGTTCACTGAGAAATAGCAATTTCACAGTAAACCTTCTTTCTTTTTTTTTTTTAAGGAATTCTGAATTAAACTATATGGTGGGCATGAAGTTTTAGGGAAACATTTGGCCAAAGATCAGAGAAGACCCTTCTTTTCTTGCCAAATCTGATTTAATCAAGAGGATTTATTTATGATGCAGTGAGAGGGAAAAGAAATACAATTCTGATAAGAAATCGATGGTAATTAAAAACTTTTTTAGACAAAAGCTAAAGATAGCCTTCATAGACACTCAGCCCTCTGGTACAGAGATTTTCCTGTTTGAAGAGTCTCAAAGATGTGGGCAGAACTGAAGATCAACTTCACATCTCGTCCTTAGTCCTTTCCATCTTAAGAGAGGCAGAGGGACTTTGATGGGTGTCCAGTGGTTAGGGCTCTGTGCTTCTACTGCAGGGGGCACAAGTTTGATCTCTGGCTGGGGAGCTAAGATATTACATGCCAAGCGGTGCAGCCAAAAGAAAAAGAAAGAGTAGCGGAAAGAGAAGTTTATCAAGACAGTGGTTCTCCAAGTGTGACCTCCAGACAGGAAGCAACAGCACCACCTGAGAATGTGTGAAAAATACTAATTCCCAGGCTCTGCCCCAGGCCTGCTGAGTCAGAAACTCTGGGGCTGGAACCTTGCAATCTGTGTTAACACACAAGCCCTCAGGGTTTCTTTTGCCCTGAGTTGTAGAACTCCACTTCTACAGGACAGAAAACAGACATCTTGTGGTGCTTGTGTAAGTTACCTTGTGCAGTGAAAGGACCTGATCCTTCTGGATTCTGTCCACATGGTGATGGCCCAACAATCCCCTTCGTCCACTGAAAAGGTGGCACTGTCACCTGGCAGGTGGCCAAGGGGCCCATGTGACCTGCCAGACTACTGTCAGACATTGATAGGGTGTTTCATGATGCATTTTGGAAAATAAGGGGAAATGTAGAGAGACTCTTCTGACAATTTTGGAAGTCAGTAACTAGTTGCAAGGCTGCACCCGCAATATTCCCATGATAGAACAGCACCGGCCCAGAGGGAGGACCCCAGCCCTGCAACACATGGCTCTGAGCTCTGTCCTATTGATGCACACATTTTATGAGTAACTTTGATGAAAATTCTCACAGTGTGTCTTTTGGGTTATATAATGATACACTAGGTTATTGATGACATTGTATAATATAAATAAGGTTCAAAATCACTAAATTGCTTCAAAAAATTGGCAAAGACAAATGACTTTTTTTTTTTACATGTGGGACTCAAATGTCAATGCTGCTAAGTAAGTAAGTTGTGAAGAAATGATCCCAAAATGACACTTATGGAGACCTCTTGATGGTACTGTTGCCATAAGATCTTTAAAAGGAATCAAGAGACGCAGCAGCCACACATTTGGCTTCACTATTTGGTGGCCTTAAAGTGACCATTGGGTCTTGAAGGAAGAAAGTCATAGATCTGTTCTACTCTGTCCTGGTCAGATCACCTGCAGAATTAGCTCAGCCTTGGGCGCCATGTGTAATCAGAACTGACAATGAAAGGGAAGATGCTAAAACTGTGTCTTGGTAAGTACTGAGGCAGTCTGTGGGTATGACACTTGGAAAAGGGAAGACTCAGACCTCTCTAGCCTTCTTGTCCTTGAAACACTCCACTGTGGGAGCAGATCAGGTTGATTTGGTGTGGCCTCCAGGGACAGAACCTGAGCAAGAAAGGACAAACTGCAGGCACAGGTTACCACGCAATATACGAAAGATTTTCCCAAGAAACATAAAGGTTTCCCCAGTTTGCAGTAAACTTTGTTGCTCAGGTACTAAAATCTTTCAAGCAGGTTAAAAATAAACTATCCTTAAAGTCTATTTAATCTCCTTCCACTTATACATACCAGTAAGTGTCCTGGTGGCTCTTTTTTTTTTTTTTTTTTTTGATGAGCACATCATAAAAATAGTTAAATCTTGCAATTCACTTACTGTGCTAGGCGCTCCTCTGAGCATTTTTCATGTATCCACTCATTTAATCATCTTGACTGCCCTATAAGAGATGCACAATTTTATCCCCATTTTACAGAAGAGAAATCAAGGCACAGAGGAAATGAGCTGTTTACCTGAGACTGTACAGCTGCTGCTCTGCAGAGCTAGGATTCCAAACAGGCCACCTGACTCCCGGGTCACATATGCCCTCCAGCTCTCCATCACCAGGATGATCCACAATAGCACATGTGTCAAATCACTTCAGGTGTGGTCAACTCTTCACCACCCCATGGTATGTAGCCTGCCAGGCTCCTCTGACCATGGGATTCTCCAGGCAAGAATACTGGAGTGGATAGCCATTCCCTTCTCCAGGAGCCTGAACAGGGATTGAACCCTTGTCTTTTGAGTCTCCTACACTGGAGGCAGGTTCTTTACCACTAGTGCCACCGGGCAAGATCATGTAGTTAAAGGTATGGATGAATGAATGAGTGCATTCTGAAAGTTCCAGATGATTAAAATTATTGCCTTCCCATCAGACTCCTTGGCAGTCTGCATTGTGGACTGAATGCCAAGAGTCCTGGGGCTTTGACCTTGGAGCTTCCTGCCAGGTATGGATATGAGCTTTTGCTCCACACATGTTGTTGCCTGGCTTCCTGTACTTGGGGGTACACGATTGTGACAAGCTCCCTTCCCAGCTTTCCAGATCTTTCCTGGCTTCACCTTTTTCCCATCTGTTCCTCCCGCCTTTGTTGACTTGCTTTTCCGACCTCACTCCTGGCCCTGGCCCCATGAGCCGTACACAGAAATCACTTTTTTTTTCTCTGCTGGAGTTACTTGCCGTGGATGTGTCCCCAAGGCTGCATTGTGGGGACATCTGGCACACAGCTGCTGGGCAAGGGTCTACCTCATTGGAGCTCTCCACAGGGTCCCTCAGCTCCCATCTTTAATCTGTATCACCCTCCACGTTTCTACCTGGGACACTGCTGTTGCCTAGGTCAAGGGGTATGTAAGAGTTTGAAAACGGGGCTGGTCTGTGAAGATAGCCATGTTCCTTTCAGTCCCAAACCTCTGATTTGAACTTCTTTGTGGACACGTAGATTGGACCCCTGCCCTGACAAATTTTGCTCCTCACACCTCCTCTGCAAACACCCATGGACACACTTCCATTGCTGAGGAGGTTATTGACAGACTTGCAAATAGCAAATAACTTTGCAAATAATTTTTCTTAATGTCAAAATGCTTCAGAAGGCTTCTCCATCCTCTCTCCATTCTGTTCGTTTTTAGAGGCAAGTCTGAGTCAAGAGCACAGAAGCACGGACAGCTCTTTCACGCTGGTCTTCCTGTGCTCATATCTCTGTGGAAGCCTTTCATTGCTTCCCAGGGGTGCACTCACCTTTGCACCTATTTTCAGAAATGACTAGCAAAAGAGATCCTTCTAGACCCCAGCTCGGCTGGCTAGAGAGATAACACAGTGTTAGCGCACTTGATTACTCTCCATTAGTTGCTCATTCGTAGAAATGATCCTTCTCAAGTTGAAGTCTGTTTCATTGTTGGCTCACCGACAGACAACCTTCTCCAGCCTGGGATTGATACAACTAAGTGACCCAAACCATCCAGCTGGCTGTCTGGGCTCGTCCACGTTCACCCAGGCTGTTGCCTGGACCCTGCTGAACACATGCATAATTTCTCAAACTTGCACTCTTATGCCTTTGTTGATTAAATTTGGGAAGAGTCATAATTACTGTGACATAAATGTGTTCAACTGTGGAAATCCTGTCCTTAGAAGAATCTGGCCCAGGCTCCTGCAGTCAATCAAGGGCTTCAAAGAAAACAACTAGGAGCGTCTAAAGCGACAACAGTTGCCTGACAAATTGCCATTTCGAATCTCTTTGAACTAGAAGAGTGAACTTAATAGCTTTCAGCCACTGATTGTTTTCTTTAAACTGACTTTTCTTCTTGTCTTTTGGATCATCTGCTGAGCCCCTGCTTCTGCCTTGGAGACTGTTGTTGCCCTCTGTTCAGGTTAAAATTAAGATATTTCATACCGTTTAGTGGCTGCCATTTGAATTCTGTTTTCAACTGGCCAAGTCAATCAGGGGGCTGGAAGAGCACCAGCCAGGAAAGCCACTGGTATCAGTGGGGACGGCTGGTCACAGCCACATTGAAATCAAACACATTTCTGTCCAAGAGGCAATTTTAAATTAGCATTGGATACAGAGACCTGTATATCACCACGGGGTGGCATGGATGGAGCACTGTTGCCCTGCCATGGGTCACCTGTGGCCATTTAAGTTTAAATGAGATGAAATGAAAATTCAATTTCTCCACATCAGTAAACAGGTATGACATGCTCAGTGGCCACAGATGGCCAGTGACCACTTTCCTGGACAGCACAGTTACAGGACATTTCCATCATTCCAGACGTTCCTATTGGGTAGTGCTACTTTAATATAAAGGAGACATTGTTCTTTTCATTGTTCAGATGTAAACAGTGAGCTGCAGGTAAGCTAAGCCACTTGGCCAGGGTCACAGTGCAAATGCATGCCCCTTTAAGACTCTGAGTCAAAATTCCCATAGTCGTGAGATCTTACCTTGGTTCCCTCCGTGTTCCTCCAGCTGTGGGTCTCTCTCCCCATGACCTTTCCTCCTAAGATGTCCAGAGTCCCCTCCCCATTCCTTCCACCAATTTAACTCCCAGGCAGCCCTTGGTGCTCAAACCAGCGCTACTTCCTTTAACCATGATGCTTCTCGTGGCCCAGAGCTGGCCACATCACTCTCTGTCCTCCTTCTCAGCCTGTATTTATCCATTCTCTTGTAATAATTTGAGGAACTCTTACTGGTTCCTTGGTTAAACTTCTGCATGGAGATTTTATAATGGGCTCGTTACTGTACTACATGCACACATGAAGAAACACACAAGCGAGTGCATTTTTAAGATTTTTGATGTGGGCTATTTTTTTTTTAATCTTTATTGAATTTTGTACAATATTGCCCCTGCTTGATGTTTCGTCCCTTTGCCCTGCAACACTTGGAATCTTAGCTCCCCGACCAGGGATCAAACCCACACCCACCTCAGTGGAAAGCAAAGTCTCCACCACTGGGCCACCAGGGAAAACCCACAAGTGCACTTTTGTTCTTCTATGCTGTAAGGAATCAAGCTAACTAGATGTGAAGAGATGTCCTGTAGTCAGATCTAAGTAAGATTTTTGGTGCGGGATCGAGACTTTACCCACTCTTGTTGGTACAAGCCACAGCTAACTCCATGCACCACATTGAGAAAAGGTCAATATTTACACTCAGAAATGTTGTTTTGGTGTCAGTCATTATTACAAGCTTCATTTCTCAGCCAACTACATCTGTAGCAGATTCTGTTGGGGCCCAGCCACTTCCTTCAGGCGGGGCCGCCTTAGGGCAGAATTTCAAGCAGCCAATGGCTACATCTCTTCATTGGGTTGTTCCCTGAAACCTTGAAAGGGGACTCTGCCTGAGAGCACAGCGGTGGCCTGGGACAGTGCTTAACTCGTGACTGATTTGCGGGGAGGCTGATCCCCCAGCCTCTTAGCACCTCAGGCTGGCTGACTTTGAGAGGCATGTTTTATACCTTTATCCAGAGTTTCATAGCATTAAGCTGCAATGACCCATAGTGATAACTCGCTTGGAAACTCGTTCTTAGCCTCACCTCCCACTCTTCTCGGGCCATCCTGGGATCACCCTGTGCTTGGACACTCTCCTCCTGAGTAGCTGGCAATAATGTTGGAATCCATAACACACACACTCCCACAGAAATGATAATGGGTGACATGAGGAGGGCAAAGACTCAGGAAGGAGAAATAAGTGTTAAAGTCTACTGGGTCGGCCTCTGAGACAGCATTTCACATAATCATCCACACAACTCTGTGACATCAGGTCAGGCAAGAGGAAGAAACGGGAGCTGAAAGTCGTACAAGGTGCTGTGCACGTTCTGGACAAGGTCCTACAAAGGTCCTGCCCCAGCCTGTATGTCTCCTCGAAGTAATATTATGAGATAACAGACATGCAGGACAACTGGAGAAGGAAATGGCTACCCACTCCAGTATTCCTCCCTGGGAAATCCCATGGACAGAGGAGCCTGGTGGACCTATAGTCCATGGGGTCGCAGAGTTGGGCACGACTGAGCAACTAAGTACAGTACACTACAGCTTCCCCGGTGGCTCAGATGGTAAAGAATCCGCCTGCGAGGTGGGAGACTTGGGTTCCATCTCTGGGTCACAAAAAGTTGGAAATGACGGGGTGACTAAACAACAGCACCAAATGCCAGGTAATTGGCTTCCCACGTGTCGCGGTGGAAAAGAATCTGCCTGTCAAAGCAAGAGACTTAGGAGATGCGGGTTTGATCCCTGGGTTGGGAAGATCCCCTGGAGGAAGAAATGGCAATCCAGGCTGGTATTCTTGCTGGGAAATTTGATGGTCAGAGGAGCCTGGCGGGCTACAGTCCACAGGGTCGCACAGAGTCAGACACAATTGAGTCACTGAGCACGCATGCAGACACACAAGGCAATTACTAGGTGATCAGACAAGAAGGGAGGCAGGAGAGGTTAAGAGGACCAGACGGTGATCCTTGGAAGACTTGACCTGAGGGATACTTTGGAGAGCAGGGTGGACAGGGCATTCAGGAAGCAAAATCAGACTCAGAGGCCAGAATTCATGTTTTTGGCTTCACGTGTTTTCATTTATTTCTGAGCATATTTTACCTTTGGCTTCTCCGATCTTAAGAAGAATTTTAAAAGAATTTAAAAAGAATACATGTCAAAATACTTATCTTTTCTGCTGTGTTGCCGGGGATCTGAATGAACACACATTAAAAGGAGATGGATCCTTGTGAACGTGTGGGCCAGTTTTGAATAAAACATGAAAGGAGAGAGTTACTATCTTTAGAGTCATAGAAAGAAAACAAAGCTAATTGGCATCATCCCTTCATTACTGGTTGAGCATCTTTCAGACAAGGACGTGGGAGTGGAGGCCATGTTTCTATGGTGAAAGGAGGAGGTAGGCTTCTGTTAGAGCTGAGGTGGCCAGTGTGGCTTCAACACACAAACATAGACAGTCCCTCTCTCTCTCTCTTTTAAGATTGTTTTCATGTGGACCATTTTTAAAGTCTTTGTTGAATTTGTTGAAATATTGCTTCTGTCTTATGTTTGGTTTCTTGGCATGTAGGATCTTAACTCCCCGACTGGGGATTGAACCTGAACCCTCTGTATTGGAAGGTGAAGTCTTAACCACTGAACAGCTAGAGAAGTCCCATGGACTTTCTCTTAAGTCAACCTCTGGATGGAGAGCGGGGACAGAAGAGGAGAAAGGATGGCGGGGGGGTCACAGAGGGAAGGGTAGGGATGAGGTGTGCTGGGCAAGCGTGCAGGGCACTGGGAGGAAGTGCCTAAAGATTTCAAGGTGTGTGGCCATGAGTAACAACTTTGATCCCCATCCTTGGTGAGATGGTAGCATAAACAGCAGTTGGGACTCCTCTGTGTCCGTGGTGGTGACTGGACTGAGGTTCTCTGGAGTTGACTTTGGGCAGAGAGTGGACCATGCAGGATGAGAGGTTGTTTTTGTTTGGGTGCAGGTATTTATATACACGTAAATGTGAGACATGTGTGTGTGTGTGTATGTGCATGCACATATGTGTACACACATGTGAACATATATGTGTATATCTTATTCAATCTTCACTTGACCCAATGATCTAGACCTTTCACCTTGCAGAAAACTGGGACTCTCGATACTTTACATCAAACTCTAGGCTTTTCTCATATTCTTCTGGGTTGCCATCTCTCTCTTAGTTGAGGAGGAAGGTTTACCAGTTGGTTTCATTCAGGTTTTAGTTCAATTAAAACAAGCAGCACGCCCATTCTGTACCATATCTCGGGGACGTGACCTGGAGGTACACCCAATCCAGGACACTGCCGGCCCCTCAGTCCATGCCAGGGACCCTGGCACGTGGTTCCAGGTGTCTCTGACTGAGAACTTGCCCAGAGTTTGAGAGGAGATGGAGATGCCAGGAAGTTGGTGTTCCTCAAGGAACCCCCTAGAAGGAGGGACCGGCAGTGGCCAGTGAACACGTGTGCTTCCTTGCTCTCTGATGGGTCTGCTCTTGGAAGCTGTTCTCACCCTGAACCCACCCCCCACAACAGACCTGGGGCCACAACTCACCCTTCAAGGGCTTTCCTCTCCTCTCCACCTCTCGCCAGTGGCCCCCGGGGTCGCCGCCCAAATCCAGCATTGGAATCCTGGTCTCTGGGTTTTCCTTCTCGGGGGCAGGGCACACACTAAGACAGCATCCATGTCCTACACCATGGGATGCTGAGCACAAGTGCTGCCCAGAACCGGGAAAAGCAACGAGAAACAGCGCAACCCAGGGCAGAGGGGTGAGGCGAGGGTGGGTGGGAGGAAGACAGTTTCTCCCAGGTGGAGTCCAGACAACCCTCATGAAGCTGGTGAACTGAGTTCACCAGAGGCTGTGGCTACAAGAAGGGGTTCCCGAACACAGGAGGGAGGACCCGCAAAGGGAAGGCTTGAGGATGCTTGCAGACTTGGGGGACAACGGGATCCTCTGGGGGCATTGTTCGTTTCATCTTATGGGCTATGGGTCCAAATAACCTTATCGAGCCTGCTCATCTTCAGTATTCTGCAGTTTAACTCACTCAGGGGAAGTAACTAGATGCCAGGATTATGGACCACTAATGCTTGACAAGACGCCTTCAGCACAAGGTGGGAGTGACGGAGAGTGTGAGGGAAGTCAGTGCCCCTCTGAGGGCTTCTTTTATTTAGAGTAGATCTTTTTAAAAAATATTTATTTATTTTTATTTATTTGGCTGTGCCAAGTCTTAATTGCAGCATGTGGGATCTTTAGTTGCAGTATGTAAACTCTTGGGCTTCTCTGGTGGCACTAGCGGTAAAGAATCCTCCTGACAATGCAGGAGACTTAAGAGACATGGGCTCAATCCCTGGGTTGGGAAGATCCCCTGGAGGAGGGCATGGCAACCCACTCCAGTATTCTTGCCTGGAGAATCCCATGGACAGAGGAGCCTGGTGGGCTATGGTCCATAGGGTCTCAGAGTCGGACATGACTGAAGCCACTTAGCATGCACACATGTGAACTCCTAGCTGCAGCACGTGGGATCTAGTTCCCTGACTAGGGATGGAACCCAGGCCCCCCACATTGGGAACTCAGAGTTTTAACTGCTGGACCACCAAGGAAGTTCCTGAGGGCCTGATTTTAATTCAAGCCACTCTAAGGGATGAGACTTGGTGGATGGGAATGCACAAGGAAGGGTGGGAGGGGTGGGGTTTTGGAGGGGAAACTGAGTCTAGAACAGGGAGAAAAGGAGAGAAAAAGAGACGATTCATCTGCAGTTGGAAAAGTTGGCTTCAAAACGTGAGTGAGCCAAATGGAATTACTGGCAGAAGGAGCCTAGATGACGGCTTGGGGCACAGGCTGGGTGGAGGCGGCGTCACGCTGCTCCTCTTGGCATGGTCCTCGTGTGAAGGAGACCTTGCCCTGCCTGCCGGAGCACTCACCACAGTGGGTTTCAGAGCCAGGAGTCAAGGCACAGATTTGTTCAACATCGCAAAGGAAACGTCTGGGATTTGTTCAGGTGCACGCCAGATGTCGTGCTGGCGTTGGCCCTGAGAGCGAGCAGTGACTCTCGGAAATCTACCGCCAGCCCTGGAGCCCGTGGTTAACCCTTAGGAGATCACGGCTGCCAAGCCTGAGACTGTCCATGGTCAAGAGGGCTGGGTGTCCCAAGTCAGTCACTCAGCCCCACCTGCTCACCGTAGCTGCAGGCACCAGGGGTAGCACGTGAGTCATTAGATGGTAAAGGATTTCCTTAGGGCACCAGGATTCCATACCAGGAAGAGACAGTTGGTGACAACCTGCATGTTGAAATTCCTTTAACTCATTGCAAGGTCCTCTATCAGGAAAAAAAAAAAACAGAACATCCAATGTGCTGTGTGTTCTGAGTTTTCGTGGGTGTGGTTGGGAGACGAGCTCCCAGGAGGAAGGGACTGTTCTTACTCCTGTCCTGCCTCGAGGCCCCAGTGATGCACACGACAGGCACCTCAGAGCCGCTGCTGGAGGTTGTTGTGGATCTCAGGTCCGCTGCATGCTGGCTGCACAGCTCTATCATGTGACATCTCCGGGCCTTGGTTTCCTCGTTTATAACATGAGACACTTTCCTGAGATGAAATCTCCCCTTTTCTCTCCATAGAAGGCACATTCGATCCAAAGCGATTCGAGGCAGGCAGCAGCCACCAACAGGAGGGGATGGAGGCTGAGAGGTGGGTTTGTTATTAAGGGCATGTCCCCGGTTAGTCGAAGAGGTTCTTGCAGCATTCTTTTCCATTTTGTTTGAATGTGACCCCCTTTACCACAGAGCAAGGTCATTTGCTTTGTATACACAAGAGCTTGACTTCCAAAACTGAGTGGAGTAAAGGATTTTCATGTATTTGTTTTTCTTTTAAGCAGCCCTTCGTCGGTATAATTTTAATTTTTCCTTTAAAGCAACTGCATGATAATTGCCAGAAACGTCCAGTTTTCTTTTCAGTCCTTAAATCTGTGATTTGGATACGTCTGAAGGAAATTCTGTCCAAGAATCTTGTGGAGGCTCAACTGGAGATGGGAAGACTCATCAGCAGTACCTGACCCTTCAGCACCGCTTGCTGCTTGTCCTACCCACGCACCCTCCCATGGGACAGACAGATAGCAGATTACTCAAGGCCGGGAGGGAGGGACAAACCTCACTCATTCCCTGCCTCGGTCACTCATCTAACCAGGGTTTACTGAACCCCTCCCATGGGCCAGACCATACCATGTATTGAGAATCTGGGGATGGGCCAGACAGTCGTGGCCTTTTCCTCCGAGGACTCAAACCAGTGTCTCTCTGGCAGAGATTTGCATAGAGACTGTCAGACATGAAAACAAACCCGGGAGCTCATTTCACTAACAGGTCTCACCCAGACTGAAAGCTTATCAGAAAAGGCAAGGCAAAGGCACATTCGGTGAGCACCAACATCAGCCAGAACCAGAACCATGTGGAATCGCTGATGGATGTAGACGCCTACACGGAACATTTCCAGCATCCTGGCCAAAGGGCTGATTTTACTGCTGAAATTCCTCTACCTGGATTTCAGGGGGACTTTTCCCTGATGAGAACCAGTAGCGATTATTGCTGTGGTGATTGCCTCCCTTTATTCACAGTACCAGCTGACCTTAGGTGATTATATCAAACAAAATTCTTAGGGCTTTTCTTGGTGGGAAATGACAGGAGTCTGGACTTCTCCCCCACAACCTGGCTCCTACGGCACGAGGAAAGCCATTTGCAGATAAAATTCTGACACTCAGGTAGACCTTTCCAGTGAAGCAGTCATTACCAAAGCAGCACAGAAGCAGCTGAGGCCCCGCGAGTCCAGTGCGGCCCCTGCTCTGTCATTGCAGGTGCGTCGTCCTCAACCTTGCATTGAAGTCCACATGATCCCATAGACAGCCTTCGGCTCACAGGGTGGCCCTCTTCAGGCGAGGGAAACCTCTGGATTTCTCACTGTCTGTAGAAGCAGGGAAAGATCCACGCTTGGGTAGGGCCCCTCAGGACACTGAATACTCTGTCCACGCAGGGTCTCCAGGATAGGTTAGCCAATCCACCCCTCTTGACTTCCTCAGTTTCTCCAAATGAGAACACATTTCCACAGGTAGCAACTTATTAACAAGCCTCAAGCATCACTCCAAATACACATACTCATTAGCCAAGACCTGGTGTTTGTGACATGAATGAGAGAAGCTCCTAGAATCACAGACTCAGGAGAGGGTTGCCTGTCTGATGGGCGGCAGAGATACAGCTGGATGGCCAGGAGTGATGGATCCGTATCGGCGACTGATCTCAGAGTGTCTGGGCTGACGTACTGAAGGTACGGTGCAGGTGCCTGTTCTTCAAGTTTTTAATAATTCGCTCACACAACCACTGAGAATTTGGGGGAAATGAATTTTTTTTAAGTGGAAGTGAAAAGGTGAAGCATAGCAGTAACCAAATGCAAAACAAACAAACAAACAAACAAAAACTTAAAACCCCCTGAAACATACACACACACACAGATAGATGATAGATAGGGAGAGAGAGTTGACAGATGATGATATATAAACAGACAGCCAAAGGGATAGATAGATGATAAAGAGATGATAGAGAAATTAGCTATGGTGAATAAGTTAGGTCCTAGGCAGAGCAGCTTGCAGTGCTCATTTCTGAAATGTGCACAGCATGGACTGTCAGCAAAGGCTTCATCTTCACAGGATCCCTGAGAACCACAGAGAAATCTGAACCCAGAGTATCCGCGGGTGCTCCATCGACTGCTCTACAGCAAAAGCTACAAAGCAGAGACAGAGCCGTGATGTGGTGGCTGCTTGTTCTGCACTAAATGCTTTCTGCCTCCTACTCCCATGAGTCCTCTCCACAAGCCTACGTGGTGAGGACTGCCGTGTCCATGCCTGGCATCACAGGAAATGGGCAGATACTCAGCCCTCTGGCCAATGTCCTCCAGGTGTGGATGGCTGAGCTGGATGCTAGTCCCGCCTGGGTGACTCGAAGCTCACAGTCTTTCCACTCCACTCCATTGAGCTTCTTGTTGCCTGCAAGCAAAGGGACAACCAGGTCACCCAGCTCCTCTGAAGTCACATGTGGACATTTGCCAAGATGCACGTGCTTTGACAACGTGCATTTGATCCTTGATCTTGGTCTAGATGTGCCTGTGAGTCTTCACCATGTGAGCTGATCCCAGCTGGATGCTGCTCAGACAACTGGAGGTTTTGACAAGATTTATAAATGTTCAGTATTTTGTCAGATCATTAACAAGATCCATTAAAGTCTGCCATGGATCCTATTTTCCCCTCTCCCTGAGTCCCCACTTCTAAGCCTTTTCTCACAGAGGATGATCTCATTACTTCTAAGAAGCTTGGAATTTTTATTAAGACCTTTTTGAACTTCGCTTATTTCCAGTTCAGATTCTGTCATCATTGATTCCTTCATTCCCTGCCATAGTCAAGGAGTAAAGATCTCTTCCCTGTCAAAGAGAATCCTTTGAACTCAGCTGTCCTTCCTCCTTAAGACCACAGCCCATTCTTTATCAGTATTTATTCTTTTTTTCCTTTGAGTCTTTCTCCCCTACCAGGAAAAGGTGACACACTCTGATAGAAAGCAAAATTTCTTCTACCCTCATGACTCTTTTCTACTGCTTTTCCTCTCTCCTAATTTTTCACTCACCCGATTTTTCACTTATCCTGAAGAAGGAAGTGATATGGCCTTTTGCAAGCATTACTACAAACAAAACTGGTGGAGGTGACAGAGTTCCAGGTAAGGTATTTAAAATCCTAAAAGATGATGCTGTTAAAATGCTGCACTCAATATGTCACCAGTGGCCACAGGACTGGGAAAAGTCAGTTTTCATTCCAATGCAAAAGAAGGGCAATGCCAAAGAAAATTCAAGCTACAGCACAATTGCACTCATTTCACATGCTAGCAGGGTAATGCTCAAAATCCTTCAAGCTAGACTTCAACAGTATATGAACTGAGAGCTTCCAGATGTACAAGCTGGATTTAGAAAAGGCAGAGGAACCAGAGACCAAACTGCCAACATAGAAAAAGCAAGGGAATTCCAGAAAAACATCTACTTCTCCTTCTTTGACTACGCTAAAGCCTTTGACTGTGTGGATCATAACAAACCGTGGAAAACCCTTAGAAATACGAATACCAGACCATCTTCCTATCTCCTGAGAAACCTGTATGCATGTTAAGAGGAAACAGAACTGGACATGGAACAACGGACTGGTTCAAAATTGGGAAAGGAGTACATCAAGGCTATATATTGTCATCTGGCTTATTTAACTTCTATGTAGAGTACATCATGCTAAATGCCAGGCTGGATGAAGCACAAGCTGGAATCAAGATTGCTGGGAGAAATATCAATAACCTCAGATACGCAAGTGACACCACCCTTATGGCAGAAAGAGAAGAGGAACCAAATAGCCTCTTGAAGAAGGTGAAAGAGGAGAGTGAAAAAGCTGGCTTAAAACTCAACATTCAAAAAACGAATATCATGGCATCCAGTCCCATCACTTCCTGGCAAATAGATGGGAAAACAATGGGAACCAGTGACAGACTTTATTTCTTGGGCTTCAAAATCACTGTGAATGGTGACTACAGCCGCAAAATTAAAAGACGCTTGTTCCTTGGAAGAAAAGCTATGACAAACCTAGATAACATATTAAAAAGCAGAGACATCACCTTGCAGACAACAGTCTATACAGTCAAAGCTGTGGTTTTTCTAGTAGTCATGTACAGGTGTGAGAGTTGGACCTTATTAAAGAAGGCTGAACACCAAAGAATTGATGCTTTTGAGCTGTGGTGCAGAAGACTCTTGAATGTCCCTTGGACAGCAAGGAGCTCAAACCAGTCAATCCTAAAGGAAATCAATCCTGAATATTCATTGGAAGGATTGATGCTGAAGCTGAAGCTCTAATACTTTGCCCACCTGATTTGAAGAGCTGACTCATTAGAAAAGATCCTGATCCTGAGAAAGATTGAAGGCAGAGGATGAGATGATTAGATAGCATCACTGACTCAATGGACATGAATTTGAGCAAACTCTGGGAGATAGTGGAGGACAGAGGGGCCTGGCTTGCTGCAGTCCATGGGGTCTCAAAGAGTTGGACATGACTTAGCAACTGATAAACAAGTAGAATAAAAGCCACTGTGACTCAGAGGCATCTGGCATTTAATAGACACACACACATCACAGAGTGTGAAATCACCATAATAGACTCTGGTTTGCGATCTTGGTAACTAATTAATGTTCTAGGGTACTGGTATTTATGGCAGGCTGTGAGGTACTACCATAATTTCTGAAATATAGATATCCCCTTGGTGATCTCCAAAGCCTCTGAATGTCTTTTCTGCATTCAGAAAAGGTTGTAAAAATGATCAGAAAAGAGTCCTGCTTCTGGAGGTGAAAATGTATGAACCATGTAGACTCTACCCTGGGCAGCAGATAATACCAACTCAACACCTATGAAGTTGGCAGTGGACGTTCCATATTCACATCCCGCTGTACTCCCCCTACCTCTCCAGCCCATTCACTCAGTGTATGATGTCCAATTCCCTGGGGGTCTCTCTCCAGTTCTTATTCTACTGACCCACCACAGAGCTGGGGCAAGATCTGACACTTCAGAGATTTTTGAGTTGTTGTATTTCATACCTGGATAACCCACCTTCTTGAACTCTAAATGTTGGAGACCCTTGCCACTCAGTCCTGGGCCGCCTTCTCTCTTTCCGTTTCTCTTTCTAGGTGACTCATCCACGCTCATGGCTTTAGTTACCAGCTATGTGACTCTTTCCAATATTCTATGCTAACTGCAAACCTGATATTTCCACTTTTCTCATGCTGCTTCAATTTAAAATGTTCCTTTACGGGGGCAGCTGCAGATCTTTGTGCAGAGAGGTTGTGGTTTGTAGCCACAGTGAACGTTCTAGGAACATCTGTGAGTGCTCTTGGTCCTAAAGAAGAATAACAGGATCTTGGGGAAAATATCATGCATGAAAATGCTCGTGGCCTTGGGGGCTCTGATGATGAACCCACCAGCCCAGAGTTAACTTCTGTCTTCCAATCAAGCTGGGTTTGGGAGCTCATGAAAACACCAGGGTATCTCAAGACACTCCCTGCCCAACATCCTCCCCTTCTATTTATCTCTTCACATAATCTGAAGAAACAGCAATAAAAGTGAAAGCATAGAGGCATAAAGAAGAAAAAACTCTGGCCAGCAGTCCAGGTACCCTATGTGGAAACAGCTGAATAAGCAGTGATCTTGAGGCATTTTCCCATCTCATTTGGACAGCAGTGAGAGTTTTGAAAGAATTCATCTTTCGCACTCAGAGTGGAGCCAGATACAACAGTGGGTAAAGAGCAGAGACTAGTGCAAAGTGGAGATGCACGGTATCTCGCCCAAAGTCCATGCAGGGCCATATGTCCCCTCAACTGTCTCTTCACCAACATCTCAAGGAACGTTCCAACTTGTCTAATACGAGTGAAAGAGCATCTCTTTGTTCTGGAAACTCCTTTCTTTCCAGATAGTTGACATCACGGAGACATAAATTTCAGATTCAAATGTCCTGATTTCATTCTACAGATGGAGTTATGATCCATATCAACATATTCATAAATCTTGACAAGCTTGACACTTCTAGGGTATGTCTGAGCGTGGACTCCTTACCCAGAGCTCAGTTCTAAGGGGTCCCGTGTTTTTAGTTAGGAAGCTGTGTAAAAAGACAAAGGTGCTATTTTTCTTTGGTGCTGCCTCGGGAAAGATGCTGGTGGTTCTGGGAAGAGTGAGTGAGGGCTGGCAGGCAGGGGAGACAGGGCCAGGATGGTATTGGGAAGAATTTTATTTGGAAATGAATTGCAGCCAAGCGACAGGACGCTGAACTATTTGAAGATCTTTTTTTTTTTCCTTCATCCTCCATGCACATTAAACAAACAAGATTTTTTCTGTTCTTGTCTTTTTTCATGCTTTTTGTATGCAGAAAAGCTGTGCCTGGTGCCTTCCATCTTAAATATTTTACCCAAAATACGAATATGTTCATATTTTCTCCTTCAACGAGTGAGGTGTTTCCATCAGATCCAGAAAACAAGATGTAACTTTGGGACACAAAGGTAGTGTCTAAAGATGTGCTGTTCTTTCTTCTCTTTTTCTCGAAAGGGATAGTCCCATCCTGACCCCACTTGGGCCACCTTCTACTCACCAGGCAAAACTTTTCCCAGGAGCCAGACTTTTTTTTTTCATGACTCCAGGGCACTCTGGTGACCAGTGGACATCTGTCACGTGTTTCTCAGAGAGCCAAGAATGGCTCCATCCTCGCATTCAACATTCACTGAAACCTACGAGGCAGGAGCCACATAATCGTCACTTTTCAGATGTGTGGACCAAAATCAGAGGCTCCAGAAGCTGTCCCTGGTATCAAGGCCACGCAATCAATAAGGAACAAAACTGGGTCTGAAGCCCCCAACTAGAGGGTCAGCTGTTCAGCTCTCTCCAGCATCCCCACCCTCCACACCACCTCACTCACTACTCCTTTCAGGCTTACTCTTTTATCTCCAACTAGACCGTGAAGCCCTCGATGACAGCTCTCGTCTTGGGCTTTCTTTACATCCGGATGTTGCGTCACAAAAGGAGATGTGCAGGAATGTACCAGAAACGCCAGCTGACGGAGATGAAAGGTAGTATAACGACAGAGAAAACCAGAGCCTAAAAACATAGGAAGATCAACTTTGAGATAAAGGGGGTCATTTTATGTCTTGTTCGTACTAGTTTATATTTATGGTCGTGAAAATCATGTGGCTTCCAAGTAAGTTATCAAAATAAGAAAAGAAAACAACTTAGAAACACACATTAGCTTTGATGAATGTACTGGGATCATTGGTGTGTGTGTGTGTGTTTTTATGACTACACTGCTATAGGGCATGGGGGGATTAGGGGAGCCACTCAGACACTCCAACTCAGATCGTGTCAAAATCCAGCCTCACCTCCAAGCTGGGCGTCTGTCCTGGATGCCACCCAGCAAGGACCGCACACTCCAGCATCTGAGGATGCAGGGTGCTCTTTTCCTAGAACCCACCTGTCCCTGTGAGGCTCTTGGGTCTCCCACAGGGTCTGTTGGTCTGGACTATCCTGGGGCCTGGCCAGCTCCCAGGATAGGCAGAGAGGGCTTAAAGATGGGGTAGGAAACTTGGCCACTATTTGTTTACGCAGGCGGCCACTGTCCATCTGGGGAACTTCTGGAACGATCTGAAAGAGCCTCTTGGACCCAACGAGTACCCCCTACTCACTCAGGCAAACTGGCCTTAGATGAGTGTCCTGGATCAACTAAGTGTCACAAAGAAAGGACCAGAGAGATGGCACAGAAGGGAACTGGGCTTTGTCTGGGCCTGGGGCTGATGTGAAGGAGAGTGGCGTGTGGAGTAGGGGCAGGTGGAGAGAAAAGGTGAGGGCCCAGAGGAGAGCGGAGGCCGCGCCAAACCACACAGCCCGTTTGGACCCCACCCGGGGCCCAGGCGAGCAGGAGCTGTGGGCAGAGGAGTCAGAGCCCAGCTTGTAGGAAGGCCGCCTTGACAGGCAGGGAATGTCAGCTTTCCATAGAGTAACGCTCTGGTCACCACTTGTCCAAATAGTCATAAATCACCGGTGAATTCCTGGTGCTGTTGGGAAGCTTTGGACTTCAAAGCCTACAATTCACAAACAGGAACCTTTCATTAACTCTGGAAAAAGAATTTCACTTTATTTCAATTTGTGTATTTTGGTTATTTAGTGGAAGCAGGGATTTGCTGACCAACATGACACACTGTTTTGAATCAAATGCCTTTTATTATGTAACCATCAGACACCGAAATGATTTGCTTACATGCTTGACCAGCTTTCATCTATACCAAATGTTTGAAGTTGCTTTCTTAAAAGATGAGACAACTTTGCTTGTTAGTTTAAAAAAAAAATGCTGGTTTTATTCACTAGGTACCGTGAGACCAAAATAAAAAAATAAAAACCTCAAAGCTGTAACATTTTGATTTTCCTGGAGTTCAAAGTGCTACCTTTCTCCATTAAATAATCTAAAGCATCCATCTTGAGAGAACGGAATACAGGCAAGAGAGAGTCTGGAGTTAAGTGCCTGCTGGCGTGTTGTTCTGCTGAGGGAATAAGTCTCCTCCATCTCAGCTGTGCTTGGATGTTTAAGTCAGAATCATTTATTTCATCAGACACATGTAATGGAATACTATTCTCTCCACTGAACATCGCTGCTGCCTGGACCTCTTAAAGTTCAGGTCAAGCACCTCTTTTTGTTTTTATTGAGAGGCACTGCATCACACAAAGAAAATATTAGACATTGATTTTGAGTAAGTGCCTTAAAAAGCAAACTGAGATCCAGGCTACTTTCAGCTGGGACAACCATTTCCTTCAGGCTTGACCTGAGTGTCAGATGTTTGACTCTTCCAGGAATCAAGGTGAAGAAGGATAAACATGCAACTTTGGGGGTGGAGAGGGAGGCAATCCAACTTGCATTCCTTGTAAGCTGGCAGCAGGACATTTAACTGCCAGCCGTGGACAGAGTTTGGGAAATTCATCAGGAGCAAAGTAGCTCAAACTCTGTTCAAGCAGGGTGGTCACCAGTAGTAGGAGGAGGAGACAGAGAGAATGAAAGAAAGTCTGGGCACAAAGGCTGCCTGTTTTTCCATGTGGCCAAGACAGCAGAACTGTCACCCTTCTGCCGGAAGCTCAGATGAAGATGTAGCAAGGAGGAAGCATCTCATATAAACTAAATAAAACACAGAGGACACTGTCATTGATGCAGGCTGGGTGGCTGGCGGGCACCCTGCATCCTGACTCCTACAACAAACTTGTTGAATTGCATCATATACCATCTCCCCAAAAACTCATGGTCACATGGATTTAACTATCAACCCGGGGTAAAAGTCCCTTCCACCACTGAAGTCTGTTTTACTATTGAGTCTGGCTGCGCACTGACAGGGAGACAGAGACACTGATGAACAGTACACATGTCAGTGAGCTCCATGATGAAAACAACTCAGCCTACCGTCCTTCAGAAGCACGCACATATGGAGCGGTTTGAGACGTTCGTTAGAAATACAAAGTACAGGGACTTCCCTAGTGCTCCAGTGGCTAAGACCCACGGTCCCAACGGAGGGGCCTGGGTTCCATCTCTGATCAAAGAACTAGATCCCGCATCCCACAACTAAGACCAGGCACAGCCAAATAAATGATGGAACAAATCAGAATATTTTTTTAAAAAAGAAATAAAAATACATTCTTTAGGTAAGAATTCCTGTTAATCGTGATAATAGTATATATATACATCGGGACTCTCATTTTTTTTTTTTTTTAGACTACATTGCTTCCAAATACTTTGCTGTTTGTTTGGTTATTTTATTAGTGAGATGTTGTTTACCTTCCTGGGGAGAAGGCCGGAAGGTCCTGGTAAGGCCTGCAGCCTCAGTGTGGCCTTAGTTTCTGACTTGCACACATAAGGTGGCCGCTGTATGGTGGGCGTGTCAGAAGCCCATGCTATGATGGAGTGAAAGCATCCAAAATAAAGTTTGAAAGTCATATCCCCGCAGTGAACATTTTCATTTGTACTGGAAAAAACTAAAAGACTACTATTTTTTGCTTTTGATTTTTGGGGGGCTGCTGCAAGGGCCATTTTTTAATGAAGTTCTCTGCTACCTTTACCTCTTGGACCAAAAATCATGGATTTTCTGGTGAGCCCCATGCTTATAATGTTTTTGTGCCTGTTTTAAAAAACAGATTTTTTTATATACTTGGCTGTGTCAGGTCTTGGTTGCGTCATGCAGGAGCTTCACTGCTTTGCAGCATGAGCATGTGTGGGCTCAGTAGCTGCAGTGCTCGGGTTTAGCTGCCCGGCAGTATGTGGGATCTCTGCTCTCCTACTAGAGATTGACCCCAGGTACCCCACTTTGGAAGCAAAGTCTTAATCCCTGGATGACCAGGGAAGTCCTTCTGTTCACTCTTTAATAAGTCTGTGATTTGGTAACCCAGCCCTCACCTCTCACTGGACCTAATGAAGCAGCCCTGGGTCCTGCCTCTCCACTTTGAGAGAGCAGGGTAACACGCAGCTTCAGGCCAAGGGCAGTATGTCATCCTCATGCTGTGACGTCGTCCGTGACCATCACTGGGAAGGCTCAAGACAGACTCCCTGGTGGTGCTTCTCCTGTTTCCTTTGTCTGCAAAAGCGCAATATCCAACTTGAAAAGTGGCAGTAGCCCGCATTTTTAGATGCTCTACAGTAACGTCAGAAAAGCTACCTTGATTGCCTTATACAATTGCTTAAAGGAGTGAATGAAATAATCCACATTAACCTTTAGCCCAGTGAAAATATTAAGAGAGAACTACTGTTAAGAAGTGCTACCTCATTATTTTGGTTGTTATAAACAGTTCTTTTTCTTGTATCTGGATGTGCATAATTCCAAATGTACTGAAAAACCATATTTACAGGCAAACTTCTTTGGCAGGGTATAAGTTAGGGATTCTTTGGAAGGGAAAAAACACATTAAGCCAAAATACCTTGCTTCTCTGTCTTCTGGCAATTTTTATGCAACATAAAAATATGAATGAAAACCAATTATAAGTTTTCCTCAACACATCCTCTACCAAAATAATAAAATTACTCATTAAACACTTTGATAATCTTTAAATGGAGTGAGGCTGATATTCTTGTCAAGAAAAGAGACAGAAACAGCACTGTGTGTCACAGACGAAAGCACCCTGCTTAAAAACGAGAAGAACTGAGTGCAAGTCTTTCCTTTGCCCTAGACTAGCTGAGTGATCCAAGGCAAATTAATTGTCCATTATTTTCCTTTATCTGCAAAATAAGGGAAAAGATGCTCCTATCTTAGAATTGCTGTGTGGGCTGAGATAAGAGTTGCACAATTACCCTTCCCATGAGATGGAGAAAACGAATTGTTGAAATCGAAGACAATTTCAGGTAGTTTATTCCAAAAGTATTTGTATGACGGCCTCATCTTTTCAGTGACACACACTGTCCCAGGACAATAACACAGAACGGATGTCAGGGTGGCTGGACCGGAGTTGAAATGCTTCCAGGGAAACCTCTCCTGATACTATTACTTTCACGGCTTCTACTCCTCAAATCCCAGGCCAGCTGTGAGTAACCATTAAAACTTACACCTTTTTTTTACCTTTTTGGATTTCAAAAATACAAATATTTAATATTGTGATTTGTAGTCAAAGCTCTTTGGGTTACAAAACAGCAGATTTAGTGGCAGGGGGTGGGGGTGGAGGCTTTGGGGATTAAAAGGAAGAGGGATGGGTTATCAAGAGGCAGGGGCTCTTGGAATCTGTGAGCACAGATGCCCTGAGTCTCTGGACTGTAATTAACCATAGTTCAGAGCTTTCACAAGACCCCAGGACATTTTCTGTGTGTCTCTCAGTCATGCTTCCCTCTCTGAGGCTGCTCACTCTTATTTCTGTGCAGTTCTGCCTTTGATTTTCCACTTCCCAATGAACAAAGCCATTCCTAGCAACTTCTGGACTACACAGGCCAGCAGTCAAGACTGAGCCAGTTCAAGGATGTGTTCTCCTCCAGATGTTTGTGACTTTCATAGGAAAGAGGCTCATTGGCCCAGTTTGGGTCATGTGCTTCTGCCTGGTCCAATCAGAGTGGCTAGAAAGGGGAGAGTCTCATTTGATAAAACAGGCTGCTCTCCTTATAACCACAGTGGCTGAGGACTGGGATTTGGAGTTTAGTATTTAACCATCCCCACTTGGAGTAGAAATGTATCACGCACACTGTGGCTGTGAAAGTCCCAGAACAAACAAAAAACAAAACCCTCCTGTGATTCTTGCATTTTGTCGTTCCAGAGTGAAACCCCGTATTCAGCACAGAGATGGAAAAGTTTAGGTTTTGCCCCTTACCACCATGTGTGCTGGAGTTCATTATTTTTCATACCAAAGTTTATTCTTTCTGTTCCAAAGCAATGCACTGGGGTCACTGCTGAAAATGACAGGAGAAAGCACAATTTGATTTTTCCAAGACAGAAAATTTTTTGTTCATTCACAAATTTAAAGAGATTGTACAGATAAAAGTTCTTTCCAGGTGGTGCCGTGGTAAAGAATCCACCTGCCAGTGCAGGAGACACAGGAGGCATAGGTTCGATCCCTGGGTTGGGAAGATCCTCTGGAGTGGGAATTGGCAACCTACTCCAGTATTCTTGCCTGGGAAATCCCATGAAACAGGAGAGAAGCCTGATGGTCTACCGTCCATGGGTCACAAAGAGTTGAACACAAATGAGCTACTGGACTGAACTGAACTGAGAGCGAATGCTAGAAGTCAGTAGAAAATTGTAATTTTGGATAAGGAGAAATAGGAAGTACAAATCTGGGGTAACAAGAAATGGAAAGCATAAAATATGAAATCATATGGTTAAAAGTTACATGGATATCAGTGAAACTGGTACATAATAAATAGAAAATTAAACTCCACATCTTACTTGCAGTATTTGAAAAGCAAACAAACCTCAACATACAGTAAAGTTGACTAGTTATTTTCTGAACATAATATATATTTTATGCCATATATTAAGGCCATCTATCAAGCAATTATGTCACTTTGCTCAGTTTGTAGTGATTGAATTAAGTCAACTACATCATATGTTGATTAAATACTGATGAATATTTTCTAGTTCTTTGTTCAAAGGAAAAATGAATCCTCTGACCCAAGTGAGAATGCATACAGGTATTTATTTTTAGCTTAAAATCCCACAGAGAAGATGAGATGGCATCCATAAACTTGGTACCTTGTTCTCAGAGCTCTTTCCAAAAAAACACCATTAACTTTATCCTCTCTCCCATGGCTATGGAAATTCTGTACAAGATTGTTATCAGAAAAAGAACAGAAAAACCCCTCCTCCAGCCCTGCTCCCCACCTCTGCCCCTGCCCCCCCTCCTTCCCCTCTTCCACCCCATCCCCCTTCTTCACCCTGCTCCCCTCCTCCACCCCTGTTCCCTCCTCCACTCCCGATCCCCTCCTCTGCCCCTGCCCCCCTCCCCCTCCTTCCCCTCTTCCAACTCATCCTCTTTCTTCACCCTAACCCCCCTCAACTCCTGCTCCCACGCCTTCACTCCTCCCCCTCCCCTCAGAGGTGCTGACTCCAAGGAGGCTCCACTAACATCCTACACACTAGATCCCATCTCTGCTCTGCTCCTGGAACCCTTTCTTTGCCATGGGTCTTCATAATCCTTACCTGGCAAATAAAGACTAACAGTACCCTTCTTTCATGCTGGGAGGATGTCTGAATTGTGGAAAGGCCCCCAACCTTATCGGGCTCCTCCCTTTCACCCAGGCTTTCCTCACAACCTCAGGCGACAGTGGCCCTCTCAGTCCAGGACCAGCAGGGATGCAAGACATTGTCTGGGAGCAGACAGACACAGAGGCCTTGCCCACTTTCCTAAGTCCTATCTTATTGGTCAGTTTTGAAATGTTTTTTTTTTTTTTTTTTTTGTAAACCACTTGTAGTCTTATTCAAAGTACCTTAGGAAAGTCATTCATCACCTTTGAACTCAAACATCTTCATCTGTTGACTGAGGACCAGGGATGTCCTTTTAGCCTTTGCTTATTCAGTTATCAGAATTATTAATAAATTGTAAAATGTACAAGTAAACAAAGGAAATCTTACTAGATGTCCATTACAGCCTCATTTTCAGTAATAAAACAATAATAATACCTTAAACGTTAGCCACTAATTCATGTCTGACTCTTTGCAACACCATGGACTGTAGCTCGCCAGGCTCCTCTGTCCACGGGATTCTCCAGGCAAGAATATCGGAGTAGGTTGCCATTCCCTTCTCCAGGGGATCTTCCCAACACAGGGATCGAACCCAGGTCTCCTGCCCTGCAGGCAGATTATTTACCATCTGAGCCACCAGGGAAGCCCCCCAAATAGCTTAAACACTAGGACAATTGTGGTAGACTAATGATGGAATTTTATATATCCCTTCAAGTCACATTTCATAAGAATACATAGTAACCATTTCTATCATTTTTAACCAAAATAAACCAATTTTGCAAAACACTATGAATGATTTGACTCCCAACTCTGTAGATACAGATATGGATAAAGAACCAGAGATGGGGAAATAAATATAAATAAATTTTTTAAGAGTTCTAAGAACACACAATAAAATACTGGATGTTGCTCTTGCTGTGTAGTAGAACCCAGTGACTCAATTATTCCTCCCTATTTTTTATGTATTCCCTAAATTTTCTACAGTGAACATATATGCCAGCACACATATAGGTCATTTAAAAGTATGGCAGTCCTAGACCATGAAGGATTTATCTTATGTATTTTCAAACATTGGCCTTAATTTTTTGTTACATCACAGCCAGGCCCTCCTTTTCCAAGGGCAGGAAAAGATGCTGTGGGGTTAAGGGAACTCATTGAAGTTGGAGAAAGAGATTGTGTCAGCCTCAGCATCTCAGCCACAGAAAGTGGAGCTTATTATATGTCATCCTCTGGAGGCCAAATGAAACACATAGGGCTGAAAAAGCGAAACCCATCCAGTTTTCCCCCTGCTGATGATAAAAAAAAAAAAAAAATCATGCAGGAACTCAGAATACTAATTCAGGTGGTCTCACTCTGAAGTTTTGGAGCAGAATACATAAGTGAATTCACACATCACTAAAATGTCATCACGTTTTATGAAAATGTACCATTGTTGGCCTGCTTTTCCCACCTACACAGTTTCTCTTGGCTGCATTTCAGGACAGCATCGTCTTGTTTCTCCACCTTCCTTTGGTTCCTCCGCCCCCCTCCCCCTTCCACTGAGGACCCCCACAGTTCCAAGCTTTGCCCACCTCCACTGGCCCTGCATCTCCAGACAAGTGTCCGAGTCCCGACCCCACAAATGGTCAACATCATCCTTGGTGTAAGATAAACACAATCCAAAGACAAACATTTGGTTGCTTTCTGGACTCACTCTTTTCCTACAAAAGTAGTCAGCAAAGGACTTTATAGCTAGGCTGAAGCCAGTAAGGTAATGACTTTACAGTCATTTAGCATTGTGAGCTCCTTGTTGCTGGCTTCTTTGCAAATGGATGGCCTCCACCCAATCAGGATGAGAGTTTCTTGGGCTTTTGAGCCTGGAAAAGGGCAGCCAGGATGCCCAGCTCCAGGTATCAGTTGACTAGGAGCTATCAGTTGACTAAGAGCTAAAGCTCTCCTGGGGTGGGGCCTCCCCATCAGGATGAAAATGAGTCCAGCAATAATGAGAGGTCACAGGCAGTTATGGACTGAAGCCAGGAATACCTAGAAAACAGAGGAAGCATTAGAGACACAGGGGGAGCATGATGCCTGATACAACTAGAGAGTGAGCTCACGTGAACTTTCAGCGCTGTATATCATGGTGGTACAAACATTACAGATCTAAGAAAACGGTCAGCATTGGCTCCAGCCAAAAGTCGGCACTGCAGTTTGAGGCGTGACTCCCTGGATCTATGCCATCCACTCTGTTAAGCTTCCTCTAATCATGAGAAAATTGGCACCTTTTCCGAGACCCCAGGGTTTCACAACTTCCGTTGGATCAACCACAAATAACACAACTAGTTTCTGGGTTTCCAAGTTCTTTTTGGTGTAATACCTAGAGTTTCCATTAGAGGTCAGCAGTAGCCAATTCCCTGAGAGGTGGTGCCCACTTGACCGACTTCAAAGTCTAGAACATTCTTCAGGAAAGCGTTTCTCTGGCTTTCGTGTCTTCACCAACAGCACTAGTATCCGTAACTTGAGCTTTCCTGCTATTTACATTCCAGGTTTGCTTCTAAAATAATATGTACAGCAATTCAACAATCTATTAAGATGCTGCTGCTGCTGCTGCTGCTGCTAAGTCGCTTCAGTCGTGTCCGACTCTGTGTGACCCCATAGACGGCAGCCCACCAGGCTCCCCCGTCCCTGGGATTCTCCAGGCAAGAACACTGGAGTGGGTTGCCATTTCTTTCTCCAATGCATGAAAGTGAAAAATGAAAGTGAAGTCGCTCAGTCGTGCCCGACTCTAGCGACCCCATGGACTGCAGCCCACCAGGCGCCTCCGTCCATGGGATTTTCCAGGCAAAAGTACTGGAGTGGGGTGCCATTGCCTTCTCCAATTAAGATGCTACGTTTTCATTAAGATACAAATAGATGCTGATACGAAGAAGGCAATGGCACCCCACTCCAGTACTCTTGCCTGGAAAATCCCATGGGTGGAGGAGCTTGGTGGGCATGGGCTATAAACAGGGGACCTATGCCCCAGGAAGTGGGGTATCCCACAGGTCAGGAGCAGAGCCTGGCCATAAAACCCATAATACAATACTGACTGGAAACAAGGGTGTGGGCCATAGGCACCACCTGTAACATAGACAACCTTACGGCCAGGAAAACAGTTCTAGAAAGAGGTCATTGGTATATGGACATGAGAAGGTGCCCAAGTCATATTGCTGAGTGGAAGAACCAGTTTAATGAAAAAATCCTGGGAAGTATGACCTCCCTCTGTACATTCAGACGTACATAACTTTTTAATATGCAATTTCAGAGTCTAGAACCTAATAGTAGCTATGTCAGAGGAGTGAGGCAGTGATGGGTTTCTAAGATTGTTCTGTGCTTCTCTGTGACTTAGATAACTGTGTGTTTCTTTCATAGTTAAAGAAGTTTCCTCTTGAGATAACAAAGAAAATGTCATCTTCCTGGTGACTTTCCTGTGGCCTCCCAGAGGTCCTGGCTTCTTCTCTATCTCCTTCATTCCAATTTTGTCTCTCCAACTGGAATGCAAGTAACCCAAGGCTGGGACTGAGTCCCATCCCAGACTGTGGTGCCAGCACCTGGCGCAATTGGCCACCCAGGTGGGAGTTCTCAGTGTTGCTGAATGGAAGAGAGGAAGAGGGGTGTGTAACGCCAACCTGCTTGAGCCCCAAGTGGAGTGTGAGCTGTCACTCCCAGCACTCCTGTGGGGGGGGGGCAGCTCTCCTCCTCAACGTGGCCCCTTCCCAAGCCCTCCCCATAGAGATTCATTCACAGACAGCCACCTGGAGAACTGTGGGAGTGGCCAGGTAGGACCATCTCTGGGTAGGGCAGGTGGGGAAGCTGCAGGACCACCCAGGTGGGCAGGGCAGGGTCCAGGTCAAGGTAGGGCACTGGTTGAGCTGGCTCCACAGCTGCCACTTGGCACTCTCATCTCAGCACCTCCAGCTGCTTCTACATATAGCAATGACCCCATCATCCAACAATCCCACTTCCAGGAATTTGTCCAAAGAAAACACTATTCAATGTCACACATGCTTTGATACATGTGGCATCATGAAGAAAAATGAGCTTGCCCAAGTGTCCACCAGCAGGGCACTAAGTAACCCAGAATCTAGAGTAGTATGTATGAGCGTGACAAAGGCGATGGCTGTCAACGTGAAGTGCAGACAACAACTGTGCCAGAAGTTTTGTTAAGAACAGATTCTTCCTTCCGTAACCTGCAAGATTTGGATTCAGTAGAACAAAAGACCTAGGGATCCGCATTTGCACATGCACCTCAGGTAATTCACTGCCCACATGGTGGGGGCCCATCTTTGAGAAACACTAAAGCAGCTGTGTGTTAACTGGACTGAAAAGCAGGCATGCAAAAGCAGAGATCCACAGAATACCAACACACGGAAAATCGTCTGAAGGATTTCCGACCCAAAAGTCTTTGCACTGAGGTATTAGCGGAAAATTTTTATGATGACTCCATTGGAAGTTTTTCTTGGTTTACCTGTATTTGCCGAATTTCTCACAAGATGTTTAGGTGACTTGTATAAAAAGGAAATGACAAAATCTAAAGAGTTGGACCATAAAGAAAACCGAGTGCGGAAGAATTGATGGTTTTGAACTGTGGTGTTGGAGAAGACTCTTGAGAGTCCCTTGGACTGCAGGGAAACCCAATCAGTCCATCCTAAAGGAAATTAGTCCTGAATATTCATGGAAGGACTGATGCTGAAGCTGAAACTCCAATACTTTGGCCATCTGATGAGAAGAACTGACTCATTGGAAAAGACCCTGATGCTGGGAAAGATTGAAGGCAGGAGGAGAAGGGGCTGACAGAGGATGAGATGGTTGGATGGCATCACTGACTCAATGGACATGAGTTTGAGCAAGCTCCAGGATTTGGTGATGGACAGGGAAGTCTGGGGTGCTGAAGTCCATGGGGTCACAAAGAGTAAGACACAAATGAGTGACTAAACTGAGCTGAAAACCAAATCACTGGCTTGCTTCTCTTGTGGGCATTTGTAGCCCCAGGAGACCTGATGGGTGCCCTGGGGAGGAGCAGGGGGGCTGGGATTCTCTGCTCCCTCTTTCTGAGAACTGCAGTCCACAGGCTGGGCATGGGGCTATTTCATCCTTCAGTTTTAGAGGTGATCTTTTTTTCCTGGGTCACAAGACAATCAAATGAATCAATTTTTTTCACTTCACGTTGTTCTGTTTGTCTCCTGTATATTTTCAAAACTCATTGAACACTTGCTAAATAGCATCTAGGTTAGGTGGATGGTATCTGATGTGATGTGGATGTATGCTTAGCTATTCTAGGGTTGACCTACCACAATTTCCAAGAGATCCACACAGTAGGAAAGAAGTAGATATACCTGAAGAGTCTGAGAGGCACAGTAGGATTGCAGACTTTGGAAGCCAAAAACAAACGTCAGTTTCAGTCTCCATTTTGTCTGGGAAATGTGGGGGCAAAGTGAATGCAACCTTTCTGAGCATCCCTTGCTATCCAAGGACAATGATGAATGAAAGGGTGTTTATCAGCTTAGAATGGAATGATGGGAACCTGGGGTGATGTCTGGTCCTGAGGGGGAGCTCCGTCACCATCCACTCCTTGTGGTCCTGGTCAAGTCCTCTCCCCACAAGGACAAGACTCTGCTGCATTAAAGCCTGCCTCAACCACACGTGTGCACGGGCCCCATGCTCTGCTCAGCCACGTCATTGCCACATTCTTCTCTCCAGCCAGAGTACGCATCTTCATTATCATCCTTACCTGCTTTGTTTTCATTCCACTCCATCCTGCTTATCCAGCCTGGGTGGGCTTCCACTGGGAAGATGTAGCTCTCCACACCACCTCTCTTTAGGACTCAATGTTATTTATTGAACAGGGAAAGGAAAGAGGACATCTCCATGTGGGTCTCTCTGGGGTCCTTAAGGCCAGGTGGAAGAAAGATTCTGGGAGAAAAACCCAGCTTTCCTTGTTTCCCCCGAGAATTGGCCTGCCTGGACCTGGTGTCCCCAGCTCCGTGTCCTGGACTGGGAGGCTGTGGCCCTCCTCTCAGTGGACTTGAGGTTGGGCTAAGAGATGCTAAGTGGACAACGGTGGAAAACGCAGGACGGACTCTGACTTACACTGATTACCAAGGAAGTTTTTCTCTTCATACCAAGGAACCTTCGGTTGCCAGAGAATGTCAGCAAAGAAAGGAGTCATAATCCCTGCTCTCATGGGATCTCAAAACATTTGAGTGTTGTTGTCCACAAAGCTGGCAGAAAAAGAAGGCAAGGACCTCAGAGCAGCCGGCAGGATTTCAAAGAAGAGGTCTGGCTGGAGAAGGTTCAGAAATGGGGCTGGATGATGGGGTTGAACAAGAACACAGAGTTGGCAGATGTGAGGCAACTCCACAGACACCAGGGAGGGAGTTGGCCTCAGTGTGGAAGGTCACGGAGAGCTGGTGAAGGCTGCAGCAAA
This sequence comes from Oryx dammah, assembly GCF_014754425.2. Taxonomy (NCBI): domain Eukaryota; kingdom Metazoa; phylum Chordata; class Mammalia; order Artiodactyla; family Bovidae; genus Oryx; species Oryx dammah. The sequence continues at coordinate 42,209,486 of NW_024070194.1, forward strand.
GCAGGAAAGTATGGACATCGGTAGAAAACATGGAAGCAAGGTTATTCGACCTTGAGATCTCCTGCATTCAGTTCAGTTCAGTTCAGTTGCTCAGTCGTGTCTGACTCTTTGCAACCCCATGGACTGCAGGACACCAGGCTTCCCTGTTCATCACCAACTCCTGGAGCTTGCTCAAACTCGTGTCCATTGTGTCAGTGATGCCATCCAACCATCTCATCCCCTTCTCCTCCTGCCCTCAATCTTTCCCAGCATCAGAGTCTTTTCCAGACCTGAGTCAGTTCTTCTCATCAGATGGCCAAATTATTGGAGTTTCAGCTTCAGCATCAGTCCTTCCAATGAATATTCAGGACTGATTTCCTTTAGGATGGACTGGTTGGATCTCCTTGCAGTTCAAGGGATTCTCAAGAGTCTTCTCCAACACCACAGTTCAAAAGCATCAATTCTTTGGCTCTCAACTTTCTTTATAGTCCAAGTCTCACATTCATACATGACTACTGGAAAAACCATAGCTTTGACTAGACGGACCTTTGTTGGTAAAGTAATGTCTCTGCTTTCTAATATGCTGTCTAGGTTGGTCATAGCTTTCCTTCCAAGGTGAAATCAGCCTTATGAAAGTAGATGTCAATGGTGATAACGACGACGAGGGGCCTTGTAACTGGTACTCGGGGGAAGGAGCAAGACCCCATTCTTCATGCCCCATCCTGGGCTCAGCTCACATCTCCCTCCAAATATCCACATCATTTTATTTCAATACTAATTCCTTCCTCACATTGTCTCCAACATGAAACACTGTGTCTGTTAGTCACTCAGTCATGTCCGACTCTTTGTGACCGACTGTGGCTGCCGAAACACTGTGTAAGTCTCTTCTGATGTACAAGTCCCTTTCCCACCTTTTTTTTTTTTTTAAACTTTTTGTTCTGTATTTCAGTATAGCTGATTAACAATGTTGTGATAGTTTCAGGTGAACAGCGAAGGGACTCAACCATACAAATACGTGTATCCATTCTCCCCCATGGGGCTCCCCTGGTGGCTCAGACAGTAAAGAATCTGTTTGACAATGCAGGAAACCAGAGTTTGATCCCTGGGTGGGGAAGACACCCTGGAGAAGGGAATGGAAACCCACTCCAGCATTCTTATTGGAGAATCCCACGGACAGAGGAGCCTGGTGGGCTACAGTCTATGGGGTTGCAGAGTCGGACACAACTGAGTGACTAACACACATACACGTTCTCCCCCATACTCTCCTTTTCTTGTTATTTCAATTTATCCATCAAATACCCTGGCTGTCTGACCCGTAGTTTCCAAGGTCTGACTTTTGCAGGCTGCCCGCTCATTTCACATTCAAGGCCTTCCTTCACATTTCCTGGAAATCGGTCGCTGATCAATCTTGTGATAGGTCCCTTGGCAAGATTCGTGATGTTGTTGTAAGGAGAAGTTTCCAAAGATTATTACCAAGACTCTACCCTGACTCATCAAATAATATTTATGTGGCTGTAGGAATCCATGAGAGATTTTGGTGCACGTTCATGGCACAAAACCACCATCAGGATGCTCCAAAAGCTAGTTCCTCTCCTCCTAAAAGACCGTCCAAAATGGAGGTGGTGAGGCAGAAAAAGTTCCCTCTCCTCCCACTTCCTTTCCCCTTGGTATTCTACAGCCCAAGAAAGAATCTTACCATTGCCACAATTTTCCTCCTAATATTTCCCACTCAAGTTCTTTATGACTCTCGTATTTCACACTGGGGCTTTTGAATCAAAAATTAGTGTAATAAAACATGGCTCTACAGAAGAACTCTATAAACCAGCAGTCGGCACATGAGACCTGAACTCTCTGAGATGCATCTGCCATCCATCTTCCAAAAGGAGACGTGGGCTGTTGGGGGAAAGTGTGGGTCCAGGGGCCAGTGGAGACCTGCGTTCAAGTCCAGCTTCACCATTTCACGCTCTCTCTTTTCCTTTTTAGTGGAATATGGAGGCTAAAAGCTCTTACTTCTGAATTCTCTTCCACTTCAAACATTCTATAAATCCAGAGTTCTGTTTCTTTTTAACACGAGGCAGTTAATACGGTGCCAGCAGGGGCTCAGTCCATAAACTGAGCAGGATAGAAACTCAGCAGGCCCACCGAGATCCCCCACCCCAGCGCTGTGTCTGTCACCCTCCAAGTTCAATAAAAGATGACTGAATGAACTGATTCCCTCATCTGCACTCAATTATACAGATACACTTGGTTTCATGGCTGGAAATCACAAGATGATTTTTGATTGTTTTGGTTCAGTTTAGACATCAAAGTTTTCCTGGTGGCTCAGTGGTAAAGAAACCACCTGCCAATGCAAGACACACAGGTTCCATCCCTGGGTCGGGAAGATCCCCTGGAGAAGGAAATGGCAACCCACTCCAGTATTCTTGCCCGGGAAATCCCTCGGACAGAGGAGCCTGGTGGGCCACAGTCCGTGGGGTCACAAGAGTCAGACACGACTGAGCAACTGATGCTTCCTCCTCATCACCGTGTCAAGTTTCTGTTTCCCAAGCCCTCTTTCCCTCATCTTTTCTCCTTCCTGACATAGTCCCACCTTCGTGTCTTCCTCTCCCACATTCACAATGAAAACCCTACCCACCCTTCGCTGTGGTTCCCTGAAAGAACTTTCCTCTGGGGATGAGCATCGCTCAGAGGAATCATATTTTCCTTAGATCTGTTCAGTTCTTCTTCGGTGCAACAATAATTCTATGCTCCTGCCTTAACAGCGAGTATTCTAGGTCCTCAACTACTGTGTACACTCTTCATTTAAGTTTCCCTAAAAGCAGGATCCTGAAGGGATATGGAGGCAGGTGGTCCACGTGGAGGGGGTGCCAGTAGGTGGGGGAGAGAGTGAGGAGATGAAGCAGAACAGGGAGAAAACCTGACAAGTTGTCAGTGGGCATTACTACCTGGGTGCGTGGAGCTCAGTCGCATACAGGACCCTCTGAGGAAGCACAGAGCCCAGCTGGGAATCACTTGCTGGAGAAGAGGGAGCCTGGGGCTCTGACCAGTGGAGCCCGTTGGCCTCAAGGGTTGACCCTGCTGCTCCTGGGAGCGTTGACGCCCCTGCTTCCCAGGTTGCAGGTGCCTGTGAAGGAGCAAATCAGGGGACACCTTCAGGAAGATGCTTCAAGCAAGAAGATGTAGGTGCTGGGACTGTGGTCACTCCACTCTCCACCTAGATGATAGATAACCAGTGAATTGTTCACACCGATAAACGGAATATGTTAGTCGCTGAGTCGTGTCTGAGTCTTTGCAACCCCATCAGCCTGCTCGGCTCCTCTGTCCATGGAATTCTCCAGGCAAGAATACTGGAGTGGTTGCCATTCCCTTCTCCAGGGAATCTTCCTCACCCAGGGACTGAACTCAGGTCTCCTTCATTGCAGACAGATTCTTTACCATCTGAGCCACCACCACAGCCTGATAAATGGAATGTTTCCTGCCATATCAGTAAAAAAAGGCCATCACATTCATCAGCAATTAGAGCCACCAGCTTGTGAGCCCTGAGGGAACTCAGGAAGGGAAAGAATACCTGCCAGGTGTTGGAGAAGACTCTTGAGAGTCCCTTGGACTGCAAGGAGATCCAACCAGTCCATTCTGAAGGAGATCAGCCCCGGGATTTCTTTGGAAGGAATGATGCTAAAGCTGAAACTCCAATACTTTGGCCACCTCATGCGAAGAGTTGACTCATTGAAAAAGACTTCGATGCTGGGAGGGATTGAGGGCAGGAGAAGAAGAGGACGACAGAGGATGAGATGGCTGGATGGTATCACTGACTCGATGGATGCGAGTCTGAGTGAACTCTGGGAGTTGGTGATGGACAGGGAGGCCTGGCGTGCTGCGATTCATGGGATTGCAAACAGTCAGACACGACTGAGTGACTGAACTGAACTGAGCAGCCATCAGTTAGCAGCCACTTCCCACGTTGAGCCCTGAGGATGTGAAAACACAGAATACCGGGCCCCAGATAGGTGCATATCAAAGGAACTATTTCAGGGAGTCCAGACTCTTGCATCTTCCCATACATAGAAAAGTGCTAAATTCCTTAACTTGAGATGTCTGGTTTTCTTTGATTAGCAGTGATCTCAGACTACCTGCCCATTTGTTGCAAAACTCTTATATATTCTGGTTCCCCTCTCACCTCTTTGGAGCAGTTCTCTCAGAGTTACTTGAGATGATGTCTGCTGGATTGAAGTCCCAAACATTCCCACCAAATAAAATACAACTCTCAACTTTCAGATTGTGACTGATTTTTAGTCGACTATTCTAGGTTCCCCATGGCCCTTGATGTTCTACCTAAAGGGCGCTTGGCCAGTACACCCTGATGTTGCATAGGGTCTGGGAAAGGCACTCATATTTTCTTTACATGCTCACGTAGGACATGTCCACCACCAGGGGATGACAGGTGGAGCAGTAAGCTTCGAATCATGGCTTGGTCTTCTTGGCAATCAGCCCCCATGCTAAAGCTCTCCAGGAGCCCATGAAGAGATGCCTCATTAAAACAAAAGATGCTCCTATTACTCAGGAAATTCTGAGGGATTTAGGAGCTCTGAGTCAAAAACCAAGGTCAAAGGCCAAATATAAAACAAAACATGCTCCCAGAAGCCCTTATCATTTGGGAAATTAAAAGGGTTTTAGGAACTCTGTGCCAGAACCAGGGGCAGAGACCAGTATGTAGACTCTCTGTAATTTCACAGACAGACACCTTAAGGATGGAGTAGGACTCAACTTAGCCATCTCCTACCTGACTGTGACTTTGGTCCTGCCTCAGTTTCCCCCCATTCCCTTGGCTCTGCTGACTTATCTCCCAACTCTCTAGCCAGACTTAAACTTGTCCATTGCAAGCTTTTATTCCTCTTCCAACCATTGCTTTGTTTGGTCACTAAGTCTTGTCTGTCTCTTCGCAACCTCATGAACTGCAGCACACCAGGCTTCACTATCTCCTAGAGCTTGCTCATGTCCATCGAGTTGATGATGCCATCCAATCATCTCATCCTCTGTCATCCCCTTCTCTTGTCTTCAGTCTTCCCCAGCATCAGGGTCTTTTCCAATGAGTCAGGCTCTTCACATCAGGTGGCCAAAGTATTGGAATTTCAGCTTCAGCATCAGTCCTTCCAATGAATATTCAGGGTTGATTTCCTTTAGGACTGACTGTTGTGATCTCCTTGCAATCTAGGGAACTCTCAAGAGTGTTCTCCAGCACCACAATTTGAAAGCATCAGTTCTTTGGTGATCAGCCTTCTTTGTGGTTCAACTCTCACATCCTGAGAGTTGAAAAACCATATTGGAAAAACCATAGCTTTGACTATATGGACGTTTCCCAGCAACATGATGTCTCTGCTTTTTAATATGCTGTCCAGGTTTGTCAGAGATTTTCTTCTAACGAGCAAGCATCTTTTCATTTCATGGCTGCAGTCACCATCCTCAGTGATTTTGGAGCCCAAGAAAATTTCCAGCCATACACACTGCCATTCTCTAAATTTACCCCATTTATCCCATTCTCTAAATTTATCTCTAAATTTTTCTTTCCCCTAAATATGGTCAGCAGTTGACTAATAATAATTCAACCATTAAACTGGCTCTTGTCAAATTTAGGCCTTATTCCAGAGATGGGAATGTGGTATCCCCAGGGTTTATCTTCTGTTTTTAACAAATCAGCACACAGAAATACAGTACCCTGTCCGTGAATAAAAAGAAAACAGATTAAGAAAAAAAAATTTTTTTAATAGAGGCCTAGGGTTATCATTAATCAGGTTGCTGGGTCAGGGGTCTCCAAGGGAATAATATGTGATTGGAGACCTGTCTCCACTATCAGTTGAGAAAAGTGAGGTTTAAGGAGTGACTCGTCCAAGGTCACATTTCTAGGAAGTGTGATCATTGGACCTTGCTTCTAGGCTTTCACCAAAGCCCCAAGTTTTAAAAGTTGGGATGGGGGTGGGAGTGGACACGGACAGATCTACAGAGGTTCATGTTATCTTTTATGATGAAGGGAAAGGAGACATTTCTCCTCCCCTTGTCTTCAGAAAATAATCTCTCTTAATAATCTACTGTGCTATGCTGTGCCGTGCTCAGTTGCTTCAGTCGTGTCTGACTCTTTGAGACCCTATGGCCTGTAGCCCGCCAGGCTCCTCTGTCCATGGGATTCTCCAAGCAAGAATCCTGGGGTGGGCTGCTATGCCCTCCTCCAGAGGATCTTCCCAACCTAGGAATTGAACCCTTGGCTCCTGCATCTACTGCACTGCAGGTGGATTCTTTACTGCTGAGCCACTGGGGGAAGACCCCTATTAACTAACTACTCATGTTTAAACAGGATAGAGATGGACTGAGATCATTTGGTTTGATAGGACAGAGATCATTTGGACTGACCCATTCCAAATGATAAAAGAACTAACCATTTCTCATGGAGTCTGAACTGAAGTCATTCAGTCGTATTCAACTCTTTGCAACCCTATGGACTGTAGCTTACCAGGCTCCTCCATGCATGGAATTTTCCAGGCAAGAGTACTGGAGTGGGTTGCCATTCCCTCTTCCAGGGGATCTTCCTGACCCAGGGATTGAACCTGGGTTTCCCTCATTGCAGGCAGATGCTTTACTGTCTGAACCACCAAGGAAGCCTACCTGCCGTTAAAAAATAAGGACACAGATGAGAAGGAGTAGGGCAGGAGTCGTCCACGTCTGGGAAGTCAGGCTCCTGGAAGAAGTGTTCCACTTGGATGAGGTCACCTGGGCTGAGTACGAGCTCTGACTTCCTCTGCATGTGCCCTGTCCTGGCTTTGGCAGTCTTGAGCAGCACATATGAGCTTTCCCTTCAATTTCCAAGCTTCCTGGATATATGATATTGATTAGGTCTCTTATATTATGCCCTGTAACTTTATTTTCAGGCTCATAAACTCTATAGCACCAAACACAGGCTGTTTTGAACATAATGAGACTTTTCAAAATCTTAAACATGCTTCTGGTTTTCTTCAGCTTCATTTACAATAACAAGACCATATTATAGTTAGATCCTTTTTAGGGTGCTTGGGTTGGGCGATTTCTCCAGATGGGACACAGAGTGTGTGTTTCTAGCTGCAATTCAGGTATCCCATCCTGTTCACCCACTGTGGATCAGGATAAGTTTTAGTTGACAAAGATGAGGTTGTGTGCAGTGGTGAGTCTAACTCATGAACAGGTATGTTGAGTTTTGTCTTAACGTCACAGCAGTCGGCTGTGTCATTTAACTGTTCCCACCAGGTGGCACCTAAAAAAAGGTGAGGGAGGAGAGGGGAAGAGGACTCAGGCTCTGGAGGTCAGCTTCGCCCACTGATCACAGGCCCCACCCACAGATTGCAGGCTCCACCCACAGTTCACAGACTCCACCCACAGTTCACAGACTCCACCCACAGTTCACAGACTCCACCCACAGGTCACAGGCTCTGCCCTTCAGTGAGGCATTTAGCTACCCTGGGTTTTTTTTGTTTTTTTTTTTTTTTAATTTTATTTATTTTTAATTGAAGGATAATTCCTTTACAATAATGCACTGGTTTCTACCAAACATCAACGTGAGTCAGCCACAGTTTAGCCATGTCCCCTCCCACTTGAACCTCCCTCCAACCTCTCTCCCCATCCCACCCTTCTAGGTTGTTACTGAGATCCCTTTTGAGATCCCTGAGTCATACAGTAAATTCCCATTGGCTATCTATTATACATATGGTAATATCTATTTCCACATTTTGCTGCAAGCCCTTGTAAGTAGGAAGATCCCCTGGAGAAGGGAAAGGCTGCCCACTCCAGTATTCTGGCCTGCAGAATTCCATGGACTCTATAGTCCATGGGGTCGCAAAGAGTCGGACAGGAGTGAGCCATTTTCACTTCACTTGTAAGTAGGAACCTGCAGGTAGGCTGACAGGGAGAATTAGTTTAGGAGAGGCTGCTGCCCCAGGAGGAATGGAAGTTACCTGTTTCCTGTCTGTGCTTTTGTCTGTTGTCGGCCCCTGTGTCCACACTGCTCAGGGCTAATAGCTCGGTTTCTCCCAGGTTGGCTGTCAGCAAGGGCCATCCATGCACCCAGACGGGGAGGGGACAACAGGCCTGGGCTGGATGGCTGGGTCCCTGAACTGGGACCTGAGGCAGAGATCTACGCTGGAGTTTTGCTTCCCACAATCGAGGAGGCCCCGGTCTTTAAGTTTCCACAAATCAAGGAGGTTCCAACCTCAGGGGAAGGCAGTAGAGGCAGCTGCGGGCGGGCACAGGGAGCCTCCTTGGGCTCCTCGTGACATACGAGCTGCTGACAGTCCTGCCAACATCTGAATTAAAGTTTATGTACTGACTCACGGGGAGAGGAGAGAAGTTTAGAGTCAGGATGTGAACGTTCTTTTTCTTTCCACGCTGGAGGTCAGTACAGGCGAGCCTTGTACCCCCCTGGCTGGGCCAGCCTGCAGAGCAGGGCTGTTGATTGCTACTCAGGTGAGTTTCCTGCTGATGGCACTCGGTTTTATCCTGAATGGCATGACGTTAAATCAATTAGCCCACAGAACACAAATCACCCCTGTGACTCCTTCTGAGCTGTCTAGCAGGGTCCTGACTAACCCATCCTTCAACGGCTCTGGGTCCATGCTGGCCCCAGGGTGACGTCACCTTTGAGCTGGCTTCCCCACATAGTTGACTTCTCTTGGTCCTCCCCTCATCTGGGGACTAGATACTGTGGATGCCTCCTGCCCACTCTGCCTGTGTTCAGTGCACTCCTCCTGCCCACCTGCCCACTCCCCTGCTCACCATACCCCAGGGAACACTGGCCATGCCAGCCCCAGGTCCCTGCACCCACCTCTGCTCCAGCTCAAGCCTTCTCCAACTCAGTTAAACCTTAGAGCACCTGGGAAGCTTAAAAATACAGATGCCCAAGTACTCCTCAGTGTCTCGGATGTAATGTGTTTTGAGGTCAGCCTGGGCAGCAATCTGATTTCAAAGGTCCCAAGGAGTGTGTAGCCAGGGCCAAGAACCACAGGCCCTGTTGGCATCCAAGTCGGGAGCCAAGCCTTAGGGTCTTGTTCAATGTCACTTCCTCCAGGAAGCCTTCCAAGTTTGCCAAATCAAATCTGTTTCTTAGTCTCTCATTGCACGTGAGAAAGACAATAGTTTTCCTTTTGAAATTAATATATAGAAGAATAGGCCATTTTGGAGAATATGTTTCTATGAGTGCTAACACGTGTATAGACACCTGTGACTCCAGGACACAACTGGGATGGCGCATCACTGCTTCTCAATCCTTCCTCCATCTCCATCTCAGGAAGACATTGCTTATTTTTCCTTCTCATTTATTTCACCATACCAGGAAAAGAGCTAACTAGCCTAAGACATCTGTGTTTGGCCTGGTGTTATCACCTGAGAGCCAGCAGTTGATATGTAAGTCATAAAAATCCACTTAGAAAATAAGAGGGGAAGGTGATGCATTACTTACACATGCAGAAGTTTGGGGGTTTGGAGAGACAAGGCTGAACCCTTGGGAATGCTGTCCTCTCCGCCGTGTCTAACCTCAGAATGATGTGCAGGGGGTGGTCCAGGGTGAAGTTCAGGGAGGAGAGCCATTGCCATCCGGGGTGCTGGGAGTTTGATTTCAGAGCCAGACTGCTTATCAAGTCTGGGTGCTCTGTGTACCAGCCTCGATTTCGGAGGAAGCCAAGAAAGCTGAGGACACAAAGTCCTGCAGAATCAGGCCCAGCTGCTGACAATAACTGCTTTACCAGAGTCTCTCATGCAAGACCAGGTTTTAATGTAACTTGAAAAGCATGACATTAACCGAAAGGATCATTCATCTTGCAAGTTATGGTTGGCTGTAAAATAGAATGGAGAATTCTTTCCCTATGAAAGACAAAATGTTTGTCTTCTACTTCCTTGGTATTCTTTCTTTGGCTATTTTAAATTTGAATCCCCATCTTTACCTTGGCCTTATCTTTAAATTTTTAATTTAAAAGAAGAAGAAAGCTGTAGTTTTCTCTTTTAATTGTCTTTGGCTAAGATGGGCATTGAGCCTCACTCCTTCAGGCTGTGCTTTGCTGTGCTAAGTTGCTTCAGCCGTGTCTGACCCTTTTCGATCCCATGGACTGTAGCCCTCCAGGCTCCTCTGTCCGTGGGGATTCTCCAAGCAAGAACACTGGAGTGGGTTGCCATTCCCTCCTCCAGGGGATCTTCCCGATCCAGAGATGGAACCCATGTCTCTTATGTGTCTCGCATTGGCAGGTGGGTTCTTTACCACTAGCGCCACCTCAGGCTGTGATAAAAAAACATTTCAGATAGCCAAAAGTCATTTGTGGTTGCTCCATGACTTGGAAGGAATATCTGCAAAGTAAACTGAGGAAGCTTTGGACCAAAAGACAGAGGACTGTGCTCAACCCAGCTTCACCATCAAACTCTTTCTCCACCCTCAGGAAAGTCTGTGTCAAAATTTTGCTTCTTTTGTTTGCAGAACAAGGGGTTTGGACTAGATGATCTGTTCAGGTCTTTTCAGTCTGTAAACACACATAATGCTTTGTGCTTCTTCACCACCACACTTCCTCCCTCTCTTCTTAGAAAACAAGCCTTACATGGAGGATCTCATTTGATCCTCAAGCTTAGTTGGCAAATGATGTATTGTTTTTCCCAGGTCCAAAGGGGGAAACTGAGGCCCCTGCAAATTACATCTTGAGCTCTACATCATCAAGGGCATGAAAACGGAAAGGGTGAATGGAATTGAAGCTGGGGAGTATTCACACCCACTCTGCTTTCTTGACACCACTTGCCTTTCAAAAACAAATATCAGAAAGGAAATTACATTCCAAGACTAGCAACCTCAGGATCGTTTATTTTCCTAAGGTGCCTTGGGCAATGAAGATACTTTAGGGATTAGAATGAACTCTCTGATAGTAGCCCCCTCCTGTGGGAATTCTTCCAGCGAGTTCAGTGTCCCCCCACCCCGCCCGGCGCAGACCTCATGTCCACAGCCCCTTCCCAAGGGAGCATCTCTGACCACTGTAGAGCCAGTGGAGTGGCTGGCAGTGGGGGCTTCAGTCTGGGACGTGGGCAAAGGGAGAGCAGACCTGGCATCATTTCACAGATTGAAAGCACTCAGCCAGGGAGAATATTCATTCCCCAGGACACCCTGTTAGGGGCTAACATGATGCAGCTGGACCCTGCAACCCTTCTGTCAGTTTGCCCTTGACTTGCTGACTGGCTCCATAGGAGACAGGTTTGCAGTAACTCTCAGCAGAGAAATGAGGAATAAGAGTGTGTAGTATCCTGGTGGGCTGCACCTTCTGGTGAATGAATTTAGCCAGAAACATTTTGCTGTTGTTTTAACACCTGCTGTTCATTTGACTCAATTCAAAAAGTGCTTGTTCAGCATAAAAAAAAGCAGGTTATAAGAAATGTAATTCCACTTTTTCCAAACAAGAATGTGTATGTGCCTTATTTTATTGACTATAAAATGTCATCAATTATTAAAAGCTTTCAAATCTTACGTGTCATCAAATAAAATATGTTACCAATTAAATTTGACACAATTATTTCTTATCTTTCAGAATTTAATTTTACAATTAATGAGCTTTTTAAGACATGAATGTAGATTTTCATCGTATATCACCCTTTAATGGATGAAAAGGGACAGTATAAGTTACACAAATGGGTTCACAGTTTTTCCTAAAATCTGTTCATGTTCTGATTTTGCTTCTTTTGGGTCACTTTTCTTTCTTTCCTTTAAAATTTTTCTTGGAATATAGTTGATTTACAATGTTGTGTTGGTTTCTGCTGTACAGCAAAGTGAATCAGCCACACATATACATATATCCCCTCTTTTTTTGGATTTCCTTCCCATTTAGGTCACCGCGGAGCATTGAGTGGAGTTCTCTGGGCTTTATAGAAGGTTCTCATTAGTTATCTATTTTATGCATTTTTTATACATAGTAGCATATACATAAGGGCTTACCTGGTGGCTCAGACTGTAAAGCATCTGCCTACAATGCAGGAGACCCAGGTTCCATCTCTGGGTCGGGAAGATCCCCTGGAGAAGGAAACGGCAACCCACTTCAGTATTCTTGCCTGAAAAATTCCATAGACAGAGGAGCCTGGCAGGCTACTGTCCATGGGGTCACAAAGAGTCAAACACGAAAGAGTCGAACACGACTGAGCAACTAACGTGTCCACTTCCAGTGGATACGTGAGGAGTTCCCAAGTTGCGCTAACTGGTAAAGAACCCATCTGCCAATGCAGGAGACACAAGAGGTGTGGGTTTGATCCCTGAGTTGGGAAGATGCCCTGGAGGAGGGCATGTCAACCCACTCCAGTATTCTTGCCTGGAAAATCCCCATGGACAGCGAAGCCTGGCGGGCTATAGTCCATGGGGTCGCAAAGAGTTGGAAAAGACTGAAGTGACTTAGCTCAGCACAGTGTATATTTGTCAATCCCAGTCTCCCAATCTCTCAATTCATCCCACCTCTGTTTCCTCCCTTGGTGTCCATACATTTGTTTTCTACATCTGGGTCTCTATTTCTGGTTTGCAAATAGGTTCATTTATCCTATTGTTCTAGATTCTCCATAAGTGGATTAATATATGATGTTTTTCTTTCTGACTTGCGTCACTCTCTGTGACAGGCTCTAGGTCCACCCACATCTCTGCAGATGGCACAGTCTCATTTCAGTTCAGAGACACTGATGTCCCTGTGGGGTTGCTGTGTGTTTGTTTTATCACCACATAGGGTCATCCTCTAGGCCACTGAGAACTTTGAGGATACAGCACATCTTAAAAGGATGTTCTGCTATTGTCTTCAATATTTTCCTCCAGGCTCATGAAATTCATTCTACAAATTCTGAGACATTTGTGCAGGGAGTGACAATTAGATCATTACTATTGCCTGGCCAACCCGAATTGTAAAATGCATTCCAAATTTCAATGTGGAAAATGGGGGCGGTGGGGAAGAAAAGGAAAGAAGGGGTGGGGGAGGGCACTCACCCAGCAGGTGGGAGTGTAAATAAACTGGCAGAACCTTTCTGAATGACAGTCTAGCACCGTTAAATGCCCTAAACATGTCCAGAGGCTCGCTGGCCCTTGACCTCACCACTCATATGTTAAACATAATCACCCTGATCAATTCACTGTTCCCTTCAGCCATCTTTTTCTTGCCTCTGGACGTTTGCACATGCTATCTCTTGCTAGGCTAGAATCCTTCTCTCCCTCCGAGTTCCCAGTACTCACTTGTCACTCATCTTGTCGTCTTCCCCAAGACCTAGTGTAAGTGTTGCCCCTAGTACTCCTGTCCCCGACCCCCAACTATGATGTAGTTGGCTAAGGATTTGTCAACATCCACCGGTGTGGGCTCTGTGGGAGAAGGTCTCCTAAAATATTCACCATCACACACAAATGGGTGCTTCATATGTGGCAGCCTCTAAAATACGTTTATTGATGACTTTTAAAAGTCTCTGAAGATTTCTTAAACTATTTATTTGTTTGAAAAATATATGGCAACCCACTCCAGTGTTCTTGCCGGGAGAATCCCAGGGATGGGGGGAGTCTGGTGGGCTGCCGTCTATGGGGTCATACAGAGTCAGACACGACTGAAGTGACTTAGCAGCAGCAAATTTACAAAATAATATAATATATAAATATAAGGATAAGAAACAAAATATGTTATATATATTATTTACATATGTATAATGCTTTTTACATACATTATATATACTACAAAATATTATAATATATAAATATAAGGATAACAAACATAACACATTATATTATATAATATATTATATATATGTATGACTTTCTCTCTCTCTCTCTCTCTATATATATATATATATACATTAAGTAAAATATACATTAATCTATATATATACATTAAGTAAAATTTATCCTAAAATAAAATAAGAGGAGAGTGAAAAAGTTGGCTTAAAGCTCAACATTCAGAAAACGAAGATCATGGCATCTGGTCCCATCACTTCATGGCAAATAGATGGGGAAACAGTGGAAACAGTGTCAGACTTTATTTTGGGGGGCTCCAAAATCACTGCAGATGGTGACTGCAGCCATGAAATTAAAAGACGCTTACTCCTTGGAAGGAAAGTTATGAGCAACCTAGATAGCATATTCAAAAGCAGAGACATTACTTTGCTGACTAAGGTCCGTCTAGTCAAGGCTATGGTTTTTCCTGTGGTCGTGTATGGATGTGAGAGTTGGACTGTGAAGAAGGCTGAGCACCGAAGAATTGATGTTTTTGAACTGTGGTGTTGGAGAAGTCTCTTGAGAGTTCCTTGGACTTCAAGGAGATCCAACCAGCCCATTCTAAAGGAGATCAGTCCTGGGTGTTCTTTGGAAGGAATGATGCTAAAGCTGAAACTCCAATATTTTGGCCACCTCATGCGAAGAGTTGACTCATTGGAAAAGACTCATGCTGGGAGGGATTGGGAGCAGGAGGAGAAGGGGACGACAGAGGATGAGATGGCTGGATGGCATCACTGACTCGATGGACGTGAATCTGAGTGAACTCTGGGAGTTGGTGATGGACAGGGAGGCCTGGCGTGCTGCAATTCATGGGGTCACAAAGAGTCGGACACGACTGAGCGACTGAACTGAACTGAAAATAAAATCCAAATGGTTTTTCTTTTCCTTCATTCCATTGGTTGTATGACTTTTTTTATTTCACTTTTGCTTATTTTTCCTGGAGTGTTTCATTGCTTTTCTTTTTTCTTGTTGAATAGAGAATAATGTGTCTCCCTCATATTTTCAAGTTGCTCTACCTTCTCATCTCAGTCAGAGGGCCCAATCCACGGCATTTTGTCCTCGAATAATTTTTTAACCAAGATGCTCCCCCCACCGGAGCTTCTGTCCTTCACATCCAACCTGGAACGTCTCCCTGGGTCACAACCCAGTCGTCATCTCTGGACTTCTCTTCCCTTCTCACAGCTGGAGTCTGTGTTCTTCCCATTGTTCCATGCATCATTTACTAAATTCTGGAGAAAAGTTATGTCTAAGATAAGCTCTGGAGATTCTCACAACTGGTTATTTTGAGTTTGCCAGTCTCCTTGCCTGGGAGTTTTCTGAATGTAGAATGCCATAACCAGAATGACTTTTCTTTGCAGTATGGAGGGCATCAATCCACTGTCATCTCACAGTCAGATCCACAAATGAGAAGTCTTTTCAGTGTTATTTTCATTCTTTTCCTCTGTCTTTATTCTTGGTGTTCTGTAACATCCTGAGGTAGTATCTTGTATTTAGGAAGGTTCTCAAAGAGTCTTTACATCAGCATAGACACCTGCCCTTTTGTAAGGTCCCAATTTGGAAAATATGAGCTGAGCACAACAAAAAGTGTTTTGAATGATTTACTTGACCACTTTGGCAGACATATTTTGGATTGTTTTGCCCTGATTTGCAACTTCTTAGTTCTGGTTTATTTTTTTTTTCTCCTTTTACCTACTTTGCTAAGGTGTAAACTTCACACTGAAAAAACCTTCAGTACCTCAAAATGTGACTGTATTTTGAGATAGCAGCTTAAAAGAGGTAATTAAGGTAAAATAAAGTCATTGGGATTTTGAACTTTTGAATGGTGGTGTTGGAGAAGACCCTTGAGAGTCCCTGGACAGCAAGGAGATCAAACTAGTCCATCCTAAAGGAAAGCAACCCTGAATATTCATTGGAAGGACTGATGCTGAGGCTGAAGCTCCAATACTTTGGCCACCTGATGCGAAGAGCCAACTCATTGGAAAAGACCCTGATGCCGAGAAAGATTGAGGGCAGGAGAAGGGGACAACAGAGGATAAGATGGTTGGATGGCATCATCGACTCAATGGACATGAATTTGAGCAAACTCTGGGAGATAATGAAGGACAGGGAAGCCTGGTGTGCTGCAGACCATGGGGTTGCAGTGACTGAGTGACTGAACAACAATGGCAAGATCATTGGAATAGGCTCTAGTCCAATATGATTGACCTCTTTATAAGAAGAGGAGATTAAGACACAGACACATGTGAAGACACAGGGAAGAAGAGACAGCCACAACCCTGACAACACTTTGATCTTGGACTTCTCATCTCCAGAATTATGACAAAATAAATATTGTTGAAGTGACCCAGATGATGGTACTTTGTTATGGCATCCAAAGCAAACTCCTGCAGAACTATCATAAATAGTGCTGCTGTGAGCATTTTGCATGTGTCTTTTAGTGAACCTCTGTACAGACATTTGCTAGAAATGTACCAGTTGTGGAACTGTTGAGTCCTGAAGCTGTGTATAAGTAGATACGGTCAGAGGTTTCCAAAGTGGATGCATTGATTCACATTCTCTCCACAACATGTGAAGGTTCTCACAGGTCCTTCAGCCAATTTAGCCTCTGGCCTCCCTTTCACCTTGGCCTAGAACCTTGTCCTTTGTTAAGACTCTCTCCGCCCCTGTCACTCACTGCCGGGTTCTCTTGCAACTTCTTCTGCATTGTCATATCTTACACAGACTTGTTCTGTTTTCAGAAGTCTAAACTTTCCCCCTTTGATTCACTGATTGTCTTCCTTCTACACTTTCCCCTCTTGCATCAAAGCTTAGCTATCCTAATGTTGCCTGGGTGATAGTGGATAATTACGAATTAATCAGGCAAATTATTCAGGTGTTTATGGTCATATCCTTTGCTAATGGTCACATTCTATGAAGGTTTAGAAATACTGGGCAGTCCGACAGGGGCCCTAGCACACCAAACACTGTGTTTCTCAAAATCATGGTCAATAGCAGCTGATTGCCCTCTGCATGAGATCACTTCTGGACATGGAAGGTAAGCTCATGGATTTCTTTTTTTACTTCTCCCAGCTCTGAATTTTCTATTCACATAGATGGATACATTTGTTTTATTATGCTTCATGCCAGTGTTTATTCAGATGTCCAAGAACCTTAAGATAGAGTGTAAAGCCATGAACATCCCCCCAGATAAACCTAGCTTCAGTAGGGCAACATTGCTCATATCCCCTACAAATCAAGGTCATTTTGATCACAAGTGTGTGAGAGTTGATCCCTGGGATGAAGAAGGGAAGCGTTCAGGGGAAGAGACAGCTCCCCTTAAAAGCCCGCTGCCTCTGGGAGCAGTTTAATTGATGGATGACTCAAAAGCTACAGAACAACAGTCTACTGTGTGCGAGAAGCTCAGATAACACAGCTGGAAGAGCTGGTTGATGTGTGGACCCGGGGACCGGAAGCCAACATCGGGGCTGGCCCCACATGTAAAGTGCAGGGTGCAGTGTTTTACAGGTGGATTTCTCTCAGCTCTCACACAGCTCTACACAGGCACTCTCCCTTTACTAAGGAGGAAAACCAGCACTCAGAAAAGTTAAATAACTTGCCCATCATTACACTTCCCTGAACTGCAGACTGCGGTTTGAACCTGGGCTTGTCTTGCTCTGGTGTCCATGTTCTTTTCACTCTAAACATTCACTGATATTTAGAAGATTTGAACAAAGGAGCACTGAAATAAAAGTGACACTATTCAAAGGAAGTAAATGTAAAATCCTGTAGTTTGGTTTTAAAATACATGCATAAGCGCAGGGGAAGATTTGAAACAGCCAACATTCTTAATATAAGCCTGCAAGGTATCACAACTGCCAAGAAAAATTAGTCTTGCCTTCCTGGCCAGTTTTGTGAAATGTATTAATAAATGGTACCCTCCCTTGAGGGGCATAGAAAAGTGGGTTAGCCTGGAAGATATGGTGTCAAAACGCTTGGTCCAACACTTATTAGTTAGGTGAGCTTGGGTGAATACTTTTCCTTTCTGAGCCTCAGTTTATAAATCTATAGAAAGGGAACAATCATAGTTCCTAATGTACTGTATTGTTGTGAGGACTACAGAGTTCCAGAATGCATGATACAATCAGTGTGAGCTGGCTGGTGCTATAACCCCATCTGGGGTTTCTCTCCTACTTTCAAAGCCCACAAGTTAAGAATGGGCCCTCAAAAAAAAAAAAAAAGAATGGGCCCTCCAGAAGAAGGTTAGTGGAGGTTGTCACCTGGATTCCATCTCAGTGGCACTATGGAGCAACACAGAGACAGGTTTAAGGTAAAGGACAAGAAAGAAAAAAGATTATTTCTTTTATTTCTCCTCTCATTTAACAAATATCTCTTGAGCAGTCAATACACACAAGGCATGTTCAAGAAACTGTAGATGAAACAGGGAACATCTTTGTCCCTGCCCTCAGGGGACTTCCATTCTAATGAAGGAGACAGGCTTGGAGCATACGTAGGTGCGTGGGTGCTAAGTCACTTCAGCTGTATCTGACTCTTTGTGACACTATGGATAGTAGCCTGCCAGGCTTCTCTGTCCATGGGATTCTCCAGGCCAGAATACTGGAGTGGGTTGCCTTGCCCTCCTCCAGAGGATATTCCTGACCCAGGGATTGAACCCACATCTCTTATGTGTCTTGCATTGGCAGTTGGATTCTTTATCACTAGCATCTCCTGGGAAGCCCAGGACTTTCATTTGAAATGGAGGAGACAGGCTTGGAACAGGAGCTAAACAGACAAAACGCAATGGAAGGTTGCAAACTTGAAATGTTATAAAGGAGTGAAAAAACAGGCTGAGACAGAGGATGATAAAAACAGAAACAGAGGCAGAAAGCATGCCTGGGGGAAGCAGCAGCTTGGGGAAAGTCTCCCAGTGAGAAAGAAGTGAGAGAACACATGATGGGTGAGGTCAGAGAGCACAGTCTATGTGTTTGAGAGGACCCAGTGGTACCTGTAGCCTGGTGAGGAGTCCGGATTTTGTTTTCAGTGCCATGAAAAGGCATGAAGGGCTTTAAGTGGATGTCAATGGGAGGTGGTGACATACCTCATGTGGAGACCAAGTTTGGAGGGAGGTGTAGAAGATGCTTGTATACTTTGCTCTGGAGTCCACAGTTGCCTGGGTAGGTGGTGGCAGCAGTGGAAATGGGGTAGGGAGAATGTATAGATTTCAGGCATGTTTTGGAAAGGAAATTGACAGAAAAGATCATGTTGTCCGGCCATGAACAGGTCCAGCTAAAATCCAGGGCTCTCTGCTTAATTCAAAGATGGATAGCCATCCAAGAAGACTGTTGTTCAGTCAGAAGTAACATGTAGAGAGGTCCTCAGAATTTTTCTAGCGTCAGTCCAGGTTTTTTACTCTCTGAAATTTTACATTAATTGCTCATTTGGGACAAAAGTCCATTTAGAATATTGATGATATTAGAATCACATATTAAATCATCACTCAAAGAAATTTTAGGTTGAATTAATCAGGCATCTCAATCTATCTTGTCTACTCTGGGGAGCAGACAAATGTTCAGTTCAGTTCAGTCACTCAGTCGTGTCCGACTCTTTGTGACCCCATGAATTGCAGCACGCCAGGCCTCCCTGTCCATCACCAACTCCCGGAGACTTCACCCAGACTCACGTCCATCGAGTCAGTGATGCCATCCAGCCATCTCATCCTCTGTCGTCTCCTTCTCCTGCTCCCAATCCCTCCCAGCATCAAAGTCTTTTCCAATGAGTCAACTCTTCGCATGAGGTGGCCAAAGTACTGGAATTTCAGCTTTAGCATCATTCCTTCCAAAGAACACCCAGGGCTGATCTCCTTCAGAATGGGCTGGTTGGATCTCCTTGCAGTCCAAGGGACTCTCAAGTGTTAATTACTTTCAAAACTTCTATGAAAGGTCACTTTTTCACCATTCTCTAATCTTTGAGTCAGAATTAGCGTTGGTACTTGGGTCAGAGGTTTGTGACCTGAACTGCATATTAGCAGCTGGGGGATTCTCTAAGGAAAATGAACAACAACAACAAAAAAAAACATGTTCCAACAGCACTTGGGGAGGACTTTTTTATATTTTTAAAGGTTTCTCAGATGATTCTAATGCAGTCAAGATCAAGAAAAGTACTGCAAACCTTTTGAAACTATCTCATGCTATTGTTTTAAGAACTTTCTCTTCCCCAGAAGGCAGATATTCACTTGAAAAAACATATACACATACATTAAGGACAAGAGAAGTGTCCCAGAATGAACAAAGTAGGTGAAAGGAGAGGGCTGGGCCATGGAAGGGAAGGTGGTAAGGATCCACACCAGCTGGTGGCTGCAAATTTCTCTCTCCTGATGAGCCTGGAGTAACCGCCCAGCAGCTGGACTCGGCCAGCCAGGTCGTGGACAGACGCCCCATTCACTGTACTTCTGGCTGGCTCTGGCCTGGCTCAGTCTAGCTTTTATTTATCATCTTAAAAATTTCCATTTCAACTTTTGGTCAATGGATCCTTCAACTTAACTCTTCTCAGCTGAGGACGGTAATGAAGAAGAAAAATACCTACCTGACCTTCACAGATGTTTTCAGCAAACAAACACACACACACACACACACACGTGGTGTGTACAGTCTGGGGTGCACAGCTTAGCACTCGTCAATACAAGGCTTCATTCCAACGGTGCATGGCTTGGCCCCTGGTCAAGATGGCTTCATCTTATTAGAAATCTCCAAGGCTCACAGAGTCAAAACTTGGACGTTTACTGTACACATTAACAGAACTTATTCCACAGGCTCATAATAAATCTTTATAACCGCATATGGGCTGAGTTATAAATATCAGCTGGGAAGAGCAGTAAAAGCGTAGCATACCGAAAGGCGTCTGCCCAGCTTGGAAGCACTTTAGATTTTATTAATTTACTTATTTTATCGAACTGTAACATTTCAGATGCCGGAGTGGACTTAAATCACTAGTGATGTGAAGTAGAAAAACTAATAAAACACTAAA